>NC_090277.1:24697500-25313269 GCF_040414725.1 Anabrus simplex | reverse complement strand
TGTAGGAACAAGTGAACAATTTTTACTTTACGTCTGATCTTAGAGGATCGAATAAAGGACAAACGCACGTACATGGCATTCGTAGATCTAGAATAGGCATTCGATAATGTTGATTGGTCCAAGCTATTCTTAAGTTGATTGGGATCAGATACCAAGAATGAAGAATTATCTACAATCTGTATAAAAATAAGAATCGACGGCTTTGAAAAAGAAGCAGCAATCCAGAAAGTAGTGAGGCAAGGCAGCAGTTTGTCCCTCCTCCTTTTCAATGTTTACATAGAACAGGCAATAAAGGAAATCAAAGAGGAATTTTGAAAGGGAATCACAACCCAAGGAGAGGATATCAAAACCTTGGGATTTGCCGATGATATTGTTATTTTATCTGAGACTGCAGAAGATCTCGAGAAGCTGCCGAATGGTATGGACGAAGTCCTGGTTAAGGAGTACATGATGAAAATAAATAAGTCCGAAACAAAAGTAATGGAGTGCAGTCGAATGAAGGCAGGTGATGAAGGAAATATTAAATTAGGAAATGAATTCTTCAAGGAAGTAGATGAATATTGTTACTTGGGTAGTAAAATAACTAACGATGGCAGAAGCAAGGAGGACATAAAATGCAAGGACTTGTTCAGCTAGTTTTTGAAGGACGTGTAGGTGGTAAGAACGGTAGGGATAGGCCAAGGTATGAATATGAAAAGCAGATTAGAGCAGATGTAGGATGCAGTAGTTACGTAGAAATGAAGAGGTTAGCACAGGAGGCTGCATCAAACTAGTCTATAGACTGATGACTCAAACAACGCTTCCAGCAGTCATCCTGAAACATCATTCCACATCCATTGGGTACTATCCAATAATCGTAAAAATGTGTTGTCGAATATTAGATTTGGTTAAATTATTACCAGATTGAACACAATGATGGGAACGTGCCTAATAAGCGGTCTTTTGTCACGCAACGTATTGTAAGTAAGTGCATATTCAACCGCAGTTTTGACCAAAACTATCCACACATCGTTCTCAACAATGGAGGCAAGCTGCGATATATCTTATCCGCTGTCTTCAAAGGCTAGACTTGGTAAATTTAATTATCGCAATGATCACAAGAATTTAGATGCACCGCAGTATGGGTAAGCACGTGCTGTCGGGGAACTACTAGCTCGGAAAATTTCTTCCCAAAGCCAAGGCAGAACGCGGACGCTGAGCATTATTTGCAAGGTGTTTCCGAAGACTGCATCTCTTCGAAAACTTATCGCCACATTAATCACAGTTAAATGAAAGCTCTGCAGTATGCGTAAGCAAGTGTTGCCGAAGAATCGACTTCCGAGGAAACTTTTTTCCACATTGATTACAAGATTGCGGACGCTACCCAATATGTATTAGCAGATGTCGCAAAAAATTCGACTTAAAAGAAAAATTACTACCACACTGGCCACAGGTATATGGACGCTCTCCGGTATGTGTAAGAGTCTCCGACTCCACTTGTGAGAAAAATTACTTCCACAATGTTCACAGGTAAATGAGCGCTCTCCAGTATATGTAAGTAGGTGCTGCAGAAGATTCCACTTCTGAGAAAACTTACTACTACATTGATTACATGCATGTGGAAGAACTCCAGTATGTGTAAGCAAGTGTCGCTGAAGACTTGACTTCTGAGAAAACTTCCTCCCGCATTGATTACATAAATGTGGCCGTAAACCACTATGTGTAAGGTGGTGTCGCCGTAGATGCGACGTATTGACAAACTTGCTATCACATTGATCACAGGAATACGGACGCTGTCCACTATGTGTAAGCTGGTGTCGCCGAAGATTCGACTTAAGGGAAAACATACAGCCACACTGTCCATACGTAAAAGGACGCTCCTCAGTATGTGTGAGGGCGTGTTGCCGTAGACGCCATTTCTTAGGAAACTTCTTTCCACATTGATGACAAACATTTTGATGCTTCTCACTATGTATAAGCAGGTGTTTCCGAAGATTGGACTTCAACTGTGCAATGGGATGGTTTGGCCTTTCATCGGTGTGGGCGAAAACGTGTAGATTGCATTCGTTATGTGTGGGCAAAATGTGCATTACCTTCCTTCCTTCTTTCAATATGTTGCTTTTACTGTTACATGGTTCCACTGTACCTCCAGTAAACCACGCAACGTTCCCAACTCTAGAAAACAGAAAACAAAAAGTTATAACATTTAACGAGTAAGATAGAAAATTAAAAACAATATCCGAAAGCAAATGTAATATATGTACCAAAATTGCTTATTATCACATTTCAAAGTACTCCAAACATCAATAATTTCAGATAAGTGCTCTAACAGATAAGCCCATTAAATTTGCAATTGCCAAAAAGAATAAATTATAAGTTTGCACTTAACCACAACACATCCAAACAATTCACGAAAGTCCAATATGGAAGCAATGATTGTGAGAATGCTCCTCTTAGTGATTTCCTGATGTGCATTTTTCAAAGTTTATTTGTAACTGAAACTCATCACATTTAGGATGCAAAATAATACCTAATGATTAATTGCTTCATTCTTAGTGAGGTTACATGTTGACAGATTTCCATATCACCTACGGGGATATTGGCAAGGGTGTTGGACAATTCGACGTCCAATTTCTGATATACAAATGTGTACTATAAAGTCAGGAAGAAATTTCTGACGGAAGTTTCTCAGCTACTTCAACTGAGCTTGTACCTGTCAACACGCCATCAAGAAAAAAACAAGAAGTTGCAATAGGGTGATATTCTGTGTGTTTGTCAGCAAGCTGAACTATAAAACTTGGAGCAAGAAAGGGGGGTTGAACTTCTAACAGTATAAGGTGGTAGTCCTTACTATCTCCATCAGAGGATGCATGCCATGAAATATTCTGAAGGCTCCTGTGTTTGGGATGTATTAACACAAATTTGTACATCTTAGCAATATCAGCTGAAAGAGTAACAAGGTAAGAAACTTGGAGCAAGAAAGGGGGCAGAACTTGTAAGAGTATAATGTGGTAGTCCTTGCAATCTTCATCAGAGGATTCACGCCACAAAATATTCTGAAGACTCCTGTGTTTGGGATGTATTGACACAAATTTGTACATCTTAGCAATAGTAGCTGAAAGAGTAACAAGGTAAGTTCTGACCTTAAAACAATGGACTCGAAGTAAGGCTAAATTCCATGGTCAACCATCTGCAAAGTGTTCAAAGCTATCTCATTTCAAGATTCAGAGCATCTGTCAAACTCAACTCTTGGCTTGGTTGTCATGGTAGAATCCTTTGGCTCACAATGATGCGGCATGTAAAAGCTTAATGAGTTAGAAGTCTCAAGGGGTGCAATTTCCATGTGTATTCACGCATGAAAATTACATACAGCTCTTTCAAATCCGGAAATCTAACAAGTTCATTTTATTGTGTTCGAGCGTTTTTACATCATTAAATAGACTGAGCTACAGCTGACACTTCAGGACAAGTAGGAATTGTGCCAACAAACCCTCCAGAATCAACCATTTGATAATTATTCAAGAAAATGTGCTTCACATGCCCTTTCTTCAGGAGTAAGAAGTGGTTGATGGAGTTCTTCAAGCCTCCAAAACCTTTGCAATTTTGTGTGAAGGGAACCAATATTTACAAGCCTGGCACACCGAATCTTGGCGCTATTCTTAACACAAAAAATCAGGGATGGTGCCTGAAAATCCCTAATCAAATTTGGTCATGTAACAAGGTGGGATAACCTTTCCTATGCACGGTATTAGAAAACAAAATTTCATAGTAGACTTTAGCTCTTAGCAGGATATAAATAGCAGAATGCTGCCTAAATAGACCAACACTTAAAATGACGTCACGAACAATATACCAACTGGAACAATCAATTTGCTGTGCAGGAAGTTGGCTTGTGGTTGTATTCATTACTGCACAGTTCATCTTCAAAGTATAATCTGACACATTAGAGAACAAAACAAGGTTGCATGTGGATCTCCCTGGCAATACATCGGTATTGCCTATACCAAATACAGGCAGCCAACAAATATTAGTACAAATGCCAAGTTTCGTGACAAGAATACAAGACACTAAGGATAAATGACCCCCCAGTCCAAAAAATCTTTAACTAGTACAATCTCTTCTGGACTGTTCTTCACTGCTACACAAGCTGTGCTTAGCTGAATACTTGAGTGGGAGACACAATTGCAAAACTTCTAACATTTATATCATTATTTGGAAGTGTTTGTTCTTTACGAAGCTTTAAGGCGAGGGGTCCACTCTACCGGGGGAACTTGTGTCGCTTACACTACTTAGATACATGAGAAGCAAAAACATAGATACCAAAGATTAGTTTCAGTAGCAAGCATGCGGCGATAATCAATGATTACTTGTTTGAACTTTCCACAATCAGAATTGCTATCATTATAAAGTTTGCAACACATAAAATTAAATAAAAGAAAGTGCTCTTGTTCATATTGTGAAGTAAAATCTAAAATGAATGACAATGACAAAATGACCATGAATCGGAAACAATCAGTGGATCCTATTCACAATGCCTTATTTTCATAGATAATGCTTCTTGTCCATAAGGGTCCAAATCTATTTCACCGCTCCATGCAATAGTAATAATAACTGGTAACGCAGAACCATGGCCGTCCTGCTATAGTGGTACTAATCACTGGTATCATACTCATGGCATTTTTCGCATGGTTGTACTAATCACAGATAATACAGACACATGGCATGTCACACATAATGGCAGCACTCACAGGTAACAGAGACCAATGGTGTTCCCCACATTAGGGTACTACACACAAACTCACATTGTGGGACTAAGCACGGTCACCGATTAGATCAATGATGATGATATTTCTTGTTTAAAGGAGCCAACCTGCTAGGTAACCAGACCCTTTTTGAACGAGGTGCAACAAAATGAAAAGGTAATTAAAACTTCAACATGTATTAATTGGCAAGAATCTAAAGTGAATTATGATGACAAATTAGCACAAATTTAATACAATAAGTGGATCCGACTGACAATGCTCTAGGCAGGATAAGATTAGAAAGAACTTTAGGATAAAACATATAACATAGCTTGGTGTCTCAACGTTCGATGTTACATCAGCCTGTTTGCATCCCGTAGTCGGCGTGCTTTTCTCCTCCACAGAGCAAGTTTGCTACATAGTTTTATGACCTATAGCCAAGAACGTCCACTCGAGGAATGGTAAGTTCGAATCCGCAGCTCAGAAGATAGTTTTAAAGTGGTTTCACGTTTTCATACCAAGCTGGTTAACATAACATCACTGTTGTGTAAACTCCTCCTCAAGGACTTAGTAGCGCTTCACTTCCTCCTTATGGACAGAGTAGTGTATGAAATCATCTTACTCGGTATTCATTTCCGTTACAAAGTTTAGTAAACCTCAGATTTCTCTCAGACTTCTTAACAATCAACCTTCGTCACCATAAGACCTATCTGTGTCGGTGCGACGTAAAGCCCCTAGCAAAAAAAACTTACCCCTTTATCGAATAAACCTACATGAATTGCTGCTAAAATCATACCTGATCCATTCAGATTAAAATAAATGGCTTCTTCACAACCACTATTAAGAAACAAACCCTGAATCTATGAGTTCTTAGATAGAGATTTGACACAAGAACTGAAAATTCCGTAGCAGATAAATGTGTTAACAATCGTATTCGCTTAGCAAACTGGTGTTTCGGTTCATCACGGGATTCGACTATTGAGTAGTATCACTATTATAATTAAACTTAAGATTTAATGGTCCACATATTCAATCCTATATTATGCAATGTGCATAGACTATATAGCATTGATAAGGTGGTCCATAAAACTTAAGATGAATTATTGTGATCACAATTCAATACGGATCAAAACCATGAAGTTTATATCCTATGATAATGAGTAATGTGGCAAGGTAACTATCAAGGTAGGTAGAGTAAGAGGTAGGGATCACGCGCAGGTCTCCCCCCCCCACGCTTGGCCGTCGATGACATCATCGTGAACCCTCAGCGCCTTGTCTTCTGTATGAGGTAGGCTAATACACAGCTGTGAACTATTCTGTTTTAGCCACAAGTTAGACATAAGAGAACTGCATTGATATTTTAACATCACCTCCGAAAAGGCATTCCACTTCACTACTACGGTAGATAATAATAGGAGATCAAATACAGTGTGAATCAGGCGGCGTTTCTGAAGTATTTCGATCTGTGTAAAAGGTTGTAACAATGCGAAGACTGTAATCGCAGTGGAATGGCCATTCCATATGTTCATGGTACCTATGATAACAATAACAAGGGGCTCTAATTGTTACAGATTCGAACATTAAAGCTTGATGACTGCATGAAATATGTCCGTTGTTACAAGCAATATTGGGAAACTATATACACTGTCAACAACGTTTATTTACTTTGGGTATGGTATCGTGTCTGGGTAACCATGTACACTCAGAATAATCGTGGTGTAGCAGTACGGAAATGGGAAATCAATAAACCAACAAAGTAATACAGCCAAAATTGCAGTACACTCACGAATAATCAGGGATCATTAGAGAACACAACCAAGTTATGAACTTGGACACTAGTCCGACTAACGTGGTAACATAAACATACAGCGGCCCATCAAAGTATGGCATGCCACGAAAGATTGCAGCTCTCCACAATATCTATGCGTATACAAGTACTCAGGTTTCAGATTCAAAGTGAAGCGATTTAGCAGAGCGCACAAGGAAGCATATTACTGTGTCCATTTCCCAAAGGGACCCGAGGTAAGTACAGATGAAAAAGGGGCATGGAAATACGTGTGACAGAAAATCAGGGAAAGAGAAGGAACTGCTTTTTCATAATAATAATGTATTACAACAAATACCAAAAACGATTTTTACATGCCAAAGAAAGTGAACAGATGATTAAAGAGAGCAACAATATTTCCAAAAATAGATACTTCGGATTTTTTAATAAATGGGACGACCATTAAATGACACAATTTTCTATCCAAAACAGCTAGAATCAAAACAAGAGATGAATTTTACAATAGTTTTCATTAGGAGTATCCTACAAATGCTAAACAGGTATTACCCCTTAATACAAAATTTTAAAAGAATTTTGAACAGGCATATAGGCCACTGTACAATCGCAAAAGAAAAAGAAAAGAGAACCACGAGACAGGAACGTGGGAAAAAAGGAAGGACGAGGAAGAAAACAGTACCTAGGGCTGGCAACAGGGATTAGGTAAGATAGAACCTACAAGTTTTAATATAATCCTGAAACTCGAACAGAAGCTGGGCGTTAATATCAGTACAGTTAGTCCTATTCTTGCGTTTGTTCACCAAGTCTTTTAGTATCCAATGGTTCATATCACTGTGATTTACACGTTGTAGAAAGCGAAATTTGGAAAAAACCGTAGTGTAGTTCCATGACAAAACACCAATGTCCACAGCTCAGACCAGTGATATTTGGTAGCGTGAACAGTCTTTAGCAGCCAGTTCGGCATGATGAAATAGGGGAATACAGCATTAAAGAGAAGATTAAGTATGGGAAGAGAATATAGATTTAAAGTTCGCTCACCCGTCCAGCAGTCCTTGAGCTTCAATCATGAACAGCAAACACCATTTTAAAAACATTGCACACGGACCAGCCGCTAGCGCAAATAAAAGAAAGTCCTCCCTCCGCACAAGTCATCTTCTTCATCCAACTCCCCGATAGAGCCCAGAGCAGGCCTTATTTATATTACGATGGAAACGTCCAGAAAAGACGAGAGCAGAAGGTACACATTGCGCAGCGAGGTGATAGGGGAGGAAAGGAGGGAGGGCAGCAGTGCGAACAGTAACAGCTGGACGGGCGAAGAGAGCACTCACACAGAGGTTAGTAGCAGCATGTCGAGCCGTAGCAGACGTAGAATCACGTAGAATAGTAGAAAAAATAGGAGCACGTTATAAACAGCAAATGTTAGGAAACTGCCCACAACACAAACAGTACTGTAAAATTTCTCATCCAAGTGCCTTTTATAAAAAATAAGAGGTATGTTATACACAAAGAATAAAGCTCATATTTTTAAAAAGAATATCACCGAGCTCGATAGCTGAAGTAGCTTAAGGGCGGCCAGCATCCAGTATTCGGTAGGCAGAGGGTTCGAATCCCACTGTCGGCAGCCCTGAAGATTTTTTCCGTGGTTTCCCATTTCCACACCAGGCAAATGCAGGGGCTATACCTTAATTAAGGCCAGGGACACTTCCTTCACAGTCCTAGCCGTTTCCTATCCCATTGCGCCATAAGACCTATCTGTGTTGGTGCGAGGTAAAGCCAATAGCAAAAAAACCACTTATCTATACCATCAGTGGGATTTCATTGCTTTAATCTTATTTATCGGTATTGTATTAACTAAAAGGCGGTCTCTTGAATGTCATTCTTACTTTTGTTTAAAGCGTCCATTCGAATAAAAGAACGGCTTCTCACGAAGCAACTTGTAAGCTCATAAATTTCGGGGAATTTCTTCTTCAGGCTATCCGTAAGGTTTGTGATGATGTTAAAACCCCCTTTCAGTCCTTTCCCGTGGTAAAATTTGAACTTACTTTCCATCTGCACTACTGTGGTGTGCCATCTCTCTGCAGGCTGCATCAAACTGTCTCTAGACGTTTCTGAAATCTAATTTCCACTCCATGTATGTTGACCTGTTTTCTATATCGAAGTTCTTCTTTGCACTAAAAGCTGTATAGCCAGTGAAGTCCTCAAGCAATTCATCATGATTCTTGGTTTCGGGACTGTCCTCAAGCTGTTTTACTAGCGCTTGAAGGGCTTTAACCCTTGCTCATTCTCCAGTAAAGAATAGGATGTTGTGGGTTCAACGCTGGCCTTTTCTTAAAATGATATTTGTTCGTGGCGTCGACCTCTGTAGATCTTTTTCCACTACATTCACCATATGATATAAACCCGCGGGTAAGTGTAACTTCGGATGTGTAGAGTGTTGTATGTGAGGAAAGGAAGGTTAAGGACGACACAGACACCCAGTCCCTAGGCCAGGGATTTTAATCATTTACAATTAAAAACCCCTGACCCGGCCGGGAATCGAACCCGGGGACGCCGGGTAACATGCGGATGCGTTGCTCCCCCGATATCAGAGTTTTGATCGAGTTCATCAATAGCATTTAACATATTTGGACGTAATGTTTCATAATCTTCCGGTGAACAGTTGGAATTTCTTATCGCCTCGGAAGCATTGAGGCTATGAAGCAAAGATTTGACCATTTGTGTCAAAGCTGTCGGAAGCGGATGGCCATAAGAACCCTCGAAGTTGAGAAAGATAGCTATCGATAATGTCTTGATTACTTCTGTCACCATTTATTTAGGCCAGTGGCTTTAGGGAATACATGAAAGTGAATATTTCGTTCCTTCGCGTGCCCGCTATGTTTTGTGCAGCCTGCACTCGCATGACAAACCATACTGAAAAGTGTACACTATTATCGATTTGTACGTTTTATCACATAAAATAAACACACACGGTTTCTTATACACCACAGATATATTACTATCGTGCATTATTAGCACCTCGCTTCTGCGTGAACAGCGATTTTTATTCGAACTACCTCTACCTCATTCAGGGCAGATTCAACGCGAGGGTCCTGCGCGACGTCAGAGCTGATTTGCTACTGCGCACCTCTCTCGTGATCCCTACCTTGTATTCTACGTACCTTGGGTAACTATGAGCTGCGACATAACAACTTCAACAGAAACCAACAAAGAGCACCATCAGTAAGAAATATACCACCTGCGGGAAAAGGTTCATCCATGTTCCTTCAGAAGAATAAATCCCACTCGCACTGACTGGAAGAACACACACACACCACTCTCAATCAGGCGGCTCATCAGCTCTCAACATCAGAGCGATATCCTAGCAGAGTTCCAGCTGCGAACCGTTCGTTGGTATTTACGCCATTAAATATCAGGAGTTAAGCAGAGACAGCAAAAAACCCACACTGCTTACACAAAGTACAAAAAAGCAGTGGCACAGCAACAAACACCGGTCTTCCTGCCCCATTCTGCATAGGGAAGATAAGAAATCTGAACCAGTATATCAACCACCGGCTCCCAATCTACAATACAATCACCAAGCTTCTGCCCAATGTAACACTAGATTATATCCTAGAAATTCAGTAGAGCAAAGATGGACACACCATCAAAACTTCTAGAAATTTTTAAACAGTCCCAGTCAACAAATCAGGACAGGCGCATTTTGAACACATCCTGCAGGACGGAACCTGGCTCAACAATGAGGTGCAACTAACCCCCTTTGTGTCCAGCCTTCATCTGGTCAGTGGTGGAACATGGGGCTGATAGAAGGTACACGGAGGACGTTATTGCAGGCCATCTTCAGAAACAGGAACATGAAATATTCCGGGCCATTCGGAGCTGGAATTCTAACGGATACACCCCGCTGATGCGTATCCTGTCCTGGAATATGGCAACAATGAACCAGATCTGAGGGATGGCTTGCTGATCTACGTGAAGCGACATCATGTGGAGGCCCCTTGGTCATCTTGACACAGCGCGGACACTGCGATCGCTGCCTATTCTAGGAACATACTTTGTGCGATTTTTAGTGGTCAACACACCTCAAGTGCTTGCACGAAAAAGTGATCACTGAACTGCAACACTTGCAGTGAAGATCATCCACGTTTCTCAGATAATGCAATGGTAAACGCCAACTTTCTCCCACTCAGCCAGAAACCCCACCCTCACCTTCCACTCTTCCCCTCCTTCTGAGAACATTATGCAAATCATCACTATGGAGATCCAGAATATTCTCCCTTTCCAACGTCCTGATGTTCTGTATCAGATCCAGCTAGCGGCGTGATGATCTTCCAGACTCACTTTGGTGGAACGTTCTCTGGGACATATGTGCGCTGTGCATTATTTCTCCTTGATCCATGTTGTAGTAAATGCAAGTTTATTACGATAATGTGTGTTCTTTAAGGGTCAAGTGACCGCTGCCCCAACAGATGTCGCGGAGGTGTAGCAAATATTATTCATAAATCCATCCCTTCAGAACATTATCATTATTTAAATGAACATCTATCTGAAAAATTAAAAATTGAAATCACAATTGGAAATCCAATAACACCTTTAGCAACAATTTACATACCTCTTGGCTATTCCACACCCCAGAAGTTTGTAGAATATACCGATACATATACAGTACTTTCATCACGATCACAGATTTTAATATTACGTCATATACTCAACAACAGCAAGCTGTGTACGATCAACTATTACACGATATCCAGGGTGTTGATTTAAATTTCGATTCCCCCAAGCCGCCCTAATTCAAACACGAGCCCTGAATATCCGATCCTCAGCCCTAATCTAGCAACAAACTATGACATCAGCATGCTACCTTCAATGGGACATGACCATGTCCTTGCCCTGTTAACAATAACAAATGTACTAACAAACCCTAGCAACATAACCAACGTCCCCCAACAATCATACCAGGGAGTCATACGGTATATGCGAACCTACTGGGTAGCATACAAACAATATCAGCCACAGTATGCAATAATGAACCACCTAGTTCACAGCAGGAATTACAAGATAAAGTTAAGAAATTAGAATCCCCACTAACTATTGTCAACCGACTCCATATTCCTCACCACACGTCCCATACTTCCAAACCTCCCCTCCCACACTAAGCGCTCCAAATATTCAAATATTCCGATGAACATCACAAGGCATACCTTCGAACCTGTGACCCAAATATTCAGAAATACTTTTAGAGATGCTTGGTCATCCATCAAGGCTATTAAAAGAAAAACGTGAGCAAATGCACTGAATTATCCAACACAACTGACGCTCGCAAATACCAGAACAAGTTAAAACAACTGACAAACATAAAACAGTCCTACCCCTATTACCTATTAATACGTAACAAATCTGCACTCAGTGATAATAAAACAATGGCTGACATTTTTTCAGATCATTACAAAGTAATTTTCTCACCATATTCCAATCCCTATACCTACCATCCCCCAAAAGCTCCTATTTCAGTCTATGATATCAGACACGCACTCAGGACTAAAAAGAACACTGCCACTGGACTAGATCAAATTATTTACCGACACATAAAAGAAGGCCAACATCCCTTCCTCCAACTCCAAAATCAAGTATACACTATATTTCTCCATACTGGATTCTTCCCCTCCCCTCCCCCAAATTGGGAACATACCAAAATTATGTTATTGTGGAAACTCCAAAAACTACCATCCCAATTAAATTCATATTGTTCCACAAGTCTTCTAACGGTGTGTTCTTAAATCTTAGAAATCATCTTAGCTCACTGTATATACACCTATCTCGACTCCCTCCATCTCATACCTTAGTAACACGCAGATTCTGTCCTTAGCACTACATACATGACCGTTTCTTTCATATTTCTATATCCATCACAAAATATATACCTACAAAAACGGACTGATACATGAACTCCATCACCTTCCAGTTCCAATGAAATCCACCCATTTCCTAGCCAAAATCAGTATCCATAACATATTATCCTACACCTTCTCAATTAAAACAGGACTACCACAAGGTCCTCCTCTACGAACCATGTGACCTTGCCGCGGTGGGGAGGCTTGCGTGTCCCAATGATGCAGATAGCCGAGCCGCAGGTGCAACCATATCGGATGGGTATCTGTTGAGAGACCAGACTAACGAATGGTTCATCGAAAGGGGGGTAGCAGCCTTTCGGTAGTTGCAAGGGCGGCAGTCTAGATGATTGACTGATACGGCCTTGTAATAATACTCAACATGGCTTAGCTGTGTTGATACTGCTACACGGCTGAAAGCAACGGGAAACTACAGCCGTAACCACCTCCCGAGGACATGCAGCTCTCTCTGTATGAATGATGTACTGATGATGGCTTCCTCCCGGGTAAAATATTCCGGAGGTAAACTAGTCCCCCATTCGGATCTCCGGGTGGGGACTACACGAGAGGGGGCGATCATCAGGAAGATGGATACTGACATTCTGCGAGTCGGAGCGTGGAATGTTAGAAGTTTGAATCGTTGTGGTAGGGTAGAGAATCTGAAAAGGGAGATGGATAGGCTAAAGTTAGATGTAGTTGGTATAAGTGAAGTACGTTGGCAGGAAGAACAGGATTTTTGGTCAGGCGACTACCGAATTATCAACACGAAATCAAACAGGGGTAATGCAGGAGTTGGTTTAATAATGAATAAGAAAATAGGGCAGCGGATAAGCTACTACGACCAGCATAGTGAAAGAATTCTTGTCGCCAAGATAGACACCAAACCAATGCCCACCACAATAGTGCAGGTCTATATGCCTACTAGTTCAGCGGATGATGAAGAAATTGAAAGAATATATGAGGAGATAGAAGATTTAATACAATATGTCAAAGGTGACGAGAATCTAATTGTGATGGGAGACTGGAACGCAGTGGTAGGCCAAGGAAGAGAAGGTAGCACAGTAGGAGAATTTGGATTGGGACAAAGGAACGAAAGAGGAAGTCGGCTGGTTGAATTCTGCACTGACCATAATTTAGTCCTCGCCAATACTTGGTTCAAACACCACAAACGACGGCTGTATACGTGGACGAGACCTGGAGACACTGGAAGGTATCAAATAGACTTCATTATGATTAGGCAGAGATTCAGAAACCAGGTGTTGGATTGCAAAACTTTCCCAGGAGCAGACGTGGACTCTGACCACAACTTGTTGGTCATGAAATGCCATCTGAAGTTGAAGAAACTGAAGAAAGGAAAGAATGCAAAAAGATGGGATCTAGACAAGTTGAAAGAAAAGAGTGTGATGGATTGTTTCAAGGAACATGTTGCACAAGGACTAAATGAAAAGGCCGAAGGAAACACAGTAGAGGAAGAGTGGAGAGTCATGAAAAATGAAGTCAGTAGGGCTGCTGAAGAAATGTTAGGAAGGAAGAAAAGATCAACTAAGAATCAGTGGATAACTCAGGAGATACTAGACCTGATTGATGAACGACGAAAATACAAGAATGCTAGAAATGAAGAGGGCAGAAAAGAATACAGGCGATTAAAGAATGAAGTGGATAGAAAGTGCAAGGTAGCTAAGGAAGAATGGCTGAAGGAGAAGTGCAAGGATGTCGAAGGCTGTATGGTCCTGGGAAAGGTAGATGCTGCATACAGGAAAATCAAGGAAACCTTTGGAGAAAGGAAATCTAGGTGCATGAATATTAAGAGCTCAGATGGAAAGCCACTTCTAGGGAAAGAAGACAAAGCAGAAAGATGGCAGGAGCATATCCAACAGTTGTATCAAGGTAACGATGTAGATAATTTCGTTCTGGAACATGAAGGGGCTGTTGATGCTGATGAAATGGGAGACCGAATTTTGAGGTCAGAGTTTGACAGAGCTGTGAGTGACCTAAATAGGAACAAGGCACCTGGAATTGATGATATTACCTCTGAATTACTGACTGCCTTAGGAGAAACCAGCATGGTAAGGTTATTTCATTTAGTGTGCAAGATGTATGAGACAGGAGAAGTCCCATCCGATTTTCGGCAGAATGTTGTTATACCTATTCCCAAGAAAGCCGGTGCTGACAGGTGTGAAAACTACCGCACTATTAGTTTAGTATCTCATGCCTGCAAAATTTTAACACGTATTATTTACAGAAGGATGGAAAAACAAGTTGAAGCTGAGTTGGGGGAAGATCAATTTGGCTTCAGAAGAAATGTAGGAACACGTGAAGCAATCCTGACTTTACGTCTGATCTTAGAGGATCGAATCAAGAAGGACAAGCCCACGTACATGGCATTCGTAGATCTAGAAAAGGCATTCGATAATGTTGATTGGACCAGGCTATTTATGATTCTGAAGATGATAGGGATCAGATACCGAGAACGAAGAATTATCTACAACCTGTATAAAAATCAGTCTGCAGTGATAAGAATCGAGGGCTTTGAAAAAGAAGCTGCAATCCAGAAAGGAGTGAGGCAAGGCTGCAGTTTGTCCCCTCTCCTTTTCAATGTTTACATAGAACAGGCAGTAAGGGAAATCAAAGAGAAATTTGGAAAGGGAATCACAGTCCAAGGAGAGGAAATCAAAACCTTGAGATTTGCGGATGATATTGTTATTTTATCTGAGACTGCTGAAGATCTCGAGAAGTTGCTGAATGGTATGGATGAAGTCTTAGGTAAGGAGTACAAGATGAAAATAAATAAGTCCAAAACAAAAGTAATGGAGTGCAGTCGAACGAAGGCAGGTGATGTAGGAAATATTAGATTAGGAAACGAAGTCTTAAAGGAAGTAGATGAATATTGTTACTTGGGTAGTAAAATAACCAACGATGGCAGAAGTAAGGAGGACATAAAATGCAGACTAGCACAAGCAAGGAAGAGCTTTCTTAAGAAAAGAAATTTACTCACTTCAAACAATGATATCGGAATTAGAAAGATGTTTTTGAAGACTTTTGTGTGGAGCGTGGCATTGTATGGAAGTGAAACATGGACGATAACTAGCTCAGAAAGAAAGAGAATAGAAGCTTTTGAAATGTGGTGTTACAGAAGAATGCTGAAGGTGAGATGGATAGATCGAATCACGAATGAAGAGATACTGAATCAAATTGGTGAGAGGAGATCGATTTGGCTAAATTTGACGAGAAGAAGAGATAGAATGATAGGACACATCTTAAGACACCCAGGACTTGTTCATTTGGTTTTTGAAGGAAGTGTAGGTGGCAAGAATGGTAGGGGTAGACCAAGGTATGAATATGACAAACAGATTAGAGCAGATGTAGGATGCAATAGTTACGTAGAAATGAAAAGGTTAGCACATGATAGGGTGGCATGGAGAGCTGCATCAAACCAGTCTATGGACTGATGACTCAAACAACAACACCACAAGGTGTCCCTCTGTCACCAATTTTGCATGTTCTGTTTTGTATCAATATTACCCAACCCATACACCCACTTCGATTGTGTCAGTTTGCTGAACACACAGCAATACTGGCTGTTGAATCCAATAACCGAACCCTGCAATACCGTCTCAAACCAATTTCAATGAACTAAAACAGTGGCTCAATCTGTGATATATCAAAATTAATGTAAGCAAAAAATATAATATTTCCTAATCATAAATGTAGATGCCGTCCGACTAATACACTCTTTCTAGCCTTAAGAAATCAACCCCCTGCTGTAACGACCACACTTGCCTTCCTAGGCATAACGTTTCAAAATCATCTTCAATGGAATGTACATTTGGACCAAACGCAGAAAAGGCATCTTACAGGTTTCACCACCTACCCTGGCTGTTAGGTCTATCGCGTACTTTCAAGGAGGTATAGCACGATACTATTTGCACGACCCAGGGCAGTAAGAACAGGGAAATTCCCAATAGAAGGTCGTAGCAACACGTGGAAGATTACTAGGGCCCACCGAGGTCAGGTGGATAAAGAAAAAAATTACCAGAAAATAAAATAAATTACTACTGACTAAAATAAAAACGACGATTTGAAGGAAATTAGGAATTTAATTGGAAAAAAATGTTTAAAATCTTTCATTAAGATAATTCTTTTGAAAAATTTAAAGATAAAATGTGGCGAGATCTCGTTTTTTAAATTAAAAGGTAAAAAGTAAATAAAAACCCTTAAACAGACCTTGGGATCCCAGAACTACAGCTAGTAAATTACAGTAAATTAATGCAGAAAAAGGTAAAACTTGACTGCAGCACGAGAGGAGAAAACGGTTCCTTATGAAACAATCACTGTTTATAGAAGAGTAAACTTCAAGCAATGTCTCCTCAGAATAAGTTCCATCAAGGCCAATCAGAGAAATAGAATGATTTCAATTAATTAAGAATTAGCAAGAACGAAACTAGAAAGAAAATAAACATTAAACTCTTAACACGGATCCCGCGGTTGACTCAGCAGTCTACACGATCATCCAAATCAATCAACATCATATCCTTGACAACCCCAAATAATACTCACGACAGACAACGAGAGTCAGCTGTTAGCTCGTAACAGAGAGCTCCCATCACAGTAATGTTTACAAGTGTCGTCATAGAAACCGGGTCACATGACCCAAGGCAAATGGCTGCCCAACAACAACCAAGGAAGTCAAATGAACCGTTTTCTTCTCACTAACTACCCTTTTTCCAGAATGAACTGATAACATGCACAAAAATCGAAAACAATAAGAATTATCCCAGCCATAATATAATGCTTGAAAAATACTATTTAGATGCCACAGTCAATGAGTAACATCAGTTTTTAGCAGTTACATCTCATTAACATTTTAAGATGAAAAGTACAACATTACTCGTTTTGAATTGATTAATAGGTGTAAACATAGCCAACATTTTACATTAAAGAAAACCCCAAATAACTTAAATCATATCGTTAATATGAGTGATAATTAGTAATATCATGTCGAAACATATTCAAATGTAAATGCATTGATAATAGAAAGATCATGCACAAAATGATTTTGAATGTTGCTGCTTCGAAGGTTCAATACAGTTCCACGGTCAGTTAGCATGCATTCTTCCGGTTTAATCCGGTTCCCAGATCACAATTTAGGGCTAAGAGTACTCACAGACTCGCCGAAAAAATTATAAGTAAATTAAAGGAAACCCAGACATTTTGGGTCTCACCGGTTGGCGAGGGATTTATCCAGTGTCGAACACCATGACTCCAGCTTCTTCTTTACTAGTTTTCAATATCCTTTTTCACCAGCAGCGATGAGATCGAATCCTTTTTAGTCAACAACCTTTAACAAGGACTCCAATAATCAAAACAAAGACCGGTCGGTGTACATAGATATCCACGGAGGTCGTAGATCACGAGAACAAGTTGAGCACGGAGAATGCCGCTAGATGGCAGACCGATGCAGATAGCGGGTCTCACTCCAGGATACGGGAAGTTGATTTTGATAGATGAGTCAATTCCCAGGTACTCAGATACCCTTAAACTCTTCAAATACCGTCAGAGGTCAAACCTGGGGATTAAAAGCCATACAAATCACACCTCCTACCAAGCACCACTTCCCACTTCCGAGTCAGACCATATAAAAAATTTAAACTCAAAATGGAATTATGGACAAATAAAGATCACATATCTTTCGGCGAGGTTCTTCTTGTTATTTTCCTTTCCTCAGAAATTATGACAACTTGGCTTATTCTCATGGAGAGGAATTGGTTAATAATTATGTCATCGATGGTATACTTATATTTAATATACATATCTAAGTAAAATATTAAATATATATTTAACATTGTTTCACTATTAGAAAAACAATGTTTTCTGTTCTGTTATTATGTTTGTAACGATTCAATACTTTAACTAGAAAAATATTTTATTTCTGACCAATGTGTTTTACAAAAGCAAAAAAAAAAGCGTTTTTAATTTACATCCATAAAACTTGTGAATTTAGCACACAACCAAACCTAAAACAAATATCTGTAAATGTAACTGGCCAAAGAGTCCATTTGTTAGATTGATGACTCGCTCCCGTAGGGGAGAGAATGAAATAACTATTAAACTAAACAGATTGGCTCTCCCTGTCATTAGGTAAATATCTACCTTGCAACAACTTACCCAGATTATATTTGCAAAGACTGGAATAACCTTCCTCTGGAGGTACAACAAGAGTGCCATAAGATGATGTGTAGTGCAATTTTTCGGGTGTAAAAACTGTAAAAGTCCATTCTAGAACCTTCCAACGGCAAACATCATGAAGCAGCTTATAGTGTAGCTTCATTGAGAAAGAAGTTTAAAGAGCTCAAACGTATTCCACCAGATAATTTAACTTACTTCTGAATGGTAAACCTTTACAAAATATTTCAAACTAGTGGTAGAGCTGTGACAGTTCTAAGTCACTGGCGTCAGCATTTTTCCTGCTGAGTCAGCACCCGAGGTCATTGACCCCTGCCAAGGTCACTGACCCTACGACGCCATGACCACGCGACCGTGACGTCACATTGTAAACAAAGCCACGGGCTTCTGACAGCCCTCAAGATGACAGCTGTAATCCGGACGAACCCTAACCACACTATTTAATCACGTGGGCGCTGCTAACCTCAGTGCTGCCATCTTAACCCGGCCAAACATGATTGCCGCCACTTTATGCACGTGAGGACGCGGAATTTAAAATCAATGTGCTTTCTTGACAGCTGCCATCTTTAACTACAAGGGCGCGGAATTTAAAAGCCATGTATTCTTTGACAGCTGTCAGGTCCTAACCAAGTGCACTTTTTGAACAAGTGAACGTGGCTAACCTCACTGCTGCTATCTTAACAGACACAAACCTCACTGCTGCCATCTTAAGCATGTAAGGTGGCGCGGAATTAAAAATCCACATGCTTTTTGACAGCTGTCAGGTCGTTTGAGCACGTGGACGCGGAATTTAAACATGAACGTGGCTAACCTCAGTGCTACCATCTTGACAGTGCCAAACCTCACTGCTACCATCTTAAGCATATAGGGAGCGCGGAATTTAAATGATCTTGACAGGACTTAGCCACGCTGCGGACTTTTCTTGACCTATCATAAAGCCAGGGGTCTATCCTCAGAGATTTAAGGCTAGCTACCTTTCTCGACATACCCCTTCCCGTTACCATTTTGGAGGGGTCTAAGTTTCAAGGCAATCTGCCCTTCTCGACAAGACCCTTCCCGACATAGTTTTCATGCAAGATGCCCTTCTCGATATGACGATTCCCTTCATAGTTTTCATGAAAGCAGCTGTTCTCGACAAGACCCTTCCCGACAGTGTTTTTATGCAAAGTTCCCTTCCCGACATTGTTTTTCTGCTGTTTGTTTTAAGTCACACCGACACAGATAGGTCTTATGGAGACGATGCGATAGGAAAGGTCTAGGAAAGGGAAGAAATCGGCTAAGGCCTTCATTAAGGTAGAGCCTGGTGTGAAAATGGGAAACCACGGAAAACAATTTTCAGGGCTACCGACAGTAAGGTTCGAACCCACTATCTCCCGGATACAAGTTCACAGCTGCGCGATCCTAACCGCACGGCCAACTCACATGACCGACATAGTTTTAAGGCAAGGTGCCCTTGTCGACATGACACTACCTTAGATGGGGCTGGATTAAAGCTAGCTGCCCTTCTCGACATACCCCATCGCTAACACCATCCTAGATGAGGGTCTGAACTTAGTTAATTATAGTTTTAAGGCTAGCTGCGCTTCCCGACTTCACCTTGGAGAGGGCTTAACGTCAGAGGATGTAGGTTAGCTGCCCTTCTCGACATGACAGCATCTTGGAGGGGTCTAACCTTACGGGGCCACAGTTTTAGAGTAAGAAGCCCTTCTCGACACTATCTTAGAGTAGCGACCTAAGGTCTCTGGGCTAGCTGCCCTTCCCGACAATGTAACGTTACGGAGGTCAGGTAAATACCTCGTCCTCCGACGGAACATAGTCGCGTTCCTCATCATCCTCCGACAGGACATAGCCACGTTCCTCTTCCTCCACCTCCTCTAACGGGCTTAGCAGCGTTTCTCTTCCTCGTTACAGTTACCGAAGTTAGCTCAATCTCTCCTCCTCCTCCGCAGCGATGACGTCAACATGGTTATGCACATTTAGTCGTGTTCGTTATCAAGGTTACTCTCTAGCAAACTCATGCCTTTACGAAAGGTGTAAAGGGAATGCAAAAAGTAGAACGTTTTAAATTTAATACAATATTTATTTACAAACTACTACTAGTTGTTTATCCTATTTCTACATGTAATGTTACAAAGATGTCGTTGTTGTAACTGACGTGCGCCTTTACACAATAATACGCCTACGATATACTGTAATTCGTCTTCTATTTCTTGAATCTCTCGTTCATGCACTGTGTATCCAGCATCTTGATAAGCTCCTAGGAGTTGTAAATTTGCAACGAGTTAGTTAATATGTTTGCTGTATGTTACATCTGCACAGGGTAACAGAGTTTTGCTAATACGTGTAGACGGTTCATGCGTAGGATATGGAAGAACTTGTTTTGATGTAGTATGTGCTCCTGCAATGTTACCAGAACATAAAACGTAACACGGTTTGATTGAAAAGGAGCTGTAAAACATGTTTTCTACTACTACATCTTGCTTCTTTTCCTGAGTTGATTGCACTGCAACAGGACGTGTAATCGGCTTAGAAAATAAAGTAGAATGAAAAGCTCCGATGGAAAAAACGTTGAGTTCGTCTTTTTCTTCCTTATGCATCTCCTCTTTATCTCGTTGTGTGAGGTTAGTAACAGAACTTGTAGTAAGCTGAGACGATATTATATCGTGTCGATCACGCTTCTTTAGCGCGCTTTCGACATTTAATCAACGTTTCTATGCATTCTACTGGCAGATTACTTAAAAATGTCTTTAGAATGTACATGTCGTGTGAGATTATCACGTCTGTTGAATATAGCAGTACATCGTTTGCATGCATATTGTACCAGGGAAAGTTCGTGGGTTTAGGGCATGAGAAGGATCTCAGGTAGTGTACGGTGATGTTGGAGCCGGTACAGAGCAGGATAGGATCGTAGGCCGAATAATAGACGGTTATACTTTTTCCAAACAATTTATTAATAATATGCAATGATTCATCACCCTGCAATATTAATATAGGACTCCAATCTTTCATCAAAATCAGGCCAAATTAAAGATTTAAACGGAGATCTTCTTAAAATCAGTTCGAGAAAAATTAAATAAATATCACTCTTTCATGAAACACTGACATTATATAGTCTTTTTAAACTCTTATGAAAGCACTTAAGTATCAGTTTTGTGCCTGAAGTCTTTCTAAGTATCAGATCGTGAAATGAACACACACTTATTATTCAAAATTTAAATAATGATTTAAATCCTTGATGAAAGTTTTTCAGTTTGTTAGCATTGAAATCAAAGATCAGATTCTACGTGAATTAATTTTTGAATTTGAAAAATAAATTTATCACCAAATATGAACTTCTTATAAGTGATGAAAACTATGAAATATGGTTCACACGCAGCACTGTAAATATCACTGTTCAAGATTAAAAAATAAAAGAAGTCAGTCAGTTTATGACTACTCACTTGGAAAAGAAAAGTTTGCTTACAAGTATTGAAGTGGAGAATGGGAGTCTGGAACATTCCGCGGAGTGCGGACAGAGAATCGAATTCGGCGATGATCCATGAAGTAAGCCACGTTAACGTCCCGCGATGGGTACCATAGATGAAATGATGTTCGATGTAACTGGATCTTGAAGTAATTCACCAAGATTTCCGCTGCTCTTGGAGGTGATGTTAGCACACGGAAAGTTCAATTTGCGCGATTAGTAATCACAGATATTATCATTCACTGTTGGAATACACAGTTCAGTTTATATTCTACTTTTATGATACTAAATGAATAATTACAGTCCTTGCTGCATAGGACACTATTTAAAATCGTCACTGATAACGTCCATAAACACACAGTTTAAAACACTTGAAATGCAATGTGTAATAATTTTTATCACAGTCTCTGATCACGATCTATGAACCACTTTCCTAAGCAGTTAAAGCTGATTTTCTGGTCGTGATAATATTATGTTAACACGAAATTAACTAAGAAAGAGTCCTTAATATTCCCCAAGTTCATTATTGGGGAAAGTCGTGTCCTGATATGGCACGAACACTGAGTAAATAAAGAGACATATTTCAAAGGGTGTACTGTCTTAGAAGAAAAGAGTCCAAGAATGTTTAGATTTATCGTAAGCGATGATTTCTGTTCATCACACACGACAGTTTGAGATATCGTAGTATTTCACTATTATGCGAAATTAGCAAAGTCCACACGTTATGTACTAGTCTGTGAAATATCAAGTTCTTGATTTCGCACTTCAACAGTTTCACACGTGTTATATTCCGAAGTCTCTAGAATTATGTTGTAGTCGCGGATCGATAGAATAAGTACGGTGCGACGTCTTTTACACGTTTAGCGGCGATTGATGAAGTATTCACGAAACGCGACAGGGTGTACTTTCTTCGAAACCGCACTGACAGACTGTACGAGGGTCAGACTGTTCCCTATGTCTCGCTCACGCACACATACTGCTGCTTCTCACTTACTGCTGCTCACCACTTACTGCTTGCTGGCCTTGACATAAAGGTGGGCCAGCGTAAGGTTGCACTTGACAGCTGCGCACAATATTGGTCACACTGCAATGGCGCACGAAGCGATGTTGCCGCCGTAACAACAGCTGATTGCACGACACATGGGTTTTAAAAAACATGGGAGAAATGTTTTTGATGTCATCGCGATGATACACAATACAAATGAAATCTGCCGACAAAAATTGAACTTTCAACTCACCAATTATTCATCACACAAAATTATACGAGATAAATATACTACGAAGTTCTTATTATCGCGATGTTAGAAAACACGGAAGAAATCGGCCGACAAGGATCTCACTTCATATACACCTACACCAATAAATGTTAGAATAATATACACCGGTGCTAACACAAAATGTTTCAAGTAAATTCTATAAAATTTACAAAAATTCAGAAACCTTATTTTCATACCTGATTCACAAAGGCAGAGGCTCGATGCCCTCCAGTTCACTGCCATCACTACCGTCGCCTTCGTTGTCATTGTCATCATCGTCTATGAAGATCATCAACTCCTGAGAGTCACTGATGATGTCATGTACTGCCATTGCCGAATTAATGAATGCTGCGACATAGCTAAATTTCTTCCTGCACAAAGCCGCATCCATTCGAGCAATACTCTCCCGGAACAGTCCTTCCACTTCAGTAACTGTGAAGGACTTGTTGTAAGTGCGTACGTAATGTTTTACTTCACCCCATACCGTACCAACTCAATGAGGTTGAAGTGACAGTGGTACGGCGGCAACCTAATAACCTCGTGCCCTTGTTCCTTCGCCACCTCGTCGACTTTTCTTTTTTTTTTTTGCTATTTGCTTTACATCGCACCGACACAGATAGGTTTTATAGCGACGATGGGATAGGAAAGGCCTAGGAATGGGAAGGAAGCGACCGTTGCCTTAATTAAGGTACACCCCAGCATTTGCCTGGAGTGAAAATGGGAAACCACGGAAAACCATCTTCAGGGCTGCCGACAGTGGAATTCGAACCCACTATCTCCCGGATGCGAGCTCACAGCTGCGCGCCCCTAACCGCACGGCCAACTCGCCCGGTGTCGACTAATTTAGTCATACACATATGCGCTGGGATATTTCTTTACTGCAGCCATTCCACTTACAGTTCTTTACGGGCGCTCGAAGAAGGGGTCTTGTCCATTATTACGGAGTGGTAACGTGCATTGTCCATAACAATGACAGAAGGGACTTTGAGCTGTAAAAATCGTACTCGTGTCTTCGTATTGCATCAGCCTGGAAATAATTAATTCCTGTTACAGGAGATAGCTTAATTCGTTTCTTTCCCGGAGTGCTGTGAAACAAGTCCCTACTATCAGCCCCGTTTTTTCTACTGCTATGTACCCCAGTCACTTTTTCCTTCTGTTCTTGGAGGCGAACACCTGTTTGAATGACGGTACGCTTTGAAAGCCCTAATGTTTGAGATATGCGATCCACAACATAATCTATAGGAACGGAGAGACGGCTATACAAGCGTACGAATTTCGTCTCCCTCTCGTAAAACTCACGAGTTCTCCGGACTAATTCTAATGCCTGACTATTAAGGAACACTCCGCGGCTCAAAGGATTATTATTTATTTATTTATTTATTTACTTATTTATTTATTTATTTATTTATTTATTTATTTATTTATTTATTTATTTATTTATTTATTTATTTATTTATTTATTTATTTATTTATTTATTTATTTATTTATTTATTTATTTATTTATTTATTTATTTATTTATTTATTTATTTATTTATTTATTTATTTATTTATTTATGCCTTTGTATGTGGCGAAGTTAGGGCTCACGGCCCTCTCTTACACTTAACCACTACGTACAGTACATAATCACATACTTTGGTAAAATAACATTAGCAGACCCTAGGAGCTACCTAAATTTATGGAGTAATATTATAACAGATTATAGTTGTTATTTTTAATGATTAATATTATCTAGCCTATCTACATCTACATCACCTAACAATAGTTCTAAATCACACTTGCACTCATACACACTAACATTCATACAAGCTGGTCACGTATTTAAGAGGAAATCTCGACAAGACCATTTAAATGAGACTGTTGAAGTGCTATTACGTATACTGACAGGGAGTGTGTTCCATAGCCTTGCCCCAGACACTATGTTGTCATTTCCGAGACATAGCACTGCATTCGTTAAAATAAAATTTCACAATTATCTCACAATGAAAACAAAACTTTCATAAACGCGCGAATCACACCTGACCACGTGCTAGCGGCGACAGACAAAACGGCAACACTTCAATACAGTAGTCAAGCTACTTATAGACGGCACCACTATACTACCTATATTGCCAACAACAATCAACTGAATATAGTTCGTATTTATTTTGTAGCTCGCTTAAACCTTATAATATCTCTTAAATGCTCATATTTGTGTAAGCAAATAAAAGATTATGATCACTATACGGAATTAAATACGAATTAACATGAATAAAATGCGTAACTGTATCTGACATAAAAAGTAGTGGATTGGTGATTCTGACTGACGGGTGACGTTCTTCATTTCATTTTTGTAGTGGTGCCAACATGACTTACAACTGTCAAGTGCAACCTTGTGCCGGCCCACCTATAGTGGCATATATATCCCCTTCAGGTGGGGTGGCGCTATGAATCATGTGACTGAGAGTACACATTCTCCTCAAACTTTACATTGTAATAATGCAAAAACTACTTGACCGATCGACTTGAAATTTACAGGGTTCTGTTTTTAATGATGTCTGCTACAATTTAGCGTTGGTCCTGTTGCAATCGGTTAAGGCGTTAAAAAGTTCACGAGAGAAAAAGTACTTCGAGAAATGTCTCTAGGAGAGGCGAGTTACAAGCGACAGGTGACGTAACTTGACCTTGCCGAGCTTGCTCGTGGAGTCTGGTAGGTACTGGAAAGTTCCTTCGCTCAGCTGTTCACATATCGGCTGGAAATGTATGTTAGAAAATAAAGTTTTTACTTGATATGTGCCAGGGCCTATGCATTCCTGGTACAATATATTCCGAAGTTATGCTTTACAGCTTTATGTCCTTGACGACTGTCAAGTCCTGAAACACTCACACTACAAGGATCACACATAAATATAATACATGTTTCACACGTAGATATGATGTATATTTTTACACTGCAACTGGCAAATAACAACTCTCTATCTGTGAAACTGTGCCAAATAAGGAGGAGGAGGGAAGTGGTATCTGATAATAAAACCAGATAAGGAGGAGGAAGCATAGCCGCGTTCCTCCTCCTCATTTGCTACAGTTTTACTGTTAGATCCGCCTTCCCTACTCCTCCTCCTTATTAGGCTCAGATTTACGGAGAGATGCCCTTCCCTTCTCCTCTAGCTAGTGCTAGGAGGCTTTTCAACTTACAAGCGAATGCTGTGACCGGGTTCGATGCTAAAAAACCCATATCACTTACTGTACCAAAATTACGAGATGTCATGTGGTCAGCACGACGAACGCAGGACGCCAATGCGTAGCGCAACAGTCTCCTGAACGGTGCCTTGGACTACCAAGCGACTGCTGTTCAGCCCATCCACCGAAATCCGTTAAAAGTAGATAGTAGAATGGAAAGCCGATAACAATATTATTAAATAACTCGGAATATCCCACTTACATGCTCGTTGTACTAATTACATAGCCAGGTACGAAAGCCCTATCTAACAGCAAAGATAAGAATTGTGCTGTTCTAGCAACGATCGGATAGGAGATAAAAACAAGCGACCATGCTCATAATTAAGGTGCAGCCCTCTAGCATTTGTAGTGGCTCAGACGCTGGCGGCCTCCACACTCATCCCACCATTTGCCTGCTGTGATAATAGGAAACCGTCTTCAGGGATGAGATGAAAAGATGCAGTTCCTGTCAGAGAGAATTAAAACTTTCGATCTGATGGAACCCGCGGTTCTCTAAATCACTGACCAGTATGCTTACCAAAGCAGCCTCTTAGCCATAAATAAAACTAATCTCTTTAGGTTCAATCCTGTCACAAAGAACATGGAACATACTGTTGTTATCTTAGAGTGAAGATTTTAGTCGTTGCTTACAAAAGGTGTTCATAACACTGAATGTACATTGTAACATTTGAAGTTTATAGATTTGATCACTAGAGACATTTAACTGCCTACTGCAATGTTCACATCACTAGAATCGAACTGTAAACGTTGTATGACCAGATGCACTTCCTAGATGTATTCTATATTCCGTGTACGAAGAGGAGTACAATGAGATTAAAAACACCTAGTCTCCGAGCAAAACTTAGAACCCGCGGCCCTCTGAATCATAGACCAATACGCCTACCAAAGTAGCTTTCATACTCATCCCAGCATTTGCCTGGTGTGACAGTAGGAAACGATCTTCAGGGATCACATCAGATTGAGTATTGAGGCTGCTTTGGTAAGCTCACTGGTCTGTAATTCGAACGGTCCTGGTTAGTAGGCCAAGATCCTTCGGGGGTTGAGGCAGGACGAACCCCACTGTCAGCAGCCCTGAAGGTGGCTTTCCGTGGTTTCTCATTTTTACACCAGGCAAATGCTGGGGCTGTATCTTAATAATGACCACGGTCGCTTCTCCTTAGGTCACGTAGCTATCAGCTTGCATTCGGAGATAGCGGGGTCGAACCCCACTGTCAGCAGCCTTGAAGATAGAACCCGCGGCCCTCTGAATCACAGACCAGTACGCTTACTAAAGCCGCTTCCACACCCATCCTAGCATTTGCCTGGTCTATGTGCCCGCTGCATGCTTTTCGGGCACTGTATCCGGAGGCTAACACACTCTTATCCACAGAAACAGGAGTAATAATAATACTGAGAGAGAGTATGGATCACATCAGATTGAGTATAGAGGGTGCTTCGGATAAATAGAAAGCGTACTAGTCTGTAATTCGGAGGGTCCCGATTGGTAGCCCAAGACCCTTCGGGGCTTGAACCAGGATCAACTTCCGGTAACCTGCGATGGAATCGAACTCGGTCTTACAAACTTTCCCATTCCAGTGAAGTGCTAGTGATCTCTAACCTTAATCTCTGGGAATGTAATTAGCTATTTACATTTATCATATCATTCAATGTTATTTCAATTGGAACTGGATGTGATAAGCGCCTGCCCTACTTGTGTCCCGACAAGATCACGGACAACTCGAGCATTTGCTGTGTTCTTACTTCCACTCATGTTAGCGAACAATGTACAGGCAGGATCTCGCAGTATGTTTTTCGTTCATCTGCCCTTATGACTTCACGCAGTCTACAGCCTGCCAATAAAAATCTGAAAAACTTATATCATCTGTTCCTCCTTTATTACATGTATCTCAGGTAATCAAAACTATACTAAAAATGCAATTACTATATCTGTGTGTGGAGTGAATTAAAACTTGTGTGTTAGTGGCTAGCTCACAACATTTGATTGTTGTACAATCAATTCCGTATTTTTGCGTGTGTGCTGTTCTCAGGTAATCAGAATGTACAGTAAATGATAAAATGAAGTGTGTATTAACGCATAGTGATAAAATGTAAGGGCTACCTCACAGCATTTACTTGTCCTATTTTTGCGTGTGTTCGGTTTTACGATATGGAGTGATATGTGTGCATATAACATTGTGTATAGACTGTTGTTGTCTTACACATCGGAGAGTATCAGTGTACAATTCTATGTAATTCTTTTACGGCATCTGTGTCGACAGCATGTAAAATAAGAAGTGAGGTATTTTTATTCACGGTCTCAGCTATGTACCCCGTAGTAACGTCTTCTATGTAAGTACTGATAGTCTCAGGTAATGTGTACGCGTGTGTTTTACTGTGCAGAGTAATGGTCGTTTATATTGTGATAAACAACTCTCTTGTAAAAAATTCCACAACCTCAACGTCTTCGAAAACCGCGTAGGATCGTAAAGCCGATGTTTTCTAAACGTGACTGCAAGTAGAAATTCGACCGTCACAAACCTATCGTGCAGGTTTTCGTAAAGTGTACTACGGAGGACTTTCGCTACCAAGCAACTGCTGCTCAGCCTACAAAGGCTGCAGATTACGAGGTAATGTGTGGTCAGCGTACATCGCTCCTCATCACGGCACGCCACATGAGTTGGCCGTGCGATTAGGAGCTTACAGCTTGGATTCGGAGAATAGTAGGTTTGAATCCCACTGTCGCTATATTCCTTATCCAGGAGATAGAAGAAGCTGGTTACATGATGGTCGATACCCGGGGCTGCAGGTCTTGACGTGGCAGTAAATATACCGACAGGAGGCTGGCGTATCTTACCACAGGACTGAGCCAGAATCGAACCTGTCAAGACTACATGCTCGTGTTTTTATACTTAAGTTATCTAATGCGTAACTACTCAAAACTATCTTGTTAGTTCGCAACATAGCGTTACTTCGAAAATCCACAGCCTGTTTCTAGTCATTCAGGGATAGAATAAATAAAGCCCCATCTAGTGGCGAAGATAGGAAATGTGTCAGCTGCCGAAGCCTGTCGCACTCCTCTAAATAACACAAAGATAAAATATTACCCCGAAGACCTGCAGCAACTTCACAGGGCTACGTTTTACGGACAGATGTCCTTCTCGTCGTCATTCTGAAGATGCCCTAAATATAAGGTATTTAACGTGCAAGAAAAATGTCTTGTTATTGGTCTCTAGATGACTTTAACACGATTGAATCGGAGCGTTGGGGGAGTCAGTTTAGTGAAATCCGGTTTGAGCAGTGGTCGCTTGGTAGGCCAAGGTCCTTCAGGTAGTCTTCCTTTATTCTTAACCTCAAAAATGTAATACTGTTATTATTATTATTATTATTATTACTATTATTATTATTATTATTAACTAGGTGTTACCCACGGCTTCGCTCGCGAGGATTTCGTAATTTGATAAAAATGACTTGTTTCTCGGTACTGCACCAAGACAATGTCTGTAAATCCCTAAAGTATAAAACTCACCGTAAAAATTGCATTTAATTTACCCCAAAACCTCTTTGTAAACAACGTTTGTGGCATTGCATTTTGGGGCCAAGAAGACCAGAGCTAAATCTGGAACATGCGACATGTAACTTGATATGTGAGAAACAGTCCTCTTTTATGTCGAAAAAGAAGTTTCCTTTATTTAATAAGGAGATTCCAAATACAAAATTTCACGTCTGTGACATCTTAGTTTATGAGATATAAGTAGGCCTATCCTCATAAAGAGAATTCAACTCCTCTTTCACTTATTTTTAATCCCCAGCTTAAGTTGATTTTCCGAAAACAAAAAGTGCGTGTTACTTTATTTTTAAAAGATACTACAAATACCAATTTTGACGCCTGTAACATGTTACGTTTATGAGATATACTCATTAGTAGTATAATTGGATGATTCTGCGGCCTCCTCCCGCGGGAAATTTGAATTCTGGCTGGAAATTTGAATTTTGGCGGGAAATTTGAATTTTGGCGGGAGATTTGAATTTGTAAACAAAGCCACGTGCTTTTTGACAGCTGTCGTCGACAACAACGCATCGCTAACCTCACTGCTGCCATCTTGACGGGCCTAAACCTCAGTGGTACCAACTTAACCTAACTAGCGTGAGGTAAACAAAGCCACGTGTTTTTTGACAGCCACGTGCTTTTTGACAGCTGTCATCGACAACAACGCATCGCTAACCTCAGTACTGCCATCTTGACGGGCCTAAACCTCAGTAGTGCCAACTTAACCTAACTAGCGCGAGGTAAACAAAACCACGTGTTTTTGACAGCCACGTGCTTTTTGACAGACAACAACGCATCCCTAACCTCAGTACTGCCATCTTGACGGGCCTAAACCTCAGTAGTGCCAACTTAACCTAACTAGCGCGAGGTAAACAAAGCCACGTGCTTTTTTGACAGCTGTCATCCGCCATCTTTAATCTATAGAGCACAGTGCTGCCCTCTTTAGCTACTTACCTTTGAAATGTGGTGGCGGATAATTTGAAAAATGCTTTTTGACAGCAGCCATCTTTAATCTAGAGAGCACTGTGCTGCCCTCTTTAGCTAGATACCTGTGGTGGCAGGCATTTCCACAGGACAGCAGCCATCTTTAATCAAGAGAGCACCGTGCTGCCCTCTTTAGCTACTTACCTTTGAAATGTGGTGGCGGATAATTTGAAAAATGCTTTTTGACAGCAGCCATCTTTAATCTAGAGAGCACTGTGCTGCCCTCTTTAGCTAGATACCTGTGGTGGCAGGCAATTCCACATGACAGCAGCCATCTTTAATCAAGAGAGCACCGTGCTGCCCTCTATGTGGTGGCAGCAAATTCTACATGCTCTTGTTTGGAAACAAACTCACGCGCTTTTTTTGACAGCCGTCATCCGCCATCTTTAATCAACAGAGCACAGTGCTGCCATCTTTAGCTAGATACCTTTGAAATGCGGTGGCGGCAAATTCCACGTGCTCTTGTTTGGAAACAAAGCCATGTGCTTTTTTGACAGCTGTCATCCGTCATCTTTAATCAACAGAGCACCGTGCTGCTATCATGCGGGCAATTTCGTCAGCTGTCATCCGCCATCTTTAATCCACAGAACACCGTGCTGCCCTCATTATGGCTACTACCTTAAGCACGTAGTAGCGGGCAATTGGAAAAGTTCTGTTAGCTATCATCCGCCATCTTTAATCAAGAGAGCACCGTGCTGCCCTCTTTAGCTAGATACCTTTGAAATGTGGTGGCGGCAAATTCCACGCACTCCTGTTTGGAAACAAACTCACGTGCTTTTTTGACAGCTACCATCCGCCATCCTTAATCAACAGAGCATAGTGCTGCCCCCTTTAGTTTGAAATGTGGTGGCGGCAAATTCCACGCGCTCTTGTTTGGAAACAAAGCCATGTGCTTTTTTTGACAGGTGTCATCTGCCATCTTTAATCAACAGAGCACCGTGCTGCTATCATGCGGGTAATTTCGTCAGCTGTCATACGCCATCTTTAATCTACAGAGAACAGTGCTGCACTCTATGTGGTGGTGGTAAATTCCACGTACTCTTGTTTGGAAACAAATTCTATGTGCTCTTCAGCTGTCATCCACCATCTTTTATCAAGAGAGCACCGTGCTGCCCTCTTTGTGGTGGCGGATAATTTGAAAAATTCTTTTCGACAAGCAGCCATCTTTAATCCAGAAAAAACAGTGCTGCCCTCTTTAGCTACTTACCTTTGAGGCGGTTAATTTGAAAAATTCTTTTCGACAAGCAGCCATCTTTAATCCAGAGAGAACAGTGCCGCACTCTTTAGCTACTTACCTTTGAGGCGGTTAATTTGAAAAATTCTATTTAACAAGCTGCCATCTTTAATGAAAAGAGCATCGTGGAGCTATCTTGCGGGTAATATTTTACGTCACAGCTGTCATCCACCATCTTGCATTGCTAACCTTAGTGCTGCCCTCTTTAGCTACTTACCTTTGAAACAAAAAATCTATTTGACAAGCTGTCACCCGCCATCTTGCATCGCAAAACCTCATTGCTGCGCTCTATGTAGTGGCGGATAACTTGAAAAAATCTTTTTGACAAGCAGCCATCTTTAATCAACAGAGCACCGTGCTGACATCTTTAGCTACCGCCATCTTACATCGCTTACCTCGCTGTTGCACTCTTTAGTTGAAATGTGGTGGCGGTAAATTCGAACAAGTTTAATCACGCATCGGGAAAGCTAGAGTAAGCACGTGCTGTTGTGATGACGTCATTGTGCATGTTTAAACCCGTTCGTTGAGTAAAAGCTTTAGTCTTCGAGAAACAGTGATAGAGTGTGGAGTGCAAACATGACGAAAACATTAATAGTTGATGTGCAAAGCTTTAAAGTAAACGGAAACAAATTTGTGTTTAAAGAGGTGGCTGTGTTAGATTGCAGTGTGTTGTGGGCTCCAAAACTTGTTAGTTTAGTATTTAGTCCACCGTTCCCTTACTGTTTGCAAACAGATGAAGATAAAAAGCAGACTCAGTGGATTGAAAACAATTTAGGTTTGAAGTGGGAAGAAAAAGGAATACCTTATCGTTTTCTACCTTTAATGATGAATGCACATTTGTCAAGAGCAGATCTTGTTCTTTTAAAGGGTTGTGAAAAGAAAGAATGGTTGCGTGATTTTCTACCATCATCATGTGAAATTATCGACATGCATGAATTAGGGTGCCCATCATTTAAAACTCTTCCGAAAGAGCATAGCAGAGAAACAAGTAAACAGTCTTTACAACATGTATGCATGCTCTTTGATTGGTTGTGTCGCAGTGCATGTCGGGAAGTGAACAACATATGTAAAATGCAGTGTCGAAATAACCTTAGTGTAAAAGAAACATTTGTAGAGTAAAGACATCATGTCATTTCTAACAGATACTAAGTGTAACGCAGTTGAAAAGGCGATCGTAAAGTTTTATGCATGCAAAAAGAAACTAAACACTTTTACTGAAGAAGAGTTAAATGCATTACCTACCAAAGGCATTTTTGGTTAATGTAGCTGCGAATGCTGTAAAGAAGATTTGGGATAAGGTGCCTCGTGAGTGGACTCAAGATCCTGTTTTGTCAGAGCTTCAAACGTGTAGTTTACATCATGAACACGTGAGTTTAGGTAGACGACCTTCTGTGAGACAGTGCCGTACATGTCAACTAATTAAACTGTATCACGGACCTAAAACTAACGAGTTGTCTTCGCTTATAAACACTTATCATGGCTGTGGAGAGAGTAAACAAAGAAAAATTGAAGAAACGTGCTGGGAGAAAGATGAGGAAGCATGTTGGGCGTGGACTCATCAATAGAGTGATTGATCTTCTTTTATTCGTGCTTCATCTCCCCTGCGCCCCTAGAACATGTTCGCCTGACACGTAGTTACATGCTGCCTGCATAGAGTATGTCGTGTAGCTGTTAAAATCTGCTTCGTACAGTTATGCTGTGTGTGTGTGTGTGTGTTATTACCTAGTGCTTTAGCTGCTCAGAAGAATATAGCAGCACTTGTCGTTGTTGGTGTAATAAAACGAAAACTGAGTGACAAAGACCGCAAAATAAACAAAGGATAAAAATGTATATATATATATATATATATTCTAAAATAAATATGAATTGTCAAAACATATTACAGGTGTTGTTTAATCCTACAGCATGTCCTAGTGACTTAGAAGAAAGGAAACGTAGAGGATTAAAAGAAAACACGCATAAGATTTAAAGTACATCCTCTTTATTAATCCATGAATTAAAGCTGTTATTAAAACCAAGCCATTTAACATACAGTTTATTGCCACGACGCCGAATAACACGTTCAACTAAATAGTGATCAGGATATTTTGTTTTCTGCAGTTCTTCGATGTAGAATCCTCCTTCAATAGGCTGTCCTCTGAGATCGCGAAGTAAATACGTAACTGGATTAGTAAGCTTAACACTTCTGATTTGAAAAATTTTAGTGCTCCAGTTAGGTGTGTATCCTTTTGCAAAGATAGACTTGTGTTTGCTGATGCGAAAAAAAATCACCTTCTTTAAAGCGATGGCGACGTGGATCAGCTGTTTTAATTACAAGATGAATAGCATTTATACGAGGTGTATTCTTTGTAACAAGACGTGGCTTTGTTCCGATAGTGCGATGAGGTGTATCGTTGTAGGTAGATAAAAGTCTAGGTAGCAGATCAATCCAACGATATGAACCTTGCTCTGTAAATTCTCGCCACATCATTGTTTTGAGTGTACGATTAAAGCGTTCTACAACACTTGCCTTGAGATTGCTGAACGTAGAGTAGTGTTGAATGTCAAGTAAGTTGAGGTAAGAAGAAAAATCCTTGTTGTAAAACTCTTTACCTTGATCAGTTTGAAGAAGCCTTGGGCAGCGTTTCGATTCATCAACAATATGTTTAAATGCTCCTTTAACTTGAGCTGCTGTTTTAGAACGCACGGCTTGTGCAAAAGCAAACTTCGAGTACACATAGATAACAGTAAGTAGATGCTTATACCCCTTATTACTAGAGGCATATGGAATCATTTCTACTAAGTCTGCTTGCCAGAGATCATCTTTTCCTCGTGTAATAACGCGTCTGCGACAGTAGGTGCGACGTGCTGGTTTATGTAACGCATGTGCGATGTTTACCTTTACAGGTGAGATCTTCTCTTGACGAGCCATTACAAAATAATACCGGCATAACGTAGTTCTCTTTCTATTTCTAGAATTTCTGATCCGTGACCAGTGTGGCCAGCCTCTTGCGATGCTCTTAAAAGTTGTAATCTTTCAACGAGTAAGTTTGGGTCATTCCAGTATCTTACATCCACATACGGCAACAAAGGCTTGTAGATAACATCTAGACTACGTGCAGTCGGAAACAGCTTAGAAGTAAACTCACGATACTTGTAACTCTTATTCGCATTTACAGCTTTTGTTCTCTTGTAATTACGTCGTGTTGCGTCAGTAGCAAAAAGTATTGCTTTATATTTTTTAAGATCATCTTGTAAAATTATATCCTTGTCAGGTATTCGTGAGAAAAGAAGTTCTAAGAGTCCTTTTGTAGGTTTATAGGTAACACCTTTTACAATGAGTTTGTTGCTATTAATCTTAACATTTGAATTTCCTATCCGGAAACAGTCATCTTCGTAGCGAATACCGTAGGTAGTGTCAGTTTGTCCTGTAAAACGTTTTTCTATATAAGGTGCAAAGAGAGATCCATAGGTATCTTGAATAAAAGTTCTAAACTGATTGCGATACTCTGGTGTAATCATAACCTCAGACAAAGATGGTAGATTTTGTGTCGATGTAGTAGGTGTTTCAGCAATAACATCTGTAGTTAAAATCTCAACACGCTTAGATGGTGATGTATCATTAAGTTCTTCTTCTCCTGTTTCCGTATCTTCCTCTTCCTCTTCTTGATCTACATCCTGCTTCTTCTCTTCCGTATCTTCTTCATGCTTTTCTTCTTCATGCTTATCTTTATGATATGATGTTTGCATAGAAGCAAAACTTGAAGTAGACTGCGGTAATGAAGTAGAATTAAAAATTTCTTTGAGTGGTGTACTTAATTGTGTTTTTAAAAACAAATCCGTGTCTGCTTGAATAAGTTTAAGCTCTTTAAATTTCCGTCGAATATTGTTTCGAGCTTGGATGATATGTTTTGTGATCTCCTTGCTAGATGTTAACATGATGATGGTTTTTAATCAAGTAGTTACTGAATTCTGTGTTAATGCATATAAAATGATCGAAACCCATGCGATATCGTCCATGCTGTACATCACTTTCTTTATCAATAACTAAAAAGCTGTAACGGTGTAATGACCAACATTTAGCACACATACGTTTAAAGTCATCGAATGTCATATCAGTGTTAATATTTAATCAAGTAGTTACTGAATTCTGTGTTAATGCATATAAAATGATCGAAACCCATGCGATATCGTCCATGCTGTACATCACTTTCTTTATCAATAACTAAAAAGCTGTAACGGTGTAATGACCAACATTTAGCACACATACGTTTAAAGTCATCGAATGTCATATCAGTGTTAACATGATCGTTATACACATGTCGCATGTAGCGCGCATCTTGCCGAAAAAGCACAATAACATTTGCGTTGTCGCGTATCAACTGCTTAGGCACACGAGAATAGGTTTGGCACAAATAGATGCAATCAACATATTTATGCCGACCCATACTAAAGAATGCACGAATACGTTTTGCTGTTCTGTTGCGGCATCATCAAAGATCATAAGAGAATTAGGAAGCACATCGTCTGGTGATGGTACTTGCTCATGTGAATTAAATTTAAAATATCTTATTCCATCTTTAACTAGATCGTGCATTACAGTTTGTAGAATAGTATATAGCGGCTGATAGAGTGACTTTGCGAAAACGTAAATATTCTCGAAGCGTACACCATTTACAGAAGTAATAAGTGTGAGTAAAAGATTTGTTTTACCGCATCCCGACGGACCTGATATAATACATCGAACAGTAAAAGGAAACAACGTTCCATGACGTTTTCTTGTAGTTGTACTAGAACTAGGTAAGAGATGTGGTACAATGTCGGTAACAGGTAGTGTGTCTTGCTGCTTTATAATCTTCATGATAACTGAATCATAAAGTACGTAATAGCAATATATATATATATATATTAAACGAAACAAGAGGCGACGGTTAGTTTATGATTTGCTCTTGACTAGTAAAGTCGTGTCCAGCATGGTGAAACAACGATATCCAAACGACATGAAGAAGAAGAAGAAAGTAAAAACTGTTGGATGGAAAGATGTTATAAAGGCTGCGCAAAAAGCTATTCGAGGGGAACACAATCCTCGGGTAGCTATTACTAAGGCGTTACGCGCAGCAAGAGCGAGAATTTCTCCAAAGTGCAGAGCAATATTTAGTAAACGTGCACGAATTATTCCTGTACCAAAACGAGGAGGATTTCTTCCTGCGCTGTTTGCTGGCTTAGCAGCTTTAGGGTCATTGCTAGGTGGTGCTAGTTCTGTAGCGAGAACTGTCAAAGCCGTAGAAGAAGCGAAACAACAGTTGAAAGGGAGTGAACGTCATAACAAGACGATGGAGGCAATTGCGTTACGAGGCAAAGGTGTGAACATGAAGCTAGCGCCATGCAAGAAAGGGCTTGGTATCTACATTTCTCCAAAAAACGTCTACTGACTGCACTGCCATATAGAGCTCTAACGCATGATGAAGTTTTTACGTTTGCTAAACAACTAGGAATTCATTATTTTCGAGGAGTGTATATGCGCGATCAGCTACCAGTGCGCCCACGTGAACGTGAAAGTGCCGTAATTAACTTGGACGACAGTCGTGGACCTGGAACTCATTACGTTGCTTATGTAAAACGTAAATATAAAGTATGGTATTTTGATAGCTATGGAGTTTTACCTCCTCCTTTTGAGCTCATACGTTATTTCGGAAGCAGTGCAGACATTGTTTACAATAAAAACCGTGTGCAAAACTTTAATACACGCATGTGCGGACGATTATGTCTTATGTTCTTATATCAAACCCAGACAGTAGAGAAAGTGCATTAGTGTCTACGTGATGACGAACAGTGAAAGAACGTTTGCTGTACGTGGAGAAGGACCTGAAACAACCGTCTATTTTAATCCACCAATCGAACTTGGTTATCAGCCGCATAGTCTTGGACTAGTATCTTTTGAAAGCTACAATAAAATCTATAATGTGCGTGATGGTTTAAACAAGTTCTATTACGATGAGTATGTGCTAACACTACCCTCAGGTAGTTATACAGTAGACGATATTCACGACTATATTGAAAGTACGTTAATTGATCAGTTTGGGGAAGATAGTTTTAGTAATCATAATTACAAGTTCTCAATCACTATAAGCAACATTACACATAAATGTGTTATTGAATCACCATTTAAGATTGACTTCAAATCACAACCTGATTCGATTGGACCACTGCTTGGATTTTCATCGAGGGAGCTCCTACCGAACGTACGTTACGAGTCTGATCAACCTATAAAACTTTTCGATGATTATAATGTGAACATTACTTGTAATATTATTACAGACTTGAATAGTAATCTACAACCTTCGCACGTCCTGCACGACTTTATTGTTACAGAGGAACGTGGATATACTATTTGTGAGAAACCAGCAGTAGTTCTATATCATCCTGTGTCTGTAAAACACATTAGGAACATTACTCTTAGACTTGTAAATAAACATAATCAGCTTATTCATTTAGATCAGCACGCGTGCGTAGCTTACAAACTACATCTTAAACCAGTATGAAAACCATCTATAAAACACGGTGTACATTCCGAAGACATACTACATGTGTGCAGAGACTCATCGAGTTAACAGATACCCATAAGCAGATACTCCAAGATTTAGGATATACACTACTACAACAGAATGGAAGAAATGCTAGACATTACGAATATAGTAGGAAGTCGTGAAGGTGTAGTACGAAGTGAGCTTCATTCCTATCAACCTTTTACGTTTGGATTAAATAACAATGATGAAATTCATTTTATTATTAATCAGCAAGATGTTTACACCTTACCACACGAAAGCTACCTCTATATTGAAGGACGACTAGAAAAGTCTGATGGAAGTGGACCAAGCACTTCACAACTAAACAACCATGCTCTAGCTTTTCTCTTTTCTGAAGCGCTATATGAAGTAAATAATGTTGAAATAGATCGAACGAAGAATGTTGGTATTACAAGTGCAATGAAACTCTACCCTTCTTTCTGTGATGAAGAAAGTAATCTTTTGCGGATGGCTGGATGGTGTCCAAAAGCTACTAACAACTGGATGATTAATGAGGATGGAACTTTTACGGGTATGTTATCACTGAAACATATTTTTGGATTCGCAGAAGACTTTACACGTATTATAATCAACGCAAAACAAGAGCTTATTCTAATCCGTGATCGAAGTGATTACAATTATCTTAAAGCAGTAGAAACACCAGTAGAATCGAAAATAACACTTCATCGTATACTGTGGCGGATTCCACATGTAACCTTATCTGATCGTGAAAAACTTCGATTGCTCAAGATTGTAGAGAATGATATACCATTACCTATACGTTTTAGAAGTTGGGAGCTGCATGAATATCCTGTGTTACCACCTACAAACAAGCATAGCTGGGCTGTTAAAACATCACGTTTTACTGAGAAGCCCTTGTACATTATTTTTGGATTTCAAACTAATCGTAAATTCAATCACGAAAAAGATAACTCACTGTTTGATCACTGTAAATTAAGACACGTTAGACTATATCTCAACGGAATTACGTATCCCTACGAAAACATCGACATTAACTTTGAGAAAAATAAGTTTGGGATGCTCTATGACATGTTTTGTAAATTTCAATCATCGTATTATCAGAAAAAAGATCGTCCGCTATTTACACCTCAAGAATTTAAAAATAAAGCTCTGATTGTAGTTATATACTGCTTTTATCATGAAGAATCTATAAAAGAATCTCCAGTTGATATTCGTTTAGAATTTGAAACATCTGAAAACATTCCTGCTAACACAGCAGTCTATTGTCTTATTATTCATATGAGTGATGTTACTTACCATTCGCTAACGAATATTGTTACGAGACTATAAATAAGAATAGATCTTTATCATTTTCATTAGTGTGTGCTTCGACATCGTACGCTATGGAACAAAACTGTAAATGTGCATGCTGTTTGCATGCTCATACGCAACATCTTATTTATGTTTCACGAGTGAGTGAGGCTATTAAGATGTTCTATAAACATAGATCGTCGATGCCGCAACATCTTATTCAATACTTACCACCAGGATTTTTATATACGTACGCTGCCTCTTACGTACATAATTTTTGGGACATTCTTCCTCTACACAGTAAGATGTCGATCGAAGTAGCTTTATGCAGAACTTGTGAACGACATTACAAGCATCGAGGAGAAAATGGTGGTGATGATTGGGATGGACCAAATCCGAGGATTGAACACTGTACACAGTGTATGAATGAACTTTCTCTAGTACCTCATGATGATGATGATGATTCCGAAAAGGAATAACAGCAAGGTAAGGAGTATATGATCTTCTCTGTAAAGCATAACATACTTAGTATAATATATTTCTAAATGTTTTGTTTAATTTGAATGTTGCAGGAGGCATTTCAGAAGCATACGCTGTTAAGAAGCACACCAACCTTGTCAGCAGCAAAAACGAACACTGTTGTAGTACATTTGTAAATAAATATTTGATCGCATTCAAAAAATGTTGTACTTATTGCATTGCTTTACACCGACTTACTCTTAAGAAAAACGAGCAGGTCTAAACATGCACAATGACGTCATCACAACAGCACGTGCTTACTCTAGCTTTCCCGATGCATGTTTAAACTTGTTCGAATTTACCGCTACCACATTCCTTTACACCGACTTACTCTTAAGAAAACGGACAAGTCTAAACATGCATGATGACGTCATCACAACAGCACGTGCTTACTCTAGCTTTCCCGATGCGTGATTAAACTTGTTCGAATTTACCGCCACCACATTTTAACTAAAGAGTGCAGCAGCGAGGTAAGCGATGTAAGATGGCGGTAGCTAAAAATGTCAGCACGGTGCTCTGTTGATTAAAGATGGCTGCTTGTCAAAAAGATTTTTTCAAGTTATCCGCCACCACATAGAGTGCAGCAATGAGGTTTGCGATGCAAGATGGCGGGTGACAGCTGTCAAATAGATTTTTTGTTTCAAAGGTAAGTAGCTAAAGAGGGCAGCACTAAGGTTAGCAATGCAAGATGGTGGATGACAGCTGTGACGTAAAATATTACCCGCAAGATAGCTCCACGATGCTCTTTTCATTAAAGATGGCAGCTTGTTAAATAGAATTTTTCAAATTAACCGCCTCAAAGGTAAGTAGCTAAAGAGGGCAGCACTGTTTTCTCTGGATTAAAGATGGCTGCTTGTCGAAAAGAATTTTTCAAATTAACCGCCTCAAAGGTAAGTAGCTAAAGAGGGCAGCACTGTTCCCTCTGGATTAAAGATGGCTGCTCGTCGAAAATAATTTTTCAAATTATCCGCCACCACAAAGAGGGCAGCACGGTGCTCTCTTGATTAAAGATGGTGGATGACAGCTGAAGAGCACATAGAATTTGTTTCCAAACAAGAGTACGTGGAATTTACCACCACCACATAGAGTGCAGCACTGTTCTCTGTAGATTAAAGAGTACGTATGACAGCTGACGAAATTACCCGCATGATAGCAGCACGGTGCTCTGTTGATTAAAGATGGCAGATGACACCTGTCAAAAAAAGCACATGGCTTTGTTTCCAAACAAGAGCGCGTGGAATTTGCCGCCACCACATTTCAAACTAAAGAGGGCAGCACTATGCTCTGTTGATTAAAGATGGCGGATGGTAGCTGTCAAAAAAGCACGTGAGTTTGTTTCCAAACAAGAGCGCGTGGAATTTGCCGCCACCACATTTCAAAGGTATCTAGCTAAAGAGGGCAGCACGGTGCTCTCTTGATTAAAGATGGCGGATGATAGCTAACAGAACTTTTCCAATTGCCCGCTACTACGTGCTTAAGGTAGTAGCCATAAAGAGGGCAGCACGGTGTTCTGTGGATTAAAGATGGCGGATGACAGCTGACGAAATTGCCCGCATGATAGCAGCACGGTGCTCTGTTGATTAAAGATGACGGATGACAGCTGTCAAAAAAGCACATGGCTTTGTTTCCAAACAAGAGCACGTGGAATTTGCCGCCACCACATTTCAAAGGTATCTAGCTAAAGATGGCAGCACTGTGCTCTGTTGATTAAAGATGGCGGATGACGGCTGTCAAAAAAGCGCGTGAGTTTGTTTCCAAACAAGAGCATGTAGAATTTGCTGCCACCACATAGAGGGCAGCACGGTGCTCTCTTGATTAAAGATGGCTGCTGTCATGTGGAATTGGCTGCCACCACAGGTATGTAGCTAAAGAGGGCAGCACAGTGCTCTCTAGATTAAAGATGGCTGAGGTTTAGGCCCGTCAAGATGGCAGTACTGAGGTTAGCGATGCGTTGTTGTCTGTCAAAAAGCACGTGGCTGTCAAAAAACACGTGGCTTTGTTTACCTCGCGCTAGTTAGGTTAAGTTGGCACTACTGAGGTTTAGGCCCGTCAAGATGGCAGTACTGAGGTTAGCGATGCGTTGTTGTCGATGACAGCTGTTAAAAAGCACGTGGCTGTCAAAAAACACGTGGCTTTGTTTACCTCACGCTAGTTAGGTTAAGTTGGTACCACTGAGGTTTAGGCCCGTCAAGATGGCAGCAGTGAGGTTAGCGATGCGTTGTTGTCGATGACAGCTGTCAAAAAGCACGTGGCTTTGTTTACAAATTCAAATCTCCCGCCAAAATTCAAATTTCCCGCCAGAATTCAAATTTCCCGCGGGAGGAGGCCGCAGAACCATCCAATTATACTACTCTCATTATAAAAACTGCTCCACTCCTTGTCTGAGTGGGCAGCGTTGAGGTCTTCGGTTCACAGGGTTCCGGGTTGGATTCCGGACTGGGTCGGGGATTGTAATCGCGTGTGATTAATTCATCTGTCTCGGGGACAGTTTGTTTGTGTTTGTCCCAAAACTCTCCTCTTCATATCCACTCAACATATCACATTACCAACCACAACAGGAACACGCAATAGTAATTACATCCCTACACATACGGTTGCCGTCAGGAAGGGCATCCAGCCGTAAAACAGGGTTATATATATACATACGTACATACATATGTGTGAGACAGTTCGCACCCGCGGTAAAGCGGTAGAAGAAAGTGTACTCATTTTAAAAATTCACCAGCTTTTTTATTCTTTTCACCACCTTAAGTGGATTTTTCAAAAAAGTATTTTCATTTTAAAGGGGATTCCAAGTACCAATTTTAACGTCTGTAACATCTTTTTCTGAGATATATGTATCCTCATATAAATAATTCAACACCTTCCTCTGAAAACGAACATTTATGTTCTTTTATTTTTAAAATGGATTGCAAATACCAATTTTCATGCCTGCAACATGTTAGGTTTTTGTGATATATTGTAGACTAACAAATGTACCCGTGCTTCGCTACGGTATTCTACATTGTATACGCATATCGAAGTAAATACTGTACGTGCAGTAAATAAGATTCTTTTGAAACTGCAAGTCTCTTAGCGTTGTCCGAGAAATAGCATAGGGAGGTCCCCATATGTGTTTTCCAATGTGAAGCGTGGGTTGCGGAGTTGTGATGATAACGGAAGGCTCACTTGCCTCCTGCCATTCACAATCGAGTTGGGAAGTTTCCTACTTCCAGGCAGATTACAGTTGAGGAGTTTTTATTATAATGGCAGGCAACATCCCTACTTGTTATGACTCTCATATTTTGGTCCGTATTGAAATGTACAATAAAGTCAAATAAATATGAAAATTTATTTCTTCCACCTTTTGTATCAGACATCATTCCTAATTTTTCTTTCAATTCTACACAAGTTACTCCTTCCAACTACCATTTGACAAGCCACTTACCAGCAAGCACCCTTCTTCTCTTGGACTTCTGGAAGACTACAATTTTATTTCTTCACATAATATTATAAACCTCACTTAAAATGGACCACAGAAGCGTCTCTACGCTATACAATATTTTAAGAATTGGATCTGAACTCCACTCTGATTTATTCCCGACGTTCGAAATATTTAACACTGATAAATTTCCTCTACTACTCTTCTTGTTTCAACATAGCAATTTACTGTAGACCTCACTTGAAGTGAGCAATGTATTAATGCACCATATGGAATTGTCAGCTACATTTTATTCATTAATGTGTTAATCAGTATGTTTAGGACCTATTAGTTAGCTATTACGCCCTGAACCTCCACAGGACACCTATTTGCTAAACTTAAACAAGGACTTTTAGGAGGGTGTATAAATTTTACGACTATCCATATTTTAATCTTTAAAATATTGTCAACCGTTTCGATCACCATTTGTAACCTCATATTCACATTTATATTTAATTTAATTACAATCAGGTACCTGATTATTTGCATTTCAGTTTGAGATATAGGCTGATGATGCTCTTGTCTGAAGAGCGAAACATGTCCCTACAGTTTTATTTCTTTTTTAAAATTCTTTTTATGTATTGAAAAGGTGGAACAAATAAACTTTCATATTTATTTGACTTTAACATCCCTACTACCAGTCGAAATTGAGTTGGGCAGTTACACTGTAATGACAGGCCGATTTTCTTTCTGCCAGTCACAGAGAGTTAGTGAGTTTCCATTAAAATAGCAGGCCATTATGCCTAATGCTAGTCATATTTTAGATGGGTACATTTGTTTATAATGGCGGGTACCCTGGCCTACAGCCAAACACAATCGGTTAGGGGAGTTTTGAACAAAATTGCATGCTCCCTTGCCTTCTGCAAGTCAAATCGAGAAGTGAAATATTCATTACAATGGTGGGCGCTCCTTACTAATGCCAGTTACATAGGAGTTGCAGAAAGACCCAATTCCCACTGCCAGTCAAAGTCGGTGTGGGGAGCACTGATTACAATAGCAGACACACACTTCCTCGATCGCTACAAATCGACATCAATGAATACATATAGATCGACATACCGGTACGAAAGTATATGCATGTTTACAATATTGCAGACCTTCATTTACAGATTAATTTCTGCTAAACGGTACGTCATATCGACAAAGGAAAGTACCATATGACGCAGTGTTTAACGGCCTAAATGGCTAGTATTATATTTTCTCGCATCTCTTCTATTTATGGGTCAGATTGAGTTAGAAACTTTGAACAGGGTGAAATTTGTGTAAGATTATCTTACATTGCATTACGTTTCGGATAATTATGTGACATAACATTTGGCTCACATATGGGTGCAGGGTGGGCCAATGTTCGTGTAGAGTTTGATGATTCTAACTTTCCTTTAAGTGACTGTAAGTATGAATTATGCATGTAGAGAGTCCAAATATACTTAAAATCGAGAAATAGAGACGAATCTAAAGTATGAGGTATACAGATACAACAAAAAGTCATAAGATCAAGGTTGAAGATCACTCCAAATTGAACGGACATTGTGCCATCCGTTATGTGAAATGACTTCCCGTTTATCCTACGAAATACCTCGAAGCGAAGGTCTGCACCATCATTAAAACTGCCTCCATGTTTCCATTTTCTTCGGGGATAATAAGTGAAAAATTTAAAGACCTTGAAAGTATTCCGTCCGTTACAGGCTAAGACGTATAAGTTTGCCAAATTTCAATTTTCATGCTCGTCTGGCAGATTATGCCGCAATCTGGATTTTGGGTGAGGGGAAAAAATTAGGACTTTCAGGAAACTACACGAATAATATGCAGATGGCCATTATTACCTTCAAACGGGTAGATGTACGAAAATTTCACCAAAATAGGCAATGTACAGGCACACAAAGTCGTTACGATTTTATTTATATAGATAGAAATATAAAGAAATTGCTCCACGTAGAACACCTTTGGGCTATGTCCGCTGGACTTAAGCTGCAAAACCGACCGTTCATGATATCTCACTTATTAATCCTCCTGTCGAAAAATACACATGATAAAAAAGTTTTAGAAATGGATTTCCACTTAGGATTGTACATTTCCATTAATTTCGGATGTGCATATTTTGTGGAAGTGCAAAATCATGGTCTCGGTTTCAGATAAACCCCCAGTAAATTTAGGTATTCAGAAATAATATTTGCCCTAAAACCTACTCAAGGACAGGTGGATTCTAAATATCAAGTTTGATAGAATTATATTCAGTAGTTTTCAAGTTATAAGAACTCAAACACTCAAACAGACACCAAAGCTAAGAAATATGCAGATGGTCATTATTACACCGCCAAAATAGTCAATGTAGAGACAGACGGTCTTTACGATTATATTTATATGGATGACAGATAAGCATGGACACGTTTGTAAGTGCAAACATTCATTTCAAGATTTACTGCTCCTAAACGGTACATCATACCAACAAACGGTTTGTACCCTGAGACGTCCCTTTTATCGCTCTACATGTTTGGTCTTAAAACATTTTGTCGTATCTCCCGTATTTATGGGTTCGATTGAGTTACGATATTTGTATCGGGTGAAATTTGGGAACATTTTTTAACACTTTACATTATTTTTCACATACTTATGTGGAAGCTGGAGTCATGAAACTTGGTTCGCATATAGCCTTTGGTCGTGTCAATGAGTGTGCCAAATTCGATTACTCTATCTTTCCTATAAGTGTGTCAAACTAAGTAACATACGTGTAAAAAGCACAAAATTTACTAACAATCGAAATATACAGCCAAATCTACCCTATAAAGGGGAGAGAGAGACGACACAATGTCACAGGACCAAAGTTGTAGATCACACCAAATAAAACGGAGATTGTGCCATCCGTTTTGTGATAGGACTTACTGTTCAGCCACGAAATACCTCGAAACGAAGGTCTGCACCGTCATTAAATTGCCACCATATTCCTATATTCTTCGGCATTAAAAGTGAAAAATTTAAAGATCTTGGAAATTTTCCGTAGGTTACAGTGTAAAACGTAATTTCAACTTTCCAGCTCGTGTGGCAAATTGTGACGCAATCTTGATTTTGGGCGAGAGGGGTAAAAAATTTAGGATTTCAGGAAACTATAGCTAAAAATATGCAGATGGTCATTGTCACCCTTATATACGGAAAGCTGTACGAAAATTTCACCAAAATAGTCAATGCACAGACACACGGTCATTACGATTTGATTTATATAGATAGATAGGGAATCTGCTCCACGTATAACACCTTTTGGTCTGTGTCCGCAGGAATTAGCCTAAGAAACTGACCTTTCATGATTTCTCCCTTTTAATCCTCGTGTTGAAAAATGCACATGAAAAAAAAATTAGAATTGGATTTCCATCAAGTTTTGTCGTTTTCCAGTCAGGTTGGTCTTGTACTTGTACTCTATATATTGTGGGAGAGTAAAATCACCATTTCGGTTCCCTATAAAACCCCAGTCCATTCCGGGAATTTGAAATGGTATTGACCTTGATCCCTCCCCTTGGACAGGTGGATGCTTTATGTAAAGTTTGGTTCAAATATCTTCAATAGTTTTCAAGTTGTAAGAAATACGCTTTACACGCACCTGCTTTTGCGTTAAGTCCGGTGGGACTTGTACAAAAAAAAACGGTCCGTTAATGATATCTCCCTTATTATCCTGTTACCGATATGATGCAAATGATAAAATGAGGTTTAGAAATAAAACTTTCATTAAGGCAGGTAGATTTCCATTAAGTTTGGTTCTGTATATTTTAAGGGAGTGCAAAAAAAAAGTTTCTCTTTCGTATAAACCCCCAGTCAGTTCAGCGATTTAGAAACAATATTTGCCCTAAAACCTACCCAAGGACAGGTGGATTCTAAATATGAAGTTTGGTGGAAATATATCGAGTAGATTTTATATTATAGAAAGATAGACAAACAGACCAGCAGACAAACAAACACCTTAAAAACCTACCCTTGGACAGGTGGATGCTAAATACAAAGTTTGGTTCAAATATGTTCAGGAGATTTCAAGTTGTAACAGATACGCTTTACACGCACCCGCTCTTGCGTTAAGTTCGTGGGACTTGTACCGAAAAACGGTCCGTTAATGATTTCTCCCTTATTAATCGTGTTATCGAAATGATGCGTATAAGAAAAAAGTTTTATAAATTAATTTTCATTAAGGCAGGTAGATTTCCATTCAGTTTGGTTGTGCATATTTTGAGGGGGTGCAAAATCACGGTTTTGTTTTCGTATAAAACCCCAGTTAGTTCAGGGATTTAGAAGCAATATTTGACCTAAATCCTACCCAAGGATAGGTGGATTCTAAATATGAAGTTTGGTGGAAGTACATCCAGTAGTTTTCAAGTTATAGAAGGACAGACAAACAGACAAACAAACAAACACCGAAGCTAAAAATTATGCATATGGTCATTATTACACGAGAAACGGATAACTGTATGGAAATTTCGCCAAAATAGTCAATATACAGACACATTGGTAGTTACGATTTTATTTATATAGATAATTTCGCTGCTGTAGAATCCTGAAGCTGACGTTGCCATGGTTATGGCAGTCCATTACTTTATCCGTTTCTTAGAGCAGGGGTAGTGTGGTGCCAATATATCCATAACGGATGGATTTAGGGCCTTAAAGCATGGTTTTCGGGCCGCTAGGGCTTACCAGTTTTGTTCTTTGCGTCAAGGGGATTAAATTGAGCTTTGTCTCGTCCTTGTACGACAAATTCGATATTTTGTCTATGTTAGCCTATCTTTTTATATCCACCCGTGCCCCCACGTCAAATCGTTTTGACAATAATGACAATGTAGCTTTCTACAGGTGAAGTAATTTTCAAAAAAGGTTCAGTAGTTTTCAGTTTGTCCGTTACAAACAAATATACAAATTATTCCTGTTTCTAATATTAGTATAGGTACTGGCAGCCTCTGCCGAGTTTTGAACCCGTTACCTTCGGGCTGAGTAAAGGTCAGTTGGTAGGTCAAGGCCCTTACTACGCTGTTAGGGTGCCGGATGGAGACATACAGCATTTGCTTGTGCTTCAATCAATTCCACACATATACGGAGCGAACTGGCTACGCGAAGGGATCAAAGTTCGAATCGCATGATTTTTATTCTATTACGGTAACTACAGTGCTTGCTTTGTAAACAAGATAAGTTTTCCTGTTCAGAACACGATAGGGAATGTATGCTACCTATTCAAATCTTTACTGTAAGATAACACCAGTGTGTTCCATGTCCTCTGTAACAGGAATAAACCTGTTTACATGTTTTGCCTTGTCGGATGGGGATACACAGCATTTGATTATCATACAATCATTTTTATATTTTTGCGTGTAGAAAATTCTAGTTACTTTACGTCGCACCGACTCAGATAGGTCTTATGGCGACGATGGGATAGGGAAGGGATAGGAGTGGGAAGGAATCGGCCGTGGCTTTAATTAAGGTACACCCCAGCATTTGTATGGTGTGAAAATGGAAACCACGGAAAACCATTTTCAGGGCTGCCGATAGTGGGGTTCGAACCTACTATCTCCCGAATACTGCAGCTATCGAGCTCGGTATGTAGAAAATTTCACAGAGTGGCTAAGTCCCGTTAAGATAGTTTAAATTCTGTGCACACGTGCTCAATGAACCTAACAGTTGTCAAAAAAGCACGTAGATATAAGTTTTTAGCCTATTACGGTAATTATTGTGTTTGCGTTCGAAATCTATTTCTGTAATACAGAATTTTTCTGTTGCATGTGTCAGTGTTCGAAACTCGCAAATTCATCTCCTTAACACAATACGATGTAGAATTATAGGTAGGACAAAGATTTATTTTTCATGGTATCCCCTGCTTAGTAGTAAAATCATTTCATCTGTATGGTGGTAGTGATTGTTTTAAGAGGAAGTACAACTGTACACTTCTATTTCTCTCCCCCTTTTCATGATTGAAGTTATAAAATCCTATCAATTAGCAAGATACCGAGCGTCCTCCTTGCAACATAAAATCAAGTTAAGTTTTCTGTTCAGAACACGGTGGGGAATGTATCCTGCCTATTCAAATATTTACTTTATGATAACAAAAATATGTTCCATGTCTTCTGTAATAGGATTGAACCGGTTAACATGTTTTGTCTTGTCGGATGGAGACATACAGCATTTTCTTCTTCTTCAATCAATTCTGCACCTATAAGGAGCGAACTGACTACGCGAAGGGATCAGAGTTCGAATCGCATATCTTTTTATTCTGTTACGGTAACTATTGTTTGCATTATAATCAAGGTATTTTTTGTGTTCAGAACAGGATAGGTAATTTATGCTACCTATTCAAATCTTTACTGTCCTCTGTAACAGGAATGAACCTATCAACATGTTTTTCTTGTCGGATGGATACATAGAGCATTTGCTTGTTCTTCAATCAATTCCGCACATATACCGAGCGAATTGGCTACGCGTAGGGATGACAGTTCGAAACGCATATTTTTTATTCTCTTACGGTAACAATTGTTTTTGTATTACAATCAAGGTAAGTTTTCTGTTCAGAACACGATAGGGAATGTATGCAACCTATTCAAATATTTACTGTAAGATACTGTAACAACACTGTGTTCCATGTGCTCTGTAACAGGAATGAACGTGTCAACATGTTTTGTCTTGTCGGATGGGGGCATGCAGCATTTGCTTGTCCTACAACCATTTCTATATTTTTGCGTGCAGAAAACTCCACATCGTGGGTATCGTCCGTCAAGATCATTTCAATTTTGCGCCCTTGTGCTCAAAGAACCTAACAGTTGTCAAAAAGAACGTAGATTTTACATTCTGCGCCCTTAGATGGCCGCATCGAGGTTTAGACGGTAGCAGTAACTTTACTTGTTTAAATCCGTGGCAAAACAAGTCCACGTGGTAAGGACCCGTCAGCTGTCACTTTTTCAAATTCCGCTTCTTCCTACGTGGTCATGATGGCAGCAGTGAGGTTAGGCGCTGTTAAGATGGTAGTTGTAAGGTTAGCCGCGTTTACTTGTTTAAATTCAGCACCCACGTGGTTAGGACCTGACAGATATCAAAAGCACGTGCCACATTCGAAATTCCACGCCAGCACGTGGCTATGTGTGTCATGATGACAGCAGTTAGGTTGGTTCATTCAAAATTCCACGCCTGCACATGGCTAAGTTCCCTCAAGATAACAGCAGTAAAGATAGTATCGTTCTCCTTTTAAAAATTCCGCGGCACATATCTGTTAAAAGCATGTGACGTGTGGCTAAGTCCCGTTAAGATGCGCACGTATACGAGATCAGATTACATTCTCTTTTACCAGACAGCACAACTAACGTTAATCGATGCATGCACATCGACAATCGAAAAGTTTCAAAATGAGCTTATATTTCCTTTTTACCCGAGACTGTGACTATCGCCAGCACATGTTCATGAATCGACAATCGAAAAGTATCGAGATGAGTTTATATTTTCTTTTACAAGAGTGCGCAACAATCGACAGCCGATGTACATGCATCGACAATCGAAAAGTATCGAGATGAGTTTATATTTTCTTTTACTAGAGTGTGCAACAACCGCCTCGTAATGCGAGCGCACTGCATGTTGATCTGTGCATCCTCTCACCCGCTCAAATTTGGTATAAATACAACTACAAGTCGTAGTTCTACACGCTTGCCTTGTGAGAGGCGGTCGTGTCCTGGCATCTTAGCCGGGGCAATATTTTTGTAGAGGACACACCGCTACTGCAGTGGAACTCTAGGGAAAGAGAGAAAGAGAGAGAGAGCACATCTCTCACTCACCGATCCCCTATTTTTGGTAAGGGGTGATCGGAAAATAGGACTACCTCTCTACCCTCTCCCCCGAATTCAACAATGCCCAAAAATGTTCTGAGGTTAGCCTTGCACACTTGCGCACCTCAGCTCGCAGTTAACTCCCGTCTATGAGGTTAGCCTTGCCTACTTTTCAAATTCCTCGCCCCCTACGAACCTAAGGTGGCAAAAATAAGGTGTTGGTCCTGTTAAGATGGCAGCAGTGAGGATAGCCACGTTCACTTCTTTAAATTCCATGCCCACGTAGTTAGTTCCTGTCAAGATGACAGCTGTCATAAGCACGTGGATTTAAAATTCCGCGCGCCCCACGTGCATTAGGTGGCAACAATGAGGTTAGGCCCTGTTAAGATTGCAGCAGCGAGGTTAGCAATACTCACCTCTCCGGCAAGGTGAGGTTAGGGTATGTCAAGATGACAGCTGTCAACTTAACTGCTGTCAAAATCCACGTGGCTTCGTTTAAAATGTGACGTCACGGTCATGTGGTCATGACGTCATGGGGTCGATGCCTTTGCCGGGGTTAATGACATCGGGTGCTGACTCAGCAGAAAAAAATGCTGACGCCTGTGATTTAGAACTGTCACAGCTCTACTACTCAAACTCTCCTTCATTGTCTAGATTTACAACAAGTTCTGTTCCTATGCTCACATCCCAAGAGGAAGAATAGCAAGATAAATAAGAGGAAGAAAAAGAAATTCTCAATGATATTTACAATCGGTTTTTACTATTATTCGATTGCCTAAACCTATTACAATATCTATCGCAGTACAAACATCTAAGGAAGGAGAGAAGCAGATGAGGTACATAATGAAGAATGCGATGGTAAAGAAGGCACCCGAAAAGGTTTCAATGCCTTTTTACCAACAAAGCAGTTTAAATAAAGTTTTCTACATATCAACTGTCTGCACATAGTCTGAAATGTGAACAACAAGCCTCTGTTACCATATGTAGATGTAAGATACAAACCTACATGTAGAACGATTGTAACAGATAAGAGCTGGTCAAGATTGTCGTTACACAAAGTATGAAGCAGATATTCTAGAAACAGAGCGAGAATGACACTGTTTGGGTATTACTGAGTAACAGCTTTTACAGTACAGTCAGTACTGTACTTTCCTTTTTCTGTAGCATACAGTACACTATAATGTTGCAGAATCTTCAATAACCTACATCTCTTAGGGTGTTATATCCAACTCTATCCGTAGAGCAGGTCTCAAGCCTGGATAAGGCAAGAGAGACACCCGAAATAGTAAACTAGCTAAAATAGTACTTTAGGGGGAAGTATAAAATTCAGTTCTTGTATAACAGCGTTAGTAGTGGTTCTATCGAAAAATGCTACATAACTAAAAATGTAAAACATAACATTTCCAATCATTTTTGGCCGAACCTGAGTTTTCGGGTTTTTGTACAGCCTATATTACCACAGATATTCATGAATATAAACTTAACTGAGTTCTAAGAAAATGGTTGCATAAAATGTAAAAAATCGTGTGATGCACACCTCATTAATCCACACATTTTAGTCACAGCTCATTAGCCTGCACTCATTAGTAATTGCTAATACGCCCTTGCTCAATTGCCCCCTATCATTTGTAATTAGTAATTAGACCCTGCTCATTAAATCATGCTTAACTGATACTTGCTCATTAGCGACTGCACATTGCTGACTACCATACTGTTTTGAAGTCTTAACCCTCATCTAGGCAGTTTACCAAACTTGGAAGATGGATGTTTGTTTTTACCATATTTAGAATGAATAATAATAATAATGTTATTGGCTTTGCATCCCACTAACTACTCTTTTACGGTTTTTGGAGACGACGAGGTGCAGGAATTCAGTCCCGCAGGAGTTGTGCCAGTAAATCTACTGTCACAAGGCTGACGTATTTGAGCACCTTCAAATACCACCGGACTGAGCCAGAATCGAACCTACCAAGCTGAGGTCAGAAGGCAAGTACCTCAACCATCTTAACCACTCAGTATTTAGAACTAATGACATCTTCTCAGCCTAAGTTAGTCTATATAAGCTTGATACTCCACTAAGTTTTTAAGTCCAATTCTGGCCATCGTTCTTAAATCAGCCTTTTAGGCTGATGAGAGTGCAATTTTCAAGACTCAAAAAGCTAGCACTCAGCTCTTAGTTTGAGTAAGTCTCGACACACTTGGTGTGAAAACGAGAAACCACGTAAAATCAGCTTCAGAGCTGCGGACAATAGTGTAAAAACAAAAACAGTAGACTAAATCTTATGCTTACAACGTCACGAATCACTGATTAAAATACTTAGTCAACTCAACTGCTACCATCACGCTTTTTCGCTTTTAGACCTACAACAACAAGCCACAACCCAATAAACAGAATGAGATAATGAGAAGACTAAAATAAATCACATGTTGCGAGGTTATAAATCCCACTACACGACAATAGCTCCTTTCAAAAATGGGCAAAATGGCTTTCACGCCCCCAGATTCTATTCCATTTCTATTCCTGTGATTGTACGACAATGTCAACAATAGCTGTTTACCATCACAGCACAGCCGCAACTGCGACTGTGGTGTGGGTCACAGTTAGACTTGTGAGCGTGATGCTGTGATTAGCTGCTACTGCTTTCTTAAGTGCTAGCACGGCTGACTGGATCCTTCGCTGCACAACTGCGACTGTGGTGTGGGTCACAGTTAGACTTGTGAGCGTGATGCTGTGATTAGCTGCTACTGCTTTCTTAAGTGCTAGCACGGCTGACTGGATCCTTCGCTGCACAACTGCGACTGTGGTGTGGGTCACAGTCAGACTTGTGAGCGTGATGCTGTGATTAGCTGCTACTGCTTTCTTAACTGCTAGCACGGCTGACTGGATCCTTCGCTGCACAACTGCGACTGTGGTGTGGGTCACAGTTAAACTTGTGAGCGTGATGCTGTGATTAGCTGCTACTGCTTTCTTAACTGCTAGCACGGCTGACTGGATCCCTCGCTGCGCAACTTATGCGAGCTAGCTAGAGCGACGCGTCAAGTCGGCGGTGCTGATTGTCTGTTAACTGCTACTGGCTGCTACTATTGGCCTTGGCTGTGCGTTTCACGCTGGTTGATCACGTTACTTTATCGATTTCTCGCATTGCAGCGCTGCCGGAACTAATTAGGTTATCTGCTACTGCTTTCTTAACTGCTAACTGCTACTGGCTGCTACTATTGGCCTTGGCTGCGCGTTTCACGCAGCGCAGCGCTGCCGCCTGCGAAACATCACAATCGCAGTTAAGATCTGCTAGTTTGGCCAATCCGCTAGCAGGTTGAACTGTGATTTCACACTAGCAGTGATTTAGTAGCAGGTTTGCAAATCGCTTCCCATCACTACTTGTGTGTATCAAGAAACTTATTCCTCTAAACGTCATTAGCATGATTAGGAGAGTGAAAGGAATCCGTTTAGAGCCTTAAATTGAATGGATTTGACAAGAAATTTACGTTCATGTAGTAAACGCCCAATAGCCATAGGATGAAAGTTATCAATTTTATTATCATTTTTTTGATGAAACAGAAAAAATATACGGGCGTGTGTGGTTAAATGGATACAAATTACATGCAATATTGTTAGTAGGTTGAGCAGGAGGTGTAGTGTTATTATTGCGTTGGGTTGAATTTTGCAAAGAAGAGGTATTATGAGAACTATCGGTCACACTTGTATCCAGGTTCACCACTTCTTCTCGTACAACATTACGATTTGATGCGGGCTGAGAGTCCTCATCACCTCCACTGTCGGTACTCATGTCACCACTTCACAAAATCACACGCAAGCTGTCACTCGAAACTAGGCGTAAGTTTTAGAAACGTCAAGACACGGAACACGAAACCTCGAACAAAGTACGATGTCGCGAACGAGACTAAGCCGAACTATTACACTTAGCCCACAGGACAGAAAATACATGGTGTGCGTACTTACCGGGAGACGGGAGACAAATGGGAATCAGAAGCGTACACCGCTAATTACTTCTTCCCCTTTTACTTCAATATTGAGGGGTCCCGTTCCTTATTTCGCCCTTAATGTTAGCCTTTTTCGCTTGTAATATCAGTTAAGTTAGGAACATAGTCGCACAACTCACTGTATTAATTAAATTCTTCTTCTTCTACTTCCTGCTGGTTATGGGCTCCTATAACTTTGCCCGGTCCAAAAATGGTGATTTATAATGAATACATTCCCGATACGACAAAACAACATTTCACATAACACATATTAACTGTTACATTCACACACCTATAGCATTTCAATGTATGTTTCGAAAAATCAATCAAGGCGAATACACTCCAACACCAGTGGAAGCAGGAGTATAACGTCATACATAATAGGTATGACAGTACATTGTGTTATAATGCAATTTTAGAATCATCAAGAAACACACTGATCGCGGCAATCGTATCAGCGGTAGGATTATGGCATGCAACAAACAGGAAACACTGGTAGGAAAAGGAAGTTTAAGACGTGCAAGACTGCCGAGAAGCTTCTGACGTGCACACAGGGTTAAAGGACATTGAAAATCAAGTAATCCGCATCTCCATCCCTGTCACCACACGTACATTTAGACAAATTAGCCAGATGAAATCGTAATTTATATTGGGGAGTAAGAGCATGATTAAAGCGCAAACGAATGACATTAGTGATATGTTGTCGTGAGTATGATGACCCTCTCGTGAACCGGGATTTCTGCGGAATGCGTGGTTTTAATTGATAATAAAAGCGACCTTTGACTTGAGCAGTATATTGCCATTCCTCTTGCCAATCATTATGGAGAGTATCTTTTATCATGGTAATATAATCTGTGGGGGAAGTCGCTACCCGAACTGGAGTCGAAAACCGATGTGATTTAACAGTGACCTGTTCATTCTATTTAATAATGTGACATGTTAAAATTCTTAATTACAAGTTTAGCTGACCCTGATCAACAAAACGTTTAATTACATTAATTATTTCAGTAGTAGGTTGATATAATAAACAAGAGATAATTTACTTGATGAAAATGGAAAATATTTATTGAATTAATTTCCGAAGAAACTTTCTACGACATAGTTTATAAAATTTACATTGAAAAAAGGTTTAATTCTCGTCACCCTCGCCATCACCACACACACACACACACACACACACACACACACAAGGAGGAGTCTTGAAGATGACATCGACGTTTGTTCTTAGGAGTTAGAGCATGATTAAATCATAAACGTATAATATTAGTTATATATTTTCTTGTATAATTTCTTTCGAAATACCATGGTTTCGTACAGATATTGGATTGAATATTATAGTAATACTAGCAAATGTACCCTTGCTTCGCTACGGTATTCTACATTGCTTGCGGATGTCGATCAAAATTACTGTACATGCAGTGAATAAGATATTTTTTAAAGTCCATGGATCTTAGCGTGATTCGAGAAGCGGCATAGGAAGGTACACATACGTTGTTTCCAGTATAATGTGCATGTTGTGGAGCTGTGATGATAACGGCAGGTCAGCTTGCCTATTGTCATCCACAATCTAGTCGGGAATTACCTGCTGCGCGGTCACAGTTGATTTGGAGGGTTTTCGTTGCAATGGCAGGACCAATTTCCTACTTCCAGACAGATAACAGTTCAGAACATTTTATTAAAATGGGAGGCACCTTTTCTACTGCCAGTCGAAATTGAGTTGTACTGCTATCATTATAATCAGAGGCGCCTTTACTAATGCCAGACAGTTTACTGCCAGTCACACAGAGTTGGTGAGTTTCCATTATAATAGCTGGCCACAATGCCTAACGTCAGTCACGTTGTAGGTGGGTGGATTTGTTCATAATGGCGGACATACTTTCCTACTGCCAAACACCATCAGGTAAAGTAGTCCTGAAAAAATTCCATGCTCCCTAATCATGAGCCAATCAAATCGAGAAGTAAATAATTCATTCCAGTTGTACACACGAGTTGGAGGAGGACAAAATTCCTACTGCCAGTCAAAGTCAATGTGGGGAGTACTGATTACAATAGCAGACACCCTCCTGCTGACTGTCATTAACGATTTGTAATGTATTAATTACAATGGCACACACACCCTTTATAGATCGCTTCAAATCGACTCCAATGAATAAATATAGATCGACATAAGAAAGTTTATGCCTGTTCACCTCCATTTAAAATTTAACTGCTGGTAAATGGTACATAATATCGACAAACGGATTGTACGATAAGACGCCATATTTAGCGATCTAAATGGGTGGTCCCATGATATTTTCTCGTATCTCATCTATTTATGGGTAGGATTTAGTAAGAACTTTGAATAGTGTGAAATATGAGTAAAGATTTTTAAGAGTGCATTACTTTTTGGGTACTCATGTGACAGTAACTAAAATAGAAATTGGCTCCCATATAGCTACAGGGTGGGGAAATATTTGTGCAGACTTTGATGATTCTATCTTTAATGTAAGGGATCCAAGTCATCAAGTATACGTGTAAAAAGAGGGAAATGTAAGTACAATCCAGAAATAGAGGCAAATTTGAGGTGTAAGTGATAGTGATACGGCAAAATAACATAGGACCAAAGTTGTAAATCACTCCATATTGAGCCAAGATTTTGCCATCCGTTTTGTGATACGACCTACCGTTTAGCCACCAAATACCGCGAAAGGAAGGTCTCAACCGTAATTAAAATTGCCCCCATATTTCGATATTTTCGGGGGTAATAAAGAAAATTTTAAACATCGCGCAATTTTCCCTTCAGTTACAGGATAAAAGCCATAATTTCTCAAAATTACAATGTTCTAGCTGGTCTGGCAGATTGTGTGCCATCTTGATTTGGGGGAGAGGTTAAAAATGAAGACTTTCAGCGAACTCCTAAGCCCATAAAACCTATAGGTTTTTATTTTGGATAAATATATCCGACAGCGTTCTTATGCTGAGCTCCAAATTTGAGACTCCCAGCGTGGTCCCACTCATGGTATTTTGAGAATGTTCTATTTTTCTAGGGATTCCGAAGTCCCACCTTCTCTGGTACAAAGTTTTAAGTTTCTAAAATGCCTGGAAGTGCCTTATTAATTCATGCTTATTTCCATTATTTTACCTTAGTTTATATATATATATATATATATATATATATATATATATATATATATATATATTGTACCGGGAACACCGCTACGACAGAAGTTCGAAGTATGTTTGTTGAACTTCGCGCGAGATGGAAGTTAGGCAGCCCGCCGAACGCAGTGACGTACCCAGCGAGTGACGTGGCCGCCGTAAGCCAGCTATCCGCTACCATATATTGTAATGATCCAGCTCGTCCTCAAAAGTACATTTTTGAGCTAATTCATCGCTATTTTGACATTGCCAACTTAAAAGCCTCTACAATGGACATCATCTCTTCAGATTTCAAGAAAATCCACCGAGTATTATAGAAGTTATAAGGGTAGATAGTACCCGAGTTCTAGACACTTCCATGTGAACGTGTATAAAAGGAGGCCCATCCGACCTACGAATTCAGTGTGTCTGTCACTCCGCCGTCTCTGTGACACGGGTGACAAGAGAAGTGTTGTGCGTGTCGAACTTCTAGTCGACAGTCTGCGAAATCCAAGTTCGGTATTTTCTCTAAGTGTTATATCAAGACTTTGTCATATTCTTGAAGTGCTTGAAAGGGACTTTACTTCTGAGAGCATCGTATTGGAACTTAGTCATATTGACACATTGGGACTTTGTTTCTTTTCGTGTGTCGTGATTGGACTTTGATGTTTTCTTAAAGTGCCATATAAGAACTTTGTTTTTTTTTCTGAAGCGTCTCATTGGAACTTAGTTATTTTCGCCAAGTGTCGCGATAAGACTTTATTATTTTCTTAACGTGACGTACTGGAACATTGTCATCGGAACTTTATTTTCTTCGAGTGTCGTGTTGGGACTTTAACATTTTGACGCCACGGAACTTTATTTTCTTCGAGTGTCGTGTTGGGACTTAAACATTTCGGCACATGTTCACGTGTGTTGTGTATCGCACTGAACTTACGTTTCGAACTTATTCGAACTTATATTTTTTCAATTTCTGGAACATTGAACTTAGGGGACATTCAACATTACGTTTAATGGTGAAATATGCAATGCTTTCCAAGTGCTGCACAGGGACTTATGTTTTGATTCTTAAAGACTGTGACAATTCGGAATACGCATATCGCATCTCCCGAAAGCCTAGAACTTTCCAGTATTTTGAGTGATCCATAATTTATGAAGTCAGACTTTCTCTTTCGAATATTATTTTCTTTAATGGCTATTCACTTCGCTTATTAATGCAACAGGACAGTTTCCAAGTGCTACTTATTCAGTTCATTGCCAATATGTTTTAAATCTTCAGAACTATGCATTTAGGACTGCAGTGACAGTAATCCTCTAGAACATTCTGACTTAACTTGCATTTCTACCAGTACTTGTTCTTCGAGTGATTATTCCAGAACGTTTGATTTAATATTTAGAGTGCAGTAACCATAACTAAAAGGTCATATCTGTTCAGACAGTTCCCTGAATGTGTGGAGTGCCGTGCAGGAAATTCAGGTGTGAATTACGTCTCGAATCGAACCCCGGAACTTGCGCCAATCTTCTAGACATTCCAGAACGTCGGGACATTCCAGAACGTCGAGACATTTCCAGAACCTCCAGACATTCCAGCACTCCTCATCCGAGCAGGTGTGGTCCCTGCCCAGTCGATGTCCAGCACCATTCCAGGACTTGGAGGTACCAACCAGCCATGACACTTCCGCGCTGCTGTACGAAGGTGATATGAACTTGCTTTTGATGATCAATAAACTCAATTTATCAAAATAATTTCTCAAATTGATAACTATACCTCTCTCTGTACCAGCTCCAATGATAAAGCCACTCCCGTGATTAAGACCCATGCTCGTTCATTTAATATCAAGCGCCTTAAAGATATGAACACATTTTTACGGGTACAGAGAGGAGGTAGTATACGTGGCGCCCAACGTGGGGCCAGATTTCATTGGAGCTTAACATGAAAGACTTACATACAGCTCAAACTATGCTGACTAAATTCAATCAGAATAGGAGTGTTTTCAAATTTCAGTGGACACTAACTTAACTGAAATATAAGTGCATAATATAAGTGATTTGGTAGAGGTGATTTGCAAAGACTTGGTTTTATTAATGTGTGTTGAAACATTGGCACTAGGACTTAAGACTTTGAAGTTTTGACTGAATGCAAGTTTCGAAAATCTTTCAATTTTTTTAAGTGTGTCAATCATTATTTCCGTACTTGGTACTAGCGTTATATATTTTAATAAAATGGAGGAGATTATGGCAGCGATTGAAGCCCTTAGGCTCAGTATGAAAGAACAACTTAACGAATCTAGTTCTAACCTTGAACGTCAACTTAATGAGTCTAGTTCTAACCTTGAACGTCAACTTAATGAATCCCGTTCCAACCTTGAACGTCAACTTAGGGAATCCGTAGTTCAGATTAATGCTGAAGTAGATAAGAAGTTTGTAGAAGCGAATACCAACCTAGAACAAAGGCTTACTCAGGCTGGTGCTCGCATTGAACAAAAATTTAAAGAGTCCAACGCTAGGGTAGATGAAAAATTTTCCGAAATCAATTACCAATTGAAAAGTAACATGGAGGTCATGAAAGAAGAAATTAAAACTCAAGTTGTAGCTCTTCGATTCACCTTCCCTGTGAGAAGTTACCATGCTTCAAATATCCTGATTCTTTCCACTATTTAACATTAATGGCACATGAGCATCATCCAGCAGGATGTTAAAACAGAACTACAAGGACAGATAGAAACCCTTGGTAGTAAAGTCTCTAATTTAGAACTGAAGGATACTCCCTTATTTTCTTCTAGTCTATTAAAAACTAATGAAAACGCAAACATTACCACTATCATCCGAATGACCGATGAAAAACCTGCTAAATTCTCTGGGAAGGAGGAATACACCGCCAGGGAATTTTTACTCAACACTGAAGAATATTTTCGAGAAAATAAAATCAGTCCTGATCGACAGCTTCGTGTCGTTTCCAAGTTACTAGAGGGACGCGCTCTATCATGGTATTCCGCTTTTAAATCTTGCTTTAACACTTATTCTGAATTCAAGGAAGCTCTATTGAAGCGTTTTTGGAATTCAGAGACGCAACATTTAATTAAGCTGCAGCTGTATGCTAAGAAGTACAATACTTCTATAAACACATCCCGTTACTCAGATTATTTCATCGGGCAACTTAAGAAGATGCAATTTTTGGATCCACCATTGCCTGAGCAAGAGCTGATCCAGGCGATCACGTTGCAATTCCCAGCCCAAGTTCAGGAGATTTTGGTAGCTGCTAACATACAATCTTTAGAACAAATGGATGGGATACTTCGTAGATTGGACACAGCCCACGCTCAATCTTTACCGAAAGGGAGTAAGACTAAAGAAATGACTACCAGTCCTGTCGCCATTGTGACACAAGGACGTCCAGAACCGGAAGTACCAGAGGAACGGCCTACATCACGAAACACACCTACCCGATATCGAGGGTATAAAGGACGGCCGGACCGAGGGAAAGTGCCATACCAAAATAGATTAACATGGAAAAAGCCAACAGAGGCCCAACCAGTAGAGGATAGGGTTTCTTATCGAGATGAATTAAATAGACGATGGCGAGATACTCAAGAGTACTTGAAAGAACAGCGAAAGGGCGAGAATCAAGAAGGAGCCGCCTCGCTAGAGTATCAGCAAGCCGCTGGTAAGACAAACGAAACACCTGCCCCGAACCCTAACACAACGGGTGCAAAAAAAGAAACTCTAATGTTTTCTTAAGAAGATTGCCTGAAAATGGAAGGAGGTAGTATACGTGACTTCAAAGCCATTCTCCCCACTTCTCAGGCAATTGCTAAAGAGATGGAAGGCTTAAAAACTCAGTTACAGGAATCACATTCACAATTATCTTTAGCCCAGGTTAAAATAGCCTCTATTCAGGAGAACCTTAGAGATACGCTTAAAAATGACATTCAAAGAGTAAACAATGAAGTCAGTCTTATAAAGAGTAAACAGGGAGAGTTTGATAAAAAATTTACATCTCAATTAGATACTACACACACTCAGGTTACGCGTATATGTCGAGACGTATCCGAATTAAAAAAGGATCTCCAAGATGAAGTTAAGGTAGTAGAAGATACTATTAAACAACAGGTGAAGGATGTTAAAACAGAACTACAAGGACAGATAGAAACCCTTGGTAGTAAAGTCTCTAATTTAGAACTGAAGGATACTCCCTTATTTTCTTCTAGTCTATTAAAAACTAATGAAAACGCAAACATTACCACTATCATCCGAATGACCGATGAAAAACCTGCTAAATTCTCTGGGAAGGAGGAATACACCGCCAGGGAATTTTTACTCAACACTGAAGAATATTTTCAAGAAAATAAAATCAGTCCTGATCGACAGCTTCGTGTCGTTTCCAAGTTACTAGAAGGACGCGCTCTATCATGGTATTCCGCTTTTAAATCTTGCTTTAACACTTATTCTGAATTCAAGGAAGCTCTATTGAAGCGTTTTTGGAATTCAGAGACGCAACATTTAATTAAGCTGCAGCTGTATGCTAAGAAGTACAATACTTCTATAAACACATCCCGTTACTCAAATTATTTCATCGGGCAACTTAAGAAGATGCAATTTTTGGATCCACCATTGCCTGAGCAAGAGCTGATCCAGGCGATCACGTTGCAATTCCCAGCCCAAGTTCAGGAGATTTTGGTAGCTGCTAACATACAATCTTTAGAACAAATGGATGGGATACTTCGTAGATTGGACACAGCCCACGCTCAATCTTTACCGAAAGGGAGTAAGACTAAAGAAATGACTACCAGTCCTGTCGCCATTGTGACACAAGGACGTCCAGATCCGGAAGTACCGGAGGAACGGCCTACATCACGAAACACACCTACCCGATATCGAGGGTATAAAGGACGGCCGGACCGAGGGAAAGTGCCATACCAAAATAGATTAACATGGAAAAAGCCAACAGAGGCCCAACCAGTAGAGGATAGGGTTTCTTATCGAGATGAATTAAATAGACGATGGCGAGATACTCAAGAGTACTTGAAAGAACAGCGAAAGGGCGAGAATCAAGAAGGAGCCGCCTCGCTAGAGTATCAGCAAGCCGCTGGTAAGACAAACGAAACACCTGCCCCGAACCCTAACACAACGGGTGCAAAAAAAAACTCTAATGTTTTCTTAAGAAGATTGCCTGAAAATGGAAGGAGGTAGTATACGTGACTTCAAAGCCATTCTCCCCACTTCTCAGGCAATTGCTAAAGAGATGGAAGGCTTAAAAACTCAGTTACAGGAATCACATTCACAATTATCTTTAGCCCAGGTTAAAATAGCCTCTATTCAGGAGAACCTTAGAGATACGCTTAAAAATGACATTCAAAGAGTAAACAATGAAGTCAGTCTTATAAAGAGTAAACAGGGAGAGTTTGATAAAAAGTTTACATCTCAATTAGATACTACACACACTCAGGTTACGCGTATATGTCGAGACGTATCCGAATTAAAAAAGGATCTCCAAGATGAAGTTAAGGTAGTAGAAGATACTATTAAACAACAGGTGAAGGATGTTAAAACAGAACTACAAGGACAGATAGAAACCCTTGGTAGTAAAGTCTCTAATTTAGAACTGAAGGATACTCCCTTATTTTCTTCTAGTCTATTAAAAACTAATGAAAACGCAAACATTACCACTATCATCCGAATGACCGATGAAAAACCTGCTAAATTCTCTGGGAAGGAGGAATACACCGCTAGGGAATTTTTACTCAACACTGAAGAATATTTTCAAGAAAATAAAATCAGTCCTGATCGACAGCTTCGTGTCGTTTCCAAGTTACTAGAGGGACGCGCTCTATCATGGTATTCCGCTTTTAAATCTTGCTTTAACACTTATTCTGAATTCAAGGAAGCTCTATTGAAGCGTTTTTGGAATTCAGAGACGCAACATTTAATTAAGTTGCAGCTGTATGCTAAGAAGTACAATACTTCTATAAACACATCCCGTTACTCAGATAATTTCATCGGGCAACTTAAGAAGATGCAATTTTTGGATCCACCATTGCCTGAGCAAGAGCTGATCCAGGCGATCACGTTGCAATTCCCAGCCCAAGTTCAGGAGATTTTGGTAGCTGCTAACATACAATCTTTAGAACAAATGGATGGGATACTTCGTAGATTGGACACAGCCCACGCTCAATCTTTACCGAAAGGGAGTAAGACTAAAGAAATGACTACCAGTCCTGTCGCCATTGTGACACAAGGACGTCCACATCCGGAAGTACCAGAGGAACGGCCTACATCACGAAACACACCTACCCGATATCGAGGGTATAAAGGACGGCCGGACCGAGGGAAAGTGCCATACCAAAATAGATTAACATGGAAAAAGCCAACAGAGGCCCAACAAGTAGAGGATAGGATTTCTTATCGAGATGAATTGAATAGACGATGGCGAGATACTCAAGAGTACCTGAAAGAACAGCGAAAGGGCGAGAATCAAGAAGGAGCCGCCTCGCTAGAGTATCAGCAAGCCGCTGGTAAGAGAAACGAAACACCTGCCCCGAACCCTAACACAATGAAAATGGAAAATGGAAGGAGGGAAGAGCCGCTCTGCGTAACTCAGGTACATTATTGGCACGTAGAGGACTCGGAACTACTCCATGAAAACATGACACCGTCTAGGCCAAGAATCCAACGTAGCCTGCCAGTAATCACCATTAGGGTTGGCAATATTAAAGTTATGTCATTGGTAGATTCAGGAGCTCAAGCCTCACTTATTTCAGCCAGACTATTAGAAGCCATAAAGGAGAGACATGATGTACTTGTGATGCCTGTTTCCCAACTTAGGATCAAAGGGATTGTTCCAGATAAGTGCATTAAATGTAAACTACAAGCGTTTATGGAATTCGTCGTGGGACATGTTCAATTTGAGCATGTTTTTCTAGTAATCTCTCAGATGAAATTCAATGTTATCCTTGGATCGGATTTTCTCATCAAATATGGAGGAGTGATCGATTACACAGCAAATGTCATTACATTTTATAACGTTGACCCTGTAGAATTACAGCTGATCAAAGGAGACGACGGTCGGATACAAGGGATAGATACCCCGCAAGAAGAATTCGATGGTGGAAATAGCGATGCTGCACCAGTCGGAGATGAAGAGGGTGATCCCGAAGAAGTGGGACCCGTCGAAGATGTACCCCTGATAGATGAGATGTACGACGACGGTCCAGACTATGTCAGCTCCGTAATCAGTGTGATTGAAGACCCAGTGGCCAACAAAGACGTTGCGGATTCAGTCAAGGAAATCTTCGAAACTTATCCAGACGTGTTCAATGATAAACCCGGAGAGATCCGAGATTTTAAATATCATTTAGATGTCAAGGATACTTCCACATATAAAAGACGTCCCTATTCGATAGTATGGAGATGCAGAGCATAAGCAAGAACACACATCATGGAACCGCCGAGGGAATATATAACGCTACTAGCCTAAAAACATACTTCGAGAGAGAAGCCTAAAGAAAATCCTTGTCGAATTTTCTTTGCCCTAAGAGGGGGGGACATGTACCGGGAACACCGCTACGACAGAAGTTCGAAGTATGTTTGTTGAACTTCGCGCGAGATGGAAGGTAGGCAGCCCGCCGAACGCAGTGACGTACCCAGCGAGTGACGTGGCCGCCGTAAGCCAGCTATCCGCTACCATATATGGTAATGATCCAGCTCGTCCTCAAAAGTACATTTTTGAGCTAATTCATCGCTATTTTGACATTGCCAACTTAAAAGCCTTTGATGTTTTCTTAAAGTGCCATATAAGAACTTTTTTTTTTTTTCTGAAGCGTCTCATTGGAACTTAGTTATTTTCGCCAAGTGTCGCGATAAGACTTTATTATTTTCTTAACGTGACGTACTGGAACATTGTCATCGGAACTTTATTTTCTTCGAGTGTCGTGTTGGGACTTTAACATTTTGACGCCACGGAACTTTATTTTCTTCGAGTGTCGTGTTGGGACTTTAACATTTTGGCACATGTTCACGTGTGTTGTGTATCGCACTGAACTTACGTTTCGAACTTATTCGAACTTATATTTTTTCAATTTCTGGAACATTGAACTTAGGGGACATTCAACATTACGTTTAATGGTGAAATATGCAATGCTTTCCAAGTGCTGCACAGGGACTTATGTTTTGATTCTTAAAGACTGTGACAATTCGGAATACGCATGTCGCATCTCCCGAAAGCCTAGAACTTTCCAGTATTTTGAGTGATCCATAATTTATGAAGTCAGACTTTCTCTTTCGAATATTATTTTCTTTAATGGCTATTCACTTCGCTTATTAATGCAACAGGACAGTTTCCAAGTGCTACTTATTCAGTTCATTGCCAATATGTTTTAAATCTTCAGAACTATGCATTTAGGACTGCAGTGACAGTAATCCTCTAGAACATTCTGACTTAACTTGCATTTCTACCAGTACTTGTTCTTCGAGTGATTATTCCAGAACGTTTGATTTAATATTTAGAGTGCAGTAACCATAATTAAAAGGTCATATCTGTTCAGACAGTTTCCTGAATGTGTGGAGTGCCGTGCAGGAAATTCAGGTGTGAATTACGTCTCGAATCGAACCCCGGAACTTGCGCCAATCTTCTAGACATTCCAGAACGTCGGGACATTCCAGAACGTCGAGACATTTCCAGAACCTCCAGACATTCCAGCACTCCTCATCCGAGCAGTTGTGGTCCTTGCCCAGTCGATGTCCAGCACCATTCCAGGACTTGGAGGTACCAACCAGCCATGACACTTCCACGCTGCTGTACGAAGGTGATATGAACTTGCTTTTGATGATCAATAAACTCAATTTATCAAAATAATTTCTCAAATTGATAACTATACCTCTCTCTGTACCAGCTCCAATGATAAAGCCACTCCCGTGATTAAGACCCATGCTCGTTCATTTAATATCAAGCGCCTTAAAGATATGAACACATTTTTACGGGTACAATATATATATAGTACAGTATATGTAGTTTGTTCCAAACTTACTTGTCCCCGACCCAGTACAATTAATCACAAGTGATTAAAATTCCCTACCCCTGCCGGGGATGAAATCCAGGACCCACTGAACCGAAGGCCGCAAGGCTAACCATTCAGCCAAGCAGTCGGACGACATTAATATAGGTTACTTTCCAATAATTTTACATATCATCCCTTCAAATTCCCAAACCTTAGCGGGGCTTTGGATTTTCCATCTGCACAGGTTTTTCTTTTCTCCTGATGGTCATACGTATACCAAGTTTCTTTGAGAGCGATTCTGAAACATACATACATCCATAATCTCGGTCATTTTTACAGTCATTTTCACCCTTTCTCACCCCCCAATATCATTGCGACTGAAGTAGGACTTAACCAGCATCCAGAGTGCCATAGTTCATGTCAGTGACCTCGTAAAAATTGATTCACCTTTAATATCAGTCCTTTTCATTTATTTTTTTATTTTACCTGCCTTTCCTAGAAGTGCTAGGAGTATTTCCCTCCAACAGTATATTTTTCAGATAGTAAGTCATACGTGTACGGACTTTCGTTGAGAGCTATTCTGGAACATACTCACGTACGACCATAATCTCGGTTATTTTTACATTAATTTTCAGCCCTTCTCAACCTCCATTCTGATTGCGGCTGAAGTATGTCTTAACCAGCACCCGGAGTGTCACAGTACAACTCAGCGATCTCGTGAACAATGGATTCAACTTTGATATCAGTCGTTTTTTTTAAATTTAATATTTCACCTCCTCCCCTAGTAGTGCTATGAGTGTTTTCCTCCAACAGTATTTATTTCAGATAGTAAGTAACATGTGTACAAACACTGTACGAGGGCTATACTGGAAGAATCATACATACGTGCGTAATTTCCATAAGTTTGGACAATTTCCTTCTCTCCCCATCTCATCCTCATGTCAATGCTGGCCGAACATGGACTTCAGAGACATCCGGATTGTCATTATCCGCCTCATGGACCCCGAAACCTACGGACTGCACATTAACATTTGTCGTTGTTTATTATTTTAATATTTCACCCCTATCTCCGTATTTTTTATAACTCAACTCCGCCGCTAGCGGTGCTAGCTGAATCGTACCCCTCTAGTAACTTATTCGAGGTAATTTATATATGTACAATGCATAGTTAAGAGGTATGTTAGAACATATACACATACGTCCGTAAACTCGGTCAATTTGGACATTTTCTTTTCTTAACTCGTTCGCACCCCCTCTCCCGATTAGGACTGAAGTTTGTCTTAAACGTTATCCAGAGTGTCACAATTCATCTCAGCGACCTCGAAAACTATGCATTCGACTCAAATATCGGTCGTTTTACATCTCACCCCTACCCTAGGGGCTAGCGGTCCCTTACCCCCACAGTATTCTTTTCGAGATAGTGGTACTTGTATCAATATTGATAGAGAGCTATGCTGGAACGTGCACACATCGCGGTCATTTCGGAAATATTCTTGTTCACCTTTACTGACCCACGATACCAAAGGGTGCTGAACTGTGACCTTAAACATCCGGAGTGTCACAATCATCTCTGAACCTGAAAGTTATGGATTCGACACTATTTTCGATTACTCCATTTTATCACCCCTCACTGCCAACCGATAAGGTGCCAGCGGTGTCTTACACCCACGTGGTTAGTCTTCTGATAGTAAGACATATGCGTAGCAAGTTTGGATTAAATCGGTCCAATAGTCCTCAAAACTATGGATTCGGCAATAACATCGGTCGTTTTTAGCTCTACTTATATTTCATCTCCTCCCTTGGAGGTTCCAGGGGTGTCTTGCCCCAGCAACATTTTTCACAGATAGTAAGAGATATTTGTACCATATTTACGTGTCAGCCATGCTGGAAGATACACACATACATCCAAAATCTCCAACATTTGGCTTATTTGAACATAAAGAAATAAATGAACTGGAGTAAAGTCACTATATATATATATATTTCATAAAAAAGACAAGATTTCAGCGAAATACAGACAGATGGAGCAGCAATGGGTTCACTTTTGTCACCAGTGGCTGCTAATATTTTTATGGAACACTTTGAGTCTACTGCATTAACTTCAGCGCCATTGAAACCTAAGCGCTTCTATCGTTACGTGGATGACACATTTTTGGTCTGGCCACATAGAAGGGAAACATTAAATGAAATTTTAGAGTACTTAAATTCCATTAACAGAAAGATCAAGTTCACAATGGAAGTAAAAAATGAAGGTAAATTACCTTTTCTTGATGTTTTAGTATACAAGAAGGACGATGGTACACTAGGCCATGCAATGTACAAGAAACCTACACATTCTGAAAGATACCTTCATAAGTCCTCACATCATCACCCCTCCCCAAAAGCAGCTCTCCTACGAACGTTATATACTAGGGTGAATAATGTTGCAGACGATTATAACCGCTCGACTGCATTGAGAGAACTGACAACATCCAGGAAGAAAAACGGTTATACATCAGGAGACATAACACGAGCGCTGTGAAGATTAAGGAGCCTAACTTCGATAGCACCAACAAGGACTACAGCAAAAAGATAAAAGTATTCCTTCCTTACGTGGCAGGTATAACTGACAGAATATAATTCCAGTTTTCACCGCAGACAGGAAGCTCAAATCCCTGTTTCGACCAGTCAGAGAAAAAACACATCTTGAAACACCGGGCGTATATGAAATTCCATGTGGTTGTGGTTGTTCATACGTTGGCATGACGAAAAGGCTTGTTAGCACTAGGGTCAAAGAGCACATCAGGTCGGTAAAGAATGTCGCTCTTTCATTCTCCACGGAGAACGCTATATGCCAGCCTGCCATAGCAGAACATTTCTACAGTACAGACCGTGAAAACCTCTTTGACCAGGCGAAGGTCATCGCGCCTGTAAAAGACTTCTATGCTCGTCTTGTGAGGGAAACCATAAAGATAGAGCTGCGCCCAAATAACATCAACAGGGAAGACGGCTTCAAGTTATCAAATACATGGAGACCTGCACTGCAGAAATACACGCATAACACCACCATGGCACAGCGGGAAGCACTCAAACTGTCGACAGAGGGCGGTGCATTAGCAACTTCCCTCCAAACCACCACAGCACAGCGCCACGATCCTTGAGTCCAGTTAGTGGGGTAGGCCGTGGATAGTACGGGCATGACTTCCACGTTCCTTCAGAGAATTTCTTTGCTCACTGTCGGAGGCAAAACTTCACATGCCCTGATGAAGGCCAATGCAATTTCGCTGAAAGCGTGGCCTTATTATTAAATACATACATATATATAGTGGCTTTAATCAAGTTCTTTCATTTCTTTATGTTGATACAATGAGCCACGAAACTTACGTTCATTAATTTGGCTTATTTTATTTGTTCACTCTTTCTCTCCTCCTATGCCAGAGGGGACTGAACTTTCATATCACACTACCCCCTCGCAGCCCACCGAAAAGCGAGCTGAACTAGGACTTAAAAAATCGGAGTGGTTCTTCTCAGCGTCCCCAAAATCTATGGATTTCATACCATGTTAGACTATCTTTACTTTTATATCTCACTCCCCACTTATCTCCCACCCAAAAGAGAGCTGAACGTCGACTTTAAAATGATCTGAGCGTTGTTATTCATCTCAGAAACTCTGAAACCTGTGGGTTCAACACAATTCTCGAATACTTTTATATCTCACTCGCCCCTCGCCACCCACACAAAGAGGGGCAGATCTTGGACTTTAAAAATCCGGAGTGTTACTATTCATCTCAACGACCCCAAAAACTATGGACTCGACACTATTTTCGATTTTTTTGTACCTCACTCCCTCCTCGCCCCCTTCCCAACAGGGATATAAACTTGTTTATTAAAAACTTCTGGAGTGTCGCTAATCATCTCAGCGATCTCAACAACTAAGGATTCGATACTATTTTCGATTACTGTTATATCTCACTCTCCCTAGCCCCCACCTGAAAGAGGGCTGAACTTTGACTTTTAAAAACCGGAGGGTTACTGTTCATCTCAGCGACCCAGAAAACTGTGGATTTAACACTATTTTCGATTATTTGATATCCCAACACCCTCGCTCCCCCTACGACAAAGAAGGCTGAACATTGACTTTAAAAAATCCAGGAAGTCACTATTCATTTCAGCGACCCCAAAAACTATGAATTCGGCACTATTTTCCTTTTATTTTTCTATCTCACTGTCCACTCCCCCCACCGCAAAGGGGGCTGATCATTGACTTAAAAAATTCTGAGTGTTACTATTCATCTCAGCGACCTCAAAAACTATGGATAGGACACTATTTTCGATTTTTAAAATCTCACTCCCCCCTAGCCCCTACCACAAAGGGGGCTGAACTTGGATTTTTAAAAATTTCTAACTGTCAGTATTGACTTGTACGGGCCCGAAATCTATGGATTCGACACTATTTTCGATTATTCTTATACCTGACCCCATAACCCCATCCTTAAGGGATCTATAGATGGCGTGCCCCCCACAGTGCTCATCTCCAAAATAACCAATAATAAGCATTCAAAATTTGATTGAAATTACTCCAGTGGTTTAGGAGGAGATATGTCATTTACACACATACATCCAGTTTTATATATATTGAATAGCCTCCCTCCCAAAAAAAAGTGTTTCCTGAAACTAAAGCGAAGATCAGTCGTTGTTTTACGTACGGTACGAACAACTTATAAACTTACGCCGAAATGTTAAATTAACGTAGCGACAAAGATTCTACTAGCAGGGCTCAATAGGGCCATATATAATTCTCCATATTTGTACTGCTTGATTGAAAGGAAAAACGTAGGATTGTGATGCGCAGGGATATTTCCCTGTGGAAGCCTCAGTATTGGGAAAGTAACCGCGTGTTGACAAATGTCAAGAGATGAGGAAAAGGGCAATTAGCAAGGCACTACTCAGTAGGGGGCCGGAACGTGACAACCGAGATAACGGGGGCCACAGCCAGAAACAGTTGCAAGCTTAAGATATCGTGTCAGGTTTTTCACATCATTTCCCGGAAACAACAATATCCTAGGAATCTTCGGTTTGCACCGTGGTTGAAAGATGTGCTGTGTTTAAGTTGCAGCGTTGGGAAGACTGTGACAGGATTGTGACCTGCACGTTAGTTCCTCACTTTGTACCATATAAGTAACTTTTTTTTTTTGAACATGGACAGTTTTGTCACTAAGAAGCCAAAACTGTGTGCATCCTCGGTAAGTAATGAAACAGTTTTTTAATTCTAATAGTAGCGGGACAGATCGCGTAAGCAGACCTATATATTTTGTCAAATGCCCGGGGACTGCTTGGAACCTCAAATGACACCAACAAAAGTGCGGGTAACTATTTTGTAATTAGCGGGTGTGATAACTCAGTTCCAATGGTTCTATCTTCTCATCAAGACGGGCGAGGCTTGAATCACAGTCGATGCATGAAACATTTTCAAAATGGGAAGTCACGTTCTATTGATTCGGATTCTGCTTAAAAGGCTTTCTTTATTACTTTTGAGCCATAACTGCATCATTTGTGGTGGTGTATTTCGAGTATCCAACCCTTCCTCGGGCTTCATTGTACCTTAAACGGTGGGTTGATACAGTGGCGTACCCACAAGGTAATTTCAATGGGTGGGGTATAGGTCCGGGCCAGTAGCGTGGACACATCTTTTCCTTGGAAGGGGTTGTGAATATTTTTGTTTTTTATTTACAATTTGATCTAGGCCTACGTAAGTCTTACGGCGACGATGGGAAAGGAAAGGGCCGGGAGTGGGAAGGAAGCATCCGTGGCTTTCATTAGGGTACAGCCCCAGTATTTGCCTTGTGTAAAAATGGGAAACCACGGAAAACCATCTTTAGGGCTGGTGACAGTGTGATTCGAACCCACTGTCTCCCGGATGCAAACACACGGCTGTGCGCCCCTAACCGCACGGCCAAATCGGCCGGTGGATATGAAAAGAAATCCGGTCTTTCAGAGTGCTGTGACGGATCTTCAGTAAATAATGATCGATTAGGTTGTTACCATGTACAATCATAGCTTCTGTACTCTTAACTTAAACCGGCTGCATTACTGGAACTGTTCGTAAAATTGATAATATAGTTCTTCCTTTGTGAGGAGGTAGAATCTTCATTTCATTTGTCTTCTTAAAAAAAGGAACCACTTTGACACTTCGCCCCGTGAAGGTGACTACCTTCCAGGTCGTAGATATTTCGATTACGGGAGACTCAAGGCCAACTGTACTGCACTCGCAAACAAGGCTGTATATTCCGCATCCCTTGCTTTTCTTAACTCTGTCAGTGCCGGGAATCGAACTCAGAATCCCTTAAGTCAAACTCTAAGATAAGGAAACCCAAAAGTAACCAGCCGGCCCCGCGGTGTAGGGGTAGCGTGCCTGCCTCTTACCGGAGGCCCCGGGTTCGATCCCCGGCCATGTCAGGGATTTTTACCTGGATGTGAGGGCTGTTTCAAGGTACACTCAGCCCACGTGCTTATAATTGAGGAGCTAGTTGACGGTGAGATGGCGGCCCCGGTCTAGAAAGCCAAGAATAACGACGGATAGGATTCGTCATGCTGGCCACACGACACCTTGTAATCTGCAAGACTTCGGGCTGAGCAGTGGTCTGTTGGTAGGCGATGGCCCTTTGAGGCTGTTACGCCATGGAGCTGGGTTTGGAAAAGTGAACACAGAAGGAAGCGACACCCATGCAAGGCTCTTTAGCTTCCAGCTAGTTCTTCCGTCCGGTCTCGTACATTTAGGACAGTTGGAAAACGTACGCCTTGGTAAATGCTCCTCATTAAACGTTTGTAAAAACACTAACTGCATCTATGTATAACAATAATCACAAACGCCTCCTTTTCATGTGTGTCAGTTAGTTGAGTCGCTGTTCTTCTCAGTCCGAGTTCGCAGGTTCGATTCTCGGCTTAGGTCGGTGGCCCTTAAAACGGTGTTAAAAAGGCACGTTAAAAAATTATACGTACGAATACTGGCGTCACAAAACTGTAACTTTATACTACTATATTCTGTATCCCAGGCTTGCGAGGGAAACTAATTAACAATTTGCTTTACTTCGCATCGACACAGAAAGGTTGTATGGCGGTGGTGGGATAGGAAGAGCCTAGGAGTAGGAAGGAAGAGGCCGTGGCCTTTATTAAGGTACAGTCCAACATTTGCCTGGTGTAAAAATGGGAAACCACGAAAAATCATTTTCAGGGCTGCCGACAGAGGGGTTCGAATTCACTATCACCCGGATGCAAGCTGACAGATGCGTGGTCCTAACCACGAGGAAACTAATAGGACAAGTTAAACCCTACATACTATATGTTGTGACATGTTTTCCTTTAGCAATTAACAAAATATTTATTTATTTATTTATTTATTTATTTATTATTTATTTATTTATTTATTTATTTATTTATTTATTTATTTATTTATTTATTTATTTATTTATTTATTTATTTATTTATTTATTTATTTATTTATTTATGTATTTATTTATTTATTTATTTATTTATTTATTTATTTATTTATTTATTAGTGCCCTTTCTACAGTGGCGAAATTAGGGCTCGAGGCCCTCTCGTACACTTAACCACATACTAATCAAAATCTTAAATAAAATACTGAGATAACTGAGATACTTACAAAAGTTAAAACTACATAAATGAATAGAATTGAAAATAAATTTAAATAAATTACTAACTAAATTAATATTCAAATGAACTAATTTTTAAAACTCTTAAAATGATTATAAAATGACTAATCCTCAGGCACGCACACATTCATACTTCAACCATTCAGTCAGCTGTCCTCAGCAGGTAGTCTCAGCAGCTGACATTAAATCGTGATAAAGAGCTAGTTTCTCTGACCTGAGCTGGCAGGGAATTCTATAATCTGGCGCCGGTCACCCCTAATAATATATTAATTTTATTTGTGCAGTGCAGTGGAATAGATAGACAGGATCTAGAACGTGTATTTAAGTTGTGAAATGATGATGAAAGGGTGAATTTAGAAGAAATATACAGTGGCTGACTTTCAGCTAACACTCTAAACACCATCGTTAAATTGTGTAGCTGCCGATGTTTATCAGGCTTCAGCCATGGGAGAGCCTGATAGTATGGGGTGATAATTATGAACATCGTACCCGATATTGTAAATAAATCGCAGGCAGGAATCCAGTGCTCGTTGAAGTTTAATGTTTCTTCTCTCGTCACGTCAACTAAAACAACGTCACAATAACCAATGTCTGTATTAGGTTGGCCTTTTGCTCAAATGGAAATCATCCCTCTGCCGTTTAAGAGAGTGCAGCACCCCAAAAATCGTTTTACATATTGATTTCGTGTGATAAGACCAATCAAGTGTTCCATTCGTAATTACGCCTAGATTTTTAACCGTTTTACTGTAGGGAATAATGTTGCCATTCAGTAGGATAGGCAGGATTGCGACATTGTTTGAGCAGTTCAGTAATTTTCGTGATCCAATTATGATTGACTCAGATTTTATGGAGTTCTTGAAAGAGAATTGCGTTGTGCATATATACTAAGTCGTCGGAGGTCATTGTTAATATCTTGTCTTGCAGTTGCCATATATTTGAATATCATCAGCATAGAGGTGGTGTGTGTTATTTGCCGTCACAGATAGTATGTCATTGATATAAATACAAAAATTAAGGGCCCTAGAATACTGCCCTGCGGGGCACCACTAAGTTTAATTTTCCAGTTAGAGGACTTGTCGTTTACTGTTATACACTGTTGGCGATTACTCAAAAATAAGAACTAAAGAACTTAAGCGCAGCCAGGTCGAAATATAGCAGTTCCATTTTCTTTACCATAGTCGGAATTTCTATTGGGTCAATGATGCTACTGAAGTCAAGAAGGATACATAGAGTGAGCAGTCGTTTGTCCATAGCGTTTATAATGTCTTCAGATAGCTTCAAAAGTGCTGTCGCGGTATTGTGACCCTTCATAAATCCAGATTACAAAGTGTCCAAAAGAACATTTTTTTCCTTTTTTGGTATTCCGGAACTTGCTCGTATGCTAAACGTTCAAAGGCTTTAGAAAGCGCAGGGAGTATGGACACAGGACGATAGTCAGAGGGTGATAGTGGGTCTAAACTCTTAGGTACCGACATAATATTGGTTGTTTTCCAGACAATCGGGAAAGTTCCGTTTGGTAAACAGTAGTTCAGTATGTGCGTCAGTATAGGCAAGACAGCACCCATAATGTTATGTATAAGAGTAATAGGAATATCATCTACGCCTGTAGCCTTTGATTTAATCGAATACAAAGCCTTTTTAACCTGATTTTCTGTGACACTGTGAAATGTGAATGGTGGATTGGCTGGAGGGGAGGGCGGTAAGTCGGTGCAGTTAATTGGGGTATTTTGAATATTTATTCTACTAAAGTAATTACTCAGTTCAAGTGGAATGTCAGGAGTTGTCTGTCCCTGTTGATATTTTCGTATTCCCAGAGCTCTAAATAGGTCCCATGCGCGATTAGAATTTAAGTTGTTAGCTAAATTCCGGAAATATGTACATTTTTAATTTCTGATGAACTGCTTTGTGCGATTTCTTAATATGCGGTAAGATTCGAAGTCTGTGTAATCTAGGGATTGTTTATAATGTCGAAATAATGAATCACAGTGGGCCATCATTCCTTTGGTGTCATCGTCTAGCCATGGGCAAGAAGGACGAGAAACCTGTATTCGAGATGTGTGTGCGTGTATTTCTTTGCCGCATTATTTGTATAAAATGTCACCTCTTTCTGGCTTATCACCTGACCATTATTATAATGGCGTGCGGCCTCTGGGGAGGCCTGGTGCAGGTCTTTGGATTTGACTCCTGTAGGTGACCTGCGCGTCATGATGAGAATGAGATGATGATGAAGACGGAACATATACCCAGTCCCCGTGCCAGGGAATTAAACAAATATAGTTAAAATTACGTATCCTGCCGGTAATCGAACCCGAAACCCCTGTAACAAAAGGCCAGCACGCTAACCATTTAACCATGGATCCGGACAATATTATATTAAAATTACCGTATTTATTCTAAACTAGAAAATTGCATCTTTACTCAAACTGTTTATTCTTGCATTTATTTCACGTCTTGGCCTACTCGGAATATATGGAATGCTGCAGTTATGCTGGGATGGGAGTAAAACAGGTTAGAAGGGGGGGGGGGGGTTGTCGTCCAAGGAGTGCAGATACCCCAGGAGATTACACGAATGTACTTTTATTAAGCATTTGTACATAACGTATATTACTATTAGCTTCCGGAGTCCGACTAGAATAATCAATTTTGAGGCCTTTGGTTCCGTGTGTCCCGGGTTCGATTCCCGGCCGGGTCGGGGATTTTAATCGCGTCTGATTAATTTTTCTGGATCGGAGACTGGGTGTTTGTCCCAACACTTTCCACTTCATATTCAGACAACATACTACACTAGCAACCACCGAAGAAACACACAACAGTGGTTACGTTCCTCTATACAGGGTTGGCGTCGGAAAGAGCATTCGGCCATAAAAAATGGCCAAATCCACATGCGTGACGCAGTGGAGGAAGAAGAAGAAGAAGAATAAGATTACTATTAGCTTCCGGAATCCTCACGAATCCACCACTCTTACTTGGATCCAAGAACACTCATTTCATTTTTAGGTATTCTATACCAGTTAAACTCTGGAAGTTCGGACACCTATCAAAATAAAATTCTGTATGAAGAACTACCTTAATGGGACCCCCAAACTGAAATCCTGGCTACGCTACTGTAGAATAGATAGATACATTTTTATATCCTACTCCCCCCTCTAACTCCCTCACCGCAATGAGCACTGAACTTTGAATTTTTAAAATTCGGAGTGTTACTATTCATCTCAGTGACCCCGAAAACTCAGGATTCAACACTATTTTCGATTACTTTTATACCTCGTTGCCCCCCCCCGCCCCCTACCGCACAGGGGGCTGAACTTTGACTTTAAAAATTTCTGACTGTCACGATTTATCTCAGCGACCCCGAAAACTATGGATTCGAAACTATTTTCGATTATTTTTATATATCACTACCCCCTCGCCCCCACCACAAAGGGGGCTAAATTTGGATTTTAAAAATTTCGAAGTGTCACTATTCACCTCAGCGACACCGAAAATTATGGATTCGACACTGTTTTTGATTATTTTCATACCTGTCCCCGCTAACCCTCACCCGAAAGGGGGATAGAAATGGGTTACCCTATAGAGTTCGTCTCCGGATAGTAAATAATATGTGATCAAAGATAGAGATGGTGCTGCAATCTGGTGGAGAAACAATTCAACACAACCAATCAGAGACGATTTGTAACAGAAGAGTGTGGAAAGTAATTACAGACAATTACATCAGAGTGTGAAATAAATGTAATTCTTAATGAGTTTCAGGGACTCAGGACATCATGTTCTGTTTTCTGCTGGCTATTTCTTATGTCGGTGGTCACCCTCATTATGAATAGGGGCAGATGACCTCGTGATTTTGACAACAGCTACCAATTAGTTTCTTACCATGACGATATTTCCAAGTCAGTGATGGACTTGGTAATCTTCTCTATTTCCGCCTTCCGACACACCATCACGCCGAATGCGCTGAACAGAATTTCATTAAATTTTACACAACCATCTCAAAGGGAGGTGCCACATGATAAGCCACGTTCCGCTTCAAAATATAGAACTGAAAATGCAATATTTGTTAAAATATGTATGTGATGACTTACTCCCAGCGTAGTTGCCAAGGTAACGTGAGTACAACAAAGACCGATAGCCATCATATTGTTAGTCCATGAAAGAACATTGGTCTATTTAGTTGTTTCTCACACCAGAAATTTCGTAGTAAATTATCTTTCCTAAGCGACTTCAGATGTCTAACTAAGCAACTTCAAGAGCGCTTAAAAGTCTCCAAAACTACTCAAAAATTAGGGAAAAGTGAAATTAAAATTTGTGACTTCATATGTTTAGCTTATCATTTTAAAACACAATAGAAATTTATTTTCGAGCCATAACTTAATTTATTAAACTCGCGTATATGTGGAAAACGATGCTAAGCACATAACTACACGCAGGACTTAAAATAACCCGGATTTAAACACGTTACAGATGTTGGCTTATCCTTTTATACAGCACATAGAGAAGTAAAACGCCTACACGGTGATCGGACGAATTATATTTATACAGCTCTGCCCACCCCGACATTGCTGTGCGGGAGTGAAGGCTGTGTGGACTGAGAATATCTTAATCATAAGTTAGAAGTAGCTGACATGAATGTAGCGAGAATGATTGGTGGTACAAATACGTGAGAAGAATGGCAGCGGGCCTTCGGAATAAAGAGATAAGGGCTAATTCAATAGCAACCGCTCTTGATGAAGTCGTACGTGTCATATGAAGCGAACGGAGGAGGGTGGGTTACCTTGGACAACAATAGACTTGAGCGTTGGAGAGTAAGAGAAGTACAGGAAGAACGATGCAACGATGTTTGAACTCAGTTCATGACCTGAGATCGGAACTACAGGACACGTACATTATGCTACGGTTTGTTTCAGAACATTGACCTGAAAATGTAATATTTGCGAAATAATTGTAAAAATCACGTAATAATTCAAAACGAAACGCTGTGCCTTCATTTGTCGCTTATCCACAAGGTATTGCCTCAATCAGCTCTCTTCCCTTTATTTATGGGAGAGACGGTATCTGCACTCCATGTCACTTGAGAGCAGACCTTCAGTACCTGTTCTCCATAAATAATCACGAAACAACACCCTGCTAAGTTTCCGAGAAATCCTCGCTACTATTCCCTGCCATTCCTAGTACACAGCTGTTTACATATAAGGACTAAGTCCGTAGCGCATATCGTAAAATAACATACTTTCTTCGTGTAAATATTAGCCGAAGTTTATAATAATTTACCGACATTTAGATTTTTTCAGAATATAAGATTAATTAGAAGTGTATATTATAGTTTGGCATAATAGCAAGATCTGTAGCCACATTACAATAAATAAAGAAATAATTAATCTCATGGAACAATTCAGATAAAATTTGATATGGATACCCCTCAGATATTCAGTTGAAATGCAAGCTACTTCGACTTTTCCTATTACGAACGTTTTCTAATTGGCGGGCGTTAAAACGCAAGTATTCACTGAAGAGGTGTACGTACTGACTATGCTGAGAATGGTCATTGTTCCAATTTTAGGTACAATTAGGTTAAATATTCTTTGCCCTACAGATTTGGAACTTTGTAGTGTTATTGTGTGAACTTTTTCCCTTACATTTCTGGCTTTACTTTCAGGATAAAATCCATAGTTTTGGAGGAGATATTATCCAAACCTCAAATATTTGCATAAAAAAATTTAGGAATAATATTTTTTTCATAGTCGTATGTATTAACATATCTTAAATAAATTGCAGCTTTACAGAGAGAACGTATGGAAGTAGCACTGGTAATCATTTCATATTTCTATCTTTTATAATTTTTAAGTGAGCGTACATATAAAAAGAGAAAAACAAAAGCACAGAAAACTAACGTCAAAGTTTACCTCACATAAATGTTACTTGAGATGTAGTCTAGAACCTCCCTGCTGCATATTCCTCATCCTCCTTGTCCTCCAGACATACCTCACACCCCCGGTAGCAAGTGACTTTTAAAAATCCTTGATGCACTCTCAGCTTCCTTGCCCCCACTAGAATCAGCACAATTTGTCATACACACACATGTTCAGTTTGCAATTTGCATGCATGGCAGTATTTAGTGAGGCACTCCACATCAGCTGCTTTACCAGTAGCAACGCCAGTAACAGTAACCTCACCATGCTGTCTGGTGTGGCCTCGCTTTTGCCAGCCACCGTCAAGAGCAACGGCAATGTCATTAACACCTTCGTTTTCTACAGTATTACTGCCTCTTGAGTGTCTTACTAATAACGTTTGTGAACGTATGGAGTCTAGTAGGAGGACTACTCGTAAACAGCTCCACCCTTACCAACTGATCCGAGGCCATACACAAATCGAAGGTTCATCTCATGCGCGCCTTTCACATATTTTGTTGTGGGAAACTCTGTTTCTTCCCCACAACTTGTGCATGAAAGAACAATGGTGCAAGCTTGGCCCTTCCACAATGAAGCCTTGTCAGATACACTCAATATTTTTACAATACTTACACTGCACAAAAGATTTCACAGCAGCACACAAGAGCTGAATATCTACAACCTGGTATCGTACTGAAATGTCCTCAATATTTACACCAGTAAACTCTCTACCTCAATCTTATTCGTAATACACACTTTCCGAAGTGACCAGCTTTCTACCTGGACCTGCCTCACTGGTGTTTGAGTGGCGGGTAAATACTCACTATTCCCGATAGCAGCACCTTTAACCTTCAAGCGTTTCTTTCTCTTCTTGTATTGATTCCCATGGCACTACTTCTGCCGAACATTTTAGCCCTCGGCACTTTGAAAGTAAACACTCAAAGATGTGCCATACTATTCGAATATGAACAAAGACATCGACATAGCACTTTGTTGACAGTAGCACCAATCGCTAAGCAACAATTTACTTGCAGAACGACGCCATGTTCACGAAGCCACTTGCATTTCCTAGAAAGTTATCGAAGAGTAAAGTCCAGCGTGCAGTCAGAGAAGGGTGTTCCATTTATAAATGTGAATATCCAAATTACGGAAACTAGGAACGCGGTTCTCTCTTGTTCACATACCAAAGAATACTGAAACACTTAAAATGAATTCGCAAATGTTTGCGAAAATTGAGGTACGTACTCCCCTGAACTACGGAAAACTAAACCTGTATACCACCTCAGGTATTCACTGAACATGTTAAGTTTTCCTCCCCTGAAAACAAGGAATTTCCACTTTTACGTATTGAAGGTGGAGTTTGGGAGCACCCGGCACCTGGTTCTTGGTCGATCTTCTTAACACCAGAGTGGGCGGACATCACACGTCAACGAAGACATCTGCTAGTAATTCATACATTACTGTAATAACTCCTAAGGTGTTTAGTTAAATTTAACAATTACTCGGCCTAATGATATAATTTAGCTTTGTACTATTATTGAAATATTCCAGCTGTGTTTATCGATAAAGCCTTGCCTCACAATGATCCCTTGCCAACTGCAGCCAGAAAGTGAAAGTAGTATCACGCCACAAGGCCAACTCATAGCAGATAACACCGCTCACTCTCGACTGCTTTGATAACTCAATACAGAGTGAAGTTAGAAATTTGTGGTTTCAGTTCCAGTGGTATCCAAGTGGCTGTTATTTTCCGCACATTTGTATTTCTGTGGCATTCAAATTATGTACCGGAAATGTCTAATGAAGCGTATTCTTCTGACAATCAAATGACAATTGAACTGATTAGTTTTTCAGGTGTCTTAAGATCTTCATAAAATGCTTCGACACTTTGCGTTTGCTCCCTAAACTTTGTCATGAGTTCCGGGTTTTCATGAGGCACTTTACATGGGACTATTAGGCCCTTAAGTCTGATGCACTCAGAGCAGGCATCCGTTGCCGGAGATATGAAGCCAATATTGAAGGATATAAAAACACACCCCTAAAGATTTTTGTATAACCGCCAGATCCTCGTTTTCTCTGCAAGAAGTTTTCTGCCGCATTTTAATGCTACTGTCACTAGAAAGATATTGCCGTGCAGACCTTTATCCAAAATGGGGAGAATCAACTCATTTTAGATTGGAAATGAAAGTAATAACTGAAAACATTACTACGTTTATCAGCACCGTTATTTTCTTCAGCCATGCTGCCCCTGTTCTTAAATTTCCAACTGAGATTGTGTACTCGAAATCTTGGGATTCCATGTATATTCAGAATGTCAGTAGTACAAATTGAAATCATACCTTTGCTTACTTTTTACAAAGTAAACTATAGTAACTGAATTTCCTGGTCGAATGCCTTTGACGGAACGCCTTCTTATAGGAATACATTGAGATATGTGCTTATATATGAATTTATCTTCGTTCATTTTTTAGTAGTCGGTATAAAAGTCTGCATGACATTTTGTAAATCCTACATTATCAACCATCACAGCCATAAACATACTGCTTTGAATACTTCATGGAAGATTAGCTAGAGAAGTAGGCCTACATGCACCGTGCGGAATGTCCTAGTGGCGCCACACAACGTTACTGAGGCGAATTAAATATGGACCTTGCATTTACTGAGGAGTTCCGGAGCGGCATTAAGAAATTATGGATCTGAGCATTGAATGTGAATTTCTACCTATTCATACAGTTTGGCTTCGCATCACTTTGTAAGGGTGAAACATTGTGTTTAAGTGGACATGTGAATGAAGTTAAGGAAATAAGAAGAGATGATTTTTAGTTACTAGCGCTTTGCCCGTGGCTTCGCTCGCGTCATAGTTGGTTATGTCCCATTATATCATTTTATTTCCCATTTTCTTTTGAAGTCCACCGAGCCAACCTTATGCGTTCATCGACTTTGATAAGAAATGTAAGACATGAACGTAAATGATGTGTTTTTCCGCCTCGGCTTCGGCCGGAATTGAAAAGTTTCACATGTATTCCGAGTTCGCGGTTAAATGAAATTCTCCTGGAGAACACCCGGTAATAACAGTAGCTTCTATTATTTTTCTTAACCCCGTCACACGTAATCTAGTGCCATTGCACAACTTAGGTTGTTTGAGGTTACGTAACAACATTACAGGTGCTTCTACTTTCAAACGAAGTTTGTGAGATGGGAATGCTGAAGGATTAAGAGTATTTAGGAATTCTACTAGATAATTGACAGCATCGTCCGTTTGTAATACCGATACTCTATTTATTCTGCATCAAAATATGTAAACAATGCTTCGTTTATTTCATTAGCCATCTCATTAAAGTAAATCTGCAAAAGTCCAGGATCTTGATGAGCATTTGGCAATAGACTGCCTATGGAATGCTAAATTTGACCTTGTACTTTGAAAGTTGGCATAAAGCTGGGTTGGATGACTTGCTTATCACCAAAAGATGTCATTTGAAAACAGCTGATATATTTTCTAATTCGATCAAAAAATTACCATGATCTGGAAGGGCACCCATTAGTAACTGTACAATGGTTCAGGTGGAGATTAGAGCGGTGGCAGCTGAACCTTGCCAGAATCCCAACACATGCCTGGTGTTTCATCTTTCCACTTGAGAGCATTGCAGAATTGGCATTTATGGATCATTGTACCAGTGGTTATCAAGCTGCTATCTTCCTGATTAATTTCAGGATCGTAAGACATCCCGGAACGGAACTTAATTTTACATGGAAGCAATCGGTTTTTTTTTTCGTACCCCAGGGTGATGTTGCTTATATCGCGTTTGAATCGTCCTGTGATATTCACGATTATTTTGCTGGTGTGTAGCTGCCGCTGCTTTATGAAACTCGGGATTATTTTTCTGGTATGTCGGTGCCGCTGTTCTATGACCTTGTGGTTATTCTTCTGGTACGTGACTGCCGCTGCTCTATAAACCTTGAAATTATTCTTCTGGTACGTATCCGCTGCTGCTCTATGGACTTCGGGATTTTTCTTTTGGTATTTACTTGCAGCAATGGTATGTGCGGAAGGATTATTCTGAAAAAATGTGGCTGTTGCTTTTTAAAGTGTATTTTTCTCGTAGCTTTTGAGTATCGAGTACGACGTTTTTCAGAAACTTTTGTAACAACCAATGGAGCACTTGTTTCTTTGCACAGACATTCATGTACAGTACTTCAAAATGTCCGTTACGATATTAGCTTCATCACTAAATGTCCAGTATAACTTTTGATCACGATAAACTTCAAAGTGGAATGGAAATATTTTGCCTGCTGCCGTCAACTCACATGTTCCACCATAAGTTGAATCTTCTGACACGAAAAGTCGGCACTCTTCTGAGGAGTAATAGTTATTACCAGGACGATTTTCGGACAAAATGGAGACAACTTACGAAACAATAGCTTCACGAACTTCTTTATGCCGTAACTGAGTAGAATATAAATTGTAAGAAAGAGATCTAAATAGACACGCACCGTCACCTACAATAGAAACAATGTTATGTGGAAACACTTCACCATTAATGTTTAGATAAGTTACTGCCATTGTGGTGTGTGCGTGAAAAAGACGTTATCGCGCTGCAGCCTGTTATCTAGCTGCCACCTTGAAATATCACACACCAGTACGTTGAATCTTCTGATATGAAATGTTGGTACTCTTCTGAGGAGGAATAGTTATTAGCAAGGATTGCCAAGGTTCAAACTTTTATTGCTCAAGAGTTCTATCACACTCACTTCATTACTGGTCGACAATATTATGCAATTTGCCTTCGGTCTCTCCTTCGTCAATATGAGTGACATATCATCAAACTATAGACAGCTTTGCTAATGACGCATGCGCGCGCTGAACTGGTACTGCTTTCGCCTAGCCTGTTTTACCAGTTGTATGGATGAAACAATTCATTTAAACTGTAAGCGGCTGCATAACTCACGAACAAAATATAAAACTGTAATAAATCTCCGTGATTAAACAATATTCCTGTGTTAAAAGACCGCCAACAGGCAGACTCGAACCTGCATTCATGCAGTCTGTACTCCGTTGACAACCGTTGAGCTATCAGCGCAGCGTTAAACAATTTCTCATGAATTCAGTCACAAACATTCGTATATGTAGGCCTATATACTGTTAATGGTATTTTATTTTTTCTGTAAGGATTTGGTTTATTACAGTCTTAAAGTACATGGAAGCGGAGTGAATTGGCGCGTACACTTATATGTGTGAAAGTGCCGCGGCCACAGATTCATGCGCGCAAGGGAAGTATTTCATCTGTAAAATCTTGAAAATAAATATATTTCCGTTGACTTTTCAAGAAATTCAAGATTTTTGCTGTACTATTGAGACGATTTGGAAGACTGAATGAATATATATGTACAATATTGTCCAAAAAGCGGAGATATTGAACACAAATTTAAAACCACATATCACCCCTTTTCACCCCTTTAAAATCGGAATTTTTAAAATTTCTTTAAAAATAGTATTTATGATACATGAAAAGAAATATCTGAATGAATATAAGTACAATATGTTTCACAGAAACGGAGAAATTCAACAAAAAAGTAAAATCACATTTCACCACTTTTCACCCCTTTAAAATAGGAATTTTAAAAAATACGTTCTTAGTGCGCATCTAAGCTACAGTAGGAACATGTTCTCAAATTTTCATGCAATTATCTCTAGTAGGTTTTGCTGTGCGTTGATTAACAGTCAGTCAGGACATCTTGCTTTATATTATTAGTTATTTCTGCAAATGTGTTACGGCAAACTTCTGTGACACTACCACTGTACATAGTGAACTCCAGATAACTGTTTAACTGTCTGTTATTTTTGTTATCCATTCCACTTGAATTCCACTTGCAATAAGTAAATATGAAACTTCTACCGGGCGAGTTGGCCGTGCGGTCAGGGCACGCGGCTGTGAGACAGTGGGTTCGAAACCAACTGTCGGCAGTCCTGAAGATATTTTCCGTGGTTTCCCATTTACACACCAGGCAAGTGCTGGGGCTGTACCTAAATTAAGACCTATCTGTGTCGATGCGACGTAAAGCAACTAGCAAAAAAAGAAGAAACTTCCAATTTTTTTTTGGTATTTGTTTAGATGGATTCGAAGCGCAGTGTTTTAAATGGAGAATGTCCCTGGCCTGCAGGAGGAGGAGGATCATGTAAACACGTTTCAATTGTATTCTACTATATCAAAAATGAATGCTCCTTCACCGAGACTGGTTTGCCACAACGTTTGGGGATATCTAGTGACACTAAGTTCTAGTATTTTCATTGTTACTTACCACTTGTTCTTAAATTCCAAGTACATTCATTAGTAAATAATGTTATTCTTTAATTGCAGGTTTTTGAAAATTAGTTAACGCACAATATTGTGAATTATATAATCCGCATTTGGGATAAGTTCTATAGGCAATTCAGTTAAATTGCATAATATTTTAATACGTTGAATTCATCTTCCTATGTGAATTCTGACGCTAGCAATACTGTAAAACTAGTTTATTTCCTCAGCATTCAGTCTTCCATCATGTAAGGAGTGTGCGTCACAACAACTATACCGCGACCTTCCATGCTTATTTTTATTCCAGGGAACCCTTTGACAGCAATAGTAGTAATAAATGATTCACTAGACCATCCGTCGTAGCACTTACGTTTAAAGCTGATCGTACTATTTGGTGTGATTCCTATGAGAAATATCTCTGTGCAACATCCCTTGTAATGTGAGTACAGATATATTCTGTGGCCAAATTCGGCTTGGTTGTTCAAGTCTTATTTCTGTGCAGTCTATTATTACCCTGCAATGGGGATATTTATTTTGAAATTCTGAGGCAGAATTTCTTTGACACTTTCTCTACTCGGTCAGAAAACGAAGTTCGCCATAGCCGCTGCAAGAGTCATAACTGTCGGCGTAAAAATTCTATATACTGTAGTGCGATGGATACCGAACAAAACCCTCAATGTGAATGAGACAAACCAGTTTTCACCTTCATTAAGAAAAATAAATAAACGATTTGCTTTAGCAACTTTTACTTCCTGCTGATCCGACAACTTCTTCAAAAACCTCTGTATTTACGCCCGTAAAGGCTCTTCATTCAGAATCTTCTATAATGGACGAGTAACCTTCAAAGCCTATTGATTCAATTCATTCATTAGCATTATTAACTTCCTGTTCAATAGCCCTGCCTAAACGAAACCTGTCGGAATACTTGTTTGAGGAGCAATATCATTACCATTAGTCATGCGGGTTGAAATCTTATCTTGTGTCACACTGTTACTTATGTCAGTTTTCGTAAATACACCACGACCTTACTCCCATTATTACCATCTACTTCTAAGGTCTCATTCTCTTTTCTTATTTTCTTTTCTGTTCTATTTAACGCCCTTTTGAAACGCTCAACAGCCAAATCATTTGAAATATTCATTAACTTACATTCCTTTAGAAAGATCGTACGGACAGACCGCATATGAACAATGAAAAGTACACTGCAAACTCTTGAGTGTAGTGTTAGTTCCCAACACGATCCATCAACACTAATAGAAACAAGAAAATGTATTTATGTGTAGATCTCTAATTTAGTCAATGAGTGAAAAAAAGACAAAACTTCCTTTTTACGATTCACTGCTTGAATCCATTCTTGCCGCATTTCTGCCTCAGTTATCCTCTTAGGAAAAGAATAGAATAGCACATCAGTAGTATTTCTGTACCTATTGGAACATCCTACGACACAACACAGTACGGAATTCACCTCTCTTTTCCTTTCTGCATTTTCTTGCATCCTACATTCATGATTCCATTTAATTAAATGAAGTGGCAAGTCCGCATTTAATTCATTCGGTGACCGCTAGAGTGTCACGCACGCAGCTTATATCTGGAAAGAAATACCCAGCATGGCAGGTTCGATTCTGGCTCAGTCCGTTGGTACTTGAAGGTGCTCAAATACGTCAGCTTCTTGTCGGTATATTTACAGGCATTTAAAAGAACACCTGCGGGACAAAATTTCGCCACCTCGGCGACTCCGAAAACCGTAAAAGTAGTTAGTGGGACGTAAAGCTATTATTCTCATTACTGAAAGGAAATACATTAAAAGTAAATAATACTTACACTGTTTTGTATTATTTAAACTAAATATTCAATTTGCTAAAAATTTGTCAAAGTCTTGCACATTCGGAATTAAAAAATATATGTACCCTTACCTGTTATATTTCCCTTGGTTTTTCCTCCATATCGACGGATCATTCAGTCTCTTTCGTCCTGTACAAGGAGATGATAGCAATATGGCATGTACAGTGTTAGCAACTGTTGAAAATATGAACTTAAATTGACATTGCAAGAAAAATTACAAGAAGGATGGAGAGAGTTTTGTAACCCAAACAACAAATAGTGATCTTGTTCATGGATTGAATAAGCCCTGAAAATAATTCATGTAGGAAAAGAGAGGGTTTTGGAGCGATACACATGGTGGAAGGAGAGAGTTTGAAAAATGTCATCAAAATTTGAAGCTAAGTTACGCAGGGAAAGAAAACGTTTAACCATGGTAACAGATTTGTTAGAAGAGTTTGTTGAGAGATTAAAAACACCATTACCTCACTTTTTCTGGAAATTGGAAGGAAGCAGTTTTGGAAGCGCAGTCTTCAAATGTTTGTCTCTGTTGTAGCAATAAACAGAACTAGTGTCCAAAGTAAAAATCTTCATTTCATTTTAACCTTAAAGTTACATTGAATTACTCTATAGGATTATTGTTGGTAATATATAACGGCTGTCATATAACCCTCTGAGGGGATCGGCCTGCAGAATATATCCACGGTATACCCGGCCCGTCGTAAGAGCAGACTAAAAGGGGCCCCAGGGGCTTTCAACTTGCGAGCGTGGGTTGGCGGCCACAGAGCTCTTACCAGAGTCCTGATATTGCTTCTCACTTATTCTATACCGTCCGACCTCCCTTGGTCAACTTATCCCAGCGGTATCAGGCTTGCGAGGCCACCCACTTCTCTCTCTTTAGCCGACACCTTCATTCTTCGAAGTGCTGGACATCATCCTTTTCCCTATGATTAGTGCTAACGAGTTGATGGTTGCTCAGTTGAATACTCTTAAAGCAATAATCACCGCCACCTTCACGCTGTCATGGAGATAGAAATAGAGATAACAACAACAACAACAACAACAACGAGGTTTGCGTTTGAAGGACTTGCTAGAGAGATAACAGGCAACTCATGAATAAAATCTGTGTACACTGCCCTTGTACAATTTTATTATTTCTCGAGAACTGGTATCGAAACGAATCTTCTTTCTACTTCAATAATAAAATTACACTGAATTGTAAACTTATCGTTTACTGTCATGGAGATAAAATAAATAAATGAATAAATAAATAAATAAATAAATAAATAAATAAATGAATGAATAAATTATGTTTTATTCACAAAGAGGTTTCTGAGAATTCTAATTAAAGACATATAAATAAAATAACAGTTTATGGTATATTCCTATGTTGCCGTAAGTTCAGTACTATGTTTCTGACAAAGTGGTTCTTGGTATCAAATTCATTGAATAGTTTGTATTTCCATATCAGAATGTCAATAATTATGACTAACGGAGATGATCTCATGTCATCACTTTTAACAATTTATAATCCATTTTTATATAAAATGAGTACAGTACTACAACTGACAGAATAAATCTGTATTTGCTTCCATTATTATTACGAAAATCGATTCCCAGTGTGCGCACGCAGTGCTAGAGTAAGATAACGTTCCGGTTCGGAGCGGAGTCGGCTGTGTGTGACCTCAAGCGTCGTGCTAGATGGCGGTCAATCTTAGGCGTCCCTATGTAGGGGAACTCACGCATTTGGGAATAAATACCCGGGTAGTGAATATAAAAGAAAGAAAGAAATAATTCCATACAATTGTTACCCCGGCATTACTCGCTAGTGAGCGCAGCGTAATAATGGATCGAGGTCTTGGTTTTCAAAGATAATGGGAATGACTGACACATTCTCTTTCTAACAATCTGTTTAAAATGTAAGGGAGTTTCAGAAGTAGAGGTGTTGTAAAATTCCAGCAAAAAGCAATACACTTCTGAAGTGAGCGCGAGTAACCACGGGTTATATTACCAGGAGTGGATCGCACTGGAAAAAAACAGAAAAATATATCTGTATTTTGAAAAATGTGTGGCAGAAGGAAAATAAAATAAGCACTAATGAAAATATTGTAGGATAGGATACATGTTGTCCTCGTAACACTATCTAGGAGGAGAGAAGACCGTGGAGTTGATGTAAACATGATTAGGTTTAGGTATAATATTTACTGTAGTAGTAGACGAAGTAAATGAACATGTCATTTCATCTTTTGTGAGGTTTTATTAATCTTAAGGCGACAAATTGGTAAACAAACGCGTTTAATGGCAACAGTAACATCTAACTAAGAAGTGTTCTATATGCAATATCGGTAAATCACCTCAAACCATGAAGTGAAATTGTGACAAATATGTTTTAAGTTTACGCTTTCACATCAAGTGAAAAGTTAGTCAGTTACTTAAAAATATATGGGAAGACGAAAGTCATTATTTCAAAAACTAATGATGGCGATAATACCAAGGCAGTAGTTTTGAAGTTATTTTAGGAAAACCCTCAAGTCACCCTGGTTACGGCAGTGCTTCCTGAAATCACTTTCAGTCGAGAGTTTCTCCCAGACATTTTGGAGTGTCACAGACGTGAGGCTCGATACCTGACTACACGACATTCAGCTTCAATCCTTGTGGCAAGTTCTAAGACCTCGTATAGATAACAAAACAGGTTTGCTATCACTATTCACAATAGAAGACGGTCATACTCCCGCTCTCTTAGCAGTTTAACATGATATAATTGCAGATAATGTCAACTAATCTTTTTTTTGCTAGGTGCTTTACGTCGCACCGACACAGATAGGTCTTATGGCGACGATGGGATAGGAAAGGGCTAAGAGTTGGAAGGAAGCGGCCGTGGCCTTAATTAAGGTACAGCCCCAGCATTTGCCTGGTGTGAAAATGGGAAACCACGGAAAACCATTTTCAGGGCTGCCGATAGTGGGATTCGAACCTACTATCTCCCGCATGCAAGCACACAGCCGCGCGCCTCTACGCGCACGGCCAACTCGCCCGGTGATGTCAACTAAAATAGCCTTTAAGATTTTAATAGTTTTAAAATGTTAACTATAACAATCTCCATATTTGTAAATCAAAATAAATAGACATTTAAAGTCGGCACCTTTTCCACAGAGGAGAAGCGCACAATTCTTAGCGGACAGCGTCACGTGTCGGGCTTTGAAACTAATGGAATCACAGTGCAGTGACACGCTCGTTAAGAAGGTAAAGGAGTTAACTAGATGATATCGGCCGTTGTATGATTTTACGTTCGCTCTTGAAAATAGTAAATCACTAACAGTAATTAATTGAGTGTCCAACATTTTCCAGCGTACGTTAGAGATTGTGGATACAGTGTAGAATGAAGGAAATCGAAATACGTTAATAAAGAAAGTCATAGGGAAATACCACAATTAACGGAGTAAGACTGCATAACGTATTGCGGTCTGGTTGAGTAACAACAAATACTTTACTGCACAACACCGGACAGCTCTATCACAACAGCATTCAGTGGAGTGCCGACAGCGACGGTGGTGACATCTAGCGATTCGGTGTGACAAGCCCGGGAACTGCACACTCTTCTTAGCTACTGTTCAGAGCAATGCGTCTCCAGGCATTGAAAATAATTGAAGTCATAATAATTTAAGAGAAATTTTGAAATATGGAACACCTTCATAAACCTCCAAATGCGCATAATACAAGGCGTGCCATTCACCATATGTTAAAAATTATAAGGAGGATTCTTTGAGGATGACCAAGCCTCCGGAAGCAGTGCTTAACTATTACTCTCTCTCCTTTCCAGCCTTTTCCGAGTTATCTGGGGTCAGCACTTTCCACGCACATAGCCTAGTTTCACGGCAGGATGCCCTTCCCAGGACCACCCCTATGGTGGGATATATTCACTATTGCGTGCGATGTGTTGTCTGTACGAAGACGAACACAAATCCATAGTCCCCGACCTGCAGGAATTAACAGCCGCGATGAAAATCCTCGGTTCAAACGGGAATCGTACCCGGGATCCTCTGAACCGAAGGCCAATACGCTGAACATTCCGTGGTAGTGATTATTGTTTTGAGAGGAAGCAGCCTTCCTCTACTAACACTGATCGGAATGAATATGGAAGAGGCCAGACATTTGGAAGAATGAAAACATCGTCAAAAGTAAGCGAAGGGGCACGAAGCGAAAGACAGGGCAGACAACTTAACAACATACGTGCTTTATTAAGGTTTAGGAAAAGAGAAACTCTAATGGAGAAATAAGAGTTCCGGTCCATTATTTTGTTTCCTCCTTCGTCTTCCTTTCTTCTTCTTCTTCTTCTCCTTCATTTAACGGTAGATCTTCCCGCACTCTACAGGAGAACTCACCTAACGCTGTTATCTCGCTTTTACTGTACTTTGAATTTTCCTTTCTACCTCTCAAGACAGAAATACATAATACGTATTAAATTTACGAGAGGATATTGGTATTGGATGGTAGGTCTTATTGAGACGATGGTATAAGAAAGGGCTGGAAGTCGGAAGGAAGCGGCAGTAGCCTTAATTATGGTACAACACCAACTTTTGCCTCGCGTGAAAATTGGAAACTACTGAAAACCATCTTCAAGTCTTCCGAACGGAAATTACGTGACCCAAACCACGCAGCCACCACGATGTGTTGAGGGTTTCCTAAAATCTCCTTCACGAATGTCCTGCCATATTTGCTGGAACGCATACAGAAGCACCAGACTGCAATTTTTTTTGTAATGGACACCAAGTAACGTTCATTATATGTGGTGATTATTGTTAACCAGCGAGATAATCACTTCGTGGTCCGTATCTTGTATAGGACCGGACTCCAACATGCACCCAGTTACAAAGTTCGCAACATTCCCTTAAGAAGCGCCTAGCACGAGCAGTCAACAGCCGCCAGCCCGCCACAGTGGACAAATGGTATATAGGTACATACGCTACGAGAGACGGAGAGAGACCAGCATTTTAAACATCCGAAAACTCCTTCTCCCACAATGAAATGGCGTAAGGCTTTTTTAGTGCTGGGAATGTCCGGGGACAAGTTCGGCTTCTCAGGTGCAGGACTTATGAATTGACACCCGTAGGTGACCTGCGCGTCATGATGAGGATGAAATGATGATGAAGATGACATGTACACCCAGCCATCCTGGCAACGAAATTAACTTATTTTGCACAAAATTGCAGACCCTGCCGGGAATCGAACCCGGAAACATAATTTAGCCATGGGAACGGACTCCTCCCACAATTCAGAAGCGTGATAGGAAATGGGCTATCACGTGGCCACTTTTGTGCGAAGAAGTTTGTCGTTCATTTGGGCTGTTATCATATTCGTCTCGTGCACGGTTACAATCAACCATTCATCGATGATCTGCATTTAGGGCGGTCGCCCAGGTGGCAGATTCACTATCAGGCTTTTGATAGAGTGAAACTTAAAAACTGATGGAGATTATCTAACGAAAACATCTCGATGGAAAAGACATACGCATCATACAGAATCTTTACTGGGGCCAACAAGCAACAATCAAAATCAACCAAACCAAAACATCAGATGTGAAAATCAGAAGGGGGGTACGCCAAGGTTGTATACTCTCACCGCTCCTTTTTAATATCTACTTTGACATCATGTTTAAAGAAGCTTTGCAGGATGTTGAACTGGGTGTGAAAGTAAATGGTGTTTTGATCAATAATATTAGATATGCAGATGACACTCTGATTCTATGCAACACTATAGAAGGCCTTCGGGAACTCCTGAACAGAATGCATGTCAAAGGTTTACAGTATGGTATCAATATAAATGTAGCGAAACTAAGTTAATTGTATTTAGCAGAAATAATAATGCAAATGTCATATTTTCATTAAACAACCGTAAAATAGAACAAGTCCACCAGTTCAAGTACCTCGGCAGCATAATAACAGACAGTATGGATCCAGATAAGGAAATCAGACGCAGAATTGAGAACGCTAGAGCTGCATTTCGCAGGATGAGCTCTTTGTTCTGTAATAATCATCTGAATCTGAAGCTCAGACAGAGATTAATGAAGTGCTACATCTGGTCAGTACTGTTATATGGAGGAGATACATGGATCTTAAAAGCCACAAGTATCAAGCGACTTGCCGCCTTTGAAATGGGGTTGCACAGAAGAATGCTTAGAATACCTTGGACAGATATGATAACAAACGATGAAATCCTAAGGAGAGCTAGGACGAAGCAGGAAGTAATAACAACTATAAAAGTTCGCAAAATAGCTTATCTAGGCCACATATTAAGAGGAAACAAATATGGCCTCATAAAATTCATTCTCCAGGATAAAATAGAGGAGAAATGGCGAGTTGGAAGACCGGAGATAACATGTTTACACAAGATCAAGCAGTGGACCGGTATTGAGACAACTGAGAGACTCTTCCGACTGGCAGAAGACAGTAAAACTTTCTCCAGAGTAATCGCCGGCGTCTGGGCAACCGGATACAGCACTTGAAGAAGAAGAAGAAGAAGAAGATATCCGTATTTAATAATAATTGTTTACTTAGCTTTTTCTTAAATATTTTCAACGAACTTGGAAATTTATCGAAATTTTCCCTTGATAATTTATTCCAATCGCTCACTCCCTGGCCTGTAAATAAATATTTACCCCGATCTGTCCTCCTGAATTCCAACAACATCTTCATATTGTGATCTTTCCTAGTTTTGAAATTTCCACTCAAACTTATCCTTCTAATTATGTCATTTCCCGTCAACTCACCACTGACAGCTCCAAACATACCGCCTAGTCGAACATATCGTCTCCTCACTCCCAAGTCTTCCCAGCCCAAAATTTGCAGCATTTTAGTAACACTACTTCCTTGTCGGAATCACCCAGAACAAATCGTGCTGCTTCCCTTTGAATTTTTTTCTAGTTCTCGTATCAAATATTCCTGGTGAGGGTCCCTTACTCTGGAGCCACACTCTAACTGAAGTCTTACCAGGGACTTAAACACCCTCTCCTTTACATCCTTATTACAACCCCTACATACTCTCCTGACTGTGTGAAGAGATCTCTAACCTTTCTTAACTACTCCGTTAATATGATTATCCCAATGAAGGTCAACATCTATAATAACACCTGGGTACTTACATTGATACCCAAGAGATGATATCATCCCATAGACACAATAATTTAAACTGAGAGGCCTTTTCCTCTTGGTGAAACTTACATATTGACCTTTCATCCCATTTACATTAATACCATCGCCTGATATCCATCTCACTACACTGTTTAAGTTCCCCTGCAGTCTCTCACAATCCTCCAACATATTAACTACTTTATACGGTATAACATCATCTGCAAATATCCTTATCTATGAATCCAAATTTTTACTCATATCCTTTACATATTATGTAAGAAAACATAAAGGCCAATAATACCGCTCTGCGGGATCCCCCACTTAATCATTACCAAATCAGATAACGAATCAGCTACTCTAATAATCTGAGTTCTATTTTCTAGAAATGTAGCAATTCCTTCAACCACTCTTCAGTCTAGTCCAATTGCCCTCATCTTTGTCAGTAATCTCCCTTGACTTACCCTATCAAAAGCCTTGGATAGGTCAATAGCGATACAGTCCATTTGACCTTCTGAATCCAAAATACCTGCTATATCTTGCTGGAATCCTACAAAATGAGCTTTAGTGAAATAACCCTTCCTAAAACCGAACGGCCTTCTGTCAAACCATTTCGTAATTTCGCAAACGCGTGTAATATAATCAGAAATAATTTTTCCCGGAGCTTACAAACTACACATGTTAAGCGAAAATGGCCTGTAATTTTCCGCTTTATGTTTCAGACCGTTTACCTTGTATACTGGGGTTACTATTCCAACACTCCATTCATCTTGTATAGCTCATTCATGCAACACAGTAATAAAATAAGCATTTCTGATATGGCACTATATCCCAACCCAAAGCCTTTAATATATATCCCCAGAAATCTTGTCTACCCCAGCTGCCTTTCCAGCTTTCAAATTTTGTACCATTTTATACATCCCTTTGTTATCACAGGTAAATTTCAATCTTTCGCCTTTATTAATCGCCTCCTCTCTCAGAACATTATATTTATATCCAACTAACTTTACATACTGCTGACTGAATACTTCTGCCTTCCGTAAGTCCTTGCATATACACTCCCCTTGTTCTTTAATGATCCGAATAATGTCCTTCCGTTAACCTTCTTCTGCCTTAAAATAGGGGAGCATGGGGAGCAGTGATTCATCTTAATTATTTCTGTCTGTTATAGAGATGACATGCTAGCGCTGTCGTGATGTGATGCTGAACTAAGATCCTACTACTCGGAATTTTTTGATTTGAAGTTGGACAATCTGAAGATGAGTTACAGTTGAAGATCTTTGTTTAGGTGACAAAAGTAATTTGTGCTGTGAGCTTAGTTCATCAGTACCTGCGGTGCAGTGAACATCGTTCCTCAGCTGACGTGTGCTTCAGTGTAGTATAGTTAGTAGGGAGTGAGTGTGTTAAATGGAGAAAGCAGTTGGAGGCGGTGGCACCAACCGTCCCCCGAATCTGGACATGGATTTGGAGGTCGACCACGAAGAAGAAATTCCCGCAAAGAATGAACAGGTAGCAATGAACTCTAACGATGAAAGGCCTCCAGCTGACAAAAATCTCTCAAAAAGCGACAATAGCTCATTACCTACAGAATTGTATCCACGTACTCGTAGGGGTCCTTATTTGATTAATGTTGAACCTGTGGGTAATAATAATACAGGCAATTTGCATCCTATGGCCTTAGGTCGACTTTTTTATGACAATAAAATCAGTGGCATAAAAACTGTTAGTCCCAAAGGTGCTCACCGGATTCAAATTGCATTGTCTGGTCAACACGCCAATAGTTTTTGCACCATCCAATCTTACCAGAAAAGAATCTAAAAGCCTACATTCCATATTCCAGCATTTATCGTATCGGAATTATTCGTGGTGTGGATAAAAATTTATCCAACGAAGACATAATGCAATTCATTGACTCTACCGAGCCCATTAAACAAGTGCAGCGAATGAACAGAAGGATTAGTGTTGGTGATAAAATAGATTACGTGCCTACTGGTTCCGTGAAAGTAACCTTCAGATCTCAAAACCTACTGGATCATGTATCTATTTTTAATGTGCTCTTAGAGGTTGAATTATTTATTTATAATCCTATTATATGTCAAAATTGTCAACAATATGAACACATTGCTAAAAATTGTAGGGCCAGCAATTCTCGTTGTGGGAGATGTTCTCTATCCCATTCAACACGGGAATGTCAGCAAACAATGTTAAAATGTCTACACTGCAATCTTAAACATTCAGTGGGATCACATTTATGCGAAGTTCATAACAAACAAGTTACTATTAAAAAAAAATATGTGCATTAAAAACATATCTTTCGAAGAGGCACAAAATCAAGTACAGCCGAAGGCATATAACCCACTTTCAGTAACGCAGCAATTCCCCCCATTACACTCTTCCGAATCAAACCAAACAGTCGAGCTTCCTAGAAAAAGAAAATTTACGGAAATTATCTATCGTGAACATCGGGTCACACCTCCCCCTGGTTATGATAGGGACGGTTACCTTCAAATAATTGGAACCACCAGAACAGAACATCGTTCATCTCCCATAACTAATACTACCCACGCGCCGAGTGGTTCAGGGATTCGGTCTACAGTGTCATCTTCTAATAATGAACCAGGAAGTAGTTTCCAGAAGGATAATTCATTATCCTTTAACCCAAGTAAACTACAATCGGCACTACGTGCTGAGTTTTTAATACTCATGGAATTATTAGGGGGTAACCCACAATGGAGTCACTTGGTTAAGAGTATAAATGACAAAGTCAATGGTCTCATTGAACATGGCAATTTCGATTCTACAGTGGAATTGTAAAAGTATACTAGGTAAGAGACGTGAGTTAGTTAAACTTATTAATGAATATCATCCCCATATAATATTAATTCAAGAATCCTGGTTGAAACCCATGTATACTTTTCGATTTGCGGGTTATAAAACGGAACGAATGGATGGTGGTGGGTATGGCGGCGTACTAACGCTTATTGCCACTGGAATAACATATCAACGGTTGGAGGTTGCCCATCATATAACAAGCACCTTTTTGTAGCAGTGAAAATTAATGAACTGTTCATTGTGAATCTTTTTTGTCCCCCTCGTATACAGGGTACAGCTACACAATGGTATAATTTTTTTCTCTCAGTTTACTCCTTATCCTCATTTTATAATTGCCGGAGATATGAATGCCCATCACACTGCATGGGGATCTCAGCACATTTCTGCTAAGGGTAGGAAAATTCTTAATGTAATGCAGACCCTAGACCTACTAATATTAAATGATGGATCTCCTACGCGACTCACAGCACCGGGGCAAGCTAAAAGCGCTGTCGATCTTTCTATTTGTAGTATCTCATTGGGTCACCGTAGGGTTTGGCAAACAATTAAAGATACCCATCTCAGTGACCATTTCCCCATATTTCTTTCACTTAGTGGGAATATTGGCACTATAAATTTCGATTCTTCTACAAATAACCAACACCGGCTCGACAGGTCACTCCATGATTTTGATTTTGATATGTTTCATAGCTATTTACATGCCAAGCGCAAACTCAGTTCTTCCCCTATCCTGCAATATTCATCATTTCTTACTGAAATTACCGAATATCTCAATATGTATCATCCTCTTCACCCAAAAACATTCACGTCCAAGCCTGAACAAATTGTAATAAGATGGTGGGATAAACACTGTGATGCAATGGTCAAACGCCGCAAAATCCTCTTTCGACAACTTCGAACTAACTTCACATATTATCACTATATCCTTTACCAGAAGTATACTGCACTTATGAAACGCACCTTTAATCATAAACGAAAGGAATCCTGGAAAAAATGCATCTCTACTATTCATAGAAATACTAATCCACAAACTATTTGGTCTGCTATTCGATCCCTAGATCGCATTCAACGACGACACAATACTGTTACCATTCATCCTGATAATCTACAGACATTTTATAATGAACTAACTCCAGATTTCGTGATACCCCAATTTCCGCTGTCTTCGTCCGTACATAATGTTCAATTTGACACACTTATGCAACCCACTGAACTAATAGAATTCCTCACCGCTGTTGAAGGTAAGACTTCCACTTCCCCGTGTCCGGATTGCATAACTTACAAAATGATACATCATCTTCCACACAGAGCTCAAAAAATTTTAATCACGTACTTCAATTCGGTTTTAACGTCCTCCACAACTCCACAGGATTGGAATCAATTTCTCCTAGTGCCATTAGAAAAACCACCAACTGAAGGACATGTATATCCACGGTACCGAGGCATAACCTTGGGATCCTGTATTAGGAAGGTTTTTCTACGTATACTGCTCAGTCGCCTACTATGGTGCTTAGAATATTATAATTTATTGCCAAAATACCAATTTGCTTTTATCAAGGGAAGATGTACTTTTGACGCTATAAACATTTTCTTAACGGATCTTACTTTAGCTAGATTTCGAAAACAAGATACTCTTGCCATTTTCATAGACATCAAACAGGCATATGATGATGTTAATATTCATGTATTGCTCCAAAAATTAACGGATATGCAATTTCCTCCCAATTTTATAACTATCATAGGGCAACTTTTATACTATCGATGCCTACACATTAAATCATCATGGCAGCCTCCTCACATTCGTTACAGTTCCAAGGGCTTACCCCAAGGTGACGTACTAAGTGGTATATTATTTGCATTATACCTAAAGGATCTAGAAACACTCATTACTCGTGATGCTCGCATAATTACGTACGCGGATGATGTCCTAATATACGTTACTAAAAGTACCGTATTGGAAGCCAGACAAACCATCTCGCAAGCACTAGACAACGAAAATAATTGGTTTAATGACCATGGATTCGAAGTTTCGCAGAATAAGTGTGCTGTCATGGTATTCACCACTAAACGAAGTTATGATCAATCACCAATACAAAGTAGTACTTTAATCATTTCGATTCGCACAACCTATAAATATTAGGTATATAATAAGTTAACCTGGAAATATCATTTTGAATCCCTACACTATAAAACAAATACCTTTTCAGATATTCTCAAAGCTATCGTAAGGAGGAACTGGGGGGCGGACCCAGTCATGGCGTTGACAATCTATAAGAATACCATACGACCAAGGTTAGATTACGGATGCTTCTTTTTAAACATGGCATCTGCCATCCTTGTCCATAAATTAGACGTTATTCAATACAAAGCGATACGACTATGCATTGGTGCATTGAAATCAACCCCCACTAACGCGTTGCTGGTTGAAACTGGAGAAATGCCGTTGTTCTTACGGAGAAAGTTTCTAGCAAACAAGTTCTTACTAAAAAAACTCTCGCTTACCTCCTATTTGTTATTTCCTAAATTACAACTTCTCTCGGAATATTTTCAAAAATACCCTAATACTAAATTAAAACCACCTGACATCTTAACAGCCTTTGGAAACATTAGAGATTATAACAATCAAGTCATTAAATGTCCCTCTCTACCTCATTATTCCTTCCCATACTCTGTATCATTGTATAAACCACAACTTATTATATCCCAATTCGGATTCAATACCAAACAAAACATACAATCTTCTCATATTATTTCTTTTCCATTCCCAGTATGCCTATCTCTTCATCAGGATACATTAAGTATTTACACGGATGGTTCTCGAACCGACCAAGGTGTCGGAGCAGCCTACTATATACCTTCATCTAAAACCTCCGGTAAATTCACACTACCAAAACATGCTTCTATCTTCACTGCTGAAGCATTCGCCATTCGGCAGGCCCTATTATATGTCAAACTTCATGCTATACCCAAAGCCATCATATTTTCTGATTCACATACATACATACATACATACATTATCATTATAGACTGTTATGCCTTTCAGCGTTAAGTCTGCAAGCCTCTGAGAATTAACTAAACGTCGCCACAATCCTCGATTTGCAACTAGTGTTGTGGCCTCATTTAGTTCTATACCTCTTATCTTTAAATCGTTAGAAACAGAGTCTAACCATCGTCGTCTTGGTCTCCCTCTGCTTCTCTTACCCTCAATAACAGAGTCCATTATTCTCCTAGGTAACCTATCCTCCTCCATTCGCCTCACATGTCCCCATCACCGAAGCCGGTTTATGCGTACAGCTTCATCCATCGAGTTCATTCCTAAATTAGACTTTATCTCCTCATTCCGAGTACCCTCCTGCCATTGTTCCCACCTGTTTGTACCAGCAATCATTCTTGCTACTTTCATGTCTGTTACTTCTAACTTATGAATAAGATATCCTGAGTCCACCCAGCTTTCGCTCCCGTAAAGCAAAGTTGGTCTGAAAACAGACCGATGTAAAGATAGTTTCGTCTGGGAGCTGACTTCCTTCTTACAGAATACTGCTGATCGCAACTGCGAGCTCACTGCATTAGTTTTACTACACCTTGATTCAATCTCACTTACTATATTACCATCCTGGGAGATTCACAGAGTGTTCTAAAATGCATACAATCAACTCATAGTCCAAGTTCGTGGTATGTCCTCAATATTAAAAATCTATTATTTAACCTAGACCAAAACCATCAGGATATAACGTTGGTCTGGATTCCAGGCCATTCTAATATTAATGGCAATCTTAAATCTGATTTACTTTCCAAAGACGCTGCTTTAGGAAATGGGTTCAACTGTAACATCGCTATTCCCGCTACCGATATTCAACCTCTCATAAAACATGCACTTTGTCAGGAATGGCAGGACGATTGAAAAGGATCTGCGACTTTAAAGGGTGGTTTTTATTTTAATGTGCAACCTTCTATCAGTTTACGGCCATGGTTTGCTAAAGGGAAATACACACGTCGGCATGTTACCACTATCATCCGCCTTCGTTTTAACCATGTACTCACACCTGCCTATAAATTTAGATTTCAGTTAAATGACTCACCGCTATGTAATTGTGGTAACGCTATCGGGGATGCTAATCACATTATTCTCCAATGTAAAACATTTAACTCACAACGAAACATTCTCTTTCAACGATTATTAGAACAACAGGTTGCCTTTTCCACATGTGTCTCTTGCCTAGTATCCAATCCCACACCGGAAATTGTGCTGGCCATCACGGACTACTTAAATCAATGTAACATTTGTCTTTGAATACTCTCACACAATTGAAATTACTCAATGTGATGTATCTAGTTCTTCGTAATTTCAACATACATTCTCCTGATAATAATGACCAATCGTTCTATACGCATACATGTAACATTCATATAATAAAAAAATAGAGAACTACAGTATTCAAGCGAGTGTACATTTGGTGACTGAATAAATTGCGTGTGTGCAGCGCCCAACAACACAAAAGAAGAAGAAGAAAAAGAAGAAGAAGAATAAGAAGAAGAAGTGCTGTGAGCTTTCTGACCGTATGGTCGTGAGAGTCCACTTCCAGAAATTTCAAGTGAGTGCATCTATTTTATTATATATTTAACCTATGTTGTGATATATTAATATAGCTGTATTATTAAATGTGAACTGGTGTAATGCAACATAATTTTTAAAAAACGTCCCCAACGACATACTATGCAAAGCTTGTATTGTACTTAAATAAAACATGCAATAATTTTGGTTCTGTTTACTTATTGTTTCAGGAAAATGCTAATAACTCTGAGAAGAAAGACCCAGATAGGGACATGTATTGATGAATGCATGAGAAAAGCAGTTTCTTTGGTGATAGGGGACGCAGCATTCGATCTGTGGCAAAAGAATTAAATGTGGCATTCCACACAATGGCGGGTTATATAAAGAAGCAGAAGCAGAAGGTGCCACCTAACGAACTACTTCATATGAGTCCAAATTATCGTGTCAATCAGGTGTTCACTGATGAAGAGGAATTAACTCTGGTTTCACACCTAATGACATGTGCCATGATGTTTTACGGCCTGCCTCAAGTAGAATGTAGGAATCTTGCCTATGAAGTAGCTTCAAGGAACGATGAAGATTGCCAGAGACATGGAGTCTCAACAAATGTGCTGGAATAGATTGGATGTCTGGATTTCTTAAACGGCATCCATCACTATAAATGGGAACACCTAACAAGAGCAACAGCATTCAACCAGCACAATGTGAAAGGATTTTATGATATCCTGGAAGATGTTCTTCTCTGATGTCCCAAATTTGCTGATGGAACACGGATCTTTAACTTAGATGAAACCAGTATAACAACCAGACAGAAGCAGCATGCAAAAATTATTACTGAAAAGGGCATGAAACAAGTGTCTAAAGTCACGAGTGCTGAAAAGGAGGTATTGGTGACAACATGTTGCACACTGAGTGCTGCAGGGAATAGTCTTTCACCTGTTTTAGTTTTTCCAAGGGTACATTTTAAAGAGCACATGCTTAATGACTGGAAGTCTGGGCCTAGCATCACCGTCTGGATGGATGAATGCAGAGCTGTGATGAAACATTTCATAAAGCACACAAGTAGCTCGAAGGAAAATCCCTCTCTCTTAATATTTGGCAACCATGAGAGTTATCTCTCCATTAATGTACTAAATTTGGATAAGGATAATGGTGTCACAATCCTGATAGTTCCGCCACACACAACCAACAAACCGGAGCCAATGGATGTTGGCACTTTCGAGCCATTTAATCTTGCTTATGATGCTGCCATGGACACTTGGTTAATGCATCACGCAGGGAAACCAACGGCAATACATGAAATTGCTTCTTGTGTGGGTATCGCACACCAGAAAGCCCTTACGCCATCAAACATCATGGCAGCATTCAAAAAATGTGGAATTTTCGCAATTGATAGAAATATATTCACAGACATAGACTTCCTTCCAAGCTCTGTTACTGACAGACCGCAGCAAGCTGCAGTACCTTCTACATCAATTGCAAATTCAGGCTCGTCCTCACCTCATTGCAACAGTGATCTTCAAGGGGTCCCGGCTACTCCAAGTAGGGAACTACAACCATCTACAGGTTCATTTGTTACACCTGAGGACATAAGAGACTACCCCAAAGCATATGAAAGGAAGAACACACAAAAGGGAAGGAAACGGGGTAGAAGTATGATTCCAACAGACATGCAGGAAAAGGACAGCATACAGGCACGGCATTTGTCAAAAACAAGGCAGAAGTCAAAGGAATCTATTTCTGTCGATCCAAGGAAGAAGGCTGCTAGGAAGAAACTTTTTGTTTATGGTGACAGTTCTGAAGAAGAATTAGCTGATGAGATGGTGTTCTTGACAGTTCAGATGATTAATTGGATCTACAGGTGGATCCATCAGGTTTCGAAGAACTGGACAGGGATCCTATTATTGGTAATTATGTACTGATTGAATTCGAAAATGACAAAATAAATCTAAGCAAAAGGGATGAGGAAGATGATATGACAGTGAGTTTTCTGAGAAAGAGTTCAAAAGTGAAAGAAAAGTTTGTTCTTCCAGATGTCACGGATATTTTTTCAGTTCCTGTCAGTGATATTGAAACTATCCTACCCAATCCAGAAGACCGTGGTGATACTAAAAGGCAACAGTCTTATTACAGAACTGAAATTGATTTCAGCCTTAGAAATATCCAGTAAAACTAATAATACTAGTTTGTCTCACTGAACCCCAATCCATGTCTCAGTGTGCCCTACTGAGACAAACTGCACTTTGTGACATATCTATGCATAGGTTGTTGTTATTTGAGTCATCAGTCCATAGACTGGTTTGATGAAGCTCTCCATGCCACCCTATCCTGTGCTAAACTTTTCATTTCTACGTAACTATTGCATCCTACATCTGCTCTAATCTGTTTGTCATATTCATACCTTGGTCTACCCCTACCGTTCTTATCACCTACACTTCCTTCAAAAACCAACTGAAACAAGTCCTGGGTGTCTTAAGATGTGTCCTGTCATTCTATCTCTTCTTCTCGTCAAATTTAGCCAAATCGATCTCCTCTCACCAATTCGATTCAGTATCTCTTCATTCGTGATTCGATCTATCCATCTCACCTTCAGCATTCTTCTGTAACACCACATTTCAAAAGCTTCTATTCTCTTTCTTTCTGAGCTACTTATCGTCCATGTTTCACTTCCATACAATGCCACGCTCCAAACGAAAGTCTTCAAAAACATCTTTCTAATTCCGATATCAATGTTTGAAGTGAGCAAATTTCTTTTCTTAAGAAAGCTCTTCCTTGCTTGTGCTAGTCTGCATTTTATGTCCTCCTTACTTCTGCCATCGTTAGTTATTTTACTACCCAAGTAACAATATTCATCTACTTCCTTTAAGACTTTGTTTCCTAATCTAATATTTCCTACACCACATGCCTTCGTTCGACTGCACTCCATTACTTTTGTTTTGGACTTATTTATTTTCATCTTGTACTCCTTACCCAAGACTTCATCCGTACCATTCAGCAACTTCTCGAGATCTTCTCCAGTCTCAGATAAAATAACAATATCATCGGCAAATCTCAAGGTTTTGATTTCCTCTCCTTGGACTGTGATTCCCTTTCCAAATTTCTCTTTGATTTCCTTTACTGCCTGTTCTATGTAAACATTGAAAAGGAGAGGGGGACAAACTGCAGCCTTGCCTCACTCCTTTCTGGATTGCTGCTTCTTTTTCAAAGCCCTCGATTCTTATCACTCCAGACTGATTTTTATACAGGTTGTAGATAATTCTTCGTTCTCGGTATTTGGTCCCTATCATCTTCAGAATCATAAATAGCTTGTTCCAATCAACATTATCGAATGCCTTTTCCAGATCTACGAATGCCATGTATGTGGGCTTGTCCTTCTTGATTCGATCCTCTAGGATCAGTCGTGAAGTCAGGATTGCTTCACATGTTCCTACATTTCTTCTGAAGCCAAATTGATCTTCTCCCAGCTCAGCTTCAACTTGTTTTTCCATTCTTCTGTAAATAATACGTGTTAAAATTTTGCAGGCATGTGATACTAAACTAATGGTGCGGTAGTTTTCACACCTGTCAGCACCGGCTTTCTTGGGAATAGGTATTACAACATTCTGCCGAAAATCGGATGGGACTTCTCCTGTCTCATACATCCTGCACACTAAATGAAATAACCTTACCATGCTGGTTTCTCCTAAGGCAGTCAGTAATTCAGAAGGAATATCATCAATTCCAGGTACCTTGTTCCTATTTAGGTCACTCACAGCTCTGTCAAACTCTGACCTCAAAATTGGGTCTCCCATTTCATCAGCATCAACAGCCTTTTCATGTTCCAGAACCAAATTATCTACATCGTTACCTTGATACAACTGTTGGATATGTTCCTGCCATCTTTCTGCTTTGTCTTCTTTCCCTAGGAATGGCTTTCCATCTGAGCTCTTAATATTCATGCACCTAGATTTCCTTTCTCCAAAGGTTTCCTTGATTTTCCTGTATGCAGCATCTACCTTTCCTAGGACCATACAGCCTTCGACATCCTTGCACTTCGCCTTCAGCAATTCTTCCTTAGCTACCTTGCACTTTCTATCCACTTGATTCTTTAATCGCCTGTATTCTTTTCTTCCCTCTTCATTTCTAGCATTCTTGTATTTTCGTCGTTCATCAATCAGGTCTAGTATCTCCTGAGTTATCCACTGATTCTTAGTTGATCTTTTCTTCCTTCCTAACATTTCTTCAGCAGCCCTACTGACTTCATTTTTCATGACTCTCCACTCTTCTTATATTGTGTTTCCTTCAACTTTTTCATTTAGTCCTTGTGCAACATGTTCCTTGAAAGAATCCCTCACACTCATTTCTTTCAACTTGTCTAGATCCCATCTTTTTGCATTCTTTCCTTTCTTCAATTTCTTCAACTTCAGATGGCATTTCATGACCAACAAGTTGTGGTCAGAGTCCACGTCTGCTCCTGGGAAAGTTTTGCAATCCAACACCTGGTTTCTGAATCTCTGCCTAATCATAATGAAGTCTATTTGATACCTTCCAGTGTCGCCAGGTCTCGTCCACGTATACAGCCGTCGTTTGTGGTGTTTGAACCAAGTATTGGCAAGGACTAAATTATGATCAGTGCAGAATTCAACCAGCCGACTTCCTCTTTCGTTCCTTTGTCCCAATCCAAATTCTCCTACTGTACTACCTTCTCTTCCTTTGCCTACCACTGCATTCCAGTCTCCCATCACAATTAGATTCTCGGCACCTTTTACATATTGTATTAAATCTTCTATCTCCTCATATATTCTTTCAATTTCTTCATCATCCGCTGAACTAGTAGGCATATAGACCTGCACTATTGTGGTGGGCATTGGTTTGGTGTCTATCTTGACGACAATAATTCTTTCACTATGCTGGTCGTAGTAGCTTATCCGCTGCCCTATTTTCTTATTCATTATTAAACCAACTCCTGCATTTCCCCTGTTTGGTTTCGTGTTGATAATTCGGTAGTCGCCTGACCAAAAATCCTGTTCTTCCTGCCAACGTACTTCACTTATACCAACTACATCTAACTTTAGCCTATCCATCTCCCTCATGAAGAAACTCAAATGGTTTCAGTGGCTTCAGTTCGTGCAAATCATCCGATTAAGGTTTCGTAAAAGAGGAACTGAGGTGAAGGAACGCGCGTTCTGGTCCATTATTCTGTTTTCTCCTTCGTAGTCTTCTTCTTCATATAACGGTCGAACATTCCGCACTCTACAGGCGAGCTCACGTAACGCTGTTATCTCGCTTTTAGTGTACATTGAATTTTCTTTCTTACCTCTGAAGATATAAATACATAATACCTATTGGAGTTATGTGAGGATATTGGCATCAGTGATACGTTTTATTTAGACGATGATAAGGAAGGGCTAGGAGTGGGAAGAAAGCGACCGCAGCCTTAATTAAGATAGAACCTCAGCATTTGCCTGGTATGAAAATGGGAAACAACTGAAAAACATATTCATCTCTGCCGGCAGTGTAGTTCGAACCCACTATCTCCCGACTACGTGACCTAAACCACGCAGTCATTACGATGTCCCTGACAAGGAGGAGGTGTTCAGGATTTCTTAAATTCTCCTTCACAACATTGTGCATGAAGAATTATCACACTTACGTGCCGGTATTCAATTTGTTGGACTGGTGTTCGGTCCTATTTCATCAATACTTTGAAATTATTTTCTTACAGGAAAAAATGTAATTATGTAAAAGGTTGAAGCCGACTGGATTCTAGACTTCAACTTCACTATTATGCTACAGACCCACAAACTATGTAGGTGGTGTGAAATGCATGATTTTACTTTATACTGCGGATCATCAAGTTTGAAGTCATTAACAGTTCAAAATTTGTTAATATAATTGGGTTAACGCCCCATTAATAACTCATTAGTTGATTGACTTCTTCATATAAGGAGCACAGAAGATAACCTCAACACAGCTGCGAGGTCATGAGTTTTTAAATACTTGCGGTCCTTATCGGTTCTCATGTCATTACCTTGCTGGGTAATTCGTTCAACGCGGAACATTTTTTCTTGAAATATCATTGCAAAGTAGTGTCAAACACTGATAAAATATAAACAGTACGCTAGTGTACCAAGATCACACAAGTGGCAGTTTCACATTGCAGAGTTGGTCACACCGTGCAGTGCAGATAGCAGCACTATCGACTTTTTCGCTGAAGCCGCAAGCTGTCCGGTAGAGCTACAACAAATACCAACTTACCTACTACTTGGACACCAAACAGGATATGGTGAACAGAGTTTCCAACAGATTACCAACCCCGGGTGGCCGTATGTCCCGGTTGAGGACGTTTAGTCCCAGTTTCCGAAACAATTTTTTCTTCCGGACACAAGATGTCCCAGACATTAAATATGGATTTCTTCCTTATGACGTCAAAAGTTTGTAGGTAACCAACGAATTTATAGTCGGAAATATTGCGAGGTTACGGCCCGTAAGAGTGTGATTCGGTAGCTGAAACTGAAAATTGAATTTGAATGAAAGTAGCATGAAACTGGAGCAGAGAATAGGAGATTGAACTCATAAATGAATGAGCTTGGGAAGGGTAATACGGAGATTCAAAAGTAGATGCAATTTTCTATTCGATGAAAATGGAGGACTTGTGAACAAACAACGAGGAGAAGGAAATGAGGGCAGAAATAGAAGAAATGAGCAACATTTTAATTTTTTAAATCAGTCTACCGCCTATAGTTCGTTTCTCCCCGGACTCAGCAGGGCTCTCACCTCTTCCGCCTCAAGGGCGGTGTCCTGGAGCGTGATACATCTGGTCAGGGATACAACTGGGGACAGTGGGGACGTCGTGGGGATATGGGCAATGAGATTTCTGAACCCAAAATATATTCTTAAAGCGCAAAGTGCCAATTTGCCCCCTGCTAAAAGAATTATTATCTTAGATGTTGCCTTGTTACACTTAAACGTGGAGTTCGGAGCCCCAAGTCGGGGACTACAGTGTAACGAGGTTTGATGAAAAAAAAAAGTAGCAAGTTGATTCTCTCATGTCTGCTGCGGGATGGCTTGAGGTGCGCTAATGGAAAGGGTGTATCCCAGAGTGGCCAGTGTTATCTTACTAATGAATATCGGACAATTCGTAGCAGGGACATTCCGTACCAGCGGGCGTTACGTACCACGTGGTCTGCGAAGTGTCAGCTAATAACTTTAAAATACAGTATTAGGATGTGGAAATGTGGGACGTTTTCCGAGTGCATTACGGCCGATATGCTATCCTGGTTTCGGTCTGGCAAAATGTTTATGTTTAGTTTACAACCATTTTGTCTACTTTGAAATAAGCTACGGTTCGCTCTCATTTGTTCATTGTTCTATGTGTAGTTTTTATTTTGATGTTATTTATTGTTTCTTGGCGTTTTTCTCTCGAAACAAAGAGCAAGATCTTCAAGTTCTGTGATGAGAGAGCTCTCAAGCAGGATCTCATACCGCTTCATTATTCATAGATTTAGCCGAGTTGAGTCGCTCAGACGGTTGAGGCGCTGGCCTTCTGACTCCAACTTGGCAAGTTCGATCCTGGCTCAGTCAGGTGGTATTTGAAGGTGCTCAAATACGTCACCCTCGTGTCGGTATATTTACTAGCACGTCAAAGAACGCCTGCGGGACTAAATTCCAGCACGTCGGCGTCTCCGAAAACCTTAAAAGTTGTTAGTGGGACGTAAAGCCAGTAAGATTACTATCAAATAGGGAGAAATTCCCATCTTACGTTTTATAATAATCATCTGACATGAAGTTCTACGGTTGACCTGGCGTAAATGTTCGGTAATTGTGGGAAAGCCATTCGCAGGTAGTTAACGACCAGCGAGGTGTCCAGAAAAATGAACTGATAAGGAATGTTCCTGGTACAAAATATCCTGATAGGGAAGAGCCAGGTGGTGTGACCACTGTATTAATAGGAAGTGCGACGGGGCAACCATCCTCAGTAGTGACGGGAAGATCGTTGCATATCAAGGACGCTTTCTGATTGGCTGGAAGGGTGTGGCTCGCTTCCTATTGATCCGTCTCTCAAGGGTGGGGGTAGTGGGAAGCGATCAAGGATGCTTTCTGATTGGCTGACCGGGTGTGGAGTGGGGTGTAGGTTTGGGTTAAGCGACAAGGTTGTCATACGTAACTTAGCGCGATGGGATGTAAATAGCATGGATCGCTTCCTCCTCCTTATCTTTGACATGCTACCCTTCTTACAGTTGTGTGTAAATAGTATGGTCACCTTCGTTTAGATCGTTTTGTCGAGGAGAGGACATTAGGCTAATTGATAGTTCATTCTTCTTCACCTTATATTGTGAAAGGTTTCTGTTAAGTCTTCGCAATGTTGACTAATGATAACTAAAAACTTTGGGGAAAACAGAACACAAAGGGAAATAAAAGGGAGAGGACACATATCTGTTGGAACAGTTGGAAAGAAAGTGTACTATAGAACGTGCAATCAACTCAACACCTATGCAGCGACGTGCGAAGGCAAGTTCTACATCTGGTAGACGCACAAGTAAAACTAGTATACGTAGAGTAGGAAAGAGAAAGAATAGACTAGATAGGAAAAAGGTTACTAACAATCAGTCTTTAACAGATGTAAGACATGAAATAGAGAAGAAGAAAGAACTCGTAGAGGCAGTAAAAAATATAAAACAAAAGTACTATGCCCTTAAAACGGGGCAGAAAAAAGCTGAAGCCCAGCTAGAAAAAACATTCCAACCTATATCGAAACCACTGAAAACAATGCTTGCGAGAACAGAGAAAAGACAGGAAACAAACAATGTTAAGAAAAAAGAAGAGGAAGTTAAACAAAGGACAAGAGACATCGCGATAGGCAACGAAAGTGAAGAAGAGGAAGATGACGAATATGAAGAAGAGGAACCGAATACTATAGATGAGCTACAGATAAAGCAAGAAGACGAAGATAATCAAGACGAACTACCACATGCAGGGTCAAGCAGAGAACAAGATAGTACAATTAAAGTAGAAACAGACATTGATAATGTACTACAGGAATATTTGAATATTTTTAACAGCCGAACATTAGCTAAAGAAGTACTCGATAGTGTGTACGGAGTTCGACGCCTGAAAAACAAACAGTACATGATTGGTGATAAAAAAAATTGTGTTTAAAGAAAGAAAGATATACGTTGGAGGTCGAGAATACACTGCTACAAGAGGTTTGTACGAGTTGCTATTCAAAAAAGTTCCAAGACGAGAATTGTATAATATAGAAGAAGATATTCCAGTATACAAAGACATACTAAATTATAGTAATGCTTATAGGAAACAATATAAACCAAACTATCCCGTAAGATCCTCCGATGGATATAAATTTATGAAAATAATAAAAAAACTAAGTTCAAGTGCGCGTGTAGGTTCAGGAATGGTTATGAAAAGACACAGCACTAATGCCTCTAACTACGTATTCTGGGATAACCCAAACGAATTAGTAGATCGGTTGAAACTACTTATGGCATCTACAGCAGCAGGACACAACGCTCACCACAATGAAATAATATCTATTGAAGAAGAACTACTGGAAGCAGGAATTATTGCATAAAAACAGGAGAAGGAACAGAAAAATACCAGAAGTATGTCTACTACGATCAAGGAGGGAATCGCGGCTGAGCTACACAAGCAAGCACGCCGGCATTACCAACGACGTCATGTTATAACCAGAGGTTATGATGATCTCCATCAAATGGATCTTGTCGAAATGATACCATACGCAAAAGTTAACAAAGGATATAAATATCTATTAACAATTATAGATGTATATTCAAAATATGCATGGGCACATCCGTTAAAAAGGAAAGAGGGAAAAGAAGTTATGGAGGCGCTACATCAGATTTACAAGAAGAGTAGACGCTACCCTAAAAACGTGCAAACAGATCATGGAAAAGAGTTCTACAATACACAAGTACAAGAATGGTTCAACAAGTATCGAATTAACCACTACAGCACGTACAGCAACCTTAAGGCAAGTATCGTAGAACGATTTAATAGAACACTACGCACTCGTATGTGGAGAATGTTTACAGCACAAGGATCATACAAATGGGTAACGAAACTTCAACAGATTGTAAACGACTACAACAATACTTACCATCGTACGATTCGGATGAAACCAAAAGACGTTAAAGATAATAGCTTGCTTTCTACTGTCTACAGCAGAATAAAGAAGATTGATGGACGCAAGAATAAATTACGGGTTGGCGACATAGTACGCATTTCAAAAGTCAAACATCAGTTCGAGAAAGGATACAAACCGAACTGGACAACAGAACTTTTTACTGTAGATACAGTTAAACATACTTACCCAGTTACTTACCTGCTAAAAGACTACCAAGGAAAGCAGATTGCTGGCAGCTTCTACAGCGAAGAACTCCAACGAACTAAGTACCCTAAGTAATATTTGGTTGAGAAAATATTAAGGAGGAAAGGTGATAAAGTACTAGTAAAATGGTTAGGATTTGATTCAAAGCACAATAGTTGGGTTGATAAAAAGGATGTACTAGCCTAAATTACAACTATTAAAATTTTCTGAACTATTTATTGCAATTTTCCTCTTCCAAATTTATCCACAATTATCCTCGTCTTTATCAGTATGTTTATGCACAAGCATCCTGAACAATTGGGGATAGTTACCAGTTTCTTCTTCTGTGGACGGTACCAGCACCGTTAAGCGAGGGCACAAAAGTCTGCGCAAGTCGTCTGTAGGATGCATCAGAGCTCGTGGTCTTGGTCTATGTAACGATCGAGCCATCTCTTGTAGATGTTGAACGCACCTCGACGGTTTCTTGTTTATTGGTGGAGAATACAGTTGAACAGTTATGTGTTCTGCTTCTTCTCTGTCTTGATCGATGCTGTCACTGAGAGCAACACAGTAAGAATGCATGAGCAGCCCCGGTGGTGTTTCGGTAATTATAAAATTTAGGATTTTTCGACATTCAGCTACCGGGAGACTACTACAAATACTTCTTAATAATCGTCGTAGTTCTGACAACGCTAACTCATCTACAAATCGTGGCTGAGCTGCAGATATCCCATGCGATTCCTCAGATAAACCGATGCGTACTGCATGGTCCGCCATCGTGGCTAAAGTGTACAACCGGGATACCTTGTTGCGGTATTCAGTCGAATCCATAGTGAAGTTGAAATAATGAAGCAGTATGCTCAGCAGCTGGAATATATACTCTAATCAGAAGAGAAAACAAGCAATTAATTTGTTTTCTTGCCTCCCATCCATATACACAAGGTTAAATTACAAGTTTTTCTGTATGCTGGGATGAAGCCAAAAAAATATTTTTGTGCTAAGGAGCAGCAAAGTTCAAGGAGAAGTAATGATGTAGTCTAGGGCTGAATAAATTAGAATGTGGTCATGGTTCCCCAAAACAACTCTCGCTATCTACTTGTTTACATAAGGTTAAACTGGTTGACCATCTGGTGAGCTGGACTAAGTTGTTTTCGAAAAACCGGAACTAGGCCGCACATCTGTCTCAGCCGTGTGCCAAGAGCAGCTATCTATATGAGGAAATTATATAATGTAGCTTAGAGCTAAAGAAATTAGTATGCAGACAAGTTGTCACCAAACATAATAAATTACACATGAGACAGTGTGTACAATAATTCAACGTAAAGCGGTAGATCTTGTGTAGTAATCGTAGGATCTGATTCAAGAGCACTGCTGCTAATCATAAATGCTAGTCTGTCTCCAGCACGAACAGAATGCACCGTGCCAACACTCATCTTAGTTTCTTTTCCATTTAAAATGCATTCAAGAGACTCAGGTCCGGGCATAATACTGTGTACTTTTATTTTACCGTTATATGGGAATGTATACTGTGAACTACCATTGTGCAACATATACATGAACTCAGGGGAACTTGCATTATTAATACTATCAATTCTTAAGACGAAAGAATGTTGTTGCACAACTTTTTTTTTTATATCCTCACTGTGTCCCGCCCGTATGTGTTCTAATGAACTGATGGTTTTATCCAATAAATTATGAATGCTAGCAATAGCAAATGTTGTAGTGTCCACATGATCTTGAAACTGACCAAAGGTTACAGCATCCCGAACATTTTTTCCTTCTGCAAGATTGACAAGCTGTCTGTTCTTCATATCTAATTTACCATCGGGAAGGAGCCAAAGTAGGTCATTTAAATGACTAGTAAGAGCTGTGATGTTCTTTCGAGTAACAGAATTTTCAGTTGCAAGTGGATTTTCATGATCCGCTAAATACTACTAAAAATCCGCTAAAATTCCTCCAAGAAATCCGATCTCAAATGATGAGCAATAATAATAATAATAATAATGATGATGAAATAGCGTATGGCTTTTAGTGCCGGGAGTGTCCGAGAGCAAGTTCGGCTCGCCAAATGCAGGTCTTTTGTTTAGACTCCCGTAGGCGACCTGCGCGTCGTGATGAGGATGAAATGATAATGGGGACGACACATACACCCAGTCACCGTGCCGGCGAAATTAACCAATTAAGGTTTAAATTACTGACGCTGCCAGGAATCGAAACCGAGGCCCCTGTGACCTAAGGCCAGCACGCTAACCATTTAGCCATGGAGCCGGACATAATGGTAAAAGTAAATATCTACACTCACCTGATCTCTGAGTTTCACTAGGACTGGTGAGAGGAATACAAATTACGAATTACAAATTTATTAAACCATGATATCGTAACATCAAATCCAAATAACATGTTTTCCTCATGTGACTGCTAGCTCCTTACAAGAAATACAGAATAGCTCGAAGAGAGACTGGAGTAGACATTTTAAAAAACACACAATGGATAAAACGCTAAATTCCGCTATAATAAATCTAGAATTACGCCAAAAAATCCGCTGTCCGCTAAATGATATATTTCTCCACCGACAGTCTTCTAATTCCGCCAAATTTAGCGGAAAATCTGCTAAGATGGCAACACTGGTGAACAAGGAGTGTCCAGAGATGTACCTCCAGCTCACAAGTATGCGTGCCATGGTGTCGGAAAAGGCAGGACTTGCGAGCAAATGTAGCACCATAGTGAGCACAAGGGTGTGGGCGCCTTCGATTATGTGTAAGCAGGTGTTGCCAAAATAATTCGATTTGCCAAAAACCTACATACCACATTGCTCTCACAGGAATGTGGACGCTCACCAGTATCTTGAAGCTGGTGATTTCAAAGAATAGACATCTTAGAAAACTTCTTACCACATACATCACAAAACTTAGGACCCTCGCCAGTATAAGTAGACAAGGTAAGGCGAAGAGACGATATCCGAGATGAACTTCTTTCCACACACCTTATAGAGAGTGGACGCTCACCAGTATATGTAGGTGTTGACGAAGATGAGACTTCAAGTAAACTACTTACTAAATTACCAGTATGTTTAAGCTGGTGTTGGAGGAGTAGAGTTCTCACAAAACTCCACCTAACATTCAACAAAGCATGTAGCTCATTCAGGAGTATGTTTAGGTAAATGTTGTCGGAGACTCGACTTATGGGAAAACTTCTTACCACATGTATCACAGGAATGTGCATGCTCCGCAGTGTGTCTAATGAGGTGTTTACGAAGATACCCCCTATGAGAAAACTTCTTATCACAAAGATGACAGGAATTCAGACGTTCTCCAGTATGTGTAAACTTGTGTAGGCGAAGATCCGCTTTCAGAGAAAACTTCTTACCACATGTCTGACAGGAATGTGGGCGTTCACCAGTATGTGTAAGCAGGTGTTGCCGAAGATGCACGTTCTGCGTGAAATTCCTATGACATTGGGGACAGGAAATTGGGCGTACACCACTATGTGTAAGCTGGTGTTGGCGAAGATTCATTTTTTGAGAAAAGTCCTTCCCACATGTTTTACAAGAATGTGGGCGTTCACCAGTATGTGTAAGCAGATGTTGCCGAAGATACGACTTCCGAGAAAACTTCTTATCACATTCATGACAGGAGATCGGACGTACACCAGTATGTAATAGCTCATGATGGCGAAGATTCACCTTTGCAGAAAACTTTTTACCACATGTTTCACACAAATGTGGTCGTTCACCAGTATGTGTGAGCAGGTGTTGCCGGAGATGCGAAAACTGGATGACAGGAATGTCGACGTTCCCCGGTATGAGTAAACTCGTGCTGGCGAAGATTGACCTTTTGAGAGAACTTCTTGCCACATGTTCCACAAGAATGTGGACGTTCACCAGTATGTGTCAGAAGGTGTTGCCGAAGATGCGAATTGCGAGAAAACTTCTTATAACATTCATGACAGGAAAATACACATTTACCAGTATGTGTTAGTTGGTGATTGCGAAGATACCCGCCATTAGAAAACTTCTTACCACATGCTTCGCAGGTATGTTCACTTACATCAGTATGTGTTACCAGGTGCTGCCGCAGATCCAAATTACGAGGAAAATTCTTATCACATTGATGACAGGAAATTAGTCGTTCCCCAGTATGTGTAAAAAGGTGACGCCTAAGTCTCGACTTAAGAGGAAACTTAGAACCACATTCATTACAACAGAATGCCCTTTGTCCAATGGGATGGATAGGGTCACATAACACGTCTAGGTTGCATTCATTATGAGTGGGCAAAATGCTCATTACCTCACTTCCGTTTGTCAATATGTTGCGGCTACTGTTACATGAACCCTCTGGAACTCCGGTAAATAATGCACCGTTTCCGAATCTAAAAAACAAAATATTATATATTTTACGATTAAGATAAAATGAAATACAACATCCAAAACAAATGCAATATATGTACCAAAATTGCTTCTTATCACATTACATAGAACTCCAAATCAAAATAATTTCAGATAAAGGCCCTAACACATAATCCCATATAATTTCCAATTCCCAAATAGAAAGTTTGCACTTAACAACAACACATCCAAACAATTCAAGAGGGTCCAATATGGAAGGAATGACTGTGAGAATACTTCTCTTAGTGATTTCCTTATGTACAATCCTCAAGTTTATTTGTAACTGAAACTCATGAAATTAGGGATGCCAAATAATACCTCATAATTAACCTTGTAATTCGTATTAAGAACTGTAATTATTTCCAGCATTTAAACAAAGACATTAACACTGGTTTACATGACGACAACTTCGGTCACTGGGTATTGGCAAACCACTTGCGAAGGATACTGATCCCGAGGTGTCCCTTGATGATTAAATACATATTTCTGCAAGGAACGTCTCACTCCTGATACAACGACAGTACAAAACACCATTGACAATATATTAACGCAACAATCCCCAATCCGTCCTGTATTTGAATTAGATACCGTTACAGAGCATGAAGTAAGAAGGGAAGTTATTTCAACAAAATCTCACGCAACAGGAGCTGATGAAATTCCCATTTCATTCGTGACTTACATAATCGACATAATATTGCCCATTTTTACGCACGTACTTAATACCTGTCTTACTTCAGGCAAAATCCCAATTAAATAGAAAGATGCTCTCATTGGGCCTGTCCCAAAAAACTCTCCTGCAAGCAATACATCTGACTACCGACCTGTCTGCATCCCCACAGCACTTTCTAAGGTTCTGGAGAAGATATTGCATAAACAAATTGTTAAATACTTGGAAAAACATTCTGTACTTGATCCCTTACAGTCTGGTTATAGGAAAGGACACAGTACTGCAACAACACTAATCAAAATCACGGATAACATTAGACGGGCTATGGACGAACGAAAACTGACTATACTTATCCTTCTCGACTTTAGCAGTGCGTTTGACACTGTAAATATATACATATTGTTAGCTAAGTTACAAAAACTTCACATGGCTCATTCTGCTATTCAGCTCTTGGGCTCATACCTCAAAAACAGACGACAGCGAGTTGTATCAAACATGAAGACTATAGAATGGAGGACTATGTTATCTGGCGTTCCCCAAGGATCTATTCTTTGACGTCTTTCATTCTTAATCTATATTAATGACATTTCTTCTCATCTGAACGACTGCAATTATCATCTTTATGCTGACGATCTTCAGATATACTCACACTTTAAAGTCCCCGACATTGACAAAGCAATCCACCATACGAACTCGACTTTAAATTCAATTAGCTCGTATGCTAAAGAGAACTGCCTATTAATTAACACGATGAAAACGTAAACAATCATAATAGGACAATCTAGACTTTAAATACGGTAAACATCATACAACAGCCTAACCTCATTCTCTGTGGTGAATCTATACCTTTCCAGAAGTCTGTAAAAACTAGGCGTTGTCATGAATGACACATTAAACTGGAATGACATTATAACAAGTGTCTGCAGAAAAGTATATGCATCTCTTCACCCCCTAAAAATTAAACAATCCATTCTTCCACACAGCATGAAAATAAAACTTATTCAAATTCTCATTTTTCCAATAATTTATTACTGTGATGTCGTATTAACCGATGCAACTGCAGAACAAACTATGAAACATCAAAGGGCAATGAACTCTTGCATACGATTTATATTTTCTTTGCACTTTAGGACACATATTTCCCCTTATTATGAGAAGCTATCCTGGCTGAAACTTGATCAACTGAGGAATTTACATACTGCGACACTAATTTTTCGAGTTCTGAACGAATCTACACCAGAATACCTATCCTCACATTTTAACTTGCTATCATCTATCCATGGACATAATACCTGATCGACTTCTACCCTTATGATACCAGTTAATCATTCATCTGTATACAGCCACTCTTTCCAAGTGTCTGGTGCAAGGCTATAGAACACACTCCCTGTCAGTATACGTAATAGCACTTCAACAGTCCCATTTAAAAGGTCTTAAATAGGTGATCAGCTTGTACGAATGTTAGTGTGTATGAGTGCAAGGGTGATTTAGAACTAGTGTTAGGTGCTGTAGATGTAGATAGGCTAGATAATATTAATCATGAAAAATAACAATTATAATCTGTTATAATATTACTCCACAAATGTAGGTAGCTCCTAGGGACTGTTAATGTTATTTTACCAACGTATGTGACTATGTACTGTACGTAGTGGTTAAATGTAAGAGAGGACCGTGAGCCCTAACTTCGCCACATACAAAGGCATAAAATAAATAAATAAATAAATAAATAAATAAATAATGTTTTAATAGCTTCAACCTTAGTGTGGTTACATGTTGACAAGATTTCTCTATCATCTACAGGGACATTGGCAAGGGCTTCTGGTCAATTTGACGTCCAATTTATGATTCACATGTGTACTACAAGGCCAGGAACAAATTTCTGACTGAAGCTACTCAGTTACTTCAAATGAGCTAGTACTTGTCAACACGTCTTTTACGAAAAAAAGAAGATGCAAATAGGGTGAGATTCTGTGTGTTCCTCAGCAAGGTGAACTAGAAATATCGGAGCAAGAAATGTGGCAGAACTTGTAACAGTAGGAAGGTGGCAGTCCTTAATCTCTTCATCATAGGATTCATGCCTCGTAATATTCACAAGACACCAGTGGTTGGGGTGTATTAACACAAATTTGTGTATCTTAGTAACATCAGCTGAAAGAGTAACAAGTTCTGAAACTTAAAACAATAGACAGGAAGTCAGGCTGAATTTCAGGGTCAACAATTTACAAAGAGTTCAAAGCTATCCCATTTCAAAGTTTACAACATCTGTCAAACTGAACACTTAGCTTGGTTTTCATGCTAGAATCTTTGGGCACACAATGATGGGGCATATAAGAGCTTAATGAGTTAGATGTCTCAAGGGATGCAAAATCCATGTGTCCCGTTTTACTGTATTCACCCATGAAAATTACATATAGCTGTTTCAAATCTGGAAATGCAGCAAACTTATTTTCAATGTATTTGAGCGTTTTATCAGTATAATGCTTAGACTGAGCTACTGGTGACACTTCAGGACGAATAAGAAATTTGCCAACAAAACCGCCAGAATCATCCACTTGATCATTATTCAAGAAAATGTTCTTCACATGCCCTTTCTTCAGGAGTAAGAAATGATTCATGGAGTTCTTTAAGCTTCCAAAACCTTTGCCATTTTGTGTAAAGAGAATCAAGATGTATAAGCCAGGCACACCGAACCTTGGCGTTATTCTTAACACAGAACTCAGGAATGGTGCCCGACAATCCCCAAGCAAATTTCATAGTAGACTTACGTTATTAGCATGATATAAATGGCAGAAAGCTGATTAAATATACTAACCCTTAATATGACATCACGAGCAATATAGCAACTGGAGCATTCAAATTGCTGTGCCGGAAGTTGGCTTGTGGTTGTATTCACGACTACACGGTTCAACTTCAATGTATAAACTGACGCAATAGAGAACGAAACAAGGTTGCATATTGATCTTCGAGTATTGCCTACACCAAATATAGGTAGCAAAAAACTCTTAGTAGAAATATCAAGCTTCGTGACAAGACTGCAAGACACAAAGGATAAGTAACTCCCCCATTCTAAAAAATATTTAATTAGTACAATCTCTCCTGAACTGTTCTTCACTGCTAATAAAGCCGTGCTTAGCTAAATATTTAAGCGGTTGACACACTTGCAGAAATTCTAACATTTATGTCATTATTTTGAATTGTTTGGTCATTACCAACCAATAAGGTGTGGGGTCCATTGTACCAGGGGCAGTTGTGTCGCTTACACTGTTTAGATAAATGAAAAGCAAAAACATAGAGACCAAAGGTTATTTTCCCCCAAAAAACTTGCGGCAATAATGTTTGGTTTTTGTTTGTTCGAACTTTGTACAATCAGGATTGCAATGATTATCAAGTTCGCAATACTTACAATTAAAGGAGGTGCTATTGTTGGTATTATGAAGTTAAATCTAAAATGAATGACTAAATGACCGTGAGTCCAAAACAATCAGTAGATCCAATTCACAATACCTTATTTTCTGAGATAATGCATGTTGTCCGAAAGGGTCCAAAATCCATGTCACTGCCCTTGCAATAGTATTAATTACTGGTAAAGCAGAGCCATGGCCATCCTCCTATGCTGGTAATAAACACAGGTATCACACCCATGGCATTTGTCGCATGGTGGTATTAATCACAGGTAACATACACAAATGGCATGTCACACATAATGGCACCACTCACAGGTAACACAGACCAATGGTGTTCCCCACATTAGGGTACTATTCACAAGAAATGCAGACCGATGGTGTTCCACACACAGTAAAACATGCTCACTGACTAGATCAATGATGATGACGGTATTTCTTGTTTAAAGGGGCCTACCCGCAAGGTACCACACCCCACTGGTACGAGTTGCAACAGAATGAAATGATAATTAAAACTTCAAGATGTATTCGTAGACAAGAATCTAAAGTGAATTACGATGACAAATTAGCATGTATTCCAAACAATCAGTGGGTCTAATTGACAATGCTTTAATAACTTCTCTATGCAGGGTAAGATTAGAAATAATTTCAGGATAAAACATAGAGGGTGGGGCAGAGTGGGCTCCCTGATTTGATGGGTTAACTGTATAAAAACCGTACAAGATTATTACAAAAGCTATTATTTCTGAAATCTACATACAAAGCCATTTTCTTCATTTGGTTCTAAAAATGATATCGTCCAGGTGACGACCTTGACGAGCGATGCACATATTCAGCCGTGTAATAAAGTTTTCAAAAACTCTGCGCAGCATATCTGGCGTTATTCCAGCGATGACATCAACAATTGCTTCCTTAAGGGCTTCCACGGTCCTTGGTCGACCTTTATTAACCTCAGATTTGAGGTAACCCCAAAGAAAATAATCGCATGGGCTTAAATCGGGGATCGAGGGGGCCATGAAACATCCGCTCGTAATGAGATCACGCGGCCGGGAAACTGTTCTTGCAGAAGTTAGCGAGAGCGACGGGCGGTATGAGCCGTGGCACCATCCTGTTGATACCAAAAAGCTTCCATTTCCTCACCATACTCTGATCACAGTGTAAAATTCGCCTTACCGTCCTGGACGATATTCCAAGAGCAGCAGCATGTTTCCGCGCAGAGCGCGATGGGGAATGTCCAATAGACGCTCTCACCGCCATGATGTTCTCAGGTGTCCTCACACTTTTTAGTTGTCCGACTGGTTTTCTAGGAAGTGCAGATCCTGTCGCCCGTACACTTGTTATCCATTTCCTTATGGTTTTAGCATCAGGAACACTGTCATGACGATTCAAACCAAACCGCCTACGAAATGCCCTCTGCGTCGCCACCACACTATCGTTATTTTTAAAAAACGTTTCGACTACAAAACCACGATGCTCGCCAGTCCATGGCATGGTGACTACTAAAATGGCGTCTTTCCCCCCACCAAATGCTACTACTCCCACTCCGCTTACTCACGTGCACGCTCTTCAGTGATTTTTTGAAACTAGGGAGTCCACTCTGCCCCACCCTGTACAACTTAGCTTGGAGTCCCAACGCTCGATTCTGAATCAGCCTCTTTGCATCCCGGAGTCCGTGTGGTTTCCTCCTCGACAGAGCGAGTTTGCTACATGACTTATAGGTCCTATAGCCAGGAACATCCACTCAAGAGATGGTAAATTCGAATCCGCAGCTCAGAAGATAGTTTTAAACCGGTTTCACATTTTCATACCAAGCTGCTGAACATGATGTCACTGTAGTGTGAAACTCCTTCTCCTCAAAGACTTAGTAGAACTTGACCTCCTCCTTATGGAGTACTCAGTACTGATTTCTGTTACAAAGTTTAGTAATCGGCATACATATCTCTCGGACCTCTCAACAGACATATAAAATTACACCTTTATCGAATAGACCTAAATAAATTGCTGTTAAAATTTATACTTCATCCATTCAGATTAAAATAAATGCCTTCCTGACCACCACCATTAAGTATTAAACCCTGAATATCTGAGTTCTGAGATAGAGAGATTTGAACCCCCAAAACTACAAATTCCATAACAGATAAATGTGTTGACACTTGTATTCACTTAGCTAACTGGTATTCATATGATCTTTTGACAGACAATTGGTTCATCATGAGATTTGACTATTGAGTAGTAAGAATGAAAACCTACAACCTATTTTCCAGTCACTGACCGGGTCGGGGAAGGAATGAATGAAGCCCCCATCTTGCGAAGAGGATAGGAATTGTGCAGACTGCCGAGGCCTGTCGCACTCCTGTGAGGCAATGATTAATGACAGACAGATGAATGACATGAAATGATATTCGAGAGTGTTGCTGGAAAGAAGGATGACAGGGAAAACCGGACTACGCAGAGAAAACAACCTGTCCGCCTCCACTTTGTGCAGCACAAATCTCATATGGAGTGACCAGGATCTGAACCACGGAATCCAGCGGTGCGAAGCCGACATGCTGCCACATGAGCCACAGAGGCTACTACTGAGTAGTATCACTATTATAATTAAACTTATGTTTTAATGGTCCACCTTTACAATCCTTTATTATGCAATGTGTATAGACTATATAGTATTGAAAAGGTGGACCATTAAAACATAAGTTTAATTATTATTGTGATCTCAATTCAATACGGATCAAAACCATGAAGTTCATATCCTATGATATTCAGTAGTATGGTAAGGCAACTGTGAACTGTGACATAACGACTTCAACAGAACCAACAGAAAGCACCATCAGTAAGAAATATAGCACCTGCAGGAAAATCTTCTTCCCTGGTGTCCAGAAATTCTACACCACCACCACCACAACCACCATGAGGATAACAAATTGCGATACAGAAGAACGCAGGGAAGCAGGCTAGGACCCTGGAAGACAGTGACTCCCCAAGCCCAAATCGCTGCATGTAGCTTGCTGTTGCTCCAGAGGAATAAATCCCACCTGCATTGACTGGCAGAACAGACACACACCTCTCAATCTCTACATCAGAGTGATATGGTAGCACAGTTCCATTTACCAGCTGCGAACTACTCGCTGGTATTTACGCCATTAAATATCAGGATCTAAGCAGAGGCAGCAAAAAACGCCACATTGCTCAGAAAAGTACAACAACGCAGTGGCACAGCAACAAGCACTGGTCTTCTTGTCCCATTCTAAATACTGAAGATGAGAAATCTGAATCTAGATATCAACCGCTCACTTCCAATCTACAATATTACCACCATGCATCTGCCCAATGCCACAAGAGATTATTGCCTAGAAATTCGGTAGAGCAAAGATGGCCACACCATCAAAACTTCTAGAAATTATTACACAGTCCTAGTCAACAAAATAAGACTGGCGCATTTTGGACACATGCCGCAGCACAGAACCTGGCTCACAATGCGGCGCAACTAACTGCCTTTGAGTCCAGCCTCCACCTAGTCAGTGGTGGCACATGGGGTTGATAGCAGCCACATGGACGACGTTATTACTGGCCATCCTCAGAAACAGGGACATCAAATATTCCGGGCCATTCTGATCAGGAATTCTAACGGACACAACTCGCTGATGCGTATCCTCTCCCGGAATATGCCAAAAATGAACCAGCTTCTGAGGGTTGGTTCGCTGATCTACGTGGAGCGATATCGTGTGGAGGTCTCATGGTCACCTTGACAACAGCGCAGACACTGCAATCACTGCCAATTCTATGATCACCCTAACATTACTTTGTTCAAAATATGTGTGATTTGTAGTGGTTAACACACCTCGAGTGCTTTCACGACAAAGGGATCACTCGTATACAACACTTGCAGTGAAGATCATCCACCTTCTCAGTTAAGTGCAAGGGTAAATGTCAACCATCTCACACTCAGCCAGAAAAAGTGTTACCTATCACACCAACTGACATCCCTACACCACCCTCCCTTTCCACTCTTCTCCTACTTCTACTAAGAACATTCTAAAAATCATCACTATGGAGCTCCAGAATATTCTCCCATTCCAACGTCCTGATGTTCTGTATCAGATCCAGCTAGCGGCGCGATTGATCTACCACACTCACTTTGACGGAACGTTATCTGGGAGGTGAAAGCACTGTGCATTATTTGTCCTTGATCCTAGTTCACTGTTGTAGTAAATGGAAGTTTATTATGATAATGTGTGTTCTTTAAGGTTCAAGTGACCGCAGCCCCCAACAGATGTCACGGAGCGGTAGCAATTAATATTCATAAATCCATCCCTCCAGAACAACATTATCATTCTTACATGAATATCTATCTGAAAACTTAAAAATAGAAATCACAAATGGAATGAAAATAATAGCCTTAGCAACAATTTATCTACCTCTTGGCTATTCCCCACCTCAGATATTTGTAGAATATACCAATCATAAATACAGTACTTACATCATGATAACATATTTTATAATTATATCATATACACAACAACAGCAACAACAAGAAACTATTTACGATCAACTATTACATGATGTTGGCTTACCCTTCCCTTTCCCCAAACCGTCCTACATCAAATACGAGCCCTGAATGTCTGATCCTCAGCCCAAACCTAGCAACGAACTGTAACATTACCATTCTACCTTCAGTGGGAGATGACCATGTCCCTGTCCTACTGAATATCAAAAATGTGCTAACAAACCCACAGCAACATAACTAACATCCCCAAACAGTTACACAGTATATATGAGCCTATTGGGTAGCACACAGACAAACAATATTACACATAGTATACAATGCTGAGCCACCTACTTCACAGCACCAATTACAACATAGAGTTAATAAATTAGAATCCCCACTAACTATTCTCAACCGACTCCATATTCCCCACCACAAACCAATCCTCCCAAACATCCCCTGTCACGCTAAGCACTCCAAATATTAAAATATTCCCATGAACAATAGAAGGCATACCTTCCAACCTGTGACCCAAATATTAGGAAATACTGTTACAGATGCTTGATCATTCATCAAGGCTAATAAAAGAAAAGCATGTGCAAATAGTTGCACTGAGTTTTCCAAAACCACTTACGCTCGCAAATACCGGACCAAGTTAAAACAACTGACAAATAAAAAACAATCCTACCCTTATTATCTAATAATTACAGTCTAAGATACACAAGACACACTCAGGACTACAAAGAACACTGCCCCTGGACTAGAACAAATTTCTTACCGACACATAAAAGAAGCTCCATATCCCTTCCCACAACTCTGAAATAAAGTATACACCATAATTCTCGATACTGGATTCTTCCCCTATCTTCGACCCAAATTGGGTACATACCAAAATTTTGTTATTTTGAAAACCCCGAAAACTACCACCCCAATTAAATTCATATCGTCCCATAAGTCTTCTAACAGAGTGTTCTGAAATATTAGAAATCATCTTAGCTCACTGTATATACACCTATCTCGACTCCCTCCATCTCATACCACAGTAACACGCCAGTTTCTATCCTCAGCACTCCATAAATAACCGTGTCTTTCATATCTCGGTATCCATCATTCATTAAATCTCAGCCATAGACGCCCATGAGAGTTTAGGTTTACTCGGTCTGCCATCTAGTGGGCCTAGAGTAAAACGGAACGTCGAAACTGACGAGCAGACAGCCAGATGGCGCAAATTGAAATGTCTGCACACGGTAGCTGAGGCCATATGTTTATTATTATTATTATTATTTATTTTTCTGTATCCATCACAAAATATTCACCTACAAAAATATGTGCAGCCCTTACCAGTCTTGATGTTGAGAATGCCTTTCAACGGACTGATATATAAACTCGATCACCTTACAGTTCCAATGACAATCACCCATTTCCTAGCCAAAATCAGTATCCATAAGACATTTACCTACAACTTTCCAATTAAAGCAGGAGTACCACTAGGTGTCCCACTCTACACCACTTTTGTATGTCCTGTGGCTGTAGAATCCAATATCTGATCCTTGCAATCCTGTCTTCAAACCAATTTAAATGATCTCGAACAATGGCTCAATCTCTGTCAAATCAAAATTAATTTAAGCAAAAAAAATTATAATTTTTTCCTAATCATAATTTGTAGATGTCGTCCCACTAAGAAACTCCTTCTAACATTAAGTAATCAACCCCTAGCTGTAACGACCACACTTACATACCTAGGCATAACGTTTCAAAATAATTTTCAATGGAATGTACATTTAGACCAAATTTATAAAAAGGCATCCCAAGGCATTCACCTCCTGCCCTGGCTGTTAGGTCAAACCTGGGGATTAAATGCCATGCAAATCACACCTCCTACCAAGCACCACTTCCGATTCAGACAATAGATGCATTTAAACTCAAAATGGAATTATGGACAAATACAGATCACACGTCTCTGGCCGAGGTTCTTCTAGTTATTTTTCTCTTCCTCAGAAATTATGACAACTTGGCTTATTCACATGGAGGGGAATTGGTTAATGATGTTGTATCATCGATTGTATAATTAAATTTAAAATATATATAAACTAGCTGATGTACCCGTGCTTTGCTACGGCATTCTCAGAAAGATTGACTTTGTAGTTTTCCTAGCTGAAGTCAAAAATGTCCTTAGGAAAGTGGCGATTAACAGCAATGTTATCATATAAAATATGTGATCAAGTGAATAACCGCACATTTTCTTACCTTTAACGAACAGTACTACGGTGCCGATCTAACAGTCCAAAGTTGCAGAACTGGAATAACCAGACCGCAGACAGCTGTGAGCACTCCTCTGTTATTATAGATAATTAAAATCAATGCCTCAGAGTAGGGATTAAATAGCTCGAATGCTATGATGCTAAAGAAGAAAGTAATCTAACTTCCCAGCTACATCCCGCCAATATTCAGGCAGACTGTTACACACGGTACGACCGGGCGAGTTGGCCGTGTGGATTAGGCGCGCAGCTGTCAGCTTGCATCCGGGAGATAGTGGATTCGAACCCCACTGTCGGCAGCCCTGAAAATGGTATTCCATGGTTTCCCATTTTCACACCAGGTAAATGCTGGGGCTGTACCTTAATTAAGGCCAAGGCCGCTTTCTTCACACTCTTAGCCCCTTCATATCCCATCGTCGCCATAAGACCCATCTGTATCCGTGTGACATATGGCAAATTTTAAAAAAATACTCGGTACGCAGCAGTAATGCTATCTATCGGAGATGAGTGGCAACAGAAAACATAAATCACATCACAAAAAACAATGTTTAATGTGATCTTACTGTTGATCAATTTTATGAGCTTTCTATATTGTAGGCCTTCACATTTAGTTTTCATTCGACTCTGATATAAGGACATCATATAAAATTACTTACAGCGCACACTGTAGTTCTGTATTCCCCGACTTTACATACCGATTTTCCTTAAATTCTGTTTACCCATTTTCTCGCGACTCGGCGTTGATATGGACTTAGTGACAACAATCCAAATTCATGAATATCACTGTGATCATAGTCGGTACAGTAAGAATGCATAAGACATAAATGATCGAAAATTTAACACTATATAACCTTAGTTACATAGTATTTATCGATACGACCACTAACATTTTAAAAGTTCATTTTTCATTTCCGCTAAACTACCATTTTACTCAGCGTGAATACAATTATTTATGTCACAGATTATAGCGAATTCTTCCCCGACTTTGCATACCCACTTTCATTAAGATAGGACCACTAATAGATATTGGAGCAATACATTTTAGGCCTTCCCGTAAACTACCATTTTTCTCAGCGTAAAAACAATTATTTACGGCCTAAATTTTAGCGACTTATTCCCCGGACTCGCGTACCAATTTTCGTTAATATACGATCATTCATAACAGAAATATTTGCGAATTTAAAGTCAGGCCTTCCCCTAAGCTACCATGTCTTTCAGCGTGAATACAATTATCTATGGCTTATAGTAGTATAATTGGATGGTTCGGCCGCCACCGCCACCGCAGGCTCCCAGAGGCCACCTCCACCACCACCACAGCCAGATGCCTCCCAGAGGCCTCCTCCACCACCACCACAGCCAGATGCCTCCCAGAGGCCTCCTCCACCACCACCACAGCCAGAGGCCTCCCAGATGCCTCCTCCACCACCACCACAGCCAGAGGCCTCCCAGAGGTCTACTCCACCACCCGCGGGGAATTTGAATTTGTAAACAAAGCCACGTGCTTTTTGACAGCTGTCATCGACAACAACGCATCGCTAACCTCAGTACTGCCATCTTGACGGGCCTAAACCTCAGTAGTACCAACTTAACCTAACTAGCGCGAGGTAAACAAAGCCACGTGTTTTTTGACAGCCACGTGCTTTTTGACAGACAACAACGCATCGCTAACCTCAGTACTGCCATCTTGACGGGCCTAAACCTCAGTAGTACCAACTTAACCTAACTAGCGCGTGGTAAACAAAGCCACGTGCTTTTTGACAACCACGTGCTTTTTTGACAGCTGTCATCCGCCATCTTTAAACCACAGAGCACTGTGCTGCCCTCTTTATCGTAGTAGATGTAAATTCGTCACCTGTCATCGGCAGTGCTGCCATCTTGGCGGGCCTAAACCTTAGTGCTACCAACTTAACCTCACTAGCGTGAGATAAACAAATCTACGTGCAGCTGATATCCGCCATCTTTAACCTATAGAGCACAGTGCTGCCCTCTTTAGCTACTTACCTTTGAAATGTGGTACGTCACAGCTGTCATCCGCCATCTTGCATCCGAAACCTCAGTCCTGCACTCTTTAGCTAGATACCTTTGAAATGTAGTGGTGGTGATTTGAAAAATTATTTATGCTCTTGTTTGGAAACAAAGCCACGTGCTTTTTTGACAGCTGTCATCCGCCATCTTTAATCCAGAGAGCACAGTGCTGCCCTCTTTAGCTACCTACCTTTGAAATGTGGTACGTCACAGCTGTCATCCGCCATCATGCATCGCAAACCTCAGTGCTGCACTCATTAGCTAGATACCTTTGAAATGTAGTGGCGGTAATTTGAGAAATTCTTTATGCTCTTGTTTGGAAACAAAGCCACGTGCTTTTTGACAGCTGTCATCCGCCATCTTTAATCCAGAGAGCATTGTGCTGCCCTCTCTATCGTAGTAGGTGTAAATTCGTCACCTGTCATCGGCAGTGCTGCCATCTTGGCGGGCCTAAACCTTAGTGCTACCAACTTAACCTCACTAGCGTGAGATAAACAAATCTACGTGCAGCTGATATCCGCCATCTTTAATCTATAGAGCACAGTGCTGCCCTCTTTAGCTATTTACCTTTAAAATGTGGTACGTCACAGCTGTCATCCGCCATCTTCCATCCGAAACCTCAGTCCTGCACTCTTTAGCTAGATACCTTTGAAATGTAGTGGTGGTGATTTGAAAAATTATTTATGCTCTTGTTTGGAAACAAAGCCACGTGCTTTTTTGACAGCTGTCATCCGCCATCTTTAATCCAGAGAGCACAGTGCTGCCCTCTTTAGCTACCTACCTTTGAAATGTGGTACGTCACAGCTGTCATCCGCCATCATGCATCGCAAACCTCAGTGCTGCACTCATTAGCTAGATACCTTTGAAATGTAGTGGCGGTAATTTGAGAAATTCTTTATGCTCTTGTTTGGAAACAAAGCCACGTGCTTTTTTGACAGCTGTCATCCGCCATCTTTAATCCAGAGAGCATTGTGCTGCCCTCTCTATCGTAGTAGGTGTAAATTCGTCACCTGTCATCGGCAGTGCTGCCATCTTGGCGGGCCTAAACCTTAGTGCTACCAACTTACCCTCACTAGCGTGAGATAAACAAATCCACGTGCAGCTGACATCCGCCATCTTTAATCTATAGAGCACAGTGCTGTCCTCCTTAGCTACTTACCTTTGAAATGTGGTACGTCACAGCTGTCATCCGCCATCTTGCATCCGAAACCTCAGTGCTGCACTCTTTAGCTAGATACCTTTGAAATGTAGTGGTGGTGATTTGAAAAATTCTTTATGCTCTTGTTTGGAAACAAAGCCACGTGCCTTTTTGACAGCTGTCATTCGCCATCTTTAATCCAGAGAGCACCGTGCTGCCCTCTTTAGCTACTTACCTTTGAAATGTGGTACGTCACAGCTGTCATCCGCCATCTTGCATCGCAAACCTCAGTGCTGCACTCTTTAGCTAGATACCTTTGAAATGTAGTGGCGGCAATTTGAAAAATTCTTTATGCTCCTGTTTGGAAACAAACCTATGCGCTTTTTTGTCAGCTATCATCCGCCATCTTTAATCCAGAGAGCACCGTGCTGCCCTCTATGTGGTGGTGGTAAATTCTACACGCTCTTCTTTGGAAACAAACCCATGTGCTTTTCTGACAGCTGTCAACTGCCAGAGAGCACCGTGCTGCCCTCTTTATGCCGGTTGCAAATTCCACGTGCTTTACAAACTCACGTGCTTTTTGACAGCTGTCATCCGCCATCTTTAATCAAGAGAGCACCGTGCTGCCATCTTTAGCTAGATAACTTTGAAATGTGGTGGCGGCAAATTCCACGTGCTCTTGTTTAGTAAACAAAGCCACGTGCTTTCTTGACAGCTATCATCCGCCATCTTTAATCAATAGAGCACTGTGCTGCTATCATGCGGGTAATTTCGTCAGCAGTCATCCGCCATCTTTAATCTACAGAGCGCCGTGCTGCCCTCTGTGGTAGCGGGCAATTTGAAAAATTCTGTTACTTGTCATCCGTCATCTTTAATCAACAAAGCATCGTACTGCTATCTTTAGCTACATACATTTAACATGTGGTGGCGGATAATTTGAAAAAACTTCCGTTAGCTATCATCCACCATCTTTATTCAACAGAGCATCGTGCTGCTATCTCTAGCTACATACATTTAACATGTGGTGGCGGCAATTTGAAATTCTATCTAGATCCCATCTTTAATCAACACAGCACCGTGCTGCTACCGCTTTGAATTGTGGTGACGGATAATTTGAAATTCCGTTAGCTATCATCATTAAACATTAGTGCATTCGCTAACCTAACCTCTCATCTACTATCTTGAAGGAGACTATACGACACCTCCTCTACCTCCTCCTCTTCCTACTCCTCCTCCTCCGCTACCACCTCCGCCTCCTCCTCCTCCTCCTCCTGCTCCTCTGTCAAGGCATAGCTTTATCGAACACGCATCGCGAAGGCAAGAGTGTACAGCGATATGCATGTTTAGACTTGCGGATTACGAAAGAAACATAACAAGACTTGAATCGAACACTGCACTCGATGTCGTTAACTTCAACATAAGATTAAAACATTGTCTGGTGTGTTCAGAACACTACATAAGTAGAATCGAACGCTGTACAACATGTTAGGGGATACCTTTGTTCTAAGAAGATCAGATTGAAACATAACAAGACTAGAATTGAACACTGCACTCGATGTTGTTAACCTTAACATGTGATCAGAACATTGATTGACGTGTTCAGATCACTAAAAAAGTAGAACCGAACACTGTACAACATGTTAGGGGATACCTTTGTTCTAAGAAAATTAGATTGAAACATAAAAAGACTAGAATCGAACACTACACTCGATGACGTTAACCTTAACATGTGACCACAACATTGATCGATGTGTTCAGATCACTAAACAAGTAGAACCGAACACTGTACAACATGTCAGGGGATACCTTTGTTCTAAGAAAATTAGATTGAAACATAACAAGTCTAGAACCGAACACTGTACTCGATACAACATGTTAGGGGATACCTTTGTTCTAAGAAGATCATATTGAAACATAACAAGACTAGAATTGAACACTGCACTCGATGCCGTTAACCTTAACATGTGATCAGAACATTGATTGATGTGTTCAGATCACTAAACAAGCAGAACCGAACACTGTACAACATGTTAGGGGATACCCTTGTTCTAAGAAAATTAGATTGAAACATAACAAGACTAGAATCGAACACTGCACTCGATGTCGTTAACCTTAACATGTGATCCGATACAACATGTTAGTGGATACCTTTGTTCTAAGAAAATTAGATTGAAACATAACAAGACTAGAATCGAACACTGCACTCGATGTCGTTAACCTTAACATGTGATCCGATACAACATGTTAGGGGATACCTTTGTTCTAAGAAAATTAGATTGAAACATAGCAAGACTAGAATCGAACACTGTAAGAACATTGTTTGATGTGTTCGGAGCAAAAGTACAACTTCAATGATTTACCTAGTGTAAAAATCAAAAACACACACTGTGCACATATCGCATAGCTATCTCGCCTATCACTTGCCAAGTATGAAAATCAAAAACACACTGTGCACATATCGCATACCTAACTCGGCAACACTTCAAATGATTTGCTTAGTACGAAAATAAAAAATCTATACCGCGAAGCTAACTCGTTCATCGCACTGCTAAGACGCATAGTAATTGCAAATACACTGATATATGTCATACGAAAATCAAGAAAGCACACTGCGTAGCCAACTCGCTCGGTCACTCGCTTAGTAATTGCAACACGACTAGAACACTGATACACGTTACTCTTTTTTTCTCGAAACACACACACACGGGTAAGAATGTTGCGAGATACTACATACTTACATGGTTTTTTAAAAAAAAATAGGGGGATGAAAGATCATAAATTATATGTACACATGTTGTCTCCTCCAAGTTGTAAGACGAAATAGACGCAGTACTGCGAGTTTCCGCTATAGCTGGCGAACGGAAGTAGCATGATATCTCAGCAAAAAAAATACGCGTGAGCTTGCATACACGCAAGTCAGACACAACGATGGATACCGCGATTCAAATCCTGGCAACTTATGCTGTCAGGAAGGGCATCCGGCGAGCATCTAGCTGTAAATCCCCTATTCTTATGTTAGAAAGGGCAACTTGTTGTAAAACATTCATAATCCCAGTTCTTTGACGTCAGGAAGGGCAACCGGTCGAAAACAAAAGTGTATGATGTAAGAGGCTAGATACTGCCAGTTTTGCGTCAGGAAGGGCAACTAGTCTTAAAACAAATTCTTGCGATTAAAAATCTAAGTTTTGTGTCAGGGAGGGCATCCGGCTGTAAAACAATAGTTCATGATACAGCGATTTAAAATCTAAGAAGTGCATCTAGCTGTAAAACCCCGATTCTCGTGTTAAAAAGAGCATCTAGTTGTAAAACAGATTCTTAATCCCAGTTCCTTGACGTCAGGAAGGGCAACCGGTCGAAAACAATAGTGTATGATGTAAGAGGTTAGATACTGACAGTTTTGCGTCAGGAAGGTCAACTAGTCTTAAAACAAATTCCCGCGATTTAAAATCTTAGTTTTGCGTCAGGAAGGGCATCCGGCTGTAAAACAATAGTTCGTGATACAGCGATTTAAAATCTTAGTTCCTGCGCTAAGAAGAGCATCTAGCTGTAAATCCCCGATTCCCGTGTTAGAAAGGGTAACTAGTTGTAAAACAGATTCTTAATCCTAGTTCCTTGACGTCAGGAAGGGCAACCGGTCGAAAACAATAGTGTATGATGTAAGAGGCTAGACTGCCAGTTTTGCGTCAGGAAGGGCAACTAGTCTTAAAACAAATTCTTCAGATTTATAATCTTAGTTTTGCGTCAGGAAGGGCATCCGGCTGTAAAACAATAGTTCGTGACACAGCGATTTAAAATCTAAGAAGTGCATCTAGCTGTAAAACAACGATCAACACATCAACACATCAAACAATGTTCTTACAGTGTTCGATTCTAGTCTTGCTATGTTTCAATCTAATTTTCTTAGAACAAAGGTATCCCCTAACATGTTGTATCGGATCACATGTTAAGGGTAACGACATCGAGTGCAGTGTTCGATTCTAGTCTTGTTATGTTTCAATCTAATTTTCTTAGAACAAAGGTATCCCCTAACATGTTGTACCGGATCACATGTTAAGGTTAACGACATCGAGAGCAGTGTTCAATTCTAGTTTTGTTATGTTTCAATCTGATCTTCTTAGAACAAAGGTATCCCCTAACATGTTGTATCGAGTACAGTGTTCGGTTCTAGTCTTGCTATGTTTCAATCTAATTTTCTTAGAACAAAGGTATCCGCTGACATGTTGTACGGTGTTCGGTTCTACTTGTTTAGTGATCTGAACACATCGATCAATGTTGTGATCACATGTTAAGGTTAACGACATCGAGTGTAGTGTTCGATTCTAGTCTTGTTATCTTTCAATCTAATTTTCTTAGAACAAAGGTATCCCCTAACATGTTGTACAGTGTTCGGTTCTACTTGTTTAGTGATCTGAACACGTCAATCAATGTTCCGATCACATGTTAAGGTTAACGACATCGAGTGCAGTGTTCAATTCCAGTCTTGTTATGTTTCAATCTGATCTTCTTAGAACAAAGGTATCCCCTAACATGTTGTACAGCGTTCGATTCTACTTATGGTATGTTCTGAACACACCAGACAATGTTTTAATCACATGTTGAAGTTAACGACATCGAGTGCAGTGTTCTATTCAAGTCTTGTTATGTTTCTTTCGTAATCCGCAAGTCTAAACATGCATATCGCTGTACACTCTTGCCTTCGCGATGCGTGTTCGATAAAACTATGCCTTGACAGAGGAGCAGGAGGAGGAGGAGGAGGAGGCGGAGGTGGTAGCGGAGGAGGAGGAGTAGGAAGAGCAGGAGGTAGAGGAGGTGTCGTATAGTCTCCTTCAAGATAGTAGATGAGAGGTTAGGTTAGCGAATGCACTAATGTTTAATGATGATAGCTAACAGAATTTCAAATTATCCGTCACCACAATTCAAAGGGGTAGCAGCACGGTGCTCTGTTGATTAAAGATGGGATCTAGATAGAATTTCAAATTGCCGCCACCACATGTTAAATGTATGTAGCTAGTGATAGCAACACGATGCTCTGTTGAATAAAGATGGTGGATGATAGCTAAAGGAAGTTTTTTCAAATTATCCGCCACCACATGTTAAATGTATGTAGCTAAAGATAGCAGTACGATGCTTTGTTGATTAAAGATGACGGATGACAAGTAACAGAACTTTTCAAATTGCCCGCTACTACAGAGAGCAGCACGGCGCTCTGTAGATTAAAGATGGCGGATGACTGCTGACGAAATTACCCGCATGATAGCAGCACAGTGCTCTATTGATTAAAGATGGCGGATGATAGCTGTCAAGAAAGCACGTGGCTTTGTTTACTAAACAAGAGCACGTGGAATTTGCCGCCACCACATTTCAAAGGTATCTAGCTAAAGATGGCAGCACGGTGCTCTCTTGATTAAAGATGGCGGATGACAGCTGTCAAAGAGCATGTGAGTTTGTAAAGCACGTGGAATTTGCCACCGGCATAAAGAGGGCAGCACGGTGCTCTCTGGCGGTTGGCAGCTGTCAGAAAAGCACATGGGTTTGTTTCCAAAGAAGAGCGTGTAGAATTTACCACCACCACATAGAGGGCAGCACGGTGCTCTCTGGATTAAAGATGGCGGATGATAGCTGACAAAAAAGCGCATAGGTTTGTTTCCAAACAGGAGCATAAAGAATTTTTCAAATTGCCGCCACTACATTTCAAAGGTATCTAGCTAAAGAGTGCAGCACTGAGGTTTGCGATGCAAGATGGCGGATGACAGCTGTGACGTACCACATTGCAAAGGTAAGTAGCTAAAGAGGGCAGCACGGTGCTCTCTGGATTAAAGATGGCGAATGACAGCTGTCAAAAAAGCACGTGGCTTTGTTTCCAAACAAGAGCATAAAGAATTTTTCAAATCACCACCACTTCATTTCAAAGGTATCTAGCTAAAGAGTGCAGCACTGAGGTTTCGGATGCAAGATGGCGGATGACAGCTGTGACGTACCACATTTCAAAGGTAAGTAGCTAAAGAGGGCAGCACTGTGCTCTATAGATTAAAGATGGCGGATGTCAGTTGCACGTGGATTTGTTTATCTCACGCTAATGAGGTTACGTTGGTAGCACTAAGGTTTAGGCCCGCCAAGATGGCAGCACTGCCGATGACAGGTGACGAATTTACATCTACTACGATAAAGAGGGCAGCACAGTGCTCTCTGGATTAAAGATGGCGGATGACAGCTGTCAAAAAAGCACGTGGCTTTGTTTCCAAACAAGAGCATAAAGAATTTCTCAAATTACCGCCACTACATTTCAAAGGTATCTAGCTAAAGAGTGCAGCACTGAGGTTTGCGATGCAAGATGGCGGATGAGAGCTGTGACGTACCACATTTCAAAGGTAAGTAGCTAAAGAGGGCAGCACTGTTCCTTCTGGATTAAAGTTGGCGGATGACAGCTATCAAAAAAGCACGTGGCTTTGTTTCCAAACAAGAGCATAAATAATTTTTCAAATCACCACCACTACATTTCAAAGGTATCTAGCTAAAGAGTGCAGGACTGAGGTTTCGGATGCAAGATGGCGGATGACAGCTGTGACGTACCACATTTCAAAGGTAAGTAGCTAAAGAGGGCAGCACTGTGCTCTATAGATTAAAGATGGCGGATGTCAGCTGCACGTAGATTTGTTTATCTCACGCTAGTGAGGTTAAGTTGGTAGCACTAAGGTTTAGGCCCGCCAAGATGGCAGCACTGCCGATGACAGGTGACGAATTTACATCTACTACGATAAAGAGGGCAGCACAGTGCTCTGTGGTTTAAAGATGGCGGATGACGGCTGTCAAAAAAGCACGTGGTTGTCAAAAAGCACGTGGCTTTGTTTACCACGCGCTAGTTAGGTTAAGTTGGTACTACTGAGGTTTAGGCTCGTCAAGATGGCAGTACTGAGGTTAGCGATGCGTTGTTGTCTGTCAAAAAGCACGTGGCTGTCAAAAAACACGTGGCTTTGTTTACCTCGCGCTAGTTAGGTTAAGTTGGTACTACTGAGGTTTAGGCCCGTCAAGATGGCAGTACTGAGGTTAGCGATGCGTTGTTGTCGATGACAGCTGTCAAAAAGCACGTGGCTTTGTTTACAAATTCAAATTTCCCGCGGGTGGTGGAAGAGACCTCTGGGAGGCCTCTGGCTGTGGTGGTGGTGGAGGAGGCATCTGGGAGGCCTCTGGCTGTGGTGGTGGTGGAGGAGGCCTCTGGGAGGCATCTGGCTGTGGTGGTGGTGGAGGTGGCCTCTGGGAGCCTGCGGTGGCGGTGGCGGCCTAACCATGCAATTATACTACTGCTTATATTAGAGCGACTTATTCCCCGACTTTGCATACCGGTTTTCATTAAGATATGACCACTAATAACATAAATATTTAAGAATTAAATTTTAGGCCTTCCCCAAACTTCCGTTTCATTCAGCATGAAAAAATTATTTTGGGCCTAGATTGTAGCGACTTATTCCCATATTCATTAAATTCTCTTCCGCCATTTTCTCTTGATGCGTGTACATACATACATACAGACAGACAGAAATTACGGAAAATTAAAAATCCTTCTTACTGTGGACACGACTGATACAGAAATATCATCATTTTTAAATTCTGAGGAATGTACAGACAAAACTCTTATTTTATATATATAGATGTATCTATGTAAAAATATAAAATAAATATTTTTAACACTGTTTTACTTCCGGAAAAGCAATGTTCTCTGTTCTGTTATTATATTTCTCGTGATTCAATACTATAACAATACAACTATTTTTTTCTCACAACATGTTTTACAAAAGCAGAAGAAAAGATTTTTTTTATTTACTTCCATGAAACGTGTGAATTTAGCACACAACCATTACTAAAACAAACATCTGTAAATGTAATTGGCCAAAGAGTCCATTTGTTAGACTGATGGCTCACTCCCATAGTGGTGAGAATGAAATAACTATTAACCCCTCAGCGTCGCAACCATTTTAGGAGCTTCCTATCCCGCGGCCGGATGAGATTTAAACTACGCGCGACTGAAATACACTGATTCACTTAAAGCGTTACTACAAGTATAAGAGTAGCCCAATATTCACGAAATTTTGAATTCCTTATGAGAGAGCTATGTACATGCAGATAATGACATAATTATTTCACATTACCTTAGTAATTTAGTTTCATGTGATAGAGTTCGAAGCACTCTTCGAGATAGAGACCCACGTCACACTCCTGGCCGCAGTACACCGACGTCGTCTTTTCTCCGTGTTTTGAACACACAATACAACGTCTCTGAGGTTTGTATTTCTCACTCTTGTGTGATAATTTCATGATAAAATGTCTTTCCTGCAACCTTGGAACTGTATTATCGGATGCGCGCCGGCCTTGAATATTTCGTTTCCCGGCCGAGCGAGCTTATTACGTAAATAAACATTCCTCCAGCTGAACCGATAAGATAGGCCTAACTGCTCAGTGTTTGTCCCTGTGACTTGTCTGGATATTATTAGAGAATTTAGGAATCCGAATTCACTGTTGGAAACTTCCCTTTGACCTGTATACTTATCAATAGTCTCCTACACGAAATTTCCAAGTACTGGTTCCTCCTGATCGTCACTCTCATCATTTACCACTGCATATGCCACAGCCGCATCATTTATTTAATTATCACTGCTGCTAATACTGTCACTACTACTTCCGACTAAACACTCATCTAAATTATACAATTTTTCAAGCACATTACTGTCAGTCAAACCACGGCTGAGAAGGCGCGTCACACGGACTGATGAAGCTGCAGCGAGGCCGAAAGCAGCAGGACGAAACTCAATGAGGGGAATAACATTCATGACGAAACAAACCAACTCGATACTGAACCATTCTGTTCATTGGGACAATTGTATTAATTTGAGTATTGGATATTGGAATCACACAAGGCCACCCACGAAGCCAATGTCTTACAGTATATGTCATAAAGGAGTCCAGAAGAAGCGTTCTTATGTGAAGTGAGCGCGAGCGTCATTATGAGAAATCTCCAGAACTCATTAAATGGAGTTATGTCCCAAGCCAAGCCTCTTGATGAAGATTGGGGACGCTTCCCAGATCCCGGCTAAACTTATTATAGGAGGGAAGATAGAATTAAATTAATATCTTTGGTTACGGAAGAGTTGCATTGGATTTGAGACAAGAATTGCAACCTGTATCATTTCTGCTTTATTTTGATATGCATTAGGGCTGCATTCATTAATGCATTCGCTAATTAGAGCTCATGATATAATTAATGCGGGAAAACTTCCCGGGCGCGCTAAGATTGCACGCAGTCAAGCGGCTTGATGACGCTATACGGGATTATAAAATAAGGCCGCCGGGCATATCAGAGTCATTCTTGGACCAAAAGGCTGCTTGAACGAGTCGTCATACTGCGTGTTGGTACTGAGAACAACGCTTTGTCTTCGAGCTACACCTACTACCCGTACTGCTATTTCTGCAAGGAAGTAAGTAATCAACTTGAATATTCAGCTGAATTCAAGATTTTACCTGTGAGAATATGCTATGGGGAGATGAGGTACTGCTTATAAGAGACTAATGAACTAGTAGCTTCATATTTCTATGAGGTCAAGGTATTACTGACGAACTGCTAGAATTAATATTGGCTCAGGTTAGGAATTCTGAAACTTTATGTTGTCCGTGTGATAGGGTGAAAGAACAGTGACTGAGAGGAGTGAAGAAACTATTGTGTACCAGGTTAAAACTCTGAACGAGACTTGGTCAATGTGACGTGTGAGACACGCTAGTAGTGGAGACAGGCATCGAGTTTGGACAGTCTGTAATATATGAATTTATTTTCAGTTACCCAGCATCAAGTCCGAACGAGTGTTTGACATCACCATTGCAAGGAAGCCACAACCAGGAGCTGAAGCCAACACGACAACGGGCATCGATCCAGGAACGTTGGGAGCACCTGATCAGCACAACGTCGAAGGGGACACCTTCCAACTACAGAGGGAGCTGTACGAAGACGCAACACAAGAAAGAATGTCTCCAAATGGTCAACAGTATCTGATGCCAGCGCCGCCGTCCATCATGAGGTGGTAGATTCAGGGGTCCACAGGGATGGCCGCTCCGTCATGTCATCGATAACAAGGTCAGAGCTTTCCAATTCTGTTTCAAGCATGTCATTTAAATTTAGATAGGAATATGGGGGCCGTCAGTCAGATTAGTTATGGTAGGACAATTTTCCTTGTAATTTAGAGCTAGGCCTCAAACTCGAACCCCGTACATTAAGGTAGATGTTATTTGTAGAGTCCTTGTTAGCGTGTTCATATTTCACTTTGCTTGTGTTATTTTAATGTATGTGTGATTTTATGGGTCTGATCGAACTCCTTTGGTCATAGGAGGTTAGTCTACAGATAGGTACTTTTATTAGATCGCATTTAGGCATTTATTTTTGCAGACGTAGATGTGTATAGTTGTGACCAAGACGTGACCAGTAATTCTGATTCACTGATAGAGCGAGCGAGGCCGAATATTTAAGAGATATGAGCCCATGATAGGCAGAAATAAGATGTGCGATTGATATGAGAGAGCCCAGCACAATTGAGAGTTTATTGAAAATATTTAGAGAGGTCTAGTATGGCCATGTGACTATCGCTTAATGATTAGTGTTTTTGTAGCACCAGGATTGAGCCCATGAGAGGCATAAGTAAGATTTGCGAGACTGCTGGAGATATTAAGACGAGGGCAGATAGCCCAGGTGTATTTAAAAGAGGGCTGTAGCAGCAGATTACGTGAGATGTTTCTTTGAAAGGCAAGACTTTAGCCTGTCGCCCATTTGAGCTCATAAATTAGGGGGCTGCCGCAAGTGAAGTGGTGAGGGTGGAGGTCATTGAGCTTGACGTCACAGGCTTGTGAGTTGGTGATGGTCGTCTGCAGTTTGTCAAGTGTGCCAGGGGGGAAGAAACGACCTTCATGTTTTGAAAGCAGGGAGAGAGTGTTTTTGTGTCCTATTTGTTTTACGTATGATTTTAACACTGGCCCGTTTGGTACTTACACGCGTGTATATGTTGATTATGTCCTTTTTATTTTGTTTGCATAGGTATCTTTGAAGCCTTACTCGTCATGGGACTAGGGTTCGTGACCGAGTCAGGTCATTGTACATTTTGTGGTGATTTTTGTTTGCACCGGGGTTCGACGGCGCGAGGCATTGTAAATTGTTATGGGAATTACTGATATGAGTAGTTAAGCGGATATCCATCTTTCTAAACTTCGTTACTTACACTATTGTAACATGCTTGTTGCAGCTCACTTGTTTTCGTCAAGGCAGTGAACTGGTTGTCATCGGCTCAGCGTTATTTACCCTGTCATAATGAAAAGCTCTATCCTTTGTAAATAATTCAATTTTGTGTAATAAATCCCTATTTGTTAAACTTTGAATGCAGCGGTGTTTTCTGTTATATATATATTTTTTTTTAGCCGAATTTTACCTGATTTGTCACATATCCTCTTGTTTATCTTTTGTTGCCCCGTTATACCCATGTTATCCCTGAGAAGATTGCTTTTTCGACTGAGTGAAGAGGAGTGTGTTCAGGTAAGACTATGTGCACCAGCTCACGTTTGTGAGAGTTCTTTCACTACCGTACTCTGGGTTCGAGACCGGCTTTCGCCTGGCCGGAACTTCAGAGTCCAGTAGGGCACAATACATATCAGATAAAAAGTCGAGACATCGTCTTTCAAGCGAGATATATACCATAAACAACTGGTTCTCGTATCGTATGACAGAAAGCAGCACTAACTGATGCCTACACAGAGCGCTCGTGGAGAATTACGAAAATATTACAAGCCGAGAAATAAAGACAATATGATAAATATTTTGCACTCTCAATGTACAAATAGAGCAAAGAACATCACGCGAAAAGACAAACTTCTCATATCTCATTTCTTTATTTTATTACGTGGGAAAGAAAGAAGAAAACAGGCTTTAAAGAAGCAGAGATTACTAGTGCTCAGACTTACTTCACAAATATTTACCCTTACAAAAACAACTACATTTTAACGATCTTCATTCTTATTTTACAACACTGATAAACCCCAAAATTTCTTCTTGGAAACAAAACAATTTGCAAATCCACAACTCCAAATCTCTTCGCGCTATAGCCGTAAATGCGAAACCATGCATGGGTCTATACAACGTATAGAGGCCGGCGCTGAGGGGTTAAACGAAAAAGATTGGTTCATCTCTCTTTGCCTCTCTCTGTCATTAGGAAAATATCTACCATGAAACAACCTACCCCGGGTTATATTTGCAAAGATTGTGGAAGAACCTTCCTCTGGGGTTACAACAAGAGTGGCACAAGATCTCATAATAGTTCAATTTTTGGTGCAATCACTGTAAAAGACTGTTCAAGAACCCTTCCATCGGCAAACATCATGAAGAAACCTGTAGTGTAGTTTCATCCAGAAATAAGTTTAAAGAGCTCAAAGTATTCTACCAGATAATAATTTATTTATGAATAGTAAACTTTTACAAAATATTTCAAACTCTACTTCATTGTCTCGATTTACAACAAGTTCTGTTCCTATGCTCACATCTGAAGAGGAAGAAAAAGAAGATCTCATTGGTATTTACCATCACAGTTCCTAATTTTATTTCATTTTCTAAGCCTACTAAATGTTCTATCACATTGCAAACATCTAAATAAGTAGAGCAGCCGGATGAGGTACAAAATGAAGGTGATAAAAAAGATGACCGAGATGGTCTCAACACCTTTTTCCAATGAAGCCAGTTAAATAGAGTTTTCTACATATCAACAGTCTGCACGTAATCCAAAATGTTAACAACAAGCCTCTGTTACCGTATGTAGATATAAGATCCCAACCTACTCGTAGAACACTTGTAACAGATAAGAGCCGATCAAGATTGTCATTACACAAAGTATGAAACAGAGATTCTAGAAATAGGGCATAACTGAAGATGTAAAACATAACATTACTAATCTTTTTGGCTGAACTTCAGTTTTGCGTTTTGCACAACTATATCAAGAAAATAGTTGCATAAAATGCAAAAAAAAATTGTAATGCTCATCTCATTTATCCACACTATTCAGTCACTGATCATTAGCCCGCACTCATTAGTAACTCTTAAGAAACCATTGCTTAATTGCCCCCTGATCAATTGCAATTGCTTATTAGACCCTGCTCATTGAGTCATGCTTAACTGACCCTTGCTCATTAGCGACTGCTCCTTGCTGATGACCACGCAGTTTCCAACAGTCTTAGGGGGCTGTCACACTGGATCGATCGAACGACTGCGATCAACCTACAGAGGGCAGTGTCACCAGTCACACTGCATCGATCGTCAGCGAACAACTACGAGCGATGGAGATCGACTGGTTTGTGAAAACAAACCTGTTCGTTTTTCAGTCGCAGTCGTTCGATAATGGCGGACGTAACATTGTGTTCTGTTGATGAAATCGAAACATTATTTTGCCTAGTGTATGAAAACAAAGTGTTGTATAATCCTAGATTCCCTGGATATACTAATAGGGAGACCGTAAATTTCGTATGGCATTTTATAGCGTCGAGAATTGGGACGAAAACTGGTAAGTAATTACTATATTTATTATGATTATGTTACGAATAGTGTTATCTTAGATTAATTATTAATAAAATGTGTTACATGGAATAGACTGGTAAAGAAAGTTATACTAGGAAAAGTAGTAATTATCATTCTTATGACTTAATTGAAGAAATGTTTGGAAAACATAGTGCTTTCCTAACCTCCATCTCGTAGGCCTCCCAAATGAAATGAACAACGTTCTTCGTTTTAATGACAAATAAGTGTATGCCATAAGTACTACAGGTATATTTTCTTTATCACAATATTCTAATTCATTGTTTCAGGAAAAAGTTGTGCCAAAATATGACAAATTCTGAGGGCAGGGTATCGAACTTGGAGAGATAACATCCCCTCCTCCCCTCCCAGGTTCTTCTGTATAGAAAACAAAAAATGGGTCTACTTCACTGCCTCAACTTTCTGGAACACTTCATTGCTGGAAGAAGGTACAATTCTGTAATATTTATTTTTAAAATTAGGCCTACACTACAGACAAGTGTTCTAGTTGTGAAAGAGTGAGAGGAAAATTCAGTCTGTAGGCCATAAGTTCTAACCATCCGTTCATTAATGTATCAGATATGACTGAAAGTAATATAATAAAATCTAAAATCTTACTAAAATAATTATTGAAACTAATAATTTCTTAAACAGAAGGTTTGTGTGCAGACTAAAATATAGCTCCAATTTTTATCTATCTATCTATCTATATATATATATATATATATATATATATATACAGGGTGATTCACCCAACATGTTACACGGAAATGACTTCTATACCATTAATGATATCGGCATTCTGTTTCCGTAGTCCTAAATGGTACCCAGAGCCTTGTAAAATAACGTGCTACTTAGTCTCATGGGGTGATTAATAACCGAGATATTGATACTAACTCCATATTTTTAAATGGAACGGTACAAATTCACACAGCTGGCCTAAAAGCTTAACTGCGTACAAGTTCAAATATGTAATTATTTTCAAAATCGGACAATTACTTTTTGAGATATAATTAAGAACAGCACACGCGGTTTTGCATGCCCCATCAGACGGCGTGAAGTCGGCCAAGGACGTATTGGCAAGCAAGCTGCTTCCTGGCATTGATTCCAGCCACAGAACGGATACCAGGCATGTACTATATACATAATGTGATGTACCGTAACATACCCTGGGTGTGCAACGTTATTGTATGACTGGCAAACACACAACGGGGAAGGGAAATTAAATTTGTTTTGTTTTGTTATGACATCCATGTGTAATAGGTTGCGCTCAGTTTAGAGTCGTTTTTCACGGATGGGAATGGGAAGGATTTGGAAAAGACGTCGGCCGTGGCCTATACCAAAGGTACCTATCCGGCATTTGCCTGGTGTTGAACATGGGACACTATGAAAATCACTTTCAGGTTGGGCGAGGCAGGACTCGAACCTGCCCTCTCCCGAATGCACGCTACTACAGGCGCGCTTGAGCTCCGTGGAGATTAATGCGTGTAAAATAAATAAGTGATAGTGTTGATGCCATCACATCACGATCAGCTCTGAACATCCCACATAATAAGTCGAGCTGTTTGTCTCCTAATGTCTAACCTATCCCAACCCAAATAATCCAGCATTGGTAACACTGCTCCTTCGCCTGAAATAGCCTAGTACAAAACGAGGTGCGCTTTGTACCACACACACACACCCATGCAAACGGCGCTACATGACCACGTTGTCAAATGCCCGGAAATGAAATAACAACAAACAGCCACTATTCTCCGCAGCCTGTCGAGTTTCTTAATCACGTGTAGCGGCTAGCATTCGTAGCTGTCGCCGCGGTGGTCCGGGTTAAATTCCCGACTCTGATAAGCAATTTAATTCTGTTTGGAGGGCTGGAACGGGGTACACTTCGCCTCGTGAGGTAAAGCGGGGAAGAGATGGGTTCGGTAACCATCTCAGCTATCCTGGGAGTGATCCCGTGGTTTCCCACCAATACTCCAAGGAAATGTCGGGATGGTTGCTTACTTACGATAACGGCCGCCTCCATCCCAATTCCCCACCTGAATTACAAATACAGTACACTGCTACAGACACCACAATAACGTAGGTTATCAGGCACATTCTAACACACACACACACGGCTACACGACCACGATGTTCAAGCCCCGGAAATGAAATAACAACCACTATTCTCTGTACCACTTCGAGTGTATTAATCACGTACCACGGACATTATTAATTTGCTTTTCTAGAAGGAGCTCTTCCGGTGTTTTGTGTTATGTTTATTTCTCAACTCATACAGTAGTATGTACTGTGCACTAAAACCAGTGACATCGTTATGTTCCTTTCAAGCCAAAGTACTTATTTCATTCCCTTTAAACACATCAACCCTCTCTGCCCTGTCATGAGTTCGCCTGTAATACACACTTTGCGAACCCATCACATGTGTACGAGGTGCTTACATTCCTGGTATCCATCCTGTGGCCGGCATCACACCCAAGAACCTGCTCGCGCGTCAATATGTCTTTGCCCAACTTCACGCTGTCTGATGCGGCATGCAAAACCGCGCATGCTGTTCTTATTTATATCTCAAAAAGTACTTGTCCGATTTTGAAAATAATTACATATTTGAACTTGTACGCAGTTAAGCTTTTAGGCCAGCTGTATGAATTTGTACTGTAACCGCGATTTCGAACGCGTACATAAATAATAATAATAATAAAATGGTAAATAATATAAAAATAATATGACTAAGGAAATAGAAAAGGACGCAGTGGCGGTGAACTCATATCAGAACTTAGAAGCGTGACGAGTATCCTTCGATACGCAAAATTAAATCAAATACAGGGAACACTTACAGGCCTAAAAATGACAACTAAGACAGGATAGTGGAACGAGCTGGGAAGCCCTATCTATGAGGTCCACGGGAACGTATGACGTTATGGGGGAGAAAAGACTTACATGAAACACCCTCTAGCTTAATTATATTAAAAATAACAAATAACCAAAAATTACAAGAGACTAAATTATATAACAGTGCAGCAGATACTTTACACATTTGACCAACGCAATAATTACGAAACCAAAACAGAAATGAAAGGATAGTTAATTAAAAGACAGGAGAAAAACTTTAAATTACAAGATCGAGAATCTAGGACAAACTCAAGACATGATGAATATTAAACTTAGAAAATCGCATTAACCAGGAAAATACCAAAACGCAAAGGAATTAAATTAAATTAAACGAAATCAGAAAACATTGATAATAACAAGAAAATAGCACTGAAATAACACTTACCTCGGAAAGGCAGAAGTTCCCGAGGGTAGCCCTCGAGCGCGAACGCTCGCTAGGGCGGTCGGATGGAAAATGACGCCGAGCAAACGCATCATTTTTCCAAAGCCGGCAAGGAGACCGGATATGGCCCGATTACAATCAACCAATAAGAAACAATTTCTACTAGATTCTCGTTTGCCAATATATTCGCATAACCATATATGGTTATTTCCTGTCAACAGACGCTAGATAAATTACATCACTTATTTCAACATCCCTAACAGCGCGTGCGGTATAGGCTGTTCCAAATTAAATGTTACCAAATTACATCATGATATACGAATCACTTTATCACACTTGCAATGTTAACAATCCAATCTTGAGGTTTTCTTAATTTACATTTTACTATTGCCTGAAAGAAAAATTATTACACATACCCCAGCCACATAAACAAATATTCCAGCAAAGTCCAGAGTTCTTATTTCTTCATTTCTCAAAATATTACAAACAAAATAAAATCCTTCAGTTATGTTAAATTTTAAAAAAAATTTACATTTTCAAACTCTAACTTCTTGCAACACACAACATCCAGTTCCAGTTCACTGTCCCACCACAGCTTACATGTACCATTCCACTTAAAAATATGGAGTTACTATCAATATCTCGCTTATTAATCACTCCATAAGACTAAGTAGCACGTTATTTTACAAGGCCCTGGGTACCATTTAGGACCACGAAAACAGAATACCGATATCTTTAATGGTTTAGAAGTTATTTCCGTGTAACATGTTAGGGGAATCACCCTGTATATATAATATAATATATTGTTCATTTTTTTAGTCCTATAACAAACACACCTATGGAAGTGGCACTTGGTGTAGGAAAGCCTTCTCACTAAGCTGAAATGGAGGAGGAAGCCGAAATAACTTGTGTTGGAGGGGTCTAAATCCTGCAGTTCAGTAATTATTTAAGGGACTTCAACTTCCAGTCCAGTGAGTTCTGCTTCTACAAACAGCTCTGCCAGCAGTTAAGAAAAAAGAAAGAAACAGAAATGTGAAAGTGACAGTGATGTGTTAAGTAAATATTTAGAAAAGATACTGAAAACGATACATAATCAATGTTATTTTTAGTGTCTTCATGATGACATGGAAAGTCTGAGTGAACTAGGTCGAAGTGTTTTCAGAGTTAAAATTCAGGAACTGTTGTATACAATGCTAGATCAAGAAAGAATCTAATAAAATTTATATCCTTGAGAAATGTTCTACTTTTTAAATTAAATCAGTTTTCCTTCTACTTATCTATCAATATTTATTGGAATCCTCAGTGAGTTATATGTATTAGCACCCAATGAGAAAATAACCTTAACTCCAATTTTTATGAATTATTAGCATTACTACAACTTAATTTGTATATTTTATGTGGTAGAACACATATGGTTTACAAAAGAAGGAGTAGCCTATTTTGAAATACTGGTAGTAGGTCCTTTGTGTGTATGTAGTAAGCAATTGTACAGCACAGGTGGTCTGAAACCAGACCAGTGTATTGATAGTTCTGTCCAAGAGCTGACTTCCATCTTACGGTATACTGTTGATTGCAAATGCAAGCTCATTGCACTAGGTTTGTACAGCACAGGTGGTCTGAATCCATACTGGTGCATAGATACAAGTAGTTTTGTCCAGGAGCTGACTGCCTTCTTACAGATTACTGTTGATTGCCTATGCAAGCTCATTGCATTAGGTTTACTGCACCCATATTCAATGTTGTTTACTATAATACCATCCTGGGAGAATACACACCCTAAATAACTATTTGAAATTATCTACCAGTTCTATTTTTGTATTCACAACCTGACATTCAGTTCCCTTTTAGGTGTCTTCCCTACTGCAATTACTTTAGTCTTGAAAAGACTAATTTTATCATTATTATTATTATTATTATTATTATTATTATTATTATTATTATTATTATTATTATTATTATTATTATTATTATTATTATCACACGAATGTGCATTACATAGATTATTCATTTTCATGTCATAATCATTGCATCTTTTTTTAAAGTTGCAGGTTATTTGATTGCACATTTTCAGTAGACCAAGTTGTTCACATAAGACAAACTTCTTACCACAGTTATACCTAACTGAATCCCTCCCTGCCACCTTATACCTTTGTAACTTAGCCTTTACCTCCTCATTCCAAGTACTCTCCTGCCATTGATACCTGTTTGCACCAGCAATCATTCTCACTACTTTCATTGCCTACCGAAGGCATCAAGGTAGACCCATTCTTACATTTCTTGTGCTGTAGATCCATGTGAACAATGAAGAACAAAGGTAGAAAATTCATTTCTAACTGTTTTGACAGGTGTTTCTACAAAAGTTTTGTAGATTTTCATCTACAAAATAAAAATCTGCATTTTGTGTGATGTGTTATTAAGGGGATATGATGGCAGAAAATGTACACATTTATAAAAAATATATTCATATGACAGTTACATGCTTTTAATAAAAGGTTGAGTAGATTAATTACCCTGTAAGTTAATCCGAGATCTTACAAGAGCCAAGCACCCTACTCTGTCAAACATTATTTTATATTATCAGTATTTACAAATAATTTTGACAGGCAATGCATGATATAGCAAAATGAAACCATTTACCACCTTAGCAACAGCCCTAAGTAATATTCCACTTTAAACAGCTATGGTAATTAGTTGATAGAAAGGCATATTCACTTCTAAAAATAGAAGGCAAGGTGCTTGTAATTAGCACCTATTATTGTTTGCAGTGTTTGGTTCTCATTTTTGGTGAAATTGAAGGCAAAGTTTTCATTTTCCTTCAACTGATTCATAAGGGAAGTATTTCAGGATGGCTAGATAGGCTTGGTAGTGTTCACATCAGTAAAGTAGATGCATATGAAAAATACACAGAAAGGCAAATTCAACATTGAGGTAAGAAAGAGAGTCCTACCAGACCTTTGTGGAAAAAGTTATCACTCTGTACCAAGGAGTTTACCAGTAACTTGGATGGAAGTGCAGGATTTAGATTAATATGTTTATTATTGCCATGTGAGAAATTAGATCAGCTTGCCAGTGCAAAGTTTGGGGAGACAGTACGTTATGCATAGTGATGTGGGTAATAAACAAGACCTTGTATGTAATTTACATGTAGTTGTGACAAGTATCAGTCTATCAAAAATCAAATCAAAATCTCTTTATTTGCAAATGAGGTGTCTACCTCAGTGGCAAATGGTACACTAAAATACATTATTGTCAAGCACTAAATTTTAAATTAACTAGTGAAGAAGATAATTTTCCCAGAATACAATATTATACAATTTACTCTAACAATTTTTTCTATTAAACACACTCCTCATCTATATAAATAAAATTGTTTCTGTTTGTCTGTCTGTTTGTCTGTTCCACCATCACGTCGAAACGGCTGGATAGATCTCAACCAAACTTCATATTTAGAGTATACTGACCCCGGGGAAGGTTTCGATATGCATATCATTTTAAAATCTTTGAAAAGACGGGGGTTTTATAGGAAAAACGGTTTTCCTCCATTTTCTCTTATACTATTATAGGCAAAATATCGAATTTGTCGTATAAGGACGAGACAAAGCTCAATTTAATCCTCTTGACGCAAAGAACAAAACTCGGTAAGCCCTACGGGCCCGAAAACCATGTTTTAAGGCCCTAAAACCAACCGTTACGGAGATATTGGCACCACACTACCCCTGCTCTAGGAATCGGATAAAGAAATGAACTGCCGTAACCATGGCAACGTCAGCTCCAGGATTCTAGAGCAGTGAGATTATGCATGTACGTTTGGGCATAGGTGTCAACCAAAATAGGTACAAATAAGACTTAATATCTGGGAAAAAAATATACTGTTGTGTAAGGCACTCATAGGACTCCTTTGGGCGGGGATAAATAAAATTGTTTCTGTTTGTCTGTCTGTTTGTCTGTTCCACCATCACGTCGAAACGGCTGGATAGATCTCAACCAAACTTCATATTTAGGGTATACTCATCCCGGAGAAGGTTTTGATATGCATATCATTTTAAAATCCTTGAATAGACAGGGGGTTTATAGGAAAACCAGAATGGTTTTTCCACCATCACGTCGAAACGGCTGGATAGATCTCAACCAAACTTCATATTTAGAGGATACTCATCGCGGGGAACTTTTCCATATGCATATCATTTTAAAATATTTGAATATATGGGGGGTTTATAGGAAAATCAGAATGGTTTTTCCACCATCACGTCGAAACGGCTGGATGGATCTCAACCAAACATTGTATTTAGAGTATACTAATCCCGGGGAAGGTTTAGATATGCATATCATTTTAAAATCCTTGAATAGACGGGGGGTTTATAGGAAAACCAGAGTGGTTTTCCCACCATCACGTCGAAACGGCTGGATAGATCTCAGCCAAACTTCATATTTAGAGTATACTCATCCCAGGAAAGGTTCCGATATGCATAGCCTATAATTTTAAAATCTTTGAATAGACGGGGTGTTTATAGGAAAACCACAGTGGTTTTCCTCTATTTTCTCTTATACTATTGATTTTCTGTAAACTTCGTTTACCGTACGTGAAATGTCTCTTCATTATAAACAACTTTCGTTATGTTCATAATTTACCTTACTCTTCACATGACGGAGAAATTTACAATTTTCTGCTGGTATCATGCTCTGCATTTAGTGACCGACAGACCGACAACGAACCTACAGGTTACCATGGCAACGTCTCTGACTGCATGCCAGTAGGGAAGTAACGTATTGCCATTTTCCTCATCATGCTTTTAAATTCGTGGTTGTTCCTTGGGTAGATGGCAAGAGAGGCATCAATCGGCTCATCTGCGGGATATTGGCGGAATATCGTTGGAGGTTATAACCGCCCTCGAATAGATTAAGTAATAACACCATTAGTCATCTTCATATTTGTTTACCTAAGAATCACTGAACCTAAATTTCTCCTCTGTTAGCGCTTTATTATATCCATAACTCACGGCATTTATTTATTTGTCGTTATCCGGCTGTCCTCAGTTATAATCCATTTTCTATTAGTTTCAACATTCTTAACTGTATTATTTTCTTCCTTAATTACGCCGTATGTACGTGAATGCTAGAAACTACTGGATGCATTTCCACCAAGATTCGTATTTAGAATACACCTGTCCTTGATAGGTTTCAGGGCAAGTATTGTTTCTAAATCCCTGAACTAACTGGGGGTTTATACGAAACCGAAACAGTGATTTTGCACTTCCAAAAAATATACACAACAAAAGTTTATGGAAGTCTACCTACCTTGGTAGAAATTAATGTCTAAACCTTTTTTTCTCATGTGCATCATTTCGATACGAGGATCAATAAGGGAGATATCATTAAAGGACCGTTTTTCTGTACAAGTCCCATCGGACTTAACTCACGAGCGGGTGCGTGTAAAGCGTATTCCTTACAACTTGAAAACTACTGAAGACATTCGAAACAAAATTTATATTTAGCATCCACCTGTCCAAGGGTAGGTTTTAAACGTAAATAACATTTCATGTTCCGAAATGGACTGGCGGTTTATAAGGAACCGAAATGGTGATTTTACTCTTCCACAATATATACAGAACAAGACCAACCTGACTGGAAATCGACCAAACCTGATGGAATTCCACCTCTAAACCTTTTTTTTCATGTGCATTTTTTCGTCAGGAGGATTAATAAGGGAGATATCATGAATGGTCACTTTTGCAGGTTAAGTCCAGCGGACATAGCCCAAAAGGTGTTTTACATGGAGCAGATTCCTTATCTATATAAATCAAATCGTAACGACTGTGTACCTCTACACTGACTATTTTGGCGAAATTTTCCTACAGCTTTCCGTTTAAGGGGTAATAATAACAATCTCCATAATTTTTGATTTCCTGAAAGTCCTAATTTTTACCCGCCTCGCCCAAAATCCACATTGTGGCATAATCTGCCAGAAGAATAAGAAGATAATTGAAATTTGACAAAATTATACGTTTTAGCCTGTAACGAATGAAAAATCCTATATCATTAAATTTTTCATTTTTTATCCCCGAAGAATATCGAAATATGCAGGCAATTTTAATGATGGTGCAGACCTTCGGAAATTCCTATCACGTAACGGATTGCACAATCTCCGTTCAATTTGGAATGATCTACAACCTTGGTCTTATGACTTTATGCCGTATCTGTATCCCTTTTACGTTTGATTTTTCTCTATTAATCGATGTTAAGTCAATTTGGAATTTTCACATGCATTATTCATACTTTCAATTACTTATATGAAATACAGAATCATCAAACTCTTCACGAAAATTGGCCCACTCAGTAGCCATATGTGAGCCAAATGCTACGTATGTAGCTGTCACATTATTATCCGAAAAGTAATGTAATGTGAGAAGATCTTACAAAACCTTTACCCTGTTCCACGTTTCTAAATCTGACCCAAGAATAGATGACATATCATTGGACCAGCCATTTAGGCCACTAAATCCGGCGTGTCTTATGGTATAATCCTTTGTCGATATGACGTACGTTTAGTAGCAGTTAATCTGTAAATGAAGGTCTTCAATATTGTAAACACGCATATACTTTCGTATGTCGATCTATATATATTCACTGATGTCGATTTAGCGATCGAGAAAGGGTCGGTCTGCTATTGTAATCAGTACTCCCCACACCGACTTTGACTGGCAGTAGGAAAGGGTTCCTTCTCCAACTCCTGTGTAACTGTCATTAGTAAGGAAGGCCTACAATTGTAATGAATAGTTCCCTTCTCGATTTGACTTGCAGAAGGTAAGTGAGCATGCAGTTTTGTTTAAAACTCCCCTACCCGATTGTGTTTGGCAGTAGGCAAGGGTGCCCGCCATTATAAAGAAATGTACTCATCTAAAATGTGACTGGCATTAGGCATAGTGGCCTGCTATTTTGATGGAAACTCACCAACTTGGTGTGACTGGCAGTACGCTGGCTGGCAGTAGGAAAAGGGGCCTGTCATTATAATGATAACTGCACAACTCAATTTCGAGTGATAGTAGGGTAATTGCCTGCCATTATAATAAAAACTGTAATCTGTCTGGAGGTAGGAAAGGGGGGCTGCCATTTTAACGAAAACTCCCCAAATCGATTCTGTCCGCATAGTAGGCAATGGGGCCTGCAATTATAATGTAAACTTCCCAACCTGATTGTGAATGCCAGTAGGCAAGTGAGCCTGCCGTTATATCACAAATCCGTAACAAACACTTTACATTGGAAACGTACGGGGACCTCCCCATGCTCTTTCTCGGATAACGCTAAGAGACATGCAATTTTAAAACTATCTTATTTACTGCATGTACACTATTTACTTCGATATTCGAATACAATGTAGAATACCGTAGCGAAGCACGGGTACATTCGCTAGTCCTTAATAAATTTATATTGTTTACAAAATTCTACTTATAATATCTCCTGTACTTACAAACATAGTGTACTCATATACAGTATGTGAAATTACTTGTAATAATACTATGCAACTGGTATAAGATTAAAATTAACATTGCATTTATTTACTTATTCCTTACCCATTTTGGAACCTAAGTAGCATAACGACCTGCTGTGTCTTAAAGAGAGTCCCTTCTGCCACCACTTTTCAGAGTTCCTGAAGGGCCTTCACAGCTACCGTAGCGGTCCCAGGGCCCTGAAAGTCCCCACTGTACTTCACCCCTACAGGCAGTCCCCTACTTGGGCTGTCCAAACTCCATAGACCAGAGGATGGAATTAATTTAATCACACACATTTTTTTTTACAATATCCTGCACAGACCGAATGCCCTCTAATCATTTATTTTCTCTGTTGCAGTTTATTCTCTTCTTGAATATTACACTGCCAACTTACTCATTACAACAATATTCCAGGTGCTTTTCCTATAGTTCTTAATCTAGTATACAGAGCACTAGCCTTTCCTGAACTCCTCAAGAAATGTACACATATGTGAATACACAGTACCCTAATGAGATTTTAAATTTTTTACTTTGGAAGAGATGTCCATAGACAAACTTTCTTCACAGGAATTTGGTAAAAGTAGCTGCTTTTCAAGATGCTGTAGTCTTTAGTGATATAAATTATGACAGGATTGTCATTCTTGCACAAAGTTTGGCTTTAGACCTGAATTCTTTGCACAAAGGACAGTACAGAAATTCAGCAAATGCTTGTCATGAAAACAATATGCTACTATTTTGAACATGGCACAATAACAAAGAAGAGGAGAGGCAAGAAGAGATTTGCAGAGGATCATGAGGGAGAAAAACAGTGTAAGGAACTCCATTACTTTTCCTTGTTTCTCCTATTTTCACAATATTCAGAACATATGTACATTTTTCTTTCTTTCAAAATTATTTACAGGATTGTAATGAAAATTGAAACACTATTTCTACATTAGATAATGTAAATTTCGACTGGAAGCATTTCTTGATATATCTATTATATCAACTGGTATGAAAAAAAAAATTAATAAGCTGTTAACCTCCATCTAATGAACACCTCAGAATATCATTCGAAAAGACTAATTATGTCCCAAGAACTAGCATCATTTAAATAAATAATAGTAAATGATATTAGTCTTATATCTGAAGTACAATGAGCCACTGTTGTGAGGCTTTTGTTGGAATATTCACTCTGTCAAGAATTCTGGCTGTAGTGTTCTATGAATGACATCACATATAATAGGAACTAGCGAATGTACCCGTGCTTCGCTACGGTATTCTACATTGTATTCGAATATCGAAGTAAATAGTGTGCATGCAGTAAATAAGATTGTTTTAAAATTGCATGTCTCTTAGCGTTATCCGAGAAAGAGCATGGGGAGGTCCCCGTACGTTGTTTCCAATGTAAAGTGTTTGTTATGGATTTGTGATATAACGGCAGGCTCACTTGCCTACTGCCATTCACAATCGAGTTGGGAAGTTTACATTATAATTGCAGGCCCCATTGCCTACTATGCGGAGAGAATCGATTTGGGGAGTTTTCGTTAAAATGGCAGCCCCCCTTTCCTACTTCCACACAGATTACAGTTTTTATTATAATGGCAGGCAATTACCCTACTATCACTCGAAATTGAGTTGTGCAGTTATCATTATAATGCCAGGCCCATTTTCCTACTTCCAGCCAGCTTACTGCCAATCACACCAAGTTGGTGAGTTTCCATCAAAATAGCAGGCCACTATGCCTAATGCCAGTCACATTTTAGATGAGGACATTTCTTTATAATGGCGGACACCCTTGCCTACTGCCAAACACACTCGGGTAGGGGAGTTTTTAACAAAACTGCATGCTCACTTGCCTTCTGCAAGTCAAATCGAGAAGTGAACTATTCATTACAATTGTAGACCTTCCTTACTAATGACAGTTACACAGGAGTTGGAGAAGGAACCCTTTCATACTGCCAGTCAAAGTCGGTGTGGGGAGTACTGATTACAATAGCAGATCCACCCTTTCTCGATCGCTACAAATCGACATCAGTGAATATATATAGATCGACATACGAAAGTATATGCGTGTTTACAATATTGAATATTGAAGACCTTCATTTACAGATTAACTGCTACTAAACGTACGTCATATCGACAAAGAATTATACCATAAGACACGCCGGATTTAGTGGCCTAAATGGCTGGTCCTATGATATGTCATCTATTCTTGGGTCAGATTGAGTTAGAAACGTGGAACAGGGTAACGTTCTTGTAAGATTATATCACATTACATTACTTTTCGGATACATACATAGCATTTGGCTCATATATGGCTACTGGGTGGGCCAATTTTCGTGAAGAGTTTGATGATTCTGTATTTCATATAAGTAATCGAAGGTATGAATTATGCATGTGAAAATTCCAAATTGACTTAACATCCATTAATAGAGAAAAATCAAACGTAAAAGGGATACAGATACGGCAAAAAGTCATAAGACCAAGGTTGTAGATCATTCCAAATTGAACGGAGATTGTGCAATCTGTTATGTGATAGGAATTTCCGAAGGTCTGCACCATCATTAAAATTGCCTGCATATTTCGATATTCTTCGGGGATAAAAAGTGAAAAATTTAATGATCTTGGATATTTTCCGTTCGTTACAGGCTAAAACGTATAATTTTGTCAAATTTCAATTATCTTCTTTTTCTTCTGTCAGATTATGCCGCAATCTGGATTTTGGGCGAGGCGGGTAAAAATTAGGACTTTCAGGAAACTAAACCAAAAATTATGCAGATGGTCATTATTACCCCTTAAACGGAAAGCTGTACGAAAATTTCGCCAAAATAGTCAGTGTAGAGGCACACAGTCGTTACGATTTGATTTATATAGATAAGGAATCTGCTCCATGTAAAACACCTTTTTGGCTATGTCCGCTGGACTTAACCTGCAAAACTGACCATTCATGCTATCTCCCTTATTAATCCTCCTGACGAAACAATGCACATGAAAAAAGGTTTAGAGGTGGAATTCCATCACGTTTGGTCGATTTCCAGTCAGGTTGGTCTTGTTCTGTATATATTGTGGAAGAGTAAAATCACAATTTGTTTTCCCTATAAACCGCCAGTCCATTCCGGAACATGAAATGTTATTTACGTTTAAAACCTACCTTTGGACAGGTGGATGCTAAATATGAATTTTGGTTCGAATGTCTTCAGTAGTTTTCAAGTTGTAAGGAATACGCTTTACACGCACACGCTCGTGAGTTAAGTCCGATGGGACTTGTACAAAAAAACGGTCCGTTAATGATATCTCCCTTATTAATCCTCGTATCGAAATGATGCACATGAGAAAAAAGGTTTAGAAATTAATTTCTACCAAGGCAGGTAGATTTAAATTAACGTTGGTTGTGTATATTTTGTGGAAGTGCAAAATCACTGTTTCGGTTTCGTATAAACCCCCAGTCAGTTCAGGGATTTAGAAACAATATTTGCCCTAAAACCTATCAAGGACAGGTGTATTCTAAATATGAGTATTGGTGGAAATACATCCAGTAGTTTGAAGCACTCGCGTACATACGGCGTAATTAAGGAAGAAAATAATACAGTTAAGAAAGTTGAAAGTAATAGAAAATGGATTATAACTGAGGACAGCCGGATAACGACAAATATGTAAATACCAAGTTAATGTATTGGAAAATCAAATGCCCCTCAATAAATTATGCTAGTGTGAGTTATGGATATAATAAAGCGGTAACAGAGGAGAAATTTAGGTCCATTGATTCCTAGGTAAACAAAAAATAAGAAGATGACTAATGGTGTTATTACTTAATCTATTCGAAGGCGGTTATAACATCCAACGATATTCCGCCAATATCCCGAAGATAGGCCGATTGACGCCTCTCTTGCCTTCTACCCAAGGAGCAACCACGAATTTAAAAGCATGATGAGGAAAATGGCAATACGTTACTTCCCTGCTGGCATGCAGTCAGAGACGTTGCCATGGTAACCTGTAGGTTCGTTGTCGGTCTGTCGGTCACTCAATGCAGAGCATGGTACCAGCAGAAAATTGTAAATTTCTCCGTCATGTAAAGAGTAAGGTAAATTATGAACATAACGAAAGTTGTTTATAATGAAGAGACGTTTCACGTACGGTAAACGAAGTTTACAGAAAATCAATAGTATAAGAGAAAATGGAGGAAAACCATTGTGGGTTTCCTGTAAACCCCCCGTCTATTCAAAGATTTTAAAATGATATGCATATTGAAACCTTCCCCGGGATGAGTATACTCTAAATATGAAGTTTAGTTGAGATCTATCGAGCCGTTTCTACGTGATGGTGGAAAAACCATTCTGGTATTCCTATAAACCCCCGTCTATTCAAAGATTTTAAAATGATATGCATATCGAAACCTTCCCCGGGATGAGTATACTCTGAATATGAAATTTGGTTGACATCTATCCCGCCGTTTCGACGTGATGGTGGAAAAACCATTCTGGTCTTCCTATAAACCCCCGTGTATTCGAAGATTTTAAAATGATATGCATATCGAAACCTTCCACGGGAGGAGTATACTCTAAATATGAAGTTTGGTTGAGATCTATCCAGCCGTTTCGACGTGATGGTGGAAAAACCATTCTGGTTTTCCTATAAATCCCCCGTGTATTCAAAGATTTTAAAATGATATGCATATCGAAACCTTCCCCGGGATGAGTATACTCTAAATATGAAGTTTGGTTGAGATCTATCCAGCCGTTTCGACGTGATGGTGGAACAGACAAACAGACAGACAAACAGACACGAACAATTTTATTTATATAGATAGATGACGGATAAGCATGAGCACGTTGAAAAGAGCAGACTTCCACTTCGAGATTCATATCTCCTAAACGGTTTATGATATTAAGAAACGGTTTGCGCCATCAGACGCCTCATTATTCGCTCTACATGTTTGTTTCTAAACCATTTCCTCGTATCTCCCATATTAAGGGGGTAAATTGAGTTCAAATTTTGAATAGGGTGAAATTTGGGTACATTTTTAACATTTTACATTACATTTTGCCTACTTATGTATAAGCTAGAATCATGAAATTTGGTACACATATGTCCCTTAATCGTGCCAATGTGCGCACACAACGTGATGATCCTATCATTCTTATAAGTGTGTCAAACAATAAAATATACTTGTAAAAATCACCAAATTTACGAACAATCCAGAAATACGGCCAAATTTAACGTATAAGGGAGAGAGATACGACAAAATGTCACAGGACCAAAGCTGTAGATCACTCCGAATTGAAGGGACATTGTGCATCCGTTTTGTGATACGACTTACCGTTTAGCCAAAAAATAGCTCAAAAGGAATGTCTGCGCAGTCATTAAAATTGCCTCCATATTTCGATATCTTTGGGGTTAAAAAGTGAAAAATTTGAACACATTGGAATTTTCCCGTCGGTTAGGGACCAAAAGCTATAATTTCACCAAATTTCAATTGTCTACCTCGTCTCGCAGGTTGTGCCGCCATCTTGATTTGGGGGGATGGGGGATAAAAATGAGGAAATTCCCGAAAATTTTTAAGCCCTCGGAACCTATAGGTTATCGTTTTGTATATACTATACGACTGTGTTCTTATGCTGAGCCCAAAATTTGAGCCCCCCCAGCGTGCCCCCTTCAGGGAATTTTGAGAATTTCCGATTTTTCTAGGGATCCTGGGGTCATCAGTTTCCCTCGTACCAAGTTTCAAATTTCTGAGATTTCTGGAAGTGCCTCATTAATTCACGTCTTTTTTCATTTTTAAATATTTATATATACATCGCTCCAGCCCGACTTGCTTTTATGTATATAGACAAATCCACTGATGTGAGTCACCAATGTCCAGAAACCTGTAGGCCTAAATAAATATATTTCCACTGTTAATTGTAGTACCTTCAAACTATGAATTCAAATTGATGTACATAAATGCATCCATTGTTTTCAGTCCTTTTTTTATCAATTCTTTATTAGAAACTTGTAGGATGCAAAGAAATGTACCTGCCACTAATCTTTTATTTGATATATTTTGTCACGGACATAGTTGTTTCGGAGGTGAACATCGCTTCTGACTTTAAACCTAAAAAAAATGTTGAGAATATTGAATTTAACGATAGTGTCAGCCTTTCCTCAGAACTTATACTTTTCCTGTAATTTGTTTGCCTGATGTCTATTAGTGACTTTTTTTTCCACTTTTTTCCACTAATTCCTTATAATTACTGATGGGCATTCGGTACTAGTTCCTGAATTTTTCTTCGTCATTCCACAATGAAGGCACACATTGGTGGAATTCTCCATGGCTCTTTACTTTGTGCACTGTAATCGTATGGTTCTTTCCTTTCTCCTAATATATTCATACGTCAGAATCATATTTTCACCCAAATTATCGCTTTCACAACACATTCTTTACGCTCGTGAATATGAATACGTCTGTAGCCGTACGGTAGTGGGTGGGAGTATCAGCTGTTTCCGTGCAGTCGATCCCTCTCGATCGATGACTAGTGTGACAAGGTAAATGAATTTAGTCGTTAGTACTCGATGGCAGTTGGTCGCTCTTGATCGTTCGATGCTCTGTGTGACAGCTGGCTTAACCCTCATCTAGGGAGTTTACCAAACTTGAGAGATGGATGGGTATTTGTACCATATTTAGAATTAGATGACACCTTCTGAGCCTAAGTTAGTCTATATAAACTTGATATGCTACTAAGTTTTTAAGTTCACTTCTGACTATCATTCTTAGATCAGCCTTTTTGTGGCTGATGGCCATACAGTATATCAAGACTCAAAAAGCTAGTGCTCTGCCACCTGAGCTACTCAGCCTTAGACTACACAGACATGAAATGCTATGTTTCAACATCACCTCTGTCCAGTGATCATGAGATCAGCCCTTTAGACTGATGACAGTGCAGTTTTCAACATGCAAAAAGCTACCACTCAGCTCCTTTAGCTACTCAGTATAAGATAGTCTACACAGACTGATAGCTTATGTTTAAACACATTTTTAAAGTTCTGAACCTAAAACTTTAATCCCTAAGTGATGTAAACATTATGGTAGTGTGGCCCCGTGGTGTAGGGGGCAACATGTTCACCTGTCACCCGGCGGTCCCAGGTTCGTTTCCGGGCCGGGTCAGCGGTTTTTAATTGTAACGGTTAATATCCCTTCACTGGGGACTGGGTGTTTATGACGTCCTTAATCTTCCTTTCCTCACATACAACATTCCACACTACTGCCATTCCAATTACGTTGCAGGTTCATACAATGTGATGCCAGTAGGGGCAAAAGATCCACATGGGTCGCTGCCCTGAACAAATAGCATTTAAAATAAAAAACATTATGGTACGTAATTAGAAGTCTCTTAAGTTTAAATCTATAAGTTAAAAAGTTAAAATCAACAAGTGAGTGACTCTGTGGTCGCTCAGCTCTGAGACCCTGAGATCGACCTCCATTACATCCATAGAAGCAATTCAAATGTGTAAGGCCTTATACCACCTCCCTAGTCCCATATAAATAATGTATACTCACTACAATGTACAAAACTACAAGTTAAACTCTGAGTCCCTCAAGTTGCCTATCATTATGCCTCTATCGGTATTAAACATAGCATCTTCCCAGTTCATTAGCTAAATGTGTAGCCACCATCTTGTTCCAAGTCCAGCAGCAAGTCCCGAATATCACCCTCCAATATGTCCCCACTATGAATAAAGCATACGTATTAAACCTTACACCAAGTCCCTAGTCTCATTAGTACAATGTGTGGCCTCCATTTTGTCCCAAGTTCCGCTCCAAGGGAGCTCATGCTTCTGCACATTGCACAAAGATAATTGGAGGTATGTTGTCAAGGTCAGAAGCAGCATGTGGCTGAGTATTTCGAAGGGTGTTAATGACCTCGATCTCTGTGAAGTAAAGATTGGAGAGTGTACCATTATGTTACAATTGATGCTCATTAGCATGGAGATATATCGGCTAAAAAATGGCGCAGAGCAGCTTCAGACGGCAAGAATGCACGGAATATCTTTTTATGGCAAGTCGATCGCAGTTAGAAGGCATTGACCGGCGAGAAAGAAAGGAATCTCTTAGATAAAATAATTATTGTACGTAAAAATAGTTGAAAACGTTCGATTATTAACTACTTTGAGAAGAAAACTGCACCAGAAAACAGCTAGCGATTACCATTACCAAATCAGAAGAATAATTATCGTATTCAAGAAAGTTGAACTAAAATACACATCCACGGAAGGAACCCAGATGCAAACTACTGAAAAATTGCTTAAAAACGGGAGGAAGGCGCATATATTTCATTCTGAGTACTGTACAGAAGAAAGGTTTTGAACAGAGAAACGACGTTCAGAAAAGGGCCAGCAATAATTTAATAAGCGGCCAAATTCTGTCAAAAACTATGTAGAGTCCAGTCCGAAGCTTTAAATTATATTAATTAGGCGATATATTTCACAAGAGAATAGCCTATTTTGGAAATATATAAAATCCTAAGCACTATATCTCAAATAATAAGCAATACACATATAGTTAATATACGTATTGGAGGACTTTGTACGCAAGAAATTGAGATGTACTCTGTTGAATTTATGATGTCTTTTCATTGCATGGAAACTGGAGTTGTAATGGAGCTTGCGTAAACTGATGGCGGAAGACTGCTCAAGACACTATTAGCTCAAGCGCGACTACCTAATGATGACCGGCCGTGGCGTAATCCAGGACCGTGGCTGATAGCTCTGAGATGCCGCAGGAAGCAAGAAGAAACCCACAGCTGACAAAATGGCTTGAGATAAGTAACGTTTTCCAAAGATTTCATTTTAAAATTATTTCATTTGGTGTAATATATTTTTAGGAGTGCAGAAGTGCCCTGATATAACTTAAAGTGCCAATATGTGAATTCTGAGACACGCATTGAGGCGCGCGGCTGTGAGCTTGCATCCGGGAGATAGTAGGTTCGAATCCCACTATCGCCAGCCCTGAAGATGGTTTTCCGTAGTTTCCCATTTTCACACCAGACAAATGCTGGGGCTGTACCTTAATTAAGGCCACGGCCACTTCCTTCCAACTCCTAGGCCTTTCCTATCCCATCGTCGCCATAAGACCTGTGTCGGAGCGATGTAAAGCCCCTAGCAAAAAAAAAATTCTGAGACATAAGTTTGAGAAAATAACCGCAGATATGTGTTATTTATGTGTAGTAATATTACCGTGCTCATAAGTTGATTTAAGGTTTTTGTGAGCAGTATCGGAAAGTGAATATCGATGTTTGAGAGCCAATATACTCAAAAGAACAATTTATGTCAAACTAGGTGAGGCTAAGATGAGAAATTGAGATACATAATAAGAAACCTAGGTTATGCAACGAACAGATCGGCTAACATGGCCTATATTATTATTATTGTGATGAATTGGATTAAATAGTAGGAGGTTGCTCTTTTATGAGTAGATACTGAAGTCAATGGATTGTTTTACCATAACGTAGTAGTTATTATGAAGGAGTTGAATGAGAATATTTATTGTATGCAGAAGAATCGCAGAAATGAGATACGAGAATTATGAAATTATAACGATGTTAGGAAATGTTGAATGTTTATTGTACAAGGAGTGATTGAATGAAGTAGTTACGGATTTCTGAGTTAGCTTCAGTTATAGTATGATAGAAAATGATGCAAGCAATGGAATTAAGTCAAGGTTATGTGTATATTAAGTATAGTCCAGGTGTTAGATGGTCGATTGATTGAATTTAAATCAAAGATTAAGCTAGGTTAATCGTAATTTGTATACGTTATGAAGTACATATAGGATGGAGATATCATCGCCTAGCAGGATAAATGTCTCATAATGTGAATGTATATTGGTAGAGCACGTTATAACCTAATGTTGGCACAGCGGTAGGCAATAAGAGAGTTCATTTTAATTGAAATAGCACATGAATATTTAATTGTTCTGCATGACTTTAGCAGTTTAAGCTGATTGATGAACATGGTTATGGCACTTATAAATGCAAGTATTTGATTTCTTTTGGCACACATTTTAGAATATGAGGATAATATAATTGATATTAATATAGATAGGATTATTTTAAATATGATGGTATTTTGAAACCATACTTCGGAAAATAGTTACTTATCTCACGTCACAAACAAGTCATTACGAAATTCCAACGGAAACCCAAAGAAGATTCCAAACAAACCTAAAATGAAGAAAGACCACTCCCTCCTTAAATAATGACTGAATATTATTTGTCCCCATGATGTGATAAAATTATGAACTGAGGTCATGCAACGAAATGATGATAAATATTGAGTTGAAATAATGTAACCTACCCAATTTTAATTATTTTATGGATGGTAATTCATTAATTCAAGAACAGTAATGTAACATATCTACGTTTTCTTTCCTTTATTACCAAAGATATTAATGTTATTATATTTATGTATTATTGGCATGCTAATAAATTAGATTTAGGACTATTTATGCGTTTACTTTTCGAGATTGAAGCAGAATATTTAGTTATAAGGTAGCATATGAACTGGTAATATGTATTTATGATATGTTGAGAGCGTTATGTTGGTTTAGTGATAAGATTTTTGGGGAAATTGAATAATTAAATGTACAGTACTTATTGACACTCTTCAACGGAACCTACGATGGCAAATAATATGATCTGATCCATACTGATATTTTACCCTGAGAAGTTGGCTTAGCATATACCTGCAATCATCGCACTTGATTTATGCAATTAACTCCCGAATTCGAGTAGATGATTAATTCTGAGAGATGGTAGGGTGTATAAAAATTTGTCGGCCCAACGCGGGGCTTGACAAGAGTAAGGGCTACTATGCAAAACGGCTACAAGAGGGAGAGTGATAAAGGCTGAGCTCTGTTTGGGTACATATTACTGCTTTCCCTGGCTCATTATGGCTCCCTTTAAATTTCTCACTGAACGTTGAGGCAATAGCCTCAGCGGAGGCAACTATTGTCATTAGAGTAATATGCACTTTGTGCTGATTTGCCGTGTTTACTATAAAGGTATTAACATTTGACTTTGCTGTTGTTACTTATCTTGTTCATGTAGTTTTTGTATGCTTCATGGATGAGTTTCTTGGTGGTATTCCTCACGCATTTATATTTGTCCCACATGAGATTGCTTGTATCCTGTTTCCACCATTTTGACTATTTCTTTTGTGATCTATGGAGAGTTCTTCTTGGTAACGATGAGTAGATGGCTTCTTGGAAGTTATGATAGCAGTTCCCAGCCAGCTTTTTTGTAGTAATAGATTTCTCTATCATATTTCTTACTGGTGTTTTCTTGTATTTTATGGTAGCTGTAACTGCTAGGTGTTCGGAGGAACAGAGGATCACTTCTGTTTTCAGTACTGAGGATGGAGGTTTTGTAAGGACAAGAGTTTTCATTATTTGGGTTAGTTCAGTAATTAATTGTTCAAGGAACAATAGGCAGAATTCTACAAAGAAGGTTGCTGCTAATGGACTGGTGGGAAGAGGCAGGAGGTGAGGGCAAACATCCAGCCAGAACATTTCAAATGGAATATTGATATCCAATGGAATAATAATAATAATAATAATAAGAAGAAGAAGAAGAAGAAGAAGAAACATTATGGTATGTAATTAGAAGTCTCTTAAGTTCAAATCTATAAGTTCAAAATGTTAAAACAAACAAGTGAGTGACTCCGTGGTCGCTCAGCTCTGTGACCCTGAGATAGACCTCCATTACATCCATAGCCTATATGCTCAGAGTGCACAGGGTTGTATTCGGGTTTCATGGCAATAAGTTTTCCTCCTACTGAGGTTTCCTAAATACTGTGTATGACTGAGGTACCATTTCTATGTCATAGATTAGAAAATTTTGCCAGGATTCACTAACGCACACAATTGGTGGGTCTAAAGCAGCAAGAGTGGCCAGAACTGCCTGTTTATGCTTCACATATTTCAGGCTGTCAGCATTAAATCAAAACACAGTAATGGTCCTGTTTTGTGCAGTCTAATATTCTGAGTTGCTACCATCACTATTTACACAGTTTGACATCATGTTAAAGAATGATTCTGAGATTGATGAGAACTACATTTCCAACATGACCATGTCTGCACCATCGAGTTAATTTTCTACAGTAGAAATGTATTGATCATTGCACATGTTCTCTGGACTGGTGAGTAAAAATGTACACATCACAAATAGCTGATTTACATGATGTTTAGAATTATACACATTACACAGGCATTTCAATGAGAATTCTGAGTTTGGACCTGGGTTCAATTCCACATCTCCACTAAGAGCAACTGAACACATCACAAGGTGGGGAAATGATACGGGTGGTTTGGCAACTTTGCTCCCTCCAGCAACCCTCCAACCCCCCAGACGTCCGATACCCATTGCTGTGGTGGACGGTAGACCTTCACTTCTACACCATGCCCAAGAATTATCTCACATTTAGATACTACTAATAAGCACTTACTAATTTCTAAATCTGTATACAATTCTCTGTTTTCACGGAGTGCTATGATATTATTTTTGCAGATGTTATTACACTTAATACCATTAAAAACATGACATAAACTCGGAGAACTAGTATCACTACGGAGCTGCTTCCCACCATACTGAACTATTTTGTGGTTATTTTGTTGTTATGAGCTGTAGATTTAAATATTTGATAATAACATTCTTGCAAAACCAGAGATTTGATACCTTCACTTTCATCCAACACAGCCAGACAAGAGGCAGTGTTGTCAACATTCCTATTCCAGAATATACTTTCCACCTGCCTGAACACTGAGGATGCCGATGCCAACCTCTAGCTCTGAACCAACCCCACTTTTCTTTTTGTTTACTCACTTAATTTAAATGGAAATTCTAAGTTCCCATGAAGGGAATTAGATTCTTTTCCACCAATAGAGCATATCAAACATACATACATACATACATACATTATCATTATAGACTGTTATGCCTTTCAGCGTTCAGTCTGCAAGCCTCTGAGAATTTACTAAACATCGCCACAATCCTCGATTTGCAACTAGTGTTGTCGCCTCATTTAGTTCTATACCTCTTATCTTTAAATCGTTAGAAACAGAGTCTAACCATCGTCGTCTTGGTCTCCCTCTACTTCTCTTACCCTCCATAACAGAGTCCATTATTCTCCTGGGTAACCTATCCTCCTCCATTCGCCTCACATGACCCCACCACCGAAGCCGGTTTATGCGTACAGCTTCATCCATCGAGTTCATTCCTAAATTAGCCTTTATCTCCTCATTCCGAGTTCCCTCCTGCCATTGTTCCCACCTGTTTGTACCAGCAATCATTCTTGCTACTTTCATGTCTGTTACTTCTAACTTATGAATAAGATATCCTGAGTCCACCCAGCTTTCGCTCCCATAAAGCAAAGTTGGTCTGAAAACAGACCGATGTAAAGATAGTTTCGTCTGGGAGCTGACTTCCTTCTTACAGAATACTGCTGATCGCAACTGCGAGCTCACTGCATTAGCTTTACTACACCTTGATTCAATCTCACTTACTATATTACCATCCTGGGAAAACACACAACCTAAATACTTGAAATTATCGACCTGTTCTAGCTTTGTATCACCAATCTGACATTCAATTCTGTTGGATTTCTTACCTACTGACATCAATTTAGTCTTCGAGAGGCTAATTTTCATACCATACTCATTGCACCTATTTTCAAGTTCCCAGATGTTAGACTGCAGGCTTTCAGCACAGTCTGCCATTAAGACCAAGTCGTCAGCATAGGCCAGGCTGCTTACTACATTTCCACCTAACTGAATCCCTCCCTGCCATTTTATACCTTTCAGCATATGATCCATGTAAACTACAAACAGCAAAGGTGAAAGATTACAGCCTTGTCTAACTCCTGTAAGTACCCTGAACCAAGAACTCATTCTACCATCAATTCTCACTGAAGCCCAATTGTCAACATAAATGCCTTTGATTGAATTTAATAATCTACCTTTAATTCCATAGTCCCCCAGTATAGCGAACATCTTTTCCCTCGGTACCCTGTCATATGCTTTCTCTAGATCTACGAAACATAAACACAACTGCCTATTCCTCTCGTAGCATTTTTCAATTACCTGGCGCATACTGAAAATCTGATCCTGACAACCTCTCTGTGGTCTGAAACCACACTGGTTTTCATCCAACTTCCTCTCAACGACTGATCGCACCCTCCCTTCCAAGATGCCTGTGAATACTTTGCCTGGTATACTAATCAATGAGATACCTCGATAGTTGTTGCAATCCTTCCTGTTCCCTTGCTTATAGATAGGTGCAATTACTGCTTTTGTCCAATCTGAAGGTACCTTACCAACACTCCACGCTAATTTCACTACTCTATGAAGCCATTTCATCCCTGCCTTCCCACTATACTTCACCATTTCAGGTCTAATTTCATCTATTCCTGCTGCCTTATGACAATGGAGTTTATTTACTATCCTTTCCACTTCCTCAAGCATAATTTCACCAACATCATTTTCCTCCTCCCCATGAGCTTGACTGTTTGCAACACCACCATGATGATTTCCTTTTACATTGAGAAGATGTTCAAAATATTCCCTCCACCTCTCCAGTGATTCCCTGGGATCTGTTATGAGTTCACCTGAATTACTCAAAACACTGTTCATTTCCTTTTTCCTTCCTTTCCTAAGATTCTTTATTGCTGTCCAGAAAGGTTTCCCTGCTGCTTGACCTAGCCTTTCCAAGTTATTACCAAAATCTTCCCATGACTTCTTTTTGGATTCAACAACTATTTGTTTCGCTCTGTTTCTTTCATCTACGTACAAATCCCTGTCTGCCTCGGCCCTTGTTTGGAGCCATTTCTGATAAGCCTTCTTTTTACGTTTACAGGCTGCTCTCACTTCCTCATTCCACCAAGATGTTCGCCTTTTCCCATCTTTACACACAGTTGTTCCTAGGCATTCCCTTGCTGTTTCTACTACAGCATCCCTGTATGCCACCCATTCACTCTCTATATCCTGAACCTGCTTACTGTCTACTGTTCGAAACTTCTCACTAATCATATCCACGTACTTCTGTCTAATTTCCTCGTCCTGGAGATTTTCTACCCTTATTCGTTTGCAGACAGATTTCACTTTCTCTACCCTAGGCCTAGAGATACTTAGTTTACTACAGATCAGATAATGGTCTGTATCATCGAAAAACCCCCGAAAAACTCGTACATTCCTAAAAGATTTCCTGAATTCAAAGTCTGTTAAGATATAGTCTATTATGGATCTGGTACCCCTAGCCTCCCATGTGTAGCGGTGAATAGCCTTATGCTTGAAGAATGTATTCGTAACAGCTAAACCCATACTAGCACAGAAGTCCAGCAAACGCTTTCCATTCCCATTAGCTTCCATATCTTCCCCACATTTACCAATCACCCTTTCGTATCCTTCAGTTCTATTCCCAACTCTCGCATTGAAATCGCCCATTAGCACTATTCTATCCTTGCTGTTGACCCTGACCACGATGTCACTCAATGCGTCATAAAACTTGTCAACTTCATCCTCATCTGCACCCTCACATGGTGAATACACGGACACAATTCTTGTCCTAATTCCTCCCACTGACAAATCTACCCACATCATTCGCTCACTTACGTGCCTAACAGAAACTATGTTGCGTGCAATGGTATTCCTGATAAAGAGCCCTACCCCAGACTCTGCCCTTCCCTTTCTAACACCCGTCAAGTACAATTTATAATCTCCTATCTCTTCCTCCTTATCTCCCCTTACCCGAATATCACTTACTCCTAGCACATCCAGATGCATCCTCTTTGCTGACTCAGCAAGTTCTACCTTCTTTCTTCCATAAGCCCCATTAATATTGATAGCTCCCCATCGAATTCCATTTCGTTCGCCAAGTTGTTTCCAAGGAGTCCCTCGCCTGTCAAATGGGAGTGGGACTCCATTACTCCCATAGGTCCGAGGCTTGCTTAAAGTGTTCTGAGCTCGGTAAATTCATGAAGCAGGATGCTGCCCTACTTGCACATAGTCCAAGTGAGGATCTCTCCTCTAACGGGTTATGGACCACCGGTGAATTGTGTAGTCCTAGCCGCCTGAGCACAAGAAGGGCCACGACTCAAAATATGTCCGAGATGCCCACTCCCATTCCATAGCAACTGGTATCCCGACTCTCAGGACCACTTACTAGGCCACTCAGCCGTTGCCCATGGTTCACGAACTAGGACGTGACTACATTAACCCACAAACATGAACCATAGCATATCAAAAATCAGATCAAAAATTAGATGTCTGACACATCCCACTCTGAAGAGTCTAGTGTCAGACCTAAGACGAAACGCTGGCTAATAGAGCAAACACCGGAAAAGCCATACATCTAATTTTTGATCACTTAATTTAACCCTACCAGGATGCATTTCTCAAATAGGTAGCTTACCTGTTACTCATGACCATTTTTCAGTTTTATTGATTTGATACAGTACGTCTTGGAATATTGTGATGAGTGAGTGAGTAGTGTTCGGCATTTCTATTACACATTGCCAGATTGGGCAGAAATCAGCTACTAATTACAGGGTCAGATGTAAGAACAAAGATTGTGAAAGAGCAACAGGAGGCCAAGTTAAATGTCGGAGAGTAATAAAGTCTTGACATTTAGACAATTAAATATCTCCAAATTGCATGGAGCAGTGTTTATAATGAGGTGACAGAGGTGAAGAAGAATAAACAAAATACAAATGATGGAATATAACACACCAGCCTCTGTGGATCATTGCTGGATTTTCAGCCACGGGATCCCAAGATCAAATTTTCAAAGGTCAGAATAAATTCTGAGGATGGAAAGCAAAGTGAGTACATCAGAACATGGTCATTCAACTGCAAATAATAAGGCCTTGAAATATAAGAAAGATTCTTCCATCTGAAACAACATTAAAAAATATGTACCTAACAACACCAAGATAAAAATCTACTATGCCATCATACGAGCCATTATAATTAATGGCTTTGAAACTTAACAAGCCACTGAAGGCGACAGTAAATATATCAATATCACAGAAAGAAGGTATTTGCGAAGAGTCACTAATGAAAGAATTTGGGGTTTTGATAGAAGAATGCAAAGACGTACAGAGGAATGAAAGGAGACAGAATCAAGTGCCTAATTCACAGCAGGTTGATTCTCTGGACTGGTCATGTTGCAAGAATGGCAAAGAGCAAGGTCATGGTCAACCAGACATCCCAGGAACACCTATTACAAAATGGAGAAATACACTGGGATGGTAATATTAATCATCATTGTACTGGATCAGATACCAAGTGGTGCCAACTAGGTGGCCTGCTTATCACTAGTTAATACAGGTTATTTTAATTTTGTAGAATTTTCTCATTAGCCAGGATCAAACCAACAAGTTCAGACCATGAGTGAAGCAGAGGACACAGAATTCGAGAATGACCTGGATGGACCTGAGCTCGCCTTGAACCCAAGATATTGGGATATTGAGGACTTTGCATTAACTCTTGTCTTCAGACGGAGCTGCTGAACATATTAAAACCAAATTCCATTTTGTCGAAGGTTAGGGGTGTAAATTCTAATTAAGCTAAAGAGTACTTACCTGTCTTCTTCTTTGAAACAAGTGACCAACCGACCTACTGTTTGTTCATCAACGCATATTTCATCCTTAATATTGGTGGAGGGCTGTAAGGAACAAATATGCAAAACAAAATAAGAAATGTAGAGTAAGCAGATAGCTAAAGTAAAAGTTCATAAATACACATGACATACCTGACAAAATAAACTGTATAGTTGCACAATAAAAATATAAATTTATTATCTGAATGTGGAAAGGAAAGAAACAAACAAGTGTCAAGTCAAAAATATATGAAGAACAGGAACAAGAAAAGGAACTCATGAAAGGATAAAGTAGACAGAACTGAAAGAGGGAGCAAAAGAAGAAGAAAACATGAAGGACAACAATAATCTCTGCAATTTTTTTTCCTCTTCCTACAACTTCCTCACATCGTGTTCATCCTATTATGTGTTGTTAAATGACTGGTCCCTTGTTTGTTTCCTGTGTTCCCACAGATGACTCTGATTGTCAGACAGACATACAATGGATCTTAACCTGAGAAAGGTCAATCTCTAGCCTACCATGTTCATGTTTGTACAACAAACAGTCAGTTGTTGCACTCTTCATTGAATCTAGACAATCTGAAGACTTTATCAATATAGATTTACAACATTTACATTCAGATTTTAAGGGACAATGCTGGCCATGTTTTCTACAGATAGCAAGTACACCACATTCCCGAAAGCCCCAGAATTGATTTTTGGACAAGTCACAGAATATTACCAGAATCTGGTGGCTAGTTGCTGGTCCAGTCAGGCTACATGAGAACAAAGAAGGTGTTAATTGATAGAGAGGTAGAGCACTTAGTGTAAAAAGGCAAGAAAAATGGCCAAGAAATTTTGTTGGGCTCACCACACATTGACTTATAAACTGAAGGCCATCAGGCTGAGCAGCAGTCACTTGGCAGAGTAATGCTCATTAGTGCTGAAGAGCAAATCTCTATTCAAAAACCAAACAAAACCAAACCCCATGGCACTACAGCCCTTGAAGGGCCTTCGCTTACCCAGCGACCGCTGCTCAGCCCGAAGGCCAGCAGATTGTGAGGTGTCGTGTGGTCAGCACGACGAATCCTCTCGGCCATTATTTTTGGCTTCCTAGACTAGGAAATCTCTATTCAGAGAGTTTAAAACTACCTATTATGTTTCCTAGACATGAGCAGAAAAGCCTAACATTTTTAAAAATCATCATTCAACTCAAGTTGTCTGCACTTGACTTTGTACGCAATGTTAGATTAATGTTATCTCTCGGGTTTCTTGAAAGAGAGAAACCTTACAATTTTCTTCCTCACAAGTGACCTTTCCACTGTTCTAACAAAGGTGAAAGGATTCACTTTAGTTAATGTCATTGAGTACTTCATCAAAAGGGCAATATTCAAATTAATTCATTTAATGTAAAATTTTATATTGGAAAGGCAAACCCATTTGTTCACAACAAAAAAGCTTTAAACAACAATCTATGTTAACTTAATGACAATAAACGTGCTTGAAACAGGTGATTCTCCAGACATATCCATAAAATGTTTTAAATGGACTGTTCATATGAAGATTAAGTAGGCCACAGGTGGATGAAAACAAAAATGATGTTTAATTAGCTCTAGAAAATGAAGGTGAAGTGAACGATGGAAGATAATACTGTTGGAACTTTGATAGTTACAACACTGCTGCAGAGACGCCACGCAATGGAATCTAATAATGTCACTGACAGCACACGTTAGCTGCATACCTACCTCACATCACACGCATGCAAACTGGCATATTAAACACAGCCTTGGGTTAGCTGGCAAACTCAGACAGTGTTGTCACGATGTTTTTGAAACAGGAACAATGGAATTGGATAAAGATTAAATGTGCCAGACGTTGTACAGCATGACAGTGTCTTCAAGGTCTACAAGAAGCCTGCAGCAAGACTGCATAGCCTTACAGGACGGTGGCACACTGGATCAAATCCTTCAAACAGGGATGCCAATAAATGGCAGGCATGTGTCAGTCAGGTCATCATAATGTGTCAGTGAAGGAGAAGTGCACGCTCTTGCCATGTTAATGGACACTGGTCGATGTCATATGATATGTGAGATGGCCCGAGACACCGGGTTAGCGAATACAACTGTGCTTCATATAAGAAGGAACACCTGGGCATGCGGAAAATTTCATCAAAATGGGTTCAGCATGATTCGACAGAAATGCAGAAATGATTACGATATGATGATGCTCGTAACCATTTGGAGTACTCTAAGTACGAGAAGAGGCTTTCTTATGCCATATCGTTATGCTGGATGAGACATGGGCTAAATTGTATGAGCCACAGCTGAAATGCTGATCGAAATAATGGCATTATTATGGGAAACCACACACAAAGATTCAGAGTTCATGAAAAACCCAGCCGTGTGAAAGTTATTGTTAAACTCATGTATGACTGTGATGGTTTTATCCCAGAGCACTACATTCCTCCACAGCATTATAGCCTACGCAGTGGCTTCCACAGTATGCACTAGCCATGTGTATTGGTGGGCATGCTATTTACCAACTGATGAGCCCAGCTTAGCACACTGGGGCGAAACACTGGCAACCTGGAATGAATTAGCTGGAAAATCTATAATGGCCAATAACGAACCAACTACATTGGTATTATAAACTTACCAATTGGGATAAATATTTCAGGTTCCCTATAGGAATCAACATCTATATCATACGGAACTGTTCCGTACCAACCTATAAATGTTTGTAGTTGTAGTTACTAGCAAGTGATAAATCTTGCATCACATGTGAATTACTCCTTGAAGTTCGGTGAAACTTCTAAATGGAATCCACCCTTCTTAGACCACAGAATACTGTATCAAAAAACAAAATACTATCTGCTTGCGCTTGTTAGCAAACAAACATGGCTGATGACTAGGGGGCGGATTTCTATGACCTAAAAATGTATGAAATATGTATGCACTTATGACCTAAAAAACATAAAAATATGACCTATAAAATTCAAAATATGACTTAATGAATAGCATCTACGTTACATAGAAGCACTTTTATTACGATTGCTATAGGCTGCAATTAATTTACAGTTTAAGAAACGTTTAATTCTTCGAAATCTTTAAACCCAAAATCAACTAAAATGATGAATATTTCATGAACTCGTTAAGGTTACACTGCATACTCCTAGGCAAGGACGCACTCTGTGGAAGACATAAACACTACAGTTAATTTCACTGTTCAATATTCAATCAGTTTTAATTTATACACAAAACATATGTTATTTGAATGAAACTTTCATACCTGATATATTCTCCATTATCAGAACTGTTGCAATTTATGACCACATGCATCTTAAGATTGTTGAATGAGAATCCCCTCCTGTTGTCGCTGAGTATCGTCTTGTGGCGAGAAAAACTTCTTTCGACATCACATGATGTAACGGGAGCATACTTGAATAGACTTAAATCACTTGGAGAAAATTACTGGAAATCTGCAGATGAAGGGTTTAAAGAATGTCACTTATTCCACGCAGGTACACAAGTCCACTATTTTTTTCCAGTATATTTTCTAATTTTCTACACACCCTAGATGCTATTGTTCCATTCGCATGCTTTAATTCCTGTTCAATGCACTTTACAACATCCAATGCATCGCTTAGTTCTGCACCTAAAACTTCCAGTTGCGTGATTGCTCTGGATAAAGAATTAAAATTGGACTTTATGTAAGCCAGGTCCGCTTTTAATGTAGTGCTTGAAAATAAATCTTGAGTGGTTTTTATGGAGGACGATTCTGCAGGATCAAAAGACTTCACGATCTTCTCCACGACATCTAAGTTGTTGCAGTAGTACACTGCGGCATCAAGCCAAGTGCCCATCGCGTTATAACTGGCTTGGGAGGTAGGGGTAGTGAAGGTGCTTCTTGAAATTTCTGAACGCGAAGCGGAACTTTGACAAACACTTTCTTACAGTTCGATATTAATTTATCAACTTCAGGGTAGCTACTTCTAACTTCTTCAGCTGCCCTATGCAAGGCATGTGCAAGATATGACACATGTATCATTTTCGGGTATAGCATTTTAAGTCCCTTGGCTGCCTTCACCATATACGGAGCAGCGTCAGTTACAAATAGAAAAATGTGCTCTCTCTTTGCCCCGTTTGGCCACAACAGATTCATTGAATTGTCGAAGAGAACTGCAATGGTGGAATGGTTTGTCTTCTCTAGCACTTCACATGTCAGGAGGAATGTATCTCCAGGCTGGTCTTCCTTCAGCGTGCCAACGATCACATTTGCTACATATCTTCCATCCACATCTGTGGTCTCGTCTATTGAAACCCATATCTTACTGTCTCCCACGCCACGCCTTATTATATCCAACATCTCTTCATAACAAGGGGTCAGATAGTCCTTCCTGAGAGTAGATTCGTTGGGAACAGGATGCTCTGTATATTTTTCAAGAAACTGTCTGAAGCTTCAACTGTTAAGTTTCTTTAAAGGGATATTAGACGAAACCATCGTCTTGCAGAGATCTTGTGAAAATTGTGAACTCTGAGAACTTGATGTCGGGGTTTCGAATAGCAGACGTTGCCTATTTTCGAGTGCAGAATATCTAGTTACACAATTCTTATGTTTTACAGTATTACAGTGTTGTTGCACAGAGAAGCATTTTTCGGCAGTAACTTTTACCTCACACAATTTACAGAATAATATCACTCCATCCATACTGAATATGTTTTCACCGAACTCGCGAACAAAACTTCGCAACTTTCCACAAATTGAGACTTTCGTTTTAGGCATATTGAAAGGAACTGAATGACTGAAGCTCCCTAATGACCAAGGTCATTCAGTGTGTTGAAGGTGGAAGAGCGAAGAGGAAGGGGAGAGATAAGAACAATGACGAATAACTGCAGAATTACCTCTGCTTCCGTGTAAACGATTGCCCGGTTTCCAGGAATTGACCCAGCTAGCAAACAATAGCTCCTACCTGTTAGAAACATTCCATACAGTACTTTATAATGGTTATTCAGTAAATGCAGCTTGGCTCAAGTGGAGACAGGTCACTGGAGTCCTCTGTGATAAAAAGATGCCTCAATATCTAAAGGCAAAAGTTTATAAGAGTGTGGTACGGCCAGCAGCGATCTATGGGACTGAATGTCGCCCCATGACGAAACAACAGGAGCAAATGTTGACAACCATGGAGATGAAGATGCTTCGATGGTCCATGGGGCTGACCCGATGTGACCACATAAGGAACACGGACGTCCGGCAAAGGTTTGGTGTCGCGCCCATCATAGACAAAGTGAGGGAAGCCCGTCTCCGCTGGTACGGCCACGTCATGAGAAAACAGGACGACTCAGTTGCCAAAACAGCGCTCCACATCAACCCAGAGGGAACAAGACCACGAGGAAGACCGGCAAAGAGATGGACTGACAACATCAGGGCAGACATGCACAGTGTTGGCTTAACACCAGAAGATGTCAACGACAGACAGAAATGGAGGAGATGTAGCAAAGCAGCAGACCCTGCAAGTCGGGATTAATGCTAAGAAAGAGAGAGAGAGAGAGAGTAGTATATTCCAGTCTATCCTGAAAAATAATTTCTAGAGCTTATTTTGATTTTTATAATACGAAATTAAAATGAAAATTACCAAAATATGCCGTTATAATGATATTTTGTTGAAAATATGCCTTAAAACTTAAGAAAGCCTAAATATGCATTTATATGCCCAATAAAACATGTTTAATTTTGATCATCATGCTTGGAAACGTGTTGAAAATACAAGACTATACGATATAATGTTAAGGGAAAAAATATGACTGGTCATAGAAATCCGCCCCCTACTGATGACTATGTAGATACCTTAAAGTGGTTAGAGAAAGATAATGAGAATGATTTTTCTACAGAAGACAGTGCTATTCCTTACACTAATAATGATAGTGTTAGGGAAAATGATTCTAATGATGGCAACGGCATGGACGATGTAAATGAAGACCGAGGTGGTGTGACTGCTTTATGAGATGGATCATCAACATGGAATTGGACAACCTTTTCCAATACACCAAAAACAATTCTATTCACTGGTGTTTCTGGTCTCAGTGCCGTCATTTTGAGAAGACTATGTATTAGATGTGTGTTTAGAATTCCTTGGGGACGAGATCTGGGAAATGATTGCAATAGGAACCAATGACTATGCTGCCTTCCAGGCGAATAACTTGATGAGAAAAAATCTGAAATGTGATAGTAAATGGTATCCTTGCATGGTTGATGAAAAAAAAAGTGTAATATGCTGATGATTCTCATGAGTCGGGTAAGAAAACCTAAACTCAAGTTGTGCTGGTCTAACAGGAAGTTCCAGAAAGTAAAATATTTCCAGAGACTATGATATTTGAACTATTCCAACAAATTTCACTATTTCTGCACTTCTCTGATGACATGTTTATAGATCCAAATGACTCGCTACAAAATATCATACCAGTTATTTCATATTTGCAAACAAAGTTTCAGAATATCTACAATCTTGACACAGATAATAGTACTGATGACAGTGTTATGAAATTTCTAGTTAGGCTCCCATTTGTGCAATGAAATCCTTCCAAAAAAGCCAGGTTTGTTATTAACATTTATAAACTCTGTGAATGTGCTTCTGGATACTGTTCCCAGTTCAAAATTTTACCAGACAAGGCAAACAGGGTGTTATTCCAGCAACAAAAGCAGCAGTGTTGTAACTAATGGAAGCAAACTTGAACCAAGGTCATATATTATATCATGATAACTGGTATGTTTGCTCTGAACATTTTTGCACCTTGCTGGAGAATGGAACTCATGCTGTGGGTACCAGATGCTCTAACAAGAAGAACGGGCCTCCAGAGTTCTGCAGTAAAACTGATGAAAGCTAATAATATTCTCTCCATAAATGGAAAGACTAAAAGGATGTGAATTTACTTTCAACTGTAGATAAGGACTTGGACTTTGAAGTGAAAATTCAAAGAAAACAAGGTGAAGGAGAGGAAGTAGTGAAAAACTGCAAGTGTATTGAAAGATATAACCAGAAAATGAATGCAGTATATCATCAAGACCAAGTCCTTGCATGTTTCCCTGTAACGCGATGGACTATCAAGGGTTATAAAAACATAATGTTGTATCTATTGGATATGGCTATCTTCAATTCATACATTGTGTTCATGAAGGTTACTGGCAGGCAGCTGCATTATACAGAATTTCTCACACCATTTGCCAAGCAATTGTTGCAGAGGGTTACTCTCTCACATAGGACAACAAAAGGGAGAGCACCCAGTCAAGACAGCCACCTGCAGCTTCTGGCAAATGTATGGGGACATTTTCCAGTGTCTATTCCTCCAACAGAAAGGAAGAAACATCCTTCTTGGCTCTGCAAAGTTTGCAAGGGTCATAAAATAAGGTCCAGAGTGAGGTGGCTATGTGAATAATGCCGTGTTCCACTCCGTCTGAGGAGCTGCTTCTAAAAATATCACACAATGATTCACTACTGAAGACTGAGAAACAGTTAATGAACAGTTAGGCATTGACCTATGATGTATATAGCTTTGAAAAGATGCCACTTTTTTACCAATCCTCAGCAAACAAAATTAAAGCATAATTTTCAAAAGTAAATAGAGTTTTCTGTCCCTGCAGGTTAGACTATTAGTCAGGTTGCAATGTGTTAATTAAAGTATAATTTCAGAATTTGCCTGGTTTAAAATTGGGAAACCACAGAAAACCATCTTTGGAAGAATGGCTGAAAGAGAAGTGCAAGGATGTTCAAGACCTTATGTTCCTAGGAAAGGTAGAATCTGCATGCAGGAAAATCAAGGAAGCTTTTGGAGAAAGGAAAACTAGGTAAGAAAGAGTAGTGATGGGTGATACGACAGTACAATTACAAGCCATCACTCTCATTTTTGTTCCGTATTCATAACAGCAATCTCACTTAGTTTCCAAAGGGAGTATATTTATTACCCCACCTATTCATTACTATTAATACCACGTTATTTGGTTAAATAAACATAGAAATTCTAAATTTTAATGGGACATGTTTTGCCCTTCATTTATTGGGCATTACCAGCCTTATTTAATCTTAAAACAAGGATTGTTTAGGGCACATTGACAATTATTATTTATAAAAATTGAACTGTAATTTATTAAGGTAATAATACTAAGGAACAGTAGTTATAAAATATGATGTTGAGACATAAGATATACAACACATGTTAAAATCATTGTATACAAATTTAAAACCCTTGTGCAAAAGAAAATTTGTGTCATATAAAATTCTAAAAATGGCACATGTCTGACACAGAATTATTATTATTATGATTATGATTATTATTATTATTATTATTTATTTTCCTTAAATTGTACAATTTAGGGGTGGTAGATGGAGAAAGGGCAAGCCCCACATACACAGAAGTGCCTCCATCTCCATATGTGTACATAAACTCTCCTGAATATTTACATATAAACTTATGTAGATAATTTTAAATTCACATATTTACACTCCAAACACTGTACCCTTAGAATAATAATTATCTTGATCTATCCTGAAAATATTAGAGTAAGAAGACCCAGTCATTTATACTCTCACTCATACCTCTGTATACACACCCATTCACAACCACTCCTACATGCGCACGCATACACATTCGCCCACCTACACCTGTACTTGCACCCATCCTTCTTGCAATTCTACTTTATATAAGTTATATACATCACATATGGGTTTCTATTTACATATACATTTTCTTTACTTCGCAGAGGAAGTGAGGAAGAGGAAGTAGCTTTACCTCAGATGGTAGAAGGTACCAGGTACGAGCAGCCCTTGCGTAAAACCCATTTAAATATGAGGTTGTTCTAGCGAAGGGAGGGACAAGAGTAACTCCTTGGCTTCTTTTAACAGAACGGTAATTAAGCTGCAGGCGGTGGAAAGGGGAGAGGTGTGTATTGTCTGTGAGGGATTTCCTAAGGAAGGCTACGTCTATTTGTGTACATAATGAGTTCACTGGTGGCAATGACCTGACTGTCTGGACACCCTCTAGTTTCCTCATATTTTCCATTGTCGTTGGATGCCAGGAAGGAAGGCCATGTAGTAGTATGGGCCGCACTAGGGAAATATAAGCCATTCGTAGGGCTTAACTTCTTCCTCCCGAGAGACATCTACGGACGAAACCTAGCCTTACACCTCACTTCCTACACATGTTTATTCCATTTCAGATTGTCCATAATGTGAATACCGAGCAGTCTGATGGAGTTAGAAGTCGGCAGTTGGATCCCACATAGAGTAGGTTGGATCTGGAGTCAACACAAGTCTTCAATAGACTAGAATGGTTGAAACATTGAGGTTGGATTTTGTTTATTTTTTGTGAACCAACGCAAAAAATATTGGCCAGGTTGAAATGTGAATGTTTTAAATTATCTTACTAAATTGATTGATCCAAAAATTATCGTAATAAAACCAATGCAAAAAGACGTTGATGTGCTGGTTGAAGCTGCTTTTGAGACGAGTATATCAGAGTATTTGACAGGTATTAGGCTGTCACGTGAAACTGTAGTCCCTCTAGAAGATGTAGAACACTGTGGAAAAGAATGTGGTTATACTGTAATGAAACAAGAAAGAAAAGTGTTTGACGTGTGTGTTTAAATTGTATATTAATGCTCAAGAATTATGTCTTATGTAAAACGGGTACTTACTCATTCACCGTAACTATGTCTATCTTAATGTATTAGCAGCATTGGTGTGTCTGGAGTTCCTATTCCTCGCGTTGTATCAATGTGATAGAGGTGGAGGGGAATGCTGAGGGAATGCTGAGGGGAAGCGGAGGTAGGCGGAGCATTACATCTCGATATTAATGTGGGAGGGGGATTGCTTAGAGGGGCAAGTGCAGGCTTAGTATTTGGTGAGTTAAGGGGAGGTTTTGATTCAAAGGATTTAAATATTCGTGGGACTATGTTCTGATTTGGATTGACTATTTTCAATAACTTAGGCATTAAAGTATATAAGAGACTTTTGACTTTTGTATCATCATTAAGGTTTCGATCCTTATTAAATATTTTGTCCAGAAAAAAAAAAAAAATATATATATATATTTATTTATTCTCTAATTCCTTTAAAAGTTCACCTTTTAATAAAGTTTACCATTTAATAAAGATCGAAACTTTAACGATGATATGGAAGTCAAAAGTCCCTTATATAGTTTAATGTCTAAGTTATTAAAAATAGTCAATCCAAATCAGAACAGAGTCCCGTGAATATTTAAATCCTTTGAATCCAAAACTCCCCTTATCTCACTGAATACTAAGTTTGCACTTGCCCCTCCAAATAATCGCCCTCCCACATTAACATGTTGGCCAGGAGAAATGGTGAATATCTTAAATTATCTTATTAAGGTGATTGATCCAAAAATTATCATAAATTTAACCTCCCCTCATTCTCTATCACATCGATACAATGCGAGGAGTAGGAACTCCACACAGACCAATGCTGCTAATACATTAAGATAGACGTAGTTAGGCCCTACGGCAAATAAGTCAGTACCTGTTTTACATAATATATAATTATTGAGCATTAACATACAATTTAAACACACATGTCAAACAGGTTTTTTTGTTTCATTACAGTATAACCACATTCTTTTACTCGGTGTTCTACATCTTCTAGAGGGACTACACTTTCACGTGACAGCCTAACATACCTGTCAAATGCTCTGATATACTCGTCTCAAAAGCAGCTTCAACCAGCACATCAACATATTTCTGCATTGGTTATATTACGATAATTTCTGGATAAATCAACTTAATAAGATAATTTAAAATATTCACCTTTTCTCCTGGCCAACATTTTTTTTTGCGCCAGTTCACAAAAAGTAAACAAAATTCAACCTCAATATTTCAACCATTCTAGTCTATTGAAGACTTGTGTTGACAACTGCCCCAAGCAAGTACAGTATATGCTCAAATTTTCTTATGAAGAGGATCCACTTCAGTGTCAGACATGTGCCGTTTTTAGAATTTTATGGACACAAATTTTATTTTGGACAAGGATTTTAAATTTGTTTAAAATGATTTTAACACGTGTTGTATATGTTATGTCTCAACATCATATTTTATAACTACTATTTCTTAGTGTTATTACCTTAAGAAATCACAGTTCAATTTTTATAAATTATAAATGTCAATGTCCTCCAAACAATGCTTGTTTTAAGATTAAATAAGGCTGATGATGCCCAATAAAAGAAGGGCGAAACATGTCCCCTTTAAAATTTAGAATCTATATGTTTATTTAATGACATAACATGGTGTTAATTGTATTGAATAGGTGGGATAATAAATATAGTCCTTTTGTAAACTAAGTGATAAGACAGTGCCGATGGATTGGATATGGAGGAATACAGTCAACAGCTTGCTGCTAATCCTATGAAACTGCAGTCCAACCATTGGGCTCACTTCATATGTGCACCTTTCCCACTGTATCCAAGCAAATCCCCTCTAAAAGAGCTCAGATAGAAAAAACCACTAGGGGAAAGAAGACAAAGCAGAAATATGGCAGGAACTTATAAAACACCAGTATCAAGGTAAAGAAGTAGATGATAGGGTTCTGGAAAAATAAAAGGCTGTTGATGCTGATGAAATGGGAGTCCCAATTTTGAGGTCAGAATTTGAGAAAGTTTTGACAGACCCAAGAATAAACAAGGCATCAGGAATTGACGAGATACCCTCAGATTTACTGACTGCTTTAAGAGAAACCAGCATGGAGACGTTATTCCATAAGTGTGCAAGATGCATGAAAATGGAGAACTGCCATTCAACATTTGGCAGAATCATGTTATATTTAATCCCATGAAAGCTGGTGCTGACAAGTGTGAAAACTATCGCAGCATTAGTTTAGTATGGAAAAACAAATTGAAACCGAGTTGGAGGACATCAATTTGGCTACAGAAGACATGTAAGAACACGTGAACCAATCCTGACTTTACGCCTGATCTTAGAGGATTGAATTAAGAAAGATAAGCACACATACATAACGTTCATAGAAAAACAAAAGGCATTCATTATCAGACAGCGAGAAAGAATCATTTACAATCTGCACCAAAATCAGTCTGATGCGATAAGAATTGAAGACTTTGAGAAAGGATCAGTATTCCATAAGGGAGTGAGGCAGGACTGCAGGTTTCCACTCCTTCAGAATGTTCATATAGAAGAGGCAGTAAAGAAAATCAAAGAGGAATTTTTGAAAGGGTATCGCAATCAAAGGAGAGGAAATCAAAACACTGAAGTTGGCTAATGATATTGTTATTTTATCTCAGACTGCAGAAGATCTGGAAAAATCGCTGAATGGTATAGACAGAGTCTTGGGGAAAGAGTAAAAGATGAAAATAAATAAATTCAAAACAAAAGTAACAGAGTGCAGTAGAACAAAGTCAGCTTACGCAGAAAAATTGCATTAACAAATGAACTTCTAAAGGTAGTAGGTGATTATTGTTACTTGGGTAGTAAATAAACTAATGACAGCGAAAGGACATAAAATGCAGACTGCAGGCTAGCACAAGCAAGGAAGGCCTTTCTTCAGAAAGCCAATTTGCACCTTTCGAACATTGATAAACGGATTACTTAGATGTTTTTGAACACATTTGTCTTGAGCGTGGTGTTGTATGAAAGAAAAAACATGGACAATAACCAGCTCAGGAAAAAAAAGAAGGTAGAAACTTCTGAAATATAATGTTAAAGATGAATGCTGAAGGTGAGTTGGGTAGATCAAATCACGAACTAAGAGATAGTGAACTAAATTGGTGAGAGATCAATTTGGCTAAATTTGACAAGAAGAGACATATCTTAAGACTCCCAGGACTTGCTCAGTTCATTTTTGAGGGAAGTGCAGTCAGTAAGAACAGTAGGGATAGACCAAGATATGAATATGACAAGCAGATCAGAGCAGATGTAGGATGTAGAAGTTATCTAGAAATCTAGAGGGTTAAAGATGAATGCTGAAGGTGAGTTGGGTAGATCAAATCACGAACTAAGAGATAGTGAACTAAATTGGTGAGAGATCAATTTGGCTAAATTTGACAAGAAGAGACATATCTTAAGACTCCCAGGACTTGCTCAGTTCATTTTTGAGGGAAGTGCAGTCAGTAAGAACAGTAGGGATAGACCAAGATATGAATATGACAAGCAGATCAGAGCAGATGTAGGATGTAGAAGTTATCTAGAAATGAAAGGGATACCATAGGATAGGGTCGCATGAAGGGCAGCAACAAACCAGTCTTTGGACTGATGACTCAAAAATTAACAAGTGAGAAATTGTGTCCTGGTTAACAGGGACCGCAATTCCCTTCCAAGAGGACACACTGAGAAACCAGTTATATTCATTAATCAAGATGAACAAGCCAGTCCAGTGCATTTATAAAATAGACTGTATTTAAGCTAAAAATGCTCATACCGTATTACACCTTTCTCCATATCACCCAGAAATGAATCCCATTAAGCTGATATGGGCAAGTGTCAAGAATGACATTTATGAACATAATGAGATGTTCAGAATGGAAGCATTTCAATAATTTATGGTGAACAAATTGCTTCTATTACAAATGAGGACTGGAAGTAAAATTTCTTAGCACTAAATAAATTTGGAAATCAGTAATTTCAAGTGAAGGTTTATTGAACCATGGTAACAAAATGTGGGAAGTGAAATAGACAGGAATCATGTAAGTGACGGAAGCAATACTGAAACTGCAAGAGAAAGTGATGCTAAAACAACAGACACTGCCAGCGGAAGTGAAATGGAAAACGATACAGAAAATGATGAAACAGTGGGAGGAGCATTTTCTAAGAGATTTACTATACCTAGCAATAGTGAGAGTGAATGATCCATAGTCTTCTATCATGTCACTAACCAAGTTAGTTATGTGTAATGTGCATTTATGTGTGTAATTATTGGAAGGATTTGTGAAATTTTCTTAGCAGGAATACTACAATTTACAACAAGATTGTATGTTTCATAAGGCATGCCTTGTACAATATCCTCACTTATACTCTCCCATGTACGCTCGATCCTAGTCTTGTCACCTTCCACTACAGTGCTCTTCCTGTCCTGCACTTAAATGAGTGTTCTCCACAATTCGCACAAGCTGTACACAAAAATTGTAACATTGTCAACACAACAAAAGCAATGTAAAGCAATGGAAATCCTTCTGATGTACAACATACAGGCAGACAGTTTAAAAAAATTGTATATCTAGGGAGTAACATAGGACCATTCTGCTGAAATCAAACGCTGGATAGAAAAACAGAGTCCATATTCATTAGCATGTGGCAACACCTATCTTGAAACGATGTCAGAATAAAGCTCAAAAAGATAAAAACAAATTGCTGGGTCCTCTCCACCCTATTAAATACTGTACAGCCCTGTATACTTTATTACCCACAGAAAAGAGAATACAAACTTTCAAGATGTGGATATGTAATAGCAAATTGTCTAATTCCAGTGGGTTATTTTCAGGTCGCAACAACAGACATAGGTCTTATGCCAACCAAAGGATAGGAAATGGCTAGGAGTAGAAAGGAAGCAGCCGTGGCCTTAATTAAGGAACAGCCCCAGCATATTAGTCATATGAAAATGGGAAACTACAAAAACCATCTTTAGGGCTGCTGAGAGTGGGCTGCCCCACACGATGAGCTGTCAACCTCAGCTTGGCAAGGCAATTAAACGCAAGAAGCTGAAATACGTGTATCACATTATGAGGACTCCGAAAAAGGACGGTCTGTTACAAGTAATATTTTGAGGAGAAAATTTAGGCAAAAGAGGACTTAGAAGAAGACGGATATCTTGGATCAATACTTTGAAGAAATCAGTTAGAGTGATGAAACCAGCCACCAGATGCCATGCAGTGGAGGAGCTTTGAACAATAATAGCTGCTATATATTACCTAACACAAAATATTGAACTATATGAAGAAAATATGAAAATCATTTCAAAATATTGGAAATCTCACTATACATCTTTTCAAGGATCTTTAAAATGTCTGCCTTAAAGTGAGTAGTTGCTCAGTGAAGTCTCTTCAGCAGTTTGTTACAATTTCAGTTATCAGAAAAATGTTATCAAAATATTAGATTACTTCAAATGTGTTCACCTGTGTTTCTCTTGGCTCTGCCAACTCTGATTTTGGTTCTTCATCCAAATGCATCTCTTCTGATATAATTTTGTAATTGTCCTGTGGAAAAGTTTATATATTAGCAAGTTTTTCAGACACACCTTGAAATGTAGTTATATATGAGTGGGATTAACAGTTCTTCATTTCTTAGTAAATGAGATAGTTTCAGTTTCAAATCTTCATTATCATTTGTCAGAAAATTTCTATGTCGAGTATCCATAAAAGCATGACAACTAAGAGACCTTCATGAGTGGAGGAATGTCCTATTTGAATGCTCAGAGATATTTTTGAACAGTACCCAATAATATAATATAAAACCTTCTATAATAACACCAAATGATCAGAACAAAATACAGACATTCATAGAAATAATCTGCTCATTATAAACCAATTCTGAAATATTTGGAACTTCATAATTTATCACTGTAATCATTCACATCCTGTACCAACAAATACAACTCATGTATCTTCCATATTTCCTCCTGTATATGAAGTGCTCAGCCTGAAGGCAGGGAGGATCACCAACAGGTCTAGCATCAGCTGCCATAGATAGCTAGGTGTCACTGAGGAGGCAAACTAAGGAAATGAAGAGTAAGGTAGTTTTCCATTGCTTTCATCTTCCCGCCAGACTGTGCTGTTACATACTAGTCTCTCATGTTCAATGAACTATCCACACGGACCACCTATATGAACGTCAATTTCACACCTTTTCCTATAGGATCTGGCTGTATTAGGAATGGTGTTACACATACTGCTCATATCTCAGCCACTTTCATATCGTAAGAGTCAAGGATGAGACTTAGACCCAAAATACAAGTGACAAACTTATTCTGGGCCAATCCAGAAGACAACAGGCATTGAGCACACAGTATCTCACCAGAGATGGATTCGGGCAGGCCACCTCATATGAAATTTGGAAAGGAAGTCATCAAGGACATAAGCTCTAAACAACATGAACCATACACACAATTATTCCTATACTGTAGGTTATCTACAATATCATACAGAGCCTATATGCCTGACATCAGTGCTCCTTGTGAAGGCATGAGTACATATGGGCAGCTGACAGCGATAATGCAATTTGCATTACGTTGCACCGACACAGATAGGTCTTGTGACAACGATGCAATAGGAAAGGCCTAGGAGTGCAAAGGAAGTAACCATGGTCTTAATTAAGATACAGCCCCAGCATTTGCCTGGCGTGAAAACAGAAAACCATGGAAAACCATGTTCAGGGCTTCCAACAGATTCAGCATATGGCTTCACTTATCCGTGAAACTAATCCCAGGATACACTTTGTTTTAACTTAGGGTTACTGAATTGTAACTGACATTGCTTTTGTAATTCCTGTTTGAAATTATGCCCATTTGAATGTTTACTGTGAGACAGTAATTATTCATTTGATCATGTTTCTGATTTCCTTCTTAAGGCCAAGGAATTAACTCAACAATGAGTTGTGAGGATGAAAAGAGACAAATTGTATCCCACCCAATACAGTAATTTATGCTCTGCACACTTTACATTTAAGTACATGTATCAAATGACCAGTGGCTATTGCTGCCAAACATGGTTCTAAGCATTTTATTTTCCCTCACATTTGCAAACCAATAAAATAGAGTGCTCACTGCCAATAAAACATAACCAAGAAAACCCACCAGAGGCAACCTGTTAAAATTAATATATATAAAGTGGGGATAATTAACCAGTTTTAAATTATTTCTTCCTAACCATTTTCTGCACCTATTTATTATGCAATTTAAAATTGTGATCTGGATGACATTATTTTAAAATTGTTTTAATTTTATCTTTTAAATCACCAAAACAACAGCTTTTGTCTCATCCCTAAGAAATAAAAGCAGCAATAGGCGCAGGCTACCAGGAAAATAAAATGGCTGAAATCATGGCAAAGCAAACAAAGAGGAACAGTAGGAAAGTCTTCCATCAGCAAATAATCACTGAAGGTCTTCACAAGAAACATAACGATTCAGGATTCAATGTTCTGGGTAGCTATTTCCAAGAGGTGAGTGATCCTAGACCTTTTCAGGCTTCAGGCCAACTCAACCGTGCATCTATAACCCCAGTATCCCTATTGTTACCTCAGCAAATATTTACACATCTTAAATAATCTTTGTCACTTGGCAACATCGATTGATGGTAGTCCACATTTTACAGAGGAGAGTTTTTAAAAGAAAGGAAAAGTTGGGCTATTTCACAGTCATTCCTGGGAACTTAGATGTTTAATGAAACAGCAATTGTTGCGGGACAATAAACAGTTTTGTGTCTATGTTGACTAAAGTCAGGGATATTTAGATATTGGGAAGTATGAAGTGGCCAAGGAAGCATTATTCCTTATGCTGGTAGCACTGAATAGCAGCTCAAAAATACCAGTGAGTGGAGGGCTCATACAAAACAATCATATAGTCAGCAGCTGTGATGGGATTGAGACTAATTGCCTTAGGAATGAAGTCTGTTGGACTGAACTGCCAGTGTTCATTTCCACATCCAGCAGAGTTTGAGCAAAAGACATTACATTCCCCTGATGCTGCTCACAATATAAAACTTGCAATGAATTCCCTAGCAGAAAAGCAGGTTCTTGTAGATGGTAGTGCTCCAGACCAAGAAAATATTACTGTAGTGAAATACCTCTCAGAACTTGGTACTATTACAGGAAGTGAAAGGCCTGCACACTGCTTATAGATTAAGGAGGAAGAATTTAAAGTGGGTGAGACAGAAGATAAACATTTCCTTAGGTGCATGAACCTTCATTAATTCTGTGACTAATATCCTTAAATTTTACAATGATATGAGTCTTGAAGAGTTTACTGATTGTGAAAGTACCATTCAGTTTGCAACGTTCCTAAATCTTGCATTTGGCTAATAGATTCATGCCATCTTACATGTAAGTAAACCAAGGCTGCAAACAGATATTCCAACGAGGACAAAATCTGTACTGATATTGAAAAATGCATAAGTTATCCTAATAATATTATCCCAACTGATGGTTCATACCTCTGTAACTCTAAGAAAATAACTGCAATGAATGTATAATTTCTGATTTGTTAGGAGTGCAAGGTCTTGCAGAAACATATGTCTGGGGAGAGGATTCTGTACTAAGATACCTCCTCACATAGAGGTTAAGCCACGATCACCTGGAATTCATCCTCTCATGTGTGAGGAACAGAGATGATAATATAATTCCGGTCAACTCAAAGCTGCATACAGGAAGTGTCTCACTGGTCAGATCGACCCATCATGTAATTCTTATATGTGTTCTTGAAAGGTACTGTTTTATTGAACCCTGGTCTTGTACAGACAATTCAGCAAGAAATTGATTTTGACACACTCAATCAAGATTAAGACACCAATTATATAGTCTTTCTTTCTTTATATCCCTTTCAGACCCAGAAGTTCAAAAAGTTTGAAGTCTTATAGTCATGAAATGTTCGGTTTTTTTTTTTTTTTTTTTTTTTTTTTTTTTTTTTTTTTTTTTTTTTTTTTTTTTTTTTTCCACTTTAGTTCTAACAATCAGTGAATGTTAGAGTATGAAACACATATGTTCTATTTTCCTGCATACTAGTTGTCTAAGTAACTAACCTATACAATTGTGTAGTCTAGGAAAAACATAAGGAACATGATTTTGTACCGCAAAAGAAACCTTTCTTGAAAAATATTTATGATGTAATTACATCAATGAGAACACTCAGCAAAATGTAAGGGCTACGTGAAAAAAAGAAAGAATATATAGTCTGTTTTCAATCTAGTTTTGGGTCATATCTCCCAAAATAACTTAAAAATCCTCTGGCTACTCTCATGGTTACGTGCGAAACACTCTGAAACAGTTTTTGTCCTTAGTTAAACACAAATACATGTTGCATTTTTCACATTGCACTCTTCACCTCGAGGTACAACCTCCCGTTCAGCAAGCCCTAGCTGTTGACAGGGAATCAAGAACTGGCCAATGCTTATAGCAATCTGTTCACTTGTCCTCACCAGATAAGGTGCTCGTCAGTTTTGAGGTCCGGTTTGTGGAGACGAATTTGAGTTTTCTTCATTGTCCAAAATTTACCTGGGACAATCAGGGCTGCAGAGGAGAGCTTCAGCTAGGTCCATCCTGGATTTCAGCAAGTCAATGGTTCGGAAGTTCGAAATGCCAATTTTCCTGCTATCTTCACGGAACTCCAACCAGCTGTTGACAACAACAAGATCCAGGAAGTGCAGTATAACTTTGAGTGTCCACTTTTTAGTTTTTATCCATGTTCTATAACATTCTAACAACTGATTGAAGAGATCCCATATACTTATTATATTTTGTCACAAGGGCAGAGCAGTTTATATCAACATTAGCAAGGTCACTCTTCTTCCACCTTGTAACCACACCAATTGGAGAATTTCCAGTCACTCAAGGTAGAAATGTTGTACAATTATTGTCCTTCCATTTTATTGCAGCAAGCTTGCCATCAGAGGATCTAAATTCTTCAAAATCCCCTCCAGTGATATACCAATCAGAGCAGAAAGTGAAGCGCTTCAAGCTGTTTGTCATTATAGTTCCTGTAGCATAAAAATTTTCTTCATACGGCTTTTCCATCAGGAACACTGGTGTAAAATACCTGTCAAAATATAATACACTGAAGGGTGGAATGGAATCCTTCAGTCTGAGAAACACAGACGGACCAAGTCCTAATGTATTTTTCTCTGGGAGATTGCTTCCTTTCCCTTGGTAAATTTCAAAGTCCATCATCAGCCATGCAGATGTAGTTACAACAAAAAATTGTTTTCCAACTGGCCTAGTCTTGATTGGAACATACTGTTTTAATGTACATTTACCTGTGAAGGGCACCATCTGTTCATCTACTGAAAAATTACCAGCAGTACGTTCAATACGATAACATGCATTACGAACTTTATCAATCACAGGCTTCGACCATCAGGAGGACTGCTTGTATCAAAAACATGAAGACAGTTTCGCAAAAGAAAACAGCGATCACGTGACATAGTCTCTGCCAAAAACACAGTGAAATTCCTGATTGCCAATACATCCAGATATGTGGGTATGGAATACAACACATTACTAAATGCATGCTGTACAGTTTCTTGATTTCAGTAGCATCAGTTTTGAGTTCCCAGCCTTTTGTTTTAAGACAATACATAGCTGTATATGTGGCAGTATCATCAACAAAAAAGAATCCAAACAGTATTTGCTGAAATATCCCAAAGGAGTTAAAATGGTACGTTACTCTTCATTTGCTTCCTCAATTTGGGAATATGGTTTTGAAACAAAACTGTCCTTATTCCATGAAATGCTCATAACTTCACACAGTGCATTTTTTGTGGATCACTTCCTCCTCCGATTCCTCTTGTGTTAAAATAGCATCTCGCTGGAGAATATCACAACGATCATCATCGGAATGGTCTTCACTTTCTGAGTCATCATTCAATAGAGAGTTCAAAATTTCATCAGCATCTCTGGTTGAATCCAACGAACTGGTAAAAATTATTATTATTATTATTATTATTATTATTATTATTATTATTATTATTATTATTATTATTATTACTGTTATTATTATCCCAGATAGACCCCCAGGTACAAAACATACCAATGTTAATACACATTATTCATGAGAAATGACCCATTCTCTACAGTTACAACATACACTGCACATATTTGGCTTTACCCCCAAATATCTAACCTACACAATTGTGCAGGTAAACATTCAAAACAGAATTCTGTTGATACTACTAACTACTTGGAAAACAAATTCCATACAACAAAGCAAACATCTGTTTATACATGAAATATCACAACACCCTCTATTAAATAAGCATAATGTGAAAATATAAGCAGTACTTATGGAATGCCACCTTGCCAGATTCAGCCATGATGGCTACACAACAAATTAATACAGTGCTGCCTCACAGTGGAGAGTGTGGGAAATGAACTATAATTCCAAAGAACAGCTTCATACCTACACGATCGATGCACATAGGTCTGGCACTAATAATCAGTTCTACATAGGCAGCATAAAATAGAAACCCAGCCTACACACTTGTGTAAGTTAGGATTACAGCCCTACCTACAAAATTATGTACGCAGGGTCTGAAAGGAATTCAGTGCATATGCTGATTATATTGCAAAAAGTGTGTAAAATATATCACTAAAACAATTAAATTGTGCAATACTTGCATCTTTTGCAGTGTTACATAATATCAGCTCCATATGCGTACTGGCAGTACTGAATTATACACCTAAAAGACTTTATTACATCCCCCTAATCAATACGAACTTCTGGGTAACTTCACTGATAACTTCAGGCCATGCTGCCAATATGAGAAAACACGGACACTGCACTAATGCAATTCTTATCTTGTATTGAATATTAGGATCTAACAGTCCTATAAAGGTATAATTCTTTTCTAGTGCACAAGCACTGACACATGTGGATTGGTGCAGTGTACTGAGTCTACATGAAACATATCCTTTTCTTATCATCACAGTTGAGATGCACAGTATGGAAGATTTGACACATTTATTGTTCTTTGCGTCAGTGCTTAGACATTCCTGATTTCCTATAGCTGTCAGTTCAAAAAATCTGCAACAGGCCAAAGTTAATATTATTATCAATATTCTGAATTGCTAAAATAAGATTTGAAGGAATATTCCTTGAAAATTTTGTTTCATGCTTATTCTAATATCAAGACTCTTCCTTAATGGGGCTGACTGATCAAAAATCACCAAGGAGGTGAATTAAAAGTGAACCAACACTCAAATCAGATAGTGTTTTTCTTTATCATGTAATAAGGCAATACACTGATGATTGTATGTAGGAATGCATCTAGTATTTTGTACTGTATAAAGAATAGAGCAATCTTCCGGAAAACTTAAGACCATGCTGCCAATAGTGGCAAACACGGACACTGCACTAATGCAATTGTTATCTATGAGCACATAATGAAATGTCCTGTTAAAGGAATAGATACATACATACATTCATACATACATACATCTTCATTAAAGACTATTATTCCTTTTGGTGTACAGTCTGCAAGCCTCTGAGAATATATTAATCACCACAACAATCCCCCATTTCAAAATAGTTCTATATCTCTTATCTTTAAATAATTAGAAACTGAGTCTAATCATCATCAGCTTGGTTTCCCTGTATTCCTCTTACCCTCCATGACCAACTCCATCGTTCTCCTAGCTAATCTATCCTGCTCCATTGGCCTCACATGACCTTATCATGATGCGCTTCATGAGTACAGCTCCATCCAATGAGTTCAATCCTAACTTAGCCTTTATCCCTTCACATCAACTACCTTCCTGCCGTTGTTCTCACATGATTTTACCAGCAATCATTCTTGCTACTTTTATGTCTGTTACTTCTAAGTTGTGAATAAGTTATCCTGAGTCCACACAGTTTTCACTCCCGTAAAGCAAAGTTGGTCTGAAAACATACCTATGTAAATATATTTTCATCTAGGAGCTGACTTCATTCTTCCAGAATACTGTTGATTGCAACTGTGAGCAGACTGCATTAGCTTGATTCAAGTTAACTTAGTATATTACCAGCCTGGGAGTACACACATCCTAAATATCTGAAATTATCTACTTGTTCCAACTTCATATCCCCAATCTGACATTCAAATATCTTGGATATCTTACCTACTGACAACAATCTGGTCTTAGAAAGGCTTACTTTTATACCATACTCATATTTTCAAGTTCCAAGACAGGAGACTGCAGGCTTTTGGCAAAATCTGCCGTTAACCTGAATCCGCCCCGCATGCCATGCATGGCACGGCAAACTACACTGTATTCTTGAACTCTTATTATTTGAATTATTTTTTTGCTAGTTGCTTTACGTCGCACCAACACAGATAGGTCTTATGGCGACGATGGGACAGGAAAGGGCTAGGAGTGGGAAGGAAGCGGCCGTGGCCTTAACTAAGGTACAGCCGCAACATTTGCCTGGTGTGAAAATGGGAAACCAAGGAAAACCATTTTCAGGGCTGCCGACAGTGGGGTTCGAACATACTATCTCCCGAATACTGGATACTGGCCGCACTTAAGCGACTGCTGCTATTGAGCTCGGTGCACTGAATTATTAACTACGGTATAGTCATGTTCAGCAGTGTCCTGCCTAACATTTACGTGGTTTTTTTTTTTTAGTATATCGTGCTTTTATAGCTACAAAAGAAGAAAACTTGTTTTCAAGAGTGCCAGTAATGGCTGCACATTTGAAGTAAGTAATTCCTGTTTTACTTCTATAGTTACTTCTATGGACCCTGTTCTGATATATTTTTCTTTAAGGTGCTTATATGTATGATTTGTGTCCTTTCGTTTGAAGTAGAAATTTGGTGGTACTTATCTGGCACGCTGGGTGGAAGTGCTGTCCTTCTGTCCCGCACAACTCAGAATTGTCACAGTTCTGATGTTACTGTCCATTCATTTCATTCTTCTTTATCAATCTAGCAATGCGTAATAGTGTAGGCTATAAGTTATATGTTTTAATTTAACCAATTTTAATCACACAGAGTAAAATGTTGACACTTCATTGCTCTTTCCTTGTTGAAATGTATCTTTTATGCAGTTATTCATCCTGTTTTTTGACGTGCTTCATATTTATGGATTATTGCATTTTTCTAGGAGAATTTCATTATGAGAAGTACTTGACTTGTTGGAAAATGATGAACTTTCCGACGTAGAAAATGTACTCATCGAGCCTCCAGACACTGCAGTTTGTTGGACGAAGAAAGCAGGGATGAAGACGGAGGTGGCCTCGCCGACAATTTACCTGGTAGCCTGCTTCGAGCGAATGCAGAATTATTGAACCGTGAAACGCCAACTGACTATCAAGTCTTTGAAGAGGTGCCTGTTGAAAAGGATCAAGCTGAGTTGGTACAAGCAAGACCCAGGAAGGTACCTTGAATTCCTCCAAAATGGGAAAAGCAAAACCTTATCACACGTTCAGGAATATTTCCCAACAGTGACTTCACTGAACTTTGAGAAAACCTGTGCGTTGAACTGTTTGAGTCACTTTTTACAGATGACATTTTTGATCATTTAGTTCGTGAATCTAATAAATATGCCAGCTTTTTGAACTGTCCTTCCCCAAATATTAATAGACAAGAAATTAAAGTTTTCATTGCAATTTTGATTTTATGTGGAAATAATACTGTTCCTTCGAAGAGATCATATTGGTAGGATGCATGTTATGTGCACCGTGCTGTCATGGCTGGTGCTATGCGGCAAAATTTGCTGTTTCATTCACTGTGCTGATAACATGAACCGAAATTTCAACGACAAAATGTGGAAGCTAAAACTTCTGATTGACCTTCTACATGCTCGTTTCATGGAAAACTTTCGATCTGTAGAGCACTTGCCATATTTCGGGAAGCATTCCTGCAAAAAATTTATAAGAAGAAAACCTATTCATTTTGGTTTCAAGGTATGGTGTCTAAACACTCGTCATGGATATCTTGTAGAATTTGAAGTATACAAAGGAAAAAACCCTAATGCGAATGCGCAGTATGAAGCAGAATTTGGGAAGTGTGCAACTCCCCTTGTAACAATGCTGGATAATCTTCAACCAGACCTGAAATATTTGCCCTTCAAATTATACTTCGACAATCTCTTCACTAAAATGGGATTGCTAACACATCTTGGTGCACGGGGATACGGTGCTAAAGGCACACTTCAAGAAAATCACATTCCTAAGGATTGTAATCTGAAATCTTCTGCTACCATGAGGAAAGAAAAATGGGGTACATATGATTACCAAAAGAGCTTGGAGGATGGTATTCAGGTTTGCCATTGGGTGGGTAATTCAGTATTAACTGTAGCATATACATTATATGGAGTGCACCCTGAAAAACAGGTATCTCGTTATGTGAAAGAAAAAGGACAGGCTAGAGGTGGAAAAGTCAGAGTGTCTCAGCCATACATGATTTCTTAGTACAATATGTGTACGGGAGGTACTAATAGTATGGGTCGTAACTTAACAGGTGTGCGAATTGGAATACGAGGAGAAAAGTGTTGGTGGGCATTATTCACCTGACTTGTTGATGTAGGAATGCATAATGCATGGCAGCTGAAACACATGTCTGGAGAAGGCATTTCTCACATTGAATTTCGACGAGCAATTGTCCAGACTTACATCACACGCTACAAAGCTGCTCCCTTGTTCAGCAGATCTCATTGTTTTGGACATAATGCTGTGCAGGAACTTTGGTACGATGGAATGCACCACTGGCTTTCTACAATTCCAGGAGCCAAGAGAAGAAGATGCATGTCAGAAAATTGCCTTGCTAGGCCTAGAATCCAGTGTACCAAGTCGAAGTGCAATGTAGGTTTATGTGTAGACTGTTTTAATGATTATCATATGTGCAAAGATAATAAGTAGTGTGTACTTGCCTTTCAGAACATCACCGTTAGTGCAGTATTTATATGAAGAGCTTACCTTTCTACATACCGCTGCTATAATTCCTCATACAGACGGATTGCCTGACGATGTAATAAGTGATTTGGGCAGCTTGTGAGATTATAGCATTATTATTTAAAACATAAATTCATTTCCTCATACAATTAACAACTCAGGTCATTTCGTCTTCTTCATCGTTTTGCCTCATGACTGAGGCGTCGTGACTATCATAATATTCAGCCCTCTAGCCGATGAACCATACTCCGCCATTCTTCCCTGAGAGAACACTGTAGGGGCCCGTTCACCATGTCAATCCATCGCGTTGGTATTCGTCCTCGTTGTCTGGTTCCCTGGACTTTGCCCTCAACAATCAGCTTTTGTAGACTACCATCTCGGCGCATTATATGTCCAAAGTAGCGTACAATCCGTTGAGAGATCTTACATGATAGACAAACTTTTATCTGAAGTTGGTTCAGGATTGATGTGTTCGTGCGATGAGTTGTCCAAGGAATCCTTATCATTTTCCTCCAGCACCACATTTCAAAGCTTTCTATCCGTTCACGATCACGTTTGAGGATGGTCCACGTCTCTGCGCCATACAAGAAGACTGAGAAGACTAGAGATTCAACGAGCTTCTTTTTTTGTCTTAATGGCGATGTTGATATCTTTCCAGATCTTCTGCAGATGGATCATTGCTACCTTTGCTATTTCAATTCTGCGCTTTATTTCATCTTTGGAACCACCAGAATTGGATAGTAAGGAGCCTAGGTATACATACTGATGTACAACTTCACACCCTCCAATCTGTTTGATATGTGGACTGCTGTTGTTCTTACGATCAACAATCATGACTTTGGTTTTCTGTCGATTTAGGTGTAATCCAATTTCTAGGCTTGCTTCCTCTACTCTCTTGATCAGCTCTGTCAACTCCTCTTCAGATGATGCTATCAAGGTGGTGTCATCAGCAAATCTCAAATTGTTGATCTTGCATCCCCCAATGGAAAACCCTTTGTCCCAGCCATCTAATGCAGTTCTCATTGCATATTCACCATAGATATTGAAAAGTAACGGCGACAGGATACATCCCTGGCGAACTCCAGCCCTTGTACAAAACTGCTGAGACTGTTTGTTTTGAATCTTCACAGTGGCTGTATTTTCCTTATACAAGGACTTGAGAAGATCAATCAAATGGAGTGGCAAACCCATGTCATCCAAAATTTTCCAAAGATGGTTCCATTTGACAGTATCGAAGGCCTTTTGGTAGTCAATAAAGCACAGATATACCGGAACATTGAATTCTCTAGCCTTTTCTATGATTTGTCTTAGGCTTAAGATCTGTTCTCGAGTACCTTTTTCTTTCATAAATCCAGTCTGGACTTCAGCAATTTGATACTCTAGAAATGCCCGGAGTCTCTTGTGCAGGATATGAAGCATAACTTTACTGGCATGTGAAATCAAAGCAATTAAGCGATAATTTTCACATTTTTTCCTTGATCCTTTCTTGTGGATTGGGACAAAGATTGACTGTACCCATTCCTCGGGCCATCTTCTAGAATTCCATATTGCTTGGCAGATTTTCAACAGCATTTCAATTCCAGCACCGTCTGTAGCTTTCAAGACTTCTGCACTTATTCCATCAGGTCCACATGCTTTTCCAGTTCTCAGCATTTTCAAAGCCATTTCTACTTCATCTCGGAGGATGTCAGGTTCAGGATCTGACTGCTTGTCTATCATCACATGGTCTTGTGCATGACATTGTTCACTGTACAGATCCTGGCAGTACAATCTCCATGTTTCCAGAACATTCTCTATATCCACAACATCATCCCCCTTTGAGTTCTGTATATTCCAGGAATATGGCTTGAATTCTCGAGTGATTATTCTAATTTTGTCAAAAAGATCCTTGCTGTGGTTTTGATTTGCATGGTCTTCAGTCTCAAAACAAATGTTATTAAGGAAATTATTCTTATCTCTTCTACAAGAAGACTGAATCCTATCAAGATCAGACATTTGCTCCCTTTTTTCTTTAGTGTTAATGCCAGATTTTTTAAGGCACCTTCTTTCTTCTACAAGCTGAAGGCTCAAGTCAGAGATCCACTGTTGCCTTCTAGTATTTGGTACTCAAGATTAATTCAAAGAGGACTCTATCCAGTTTTTTGTCATATTCCACAGCCCTTCTGCAGTTGTTATTGGATCCTGTAATATGGAGGCTCTTCGCACCAATGATTCCTTGAAAGACGACATATTAACTACTTGTGGTATCCTGTGAGATCTTTTAACTGGTGTTTGAAGTTTTATTCTTATTTCTGTTCTAAGAAGCTGATGATCACTGCCACATACTGCACCTGGACAAGTTTTGGTGTCCATTACAGAAGACCTCCATCTTGAACTGATCAAGATGTAGTCAATCTGATTTTTATATTGACCATCAAGCGATGTCCATGTGTACATGTGCCATATGTGATGCTTGAAGACTGTATTAGTTATAGTGAACCTGTTTTGAATTGCAAACTCAAGAAGCCTGTTCCCCCGTTCATTTCTTTCTCCAATTCCGTATCTTCCTATCGATGTTCTGACATGCTCATCATGTTGTGTTGAACCAATTTTGGCATTGAAGTCTCCCATAACAATAGTTATTTCTCTGCTTGGAAAAGCTGAAACAGTAGCATCAAGATCTTGATAGAAGCGGTCGATTATTTCATCAGATGCATCCGCTGTTGGGGCATAAACCTGAATGATGTTGATTGAAAGTGGCTTGCATTTGAGACTTAGTGTTATAATGCGATCATTAACAGGTTTATATCCTTTCACTAGGCCATTCAGTTTGTCACTGATCACAATTGCAACCCCGTTACTGCTTTTTTCTTCATTTCCAGAAAAGTAGACCCAATGATTACCACTCCTAAAATGGCCATTGTTTTTCCAGTGAGTTTCACTTAGCCCAGCCACACCTATATTATACCTTTCCAGCTCTTGTATTATCAGGAGAAGTTTTCCTGAAGCTAAAAGTCCTCTCACATTCCGAGTACCCACATTCTGCTTTGTTCTTCCAGTCGCAAATTTCGCATATGCAGCCTGGTTGCCTACATGCACATGCCCAGTAGCACATTTCACACTTTGCAACCTGGAACCGCAAAAGCGCCGGTTGTCAGCCGGGTCGCATGACGAATTATATCCATTTAAAGCAGCTATCATGATAGTGTTCATGGGAATAATAGTGTAGTGGGGTCCCTCTCTCTTCCACACCGCAGTACCACAACCAAAAAACCAGTCATTCTGGTGACGCTTGAGGCTCCCCGCTCTTGACCCATCTCGAGCATGAATTGCTCTGTGCATCAAGTCGATACTGATGGCGCTGCTGCCCGACATCAAGTTTTCAGTGGATTCCAGTGGCATTTCCTCCACTGAGGGACCACCGCCCTTCCTCAAGGAGCTCATCCGCCCGAAGCTGTTGGCTCCCTGAGGGTGTCAGGTTATTTCTCGCCGCCTAACACTCGGCGTGGAATCGCTGGCTGTTCTGTCTACTCTATACCATCAAAAATACGTCCATTGTAATGGTGTCAACAGGTGTAGACTCTAGTCGATAAGAGCATGCATAGTTCCCGTCTTTGTCATTGTTTCCATGGCATTGATGGCAGATAGAACAAAATGGCCGACACGTAAGGCAATGCAAATATAGTAAATAATTATATCGAGTGACTCTCTTAGTAATGCTGTCTATGGATTGAGGGCAAAACAAGATGACTATCGCCTATGGCATAAAAACACAATAGACTTACGTTAAAAATCAATATCAAATGATCACTAATTCACTAGACAACACTCACACACAATAAATATATGCCACAGTGTCATAAATACTGCCAACAAGCCGCTAACAAAGCACAGTTCCCTTTATATAGAGATATTTTATGCTCTTACACCACACTAGATCTTGCATTTGGCAGCCATAACCTCTATAAAATCATCCCCAGCACCAAAAATCAAACATCCAGGTATTTCTAATAGTTCTGGAACAACGTTACTTTTGTAATATATGCAAATATTGAAGAAAAACTTGTATACTGATGATTTACAAATGAAAGTATTGGATGAAAGCATACCAATAAGTAAAATGCGGAATAACATCCAAATTCCCATATATGAAAGAAAAGACAGCATTACCGCCCAGCGTGCCACATATGGCACGGGCCTTTTCTCGGAAGTTACATGCTGAATGAATAAAATTAAAACTTTTCCGGGATCTTCATATGCTAATTATCCAACGCTAAAAGTTACAACTTGATTCTCAAAAAATAAAATCTTGGGCAGATCCAGATTAAGATAAAGCTGTCAACATACGCCAGATTGCTTACTAAATTTTTACCTTACTGAATCCCTTCCTGCCATTTTATACCTTCTAGCAGATGATCTATGTAAACTACGAACAAAAACAATTTTTCAAAATTCTGGCAAATAAAGAAAATATGATCCTGAGAGCCCCTTTATGGTCTGAAACCACACTGCTTTTCATCCTACTTCCTCTGAACCACTGATTTCACCCTCCCATCCAAGATGTCAGTGAACACTGGCATACTGATTATTAAGATACCTTGATAATTGTTGCAATACTTCCTCTTTGATTGCTTATAGGTAGGTGCAATTACAGCTTTCATCCAATCTGAAGGTACCTTACTAACACTCCATGATAATCTTATTATGAAGCCATTTCAACCCATCCTTCCCAATCTACTTCAGCATTTCAGGTCTAATTTCATTTATTCCTGTTGCGTTATGACAATGGAATTTATCTACCATCCTTCCCAATTCCTTAAAAGTAATTTCAGCAACATCATTGCTCTCTTGACACAAGAGTGGAGAAACAATAGGGATCGCAAGTAATATATGACACAGCGATGTTGCAGAAGAATGACTATGTTCTATGACTGAGAAAATTATTCATGAGAATTAATTTGAAGAGTATGATGCTGTACTTCACGAATGGCTAAAGATGGTATTGTTGAAGAAAGACATTATGAAGAGGCTAGAGGTAAAGGCTACATTCTACCTTATCGGAGTGTTTTTAAAGACAGTGCAACTATGCGAATTAGGCCCATATTTGACATATCCAGTAAAAGGAAGAGAGAGTTGTCACTGAATGACTGTATGACAAAGGTCCAAACTTAATCAAACTTATGCCGGGCTGAGTGGCTCAGACGGTTAAGGCGCTGGCCTTCTGACCCCAACTTGGCAGGTTCGATCCTGGCTCAGTCCAGTGGTATTTGAAGGTGCTTAAATACGACAGCCTTGTGTTGGTAGATTTACTGTCATGTAAAAGAACTCCTATGGAACTAAATTCCGGCACTTCGGCGTCTCCGAAAACCGTAAAGCAAATAATATTATTATTATTAATCAAACTTATTAACTCTGTTCTCTTAAGACTTAGAGAGAGGCTAGTGGGTGTGATCTTGGACATAAGAAAGGCATTCCTACACACGTGTCAATAAAGAGGGTTGATCAATTTCTCTGATGAGAAAATAATACTCATACAAGCTTCAAGGTCTTTCATCACTGCCGAGTAGATGGGAAAGTAGCAGGCATTTTTCAGGGACAGAAGACTCAGTCTCTCCAGTACTGGGGCTGCTAGGTTTTGTCACAAAAACATTGCAAAATTCATAACAAACCTGCAACAAGGTGAAGTATTTTACCTGTCTTTGTCCCCGTTGGTTTCTCCTATCCTGTGTCTCTGATGCTGAAGGTTTTGCTGCAAGACAGTTGGGAGCAGAAAATAAGTTGGGACACAGAGGTACTATCAGAAACAAAAGACATCTTCACAAAGTGGATTGAACAATTACCTCGATAAGCTTGTATCGTTATACCGAGACGATTTACCTTGGCTGACTGTAAGGAAGTATTATTAACTTCATACATTCCGTGATGCTAGTAAATATGCTTATGTTGCAGCTGTATCAAGGAGAATGAAGCATCACGATGAAATCAGTCTGCAGCTAATATTTGCAAAAGGGAGGTTAGTACCATTTAAGAGAACTGCAACACTTCGACTAGAATTACTTTCCTGCCGTATTGGTGTTTGAATGTTAACCACTACAAAAGACAGTCTCATGCTTATTGATGTGCACTGCTAACTTTGGACACTGCATTGATATGGACAACGAAGGGTGCCTTTGTACAAAATAGGCTGAAGGAAATATTGACTTTCTCCTACAGAGCAGAGTGGCAGCATTTATGAAGAAGAATTTATCCAGTTGATTTGCCTTCATGAGGTTGCAATGTGGATGAGTGGAGGGAAGGTCCTGATGGAGCTGGGAGAAGAAAAGTGGTCTTGCAGTGAAGTTGCCATGTGAGAAGAGGAAGTTGATCATGAAACTGTGACTTATGCTATCACCTCCGGAGAGCCTCCTTGGTATCTGGAATATATTTCTTCTATATCAAGATTGCCTGAATGGTCACCTGGTTGTTGTGGTTTACTAATAACAATAAAAGGAATGTGAGAGAAACAATTGTGGGAGAGACAACAAAGGATGAAATAAAATCATTAGGAAAGTTACTCATTTGATTAGTTCAAGAAGAGGATTCTGGGGTAGAAGGGATTTCCAGCTCGAAGTCACTTTGCATGATATAAGACTGTGAAGTAAATGTGTGTGTAAAAACAAAGATCATTGAAAGAAAGATAGTGAGGACTTAAGATGTCCTATGGTACTAACGAGTAAACATCATCTGGTGCAACTTCTAATTCATGACGAACATGTTAGAATATTACACGTTGGCACTCACATGTTACTGTTGCACTTGCATAAAAGATTTCCATTTATACAAATATGAAGAAGCAGCCAGGCCATGCTGTCAAGATGTGTGAGATGAAAAACGACACAAAGCTAAGAAGGTGGATGCTGATACTGGAACTCTATCGGAAAACAATAAAAGTTGGTGTGGTATTTGAAGTGACAGGACTCCTGATACTGAAAAATAAAATGGAAGGGGTGGATTATGCTCTTTACGTATGCCGTGTGTAGGGCAGTGCATTTGGAACTGGTCAGCAATTTCTAACGAATGGATTTTTACTGAGTTTTCGACAGTTCATCACTCAATCACAAAGACCAAAAGTGTCTACAACAACAATGGAACATATTTCACAGGTACACATATATTTTTTAACTGACGACTAAAAGCTCACAGAAAGAGAGTACACAATACAGCAAATACAGTAGAGGATTAACCCTCCCACAACAGGCTAGTGGAGTGATTGTTGGAAAAATCTGATTCAGATAGTAAAGAGAAATTTGAGATATGTCCTCGGGAGAGCTTCACTGTGTTATGAAAAAATGACGACCCTACGTGCGTGTGTGAAGCCGTGGTTAATTCCCGTCCTCTTACCTACTTGCCTGAGAAGTCTGAAGATCTCAACCAACTTTCACCTTCAAGTATTTGGATGGACGATGTCCGCATGGGAATACTAGATTTAGATCAACTGGATTCTGTGAACTTATCAGGAGATTTTGATTTCTACTACAGCTGCAACAAGATTTTGAGAAGAGTACCTAAATCAGTTGATCCAGAAGAGGAATAAGATGTCTACAAACACTGGAGAAGGGGATGTGGTGCTGGTTGCAACTGGATTGACTGGCAATTAACACGAGTGCTGGAAGTGTATCGTGGGAAAGAGTTCGAAGAGTTTTGAGGTTGAAAACATTGTCAGGTGTGGTGACTAGTCAACATCAGTGACTTCTGAAACTGCGAATGAGAATGCTAATGACTGTCTCAGTAAATTTCACTGTCATGAACAGTCTGACTCATCAGACTCCTCAAAGTGGTATTATGACAGCACATCGACTATTTCACGTGAATATAATAACTAAGTGATTTACAATAAATGTGAAGTTCCTTTCAGGTACAAAGGATGTTTCTCACAGGATAATGCTTTAGGAATTAAGATTCTAAGACATTCTAAAAAGATAACTCCCTCATCAATCCTCCTATCAAGATAGTGTTCATGAGCAGAAAGTTTTACAAACAGATTTCCAGTAAGGTTGGTAGATTTCAAATAAGGTTGGCCATATACATTTTTTGGGAGAGTAAAATCACTGTTTGGGGTTTTCACATAAATCCCCACCCACTTCATGGATGATGAAATTATACTGAAACTAAAAATTATCCACAGATAAGAGGATTCTAATTGTGGGTTCCAATACGTCCAGTAGTTTTCAGTTACAATAACTCAAACAACAACAACAAGAAAGGCAAGACCCCGAAGCTAAAACATATTTAGGTATCATTATTACAGCTGAAATGGATAATTATAATAAAATGCTCTCAAAATAATCAATATATAGATACACAATTATTACAATTTCATTTAAGAGATTACAGTAATTACTAATATGCATGGCTTATCAGTCCATGGATTAGAATGATGCAGCTTTCCATGTCAATTTATCCTGTCCCATCAGCTTCTTCTCTAACTAGTGCAGTGTTTTCTCCAGAAATTTTGTCAGCCAAGTATCAGAAATGAGTGACCAGGGAGGGAAAACTACATACTAAAATGGATATGAATAAATTTCAATTTATTCCCCTCAGGGCATTCACATTAACAGACAGGTAACAGTAACTGCAAAGTTGAACTTCTTAGTGTTATCATCATGAAAAATAACCCACAGTATTTTGAACTTTTAATGTTGTACTGCTCGTTCATTACAATTCAATACCGGGTATTACCAGTCCATTGCTATGGAGTGCCATACGGGTTTGTGATGTCATGTGAAGCCCCTAAACATTTAAACCCTGATGTAATTAATGTAACTTTGCTGAAAATAATTATTGTATATTTAACTAAACAGTTATACACTATGTAATTAGCGCATATCCAGGTTACATTAGAAGGGTGGTGTGCAAACATGGCAGGGCAGTGCGTCCATTAGAAAGGTCTTAGAGCACTGTATTTGAACATATATTTACTACAATCCTTTTATAATACTAACGTCAAGGCCTGCCTTACCATTCTAAACATCTAGACTTGATCCCAAACCAAACTGCTGAAATCCTGCAGGACTTTGTTTCTATAATGATAACAATAATAAGACTGTTACAACATTTGTTCAGTTGCTGCAGCTTTCACAGAATATTAATACGGCTTTACCTACAGTCACACAATCGGGTCAGGTGATACCAGTGTCGTATTATCATGGTGGGAAAGGAGGTCAGAAATTTTGCCATTAACTGGTTTTTAAATGAAGTATAAAGTGACTTTTCTGATCTGTGGAATACTTAACCATCTCGCTATCCACATGAGCACTGTAAATTTCACACCATAAGAGAGAATGAGAATAGTACTCCCCTAGATTTATCCATCTGTGCAATCTCAAAAGCAGTGGTGTAGGAAGCCTTAAGAGCATTGTGAAAGTTATGCCATAGCTTGAAGCATTGCAGTTATAGTTATTATAATTCTGGTAATTTCAAAGATCCAACTAGTTGGGATTAAATCTTACTGATGAATAGAAGTTGTATTGCTACCTGGATGAGTAACTCTCAGGCCGCTGGATTGGACTCAGTACTGAGAACGACCTGGTGGTGTTTACATATCCTTCTAGGTTGCATCACTTTTGTTGTTGTGGGGAAATATTCTGATGGCATTCATTAAGTACCAATACTCAGTACTTACAATTGCAAGGACACTAATTTCACAAATTGCCTCTACTGCTCCATCCAGAAGTGCCGTCAGCATTGCCAACAAGCCGTGACCATCCTGAGCATGCAATAGATTGTTCAAGTAGAGGAGTATATATAATCCATCCCCCTCCCATAACTCTCTTAAATTTCTTTTTCAGTGGCCTCAACAGTTGTTGAATGTTCTTCTTGTTTCTCATGAATATCATTCACAGAAACTCAACAGAATGGTCCATAGTAAAGTTAATGTAGCTCTATCAATAAAAAAAGGAAACTATAAATTATGTGGAAAGAGAGGGAACACAGCACAAGAAATTGTACAAAAACAACTAACGACTTGAAAAAAATACACCAAAAAAATTCCCTCCATGACCAAACAGGCTAATTATATAATAAATTGAAAAATCCAGTCATCAAAGTTGAGCATCAATGTTATAAAATCTATCAAATCAGCAGAAAAGATGAGAACAAATCAATAATGAGCAAACTCTTCATATACACGTCAATATAAATATGTTGTTGCTAAGGAGGATAATGTAGGATGATCAATACTGCAACAATGGACTCGATCCTCCCAAGATTTTAAATGAAAAGGATCCGATCTGTCACAACCAGTAATTTTGTCATGAACAGTAACCTAAATGTCACTATAGTTGTTTTGCCAAATGAGAAAATGTCCATTGGACAGGATCCTGAATCAGCACTAAGTTTCAGGTACTGATATCTCAAACTCACTTGGAATCTTACCAGGGCCCAGTAGGTAAGATGAAGGTCCTCATTATATAAGAAATAGGGCCTGCCCAGTTAATGTATACTGAAAATGATTAGTGTTATTAACCAAACATTAAACTATCCATGAGGAAAAGTAATGTCAACAACTATCCACTATTTCATATAACAATGAATGAAATCCAGCATGTCATCACCACTCATCTGATGGCCACTGACAGCGACAACATACAGCACACCTACCAGACTACCACCTAGATTTGTCATGCCATGAAAGGAGAATGCAATAAAACATCCGACAAAGTACCTTTTAAAAGTTGGAGAGCTTATGCCTCTTGTTATGCACTGAACATAATTCCAGAAGAAATACTTTGTAACATATAGCTCTGAAAATGTTTTGAATATCAATTAAGTTCCAATCACTATAAAGTAATCAGGCATGATACTTATTAAGGATGTACTTGCCATGCCTTCAAGCCAGACAGGTTCCTCCTTGATCTCTATTTTCCTGTCCATTTCACACTGCAACAGCAATTGTTATAAGAAAATGAGCCAAAAATTACTTCCAGACATTTACTGAAAAAAAGGTACCAGAAATATATATTATCATTAACATAATCATTAGGGTCATAGTTTATTGGCCAATGAAGTAAGCAGGCAGGCCTGTAGCTCTCCATTGTTTTAATGTCTTTATCACAGCCAAACATCCTCCCGTCTCCGATGGAAATCAAATCACAGGAACAAGGCCTTTATTTCAAACATCCCACATGCACTGGCTGGGACTGGCTGCTAGCAGTAAATATTTTTTTAAACGGAGAAATCACTTCTCCTTTAGCAGAATTTGCTAACACTGCGGGATCATGCATTTAGTCTGCCACTGCCAAGCAAAGGCTTACAGGTGCATGCCAATGCAACTGATGAGCCAAATGGCATGTCTGGGTGAAACTCTGCATATGCACACGGCTTCACAACCTAAAAGATGGTTCTATTCCCGAGATACTAAAATATCTCCAACTTGATTTTGACTGGTATTAAGAAAAGGGGGCTATCTTTATCCTAAAAACTCCTCATCTCTATTGTTAATGGCAATTAGGAAGTGAGTTTGCCACTATGGTAGAAACTCCTGAACTCTGTTTTGAATGGTGGTACAAAATGTGGCCTGCCATTATCATCAAAACTCCATAAAAGACCACCTTACATTGGAAACAGTGTATGGGGTCCTCCTCATTTTGTTTCTCGGATAGTGCTAAGGGACAAACAATTTAATATAGTCTTACTCACTGCGTGTACAATAATTTACGTAGAAACCAGTATACAAAGTAGAATACTGTAGAATCACAGGCACACTAGCTAGGTTGTAATATTTCTTCAAGAAATGTTTGGGATTATGAAACCACATGAGTAATTGTATGCCACTCACAATTTTTTGGAGCTACTTGTTTCCATTTTACGTCATTAACACTATCAATACTTGATTTTGTCATACTGCACAATTATTTTGCACCCATGACTCTCCTTTTACATATTCTATATTATCTTCTGTATCACTCTGCAACTGTTGCATGTTGGTGAAGGTTCGTTGTTGTCATCCTTGCAATTCAGTGAGATTTTCCCTCACCTTGCACTTTTTACATTAGTATTTCTGGCATTGTTGAATACTGTAAATATATTGACTATATTTGCAAATATTGAAGTATGGTTGTAGAGAATGTACAGACACTGTTATAATGGGTAGATCACGTGGAAAATGAGATAAACAGGAATAAAGAAGCAGGTAAAGATTTAGAATATATAACTGACATTTGCTATTATTATATAGGACAAATTAAACAAAGTTTTCTGGAATTGAAACAGAACCTGTTGTCACAAATTCTGACCGAGTGGTACTAAACAGACCCTATACAGAGGAAAGGATGGAGGAACAATATGGGATGTACACTGCAGAAACACAACACATAATACTACGCATAGGTATCTTGTGAGACATCTACCAACTGCCAGAGGAAAGGCACGAAATGAAAATTCAGCAATGGAAGCATGGCATCTTTTTTACCCTGCAGACACTACAAAGCTAATTGTGCATTATACCAATCTTGATACTGATTAAACGATGTAGAATACTCTATATTTGTAAATAAAATAGCGTAAAACTATAATAATTCTTATGAAAATAAATGCGAGAAGCTTTAATTAAATAATTAACCAATTAAATCTAAAACGTACCACATAAAGCTTACATTTTTCATTCATTTCATACGTGAGAAAAGATATTATCATGTGCCCCACTTCTGTCCCTGGTAACCTGTGCCAGAAGTAATGAAATTTCATTTTAAGCTACTAAATTCCATGTAAAGCTTTTCAGTCATTCTGAATCTCCAATAACACTATGTTCTTATGATTTTCCTGCATTCAGCTAATGCTTCTCCTTATCATGTCCACCCTTCCTTCCTTCCTTCCTTCCTTCCTTCCTTCCTTCCTTCCTTCCTTCCTTCCTTCCTTCCTTCCCTCCTTCCTTCCTTCCTTCCTTCCTTTGGGGGCTGTGATTAACATGTATCCCTCTTCCCACTGTTATTTGTATCCTATCTTGAGTGGATTGCCTTTTGTTTATTGAAAACAGATGTGTCTGTGATGGTGGGCACAAATTTATTTCCTTAATTGTGAAAAATGTTGGAAGTTCTTTAGGATTTAGATTTTGTGAGCTTCTCTTGGTGATATTATTCAATTAAAAATATTTTTCTTCTAAATAACATTGTTTATTTATTTGGGCCTTATTCTTGGTTTCAACAAACTGGAAATTTATTAAGTTTTCTCCATTTTAATATAGGTACTTCTTATTATAACCATGAGCTGTGAATTATGTTTAAATTCAACTGTCTTAAACCATATTTTAATAAGGGATCCCCAATCATTGTCTTAATTTACAGGAAATTCATTATTTTCAACCTACTTACCTACATATCATGAATCATGTCATGCTTTACTATTTCAAATGTACTATTCAAGTTATTTTAATTTATAAAATCTATTGTTAATGGCAATGGGTGTTCTCTTATCTTCCATTCACGCAAATGTACAGAACTTATTACAATTCATTTTGCATTCTTATCCACACCCTATTTATTGTTCTCCAGTGAATGGGCCTGTTTTCACCACCACTTCAGTTGGGTATTTCTGGAATTTGGTAGCCTTCAAATGGTAAGTATGTTAAACGATGCTCCTTTTACTTGTGACTTATCTTGTTTTTTTATGTTTATCGTGTGGTTTTCGCTAGTGGCTTTATATCACACCGACACAGATAGGTCTTATGGAGACAATGGGATAAGAAAGTGATAGGTGTTGGAAGGAAGCAGCTGTGGCCTTAATTAAGGTACAGCCCTGGTGTAAAAGTGGGAAACCACAGAAAACCATCTTCAGGGCTGCCGATAGAGGGATTCGAACCCACTCTCTCCCGGATGCAAGCTCACAGCTCCGCGCTCCTAATCGCGTGGCCAACTCGTCTGGTCGTGTGGTTTTGATGGACTGTGTTTTGCTTGTCTTACCTTATACTTCCCTAAATTTTCTGTTCACACACAGAAGCAGTAAGGGGTAACATAGAGCATAGTGATGGGGTGTTGCAATATAATGCTTCAGCATAAGGGATGACACTGTGCGGAACTAATAAATGAAGGGAGAACATGATAAATCAATTACAACTTCTCATCATGAAATAGAAAAATGAACTATGCCTGTTTTCTTCATATACTACCGCTCCTAGATGGTTGCCAGAGATATACATTTTGAGAAAATAGGTATGCGCACAAAAATAAGAAATGAAGAGATGTGGTAAACACGAGGCGGACACCTTCAAATACCACTGGACCGAGCCAGAATCGAAAATGAATCACTCAGCCCAGCATAAACAACAATAGCTCACAAGAAAAGTAATATCAGGAAACTGAACTTGAGCTACACAGGTGGAAACAGTTTCACAAAACATGAGGTAGAGGATGCAATAAGGACATCATACAAGTCCGCACCAGGTGGTACTGATGACAATAAAATGAAATAAATACATAACTTCTGGATGACCCTGTTCAACAAGTGCTTACTTCTCAAATGCTTCTCTGTATTCCTCATTATTAACCAACAATATTTTATCTTTATCTTACGTTTCTCACCTTTTCTTGCATTTATCTGCCTTTCTTCCTATCCTACATTTTCCACATCAAGAGTTAAGAACTATGAAGCTGGACCTCGATGATTTCCGATGCCCGAGCTCCTGATGAAGCTGAGAAGCAGAAACCAGCCTGTCGGAGGCTGAAAGGAGAGGAATTTGGATTGGTGAGGAGAAAGCCTATGGCAGTGAAGATGGTAGTTATCATTTTGTGTTATCATGTTTGTCTTCATCTCCTCTTTCTTTCCACAATGAACTCCGATTATGTTCATCCTATCATCTGTTCATTTTTTGTGACATTTATTTGTTCCTCTCAATAATTATTGCACCTTTTGTGTTTGACCCATGTTCCTAAACTTTTACCTTCCCTATTTTTTATCTTATATAAGATCTGTCAAGGTGGCCCCCGAAGGAGTGTTAATGCCCACCTTCACCCTGAAGCTGGGAAAGAGAACTCGTTGGGGACTCTCTCTCTCTCTCTCCGTATGAGCTGTTTTGACGATTGTTTGTTTCTTTCAAATGCTTATTCCTCCATCTTTTGATTGCTGTAGGTTAGACTGAAGACAATCAAGTGATTGCTCGTGTTATCCCTGTAGATTCATAAGCAGCTTCAACTGTCACCCCAAACAGACAAAGAATGCATCTGCCTGCTCTTGCAATCAGAAATAAAACCATTCATGTAAATAACCTCATAACCTTCACTGGCTCAAAGGGCAAGAGAGAATTTGAGGGAATGAAAGAGCAGGCCACAAAGCCAAAACAACACCCAGCTATCTACACTTCATTTCCTATAGCTCAATATCAATGACGAGATGCAGGAATTTACTGAAATAATGATAATCCATAGCCTGTTGCCAGTCATTCAACTGGGTCAGGAATGGAATGAATGAAGCCGCCATCTAGTGGCAAAGATAGGAACTGTGCTGGCTACCAAAGCCTGCTGCCCTCCTGTGAGGCTATTATTAATGACTGACAGGCAAAATGAAACGATATTGGTAGGAATGATTACAGAAAGACCAGGGAACTGAGAGAGCCTGTACTCTGTCCATGAAAAATCTTACATGGATTGAACGGGAATTAAATCACAAAACCCAGTGGTGAGAGCTCAGCATGCTGCTGTCTGAGCCATGGAGGCTTTTACTAAAATAATATAACACATATATCAACTAACAGAATGTTTCTCACACTACACTATTCGTTCCAAGCATCTCCCATACACTTTCTGTTGTGCCTAATTACATCCACATGCAATTCTTTATAAACCAAAGCTGCATTACATCACCCATCCACAGAATGAACATAATTACTTCCCCACTTTGTGACAGCCCAAAGAAGACACGACAAATCGCTTACCACATCATGAATGAATGTACCCCCTTTGCAAGGGAATACTGTACTGTACCATAGTCTCTTTGCATATGAAATGAAAACCTACAACCTGTTTTCCAGTCTTTGACCAGGTCAGGGATGTAATGAATGAACCATATAGGCTATAATTACAATGGAGTCGCCACTCCCAAGGTGATGTTAATGAATGATAAATGCTATGAAACGATAATGGAAAGTGTTGCTGGAATGAAAGAAGACAGGGAAAACCGGAGTACCCGGAGAAAAACCTGTCCCGCCTCCGCTTTGTCCAGCAAAAATCTCACATGGAGTGACCGGGATTTGAACCACGGTATCCAGCGGTGAGAGGCCGACGCGCTGCCGTCTGAGCCACGGAGGCCCTTCTCTTCGCATATCTTAAGTGCAAACATCACATTAAAACTCCCAGCATTTTAAGCTTCACCACATCAATCTTCTGTAAGATTCAAGAATAACACAACTGCACTGTAAAGCACAACTCTGTAGAAACCACATGGAATCCTTTCCATCTGTCATTTAAATATTAAAAACAAAGACCCAAGTGATGTTTTCCATCTCCTGGCAATATAAAATAGTAGTATAATAGGACAGTTCGGCCACCACGACCGCCACCGGCTCCCAGGGGCCTCCTCCACCACAACCACACAAGGGGGCCTTCCCAGGGGCCTCCTCCTCTGCAGCCAGGGGCCTCTTCCAGTGCTGCCAACTTAACCTTACTAGCGCGAAATTTGAATTGGTAAACAAAGCCACGTGCTTTTTGACAGACAACAACGCATCGCTAACCTCACTGCTGCCATCTTGACGGGCGTAAACCTTAGTGGTACCAACTTAACCTAACTAGCGCGAGATTTCAATCGGTAAACAAATCCACGTGCTATTTGGACAGCTGTTATCCGCTATCTTTAATCAACGGAACACAGTGCTGCCCTCTTTATGGCTACTACCTTAAGGATGTAGTAGCGGGCAATTTTAAAAGTTCCGTTAGCTGTCATCAGCCATCTTTAATCAAGAGAGCGCAGTGCTGCCCCCTTTGGCTAGATACCTTTGAAATGTGGTGGTGGCAAATTCTGCGTGCTCTTGTTTGGAAACAAACCTACATGCTTTCTTGACAGCTGTCATCCGCCATCTTTAATCAAGAGAGCACCGTGCTGCACTCTTTAGTTGAAATGTGGTGGCGGCAATTTGAAAACTTCTACGTGCTCCTGTTCGGAAACAAATCCACGTGCTTTTTTGACAGCTGTCATCCACCATCTCTAATCAAGGGAGCACCGTGCTGCACTCTTTAATTGAAATGTGGTGGTGGCAATTTGAAAAATTTCACGTGTTCTTGTTTGGAAACAATGCCACATGCTTTTTCTGACAGCTACCATCCGCCGTCTCTATCAAGAGAGCACCGTGCTGCACTCTTTGGTTGAAATGTGGTGGCGGCAATTTGAAAAATTCCGCAATCTCTTGCTCGGAAACAAACCCACGTGCTTTTTGACAGCATTCATCCGCCATCTTTAATCAAGAGAGCACCGTGCTGCATTCTTTAGTTGAAATGTGGTGGCGGCAATTTGAAAAATTCTACATTCTCTTGTTTGGAAACAAACTCACGTGCTTTTTTGAAAGCAGCCATCTCTAATCAAGAGAGCACCGTGCTGCACTCTTTAGCTACATACCTTTGAAATGTGGTGGCGGAAAATTTGAAAAAATGCTTTTTGACAGCAGCAATCTTTAATCGACAGAGCACCGTGCTGCTATCTTGCGGGTAATTCCGTCAGCTGTCATCCACCTTCTTGCATCGCAAACCTCAGTGCTGCACTCTTTAGTTGAAATATGGTGGCAGATAATTTAAAAAGAAAAATTCTACAGCAGCCATCTCTCGACGCTAATTGCACAAGATGGTGGCTATAGATGACCCCTTAAGGCTGCTTACGCAAGATGGCTGCTATACATAGCTTCTTACGAGACTCCCTTGGGATGCTTGCGCAAGATGGCGGCTATACATAGCTCCTTATGAGACGCCCTAGGGATGCTTGCTCAAGATGGCGGCTGCTCTTATGAGACGGCTTAAGGGTCCTAGCACAAGATGGCTTGAGACGCCCTAAGGATGCTTGCGCAAGATGGTGGACACAAGATGGCGGCTATACACGACTCGTTATGAGACGAATTAAGGGTGCTTGCGCAAGATGGCTGCTGCTCTTATCAAGAAAGCTAGCTTAGAGGCTAACATGCCGTGCTAGTTCGATTAATTAAACTTGGGGCTTAAATGCAAAATGTTAAATATCTTGAAAACGATGCATCGTAGAGCAAAACGGACAAACTTTTTCCGCCCAATACCCAGGTTCGCAGTATAAGGAACAAGAAAAACGTATTTTAATGATGAGGTCAACGGTTCGATTCCTACATAGGCCCTTTGGCACTGGCAGCTATCTAATTCTACAAGATGGCGGCTACACATAGCTCCTTATGAGACGGCTTAAGAGCGCTTGCACAAGATGGCTGCTGCTCTTATGGGACAACCTAGGGGTGCTTGCGCAAGGTACCAGCGACAAGACGGGGACTATACACAGCTCCTTATGATACGGCCTAGGGATGCTCACACAAGATGGTGGCTGCTTTGATGAAGAAAGCTAGCTTAGAGGCTACTGCGAAAGATGGCGGCTGCTGTTATGCATACGGTGGAGGGCAATTTGAAATTCTACGTGCTCTCGTTTGTAAAATTCTACGTGCTATTTTTTCAGCTCTCATCTTTAATCAACAGAGCATCGTGCAGGTATCTTTACAGCACTAAACTTCATACTTTGAAATGTGGTAGCGGGTAATTTGAAAGATTCTACATGCTTTTTCTTGACAGCTGCTATCTTTAAACAATAGTGGCTATACATAAGCTGTTAAGGCCTCCTCTTATGTCAAGGCATAGCTCTATCGAACAAGTTTAAACCTGCATCGGGATAGCTAGAGTGAGCACGTGCAGCTGTGATGACGTTATTATGCATGTTTAGACTTGCAAATCACAAAAGGAGTGAAACATAACAAGACTAGAATCGAACACCGCACTCGATGTCGTTAACTTTATCATGTGATCGGAACATAGACTGAAGTGTTTAGAACACTAAATAAGTGATCAAGCCTAAAATAAAACACTGTACTCGATACAACATGTGTTTAGAACATGTCAGGGGATACCTTTGTTCTAAGATTAGATTACCGCAGATTCTATGTAGGGCTAAAGGGCTAATGGGCAAAAGGGCTAAAGGGCTAATGGGCTAAAGGGCCTTTGGGCTATGGTGCCTCTCCTCCTTTATCAGGGCTTGAGACCGGCTCTACAACTAGAGGCGGATTTAAGACCCTAAGGAAGGGAGAATGTTGGAAAATAATCTATACGAATATAGCTACTCGATCGACTATATACTACAGAAGGATGACTTAGGTGAGGGTAAGCGCTGGGATTATAGGAAGGTGTTTAAGCTGTTGTACTGTTGAGAGAGAGAGCTATTACCTAACAATACCTACACGACGTAATTCATGCTCTATTTCAAAAATATCTGCTTCGTACTGTGTGTAACCAGCATCATCCTAGGATCTTAGCAGTTGTAAACGTTTTACGAGTACGTTGGGGTCTTTACAGTATCTTATATCTACTTAGGGTAACAGAGGCTTGTTGTGAACTTTGAGTCTATATGCAGACAGTTGATGTGCAGGGGCTTGTTTTGATGTAATACGTGCTTCAGCAGTACCGTTTCTAGGTACAAACTTAACTTGTTTCGATAGCAATGAAGCATTGAAATTTTCTTCTTCTTTATCCTGCATCTCTTCATGAGGTGTTTGCACAGCGACAGAACGTGTAGTAGGCTTATAAAATGAAGTAAAATTATCAAGCTGTAATGGCAATGAAACATTAAGATTTTCTTCTTCTTCTACTTCCTCTTTACTACTGTTTTGATCAACATCATTATCCTTATTATCATAATCATGATCTTGTCTCTCTTTATCTTGAAGTTAGTGCTTAGTAACAGAACTTGTAGTAGGCGTAGACAAAAAGGGAGAATTAAAAATCTCTCGCAGAGGTGTACTTTTAAAAAATAAATCAGTGTTCGCTTGAATACGGTTGAGCTCTTTGTATTTTGTTCCTGATGAAGCTACATTACATGCAGCTTCATGACGATGAGCGTTGTATGCGTTCTTGAACTCTCTTCTACAGTGTTTGCATTGAAAAATTGTCCTACATGGTATCGCATGACGTCTCTTGTGATAGCTTCGGGAAAATGCTTTTCCACACACTTCGCAAATATACCTAGAAATAGGTTTTTCCATGACGGACTTTTATCTTCTGCTAACAGATTCTTCTTTAAATCTACTTAACACTTGTTACTCTCTACTTCGATGATGCGAACAATGTAGCGATTAACAGTAAACTAACACAAAAGCGTATAACCAAGGTAGCAACAGTAAGGTTTAAACCCGTCAAGATAGCAGCAGTGAGGTTAGCGATGTTCTGTTGTTGGATTTTAAATTCCGCGCTACGACATGCATAAGATGACAGCCTTGAGGTTTAGCGCTGTAAAGATTGCAACAGTGATGTTAGCGATGTTCTATTGTCCTTCAAAGTGAGGTTAGGGTCCATCAAGATGACAGCTGTCAAAAAAGCACGTGGCTTTGTTTACCAACAAGAGCACGTGGTCGTGACGTCACGGGCACGTAATTAATTCTTAGCTCTACGTCGTTAAAAGCAGCATTAGGATTAGCTATGTTTAAAAATCTTATGAACACATCAGCAGTAAGAATAGCCATGTTTAAAAGCGTGTACACATCACCTATTGGTTTTGCATGCATCGACTCTCGTACTAAACTTCTTCCGCTAGATTGTACTGCTATCTTAGCATAACATATACGCATGAACTTAAAGTACAAAGAATAGCCATGTTTTAAAGCGTGTACACATCACCTATCGATTTTGCATGCATCAACTATCGTACTAAACTTCTTCGGCTAGATTGTACTGCTATCTTAGCATAACCTATACGCATGAACTTAAAGTACAAATAATAGTCATGTTTCAAAGCGTGTACACATCACTTATCGATTTTGCATCCATCCACTCTCGTACTAAACTTCTTCCGCTAGATAGTGCTGCTATCTTAGCATAACTAATACGCATGAACTTAAAGCATAAAGAATAGCTTGTACGCATCACCTATCGATTTTGTATGCATCAACTATTTTTTCCGCTAGAGTGTACAACGATCGAAATTGTGTGCTGCTACTTATGTGCGTAAACTTAAAGCACAAAGAAAAGCGTGTACACATTACCTATCGATGACGCATGCATCGACTATTTCTCCCGCAAGAGTGGACAACGATCCCAATTCCTATCTTAGCATAACCGGTGTGTACGAACTTAAATCACAAAGAAAAGTTATGTTCTAAAGCGGGTACACATTACCTATCGTTTTTGCATGCATCAACTATCGTACTAAACTTCTTCCGCTAGAGTGTACTTCTTAGCATAACCCATACGCACGAACTTAAAGCATAAAATATAGTTATGTTTCAAAGCGTGTACACACCACCTATCGATTGTGCATGCATCGACTATTGTACTAAACTTCTTCCACTAGAGCGTGCAACAATCTTATAAGTATGCTGCTAACTTAGCATTACTTATACGCATGAACATAAAGCATAAAGAATAGCGATGTATAAAAATCTTGTGAACATAGCAGCAGCAGTAAGAATAGTAATTTTTAAAAACGTGTACGCATTACCTATCGATTATACATGCATCAACTAGAGTACTAAACTTCTCCCGCTAGATTGTGCTGCTATCCTAGCATAATGTATGTGAGCGAACTTAAAGCACAAAGAATAGCGATGTTTAAAATTCTTGTGAACATAGCAGCAGTAAAAATAACAAGGATTAAAAGCGTACACACATCACCTATCAATAATCTATGCATCGACGATTGTACTAAACTTATTCCGCTAGAATGTACAACGTTCACATGTGTTTGTGTTGCTATTTTAGCATGACCTATGCGCACGAACTTAAAGCATAAAGAATAGCGATGTTTAAAAATCTTGCGAATATAGCAGCGGTAAGAATAGCAAGGTATAAAAGCATGTACACATCACATATCGATGATGCATGCATCTTCTACTAGAGCGTGCGACCATCGCTTGTAAGTGTGCTGCTATCTTAACATAACTTATGTGCACGAACTTAAAGCATAAAGAATAATTATGTGTAAAAATCTTATGAACATAGCAGAGTGTTAACTACGTAGGTGTGGACATTGAACTTCGCATGCTGACGTAGCATACCGCGTGACCGTGACGTCACGACCACGTGCACTTTTTGGTAAAAAAGCCACGTGTTTTATGGACAGCTGTCATCTTGATGGACCCTAACCTCACTTTGAAGGACAATAGAGCATCGCTAACCTCACTGTTGCCATCTTTACAAAGCTAAACCTCAATGCTGCCATCTTATGCATGTCGTAGCGCGGAATTTAAAATCCAACAACAGAACATCGCTAACCTCACTGCTGCTATCTTGACGGGTTTAAACCTTACTGTTGCTACCTTGGTTATACGATTTTGTGTTAGTTTACTGTTAATCGCTACGCTGTTCGCATCATCGAAGTAGAGAGAAACAAGTGTTAAGTAGATTTAAAGAAGAATCTGTTAGCAGAAGATAGAAGTCCGTCATGGAAAAACCTATTTCTAGGTATATTTGCGAAGTGTGTGGAAAAGCATTTTCCCGAAGCTATCACAAGAGACGTCATGAGATACCATGTAGGACAATTTTTCAGTGCAAACACTGTAGAAGAGAGTTCAAGAACGCATACAACGCTCATCGTCATGAAGCTGCGTGTAATGTAGCTTCATCGGGAACAAAATACAAAGAGCTCAACCGTATTCAAGCGAACACTGATTTATTCTTTAAAAGTACACCTCTGCGAGAGTTTTTTAATTCTCCCTTGTTGTCTAGGCCAGCTACAAGTTCTGTTACTAAGCTCTAACTTCAAGGTAAAGAGAGGCAAGATCATGATTATGATAATAAGGATAATGATGTTGATCAAAACAGTAGTAAAGAGGAAGTAGTAGAAGAAGAAAATCTTAATGTTTCATTGAAATTACAGCTTGATGATTTTACTTCATTTCATAAGCCTACTACACGTTCTGTCGCAGTGCAAACACCTCAAGAAGAGATGCAAGATAAAGAAGAAGAACATTTCAACGCTTCATTGCTATCGAAACAAGTTTGTACCTAGAAACGCTACTGCTGAAGCACGTATTACATCAAAACAAGTCCCTACACATCAACTGTCTGCATATAGACTCAAAGTTCACACAAGCCTCTGTTATCCTAAGTAGATATAAGATACTGTAAAGACACCAACGTACTCGTAAAACGTTTACAACTGCTAAGAGCCCATCATAATGCTGGTTATACACAGTACGAAGCAGATATTTTTGAAATAGAGCATGAATTACGTCGTGTAGGAATTATTAAGTAATAGCTCTCTCTCTCGCTCAACAGAACAACAGCTTAAACAACTTCCTACAATCCCAGCGCATACCCCCGCCTAAGTCATCCTTCTGTAGTATATAGTCGATCGAGTAGCTATATTCGTATAGATTATTTTCCAACATTCTCCCTTCCTTAGGGTGTTAACTCCGCCTCTAGTTGTGAAGCCGGTCTCAAGCCCGGACAAAGGAGGAGAGGCACCCTAGCCCAATGGCCCTTTAGCCCATTATCCCTTTAGCACTTTTGCCCATTAGCCCTTTAGCTCTACATAGAATATGCGGTAATCTAATCTTCTTAGAACAAAGGTATCCCCTGACATGTTCTAAACACATGTTGTATCGAGTACAGTGTTCTATTTTAGTCTTGATCACTTATTTAGTGTTCTAAACACTTCAATCTATGTTCCGATCACATGATAAAGTTAACGACATCGAGTGCGGTGTTCGATTCTAGTCTTGTTATGTTTCACTCCTTTTGTGATTTGCAAGTCTAAACATGCATAATAACGTCATCACAGCTGCACGTGCTCACTCTAGCTATCCCGATGCAGGTTTAAACTTGTTCGATAGAGCTATGCCTTGACATAAGAGGAGGCCTTAACAGCTTATGTATAGCCACTATTGTTTAAAGATAGCAGCTGTCAAGAAAAAGCATGTAGAATCTTTCAAATTACCCGCTATCACATTTCAAAGGTATGAGGTTTAGTGCTGTAAAGATACCTGCACGATGCTCTGTTGATTAAAGATGAGAGCTGAAAAAATAGCACGTAGAATTTTACAAACGAGAGCACGTAGAATTTCAAATTGCCCTCCACCGTATGCATAACAGCAGCCGCCATCTTTCGCAGTAGCCTCTAAGCTAGCTTTCTTCATCAAAGCAGCCACCATCTTGTGTGAGCATCCCTAGGCCGTATCATAAGGAGCTGTGTATAGTCCCCGTCTTGTCGCTGGTACCTTGCGCAAGCACCCCTAGGTTGTCCCATAAGAGCAGCAGCCATCTTGTGCAAGCGCTCTTAAGCCGTCTCATAAGGAGCTATGTGTAGCCGCCATCTTGTAGAATTAGATAGCTGCCAGTGCCAAAGGGCCTATGTAGGAATCGAACCGTTGACCTCATCATTAAAATACGTTTTTCTTGTTCCTTATACTGCGAACCTGGGTATTGGGCGGAAAAAGTTTGTCCGTTTTGCTCTACGATGCATCGTTTTCAAGATATTTAACATTTTGCATTTAAGCCCCAAGTTTAATTAATCGAACTAGCACGGCATGTTAGCCTCTAAGCTAGCTTTCTTGATAAGAGCAGCAGCCATCTTGCGCAAGCACCCTTAATTCGTCTCATAACGAGTCGTGTATAGCCGCCATCTTGTAGAATTAGATAGCTGCCAATGCCAAACGGCCTAAACAGGAATCAAACCGTTGACCTCATTATTAAACTAATTTTTACTTGTTCCTTATACTGCGAACCTGGCTATCACGCAGAAAAATTTTGTCCGTTTTGCTCTACGATGCATCGTTTTCAAGATATTTAACACTTTGCATTTAAGCCCCAATTTTAATGAATCGAACCAGCACGGTACGTTATACTCTCTACCATACCTAGACCTGATCATGTTACGAAGACTTGCTTCTATACAAGCTAAAACAGAGCAAATGCCAAAGGGCCTAAGTAGGAACCGAACCGTTGATCTTAACATTAGACTATGTTTTTCTTATGCTATTATGTTCCTTATACTGCGAACCTACGTAGTAGGCAGAAAAATTTTGTCCGTTTTGCTCTACGATGCAACGTTTTCGAGATATTTAACATTTTGCATTTAAGCCCCACATTTAATTAATTGAACTAGCACGGCATGTTAGCCTCTAAGCTAGCTTTCTTGATAAGAGCAGCAGCCATCTTGCGCAAGCACCCGTAAGGCGTCTCATAAGGAGTCGTGTATTGCCGCCATCTTGTGTCCACCATCTTGCGCAAGCATCCTTAGAGCGTCTCAAGCCATCTTGTGCTAGGACCCTTAAGCCGTCTCATAAGAGCAGCCGCCTTCTTGAGCAAGCCTCCCTAGGGCGTCTCATAAGGAGCCATGTATAGCCGCCATCTTGCGCAAGCATCCCATGGGAGTCTCGTAAGAACCTATGTATAGAAGCTATCTTGCGTAAGCAGCCTTAAGGGGTCATGTATAGCCACCATCATGTGCAATTAGCGTCGAGAGATGGCTGCTGTAGAATTGTTCTTTTTAAATTATCCGCCACTATATTTCAACTAAAGAGTGCAGCACTGAGGTTTGCGATGCAAGATGGTGGATGACAGCTGACGGAATTGGCCGCAAGATAGCAGCATGGTGCTCTGTCGATTAAAGATGGCTGCTGTCAAAAAGCATTTTTCCAAATTTTCCGCCACCACATTTCAAAGGTATGTATCTAAAGAGCGCAGCACGGTGCTCTCTTGATTAAAGATGGCGGAATACAGCTGTCTCAAAAGCACGTGAGTTTGTTTCCAAACAAGAGAATGCGGAATTTTTCGAATTGCCGCCACCACATTTCAACTAAAGAGTGCAGCACGGTGCTCTCTTGAATAATGATGGCGGATGGTAGCTGTCAAAAAAACCATGTAGGATCGTTTCCAAACAAGAGCACGTGGAATTTTTCAAATTGCCACCACCACATTTCTACTAAAGAGTGCAGCACGGTGCTCCCTTCATTAAAGATGGTGGATGACAGCTATCAAAAAAGCACGTGGATTTGATTCCAAACAAGAGCACGTGGTATTTTTCAAATTGCCACCACCACATTTCAACTAAAGAGTGCATCACGATGCTCTCTTGATTAAAGATGGTGGATGACAGCTGTCAAAAAAGCACGTGGATTTGTTTCCAAACAAGAGCACGTAGAAGTTTTCAAATTGGCGCCACCACATTTCAACTAAAGAGTGCAGCACGGTGCTCCCTTGATTAAAGATGGGGGATGACAGCTGTCAAAAAAGCATGTAGGTTTGTTTCCAAACAAGAGCACGTCGAATTTTTCAAATTGCCACCACCACATTTCAACTAAAGAGTGCAGCACGGTGCTCCCTTGATTAAAGATGAAGGATGACAGCTGTCAAAAAATCACGTGGATTTGTTTCCAAACAAGAGCACGTGTAAGTTTTCAAATTGCCGCCACCACATTTCATCTAAAGAGTGCAGCACGGTGCTCTCTTGATTAAAGATGGCGGATGACAGCTGTCAAAAAAAGCATGGAGGTTTGTTTCCAAATAAGAGCACGTAGAATTTGCCATCACCACATTTCAAAGGTATCTAGCTAAAGAGGGCAGCACTGTGCTCTCTTGATTAAAGACGGCTGATGACAGGTAACAGAACTTTTCAAATTGACCGCTACTACATCCCTAACGTAGTAGCCATAAAGAGGGCAGCACGGTGTTCTGTTGATTAAAGATGGCGGGTAACACCTGACGAAATTGCGTGGCACTATGATAAAGAGGGCAGCACGATGCTCTCTTGATTAAAGATGGCGGATGACAGCTGTCCAAAAAGCACGCGGCTTTGTATACCGATTCAAATCTCGCGCTAGTAAGGTTAAGTTGGCAGCACTAAGGTTTAGGCCCGTCAAGATGGCAGCACTAAGGTTTGCGATACATTGTTGTCTGTCAAAAAGCACTTTTTATTTGTTTACCGATTCAAATCTCGCGCTAGTTAGGTTAAGTTGGTACCATTAAGGTTTACGCCCGACAAGATGGCAGCAGTGAGGTTAGCGATGCGTTGTTGTCTGTCAAAAAGAACGTGGCTGTCAAAAAAAGCACGTGGCTTTGTTTACCAATTCAAATTTCGCGCTAGTAAGGTTAAGTTGGCAGCACTGGAAGAGGCCCCTGGCTGCGGAGAAGGAGGCCCCTGGGAAGGCCCCCACTGTGGTGGCGGAGGAACGGGCCACTGGGAGGCCCCCCCAGTGAGGTGGTGGTGGTGGTGGTGGAAGAGGCCCCTGGGAGCCGGTGGTGGTGGTGGGCGCCGAATCCGCCTATTATACTACTTAAAATTATAACAATATTAAACTTTTAGCAATATCACATTTACAATATACCAGGTTATGGTTTCTGGAAAAATTTCACTGTCAAATTGTTATCATTATCAAACCGTAGAGATAGGTCCTCCTATCCAATACCCCTAGGTTAATATTATATCTTACATAATTAGTACTAGTTTCAACCTTGCAACATTAGGTCACCTATAGCCATGATCACATTGGGAATACATGGATACATATAATAACCAATAAAAAATACAAATTTTTATGTCTTAAGTAAAACCTAAATCTAAAACAGTGATGAACTGTCTGAATACACATTTAAAATTGAAACTAAAATAACACATTAAAACTGTTGTGATTGGTGTTGGACTCTGCCAATATCCTTATAATAACCAAGTATTCTTAAGTCCTGAATTGATTTTGGAGCTGATATTCACTGTCGGTACACCCGCCCCTTACATTTAAATGAAGCGCCTTGGAGAATACCATCTAAAATGTAAAACTTGCAACAAATAATACAAAATGTTTGGAAATTTCTCTACAGATGTCTCTACTATAAATTTATGTTATGCCCTCTGGTGTAAAGATTGACTATTAAAGTTGTAAAGTAATTTTGTAGTATAAGATTTACTAAACTGAACTGAATATTCTTTGTTTTTGGCGTGTTAAAGTTTACACCTTTTCTATCTCTTCTCGCCAACTTAAGAGGTGGGGCAATAGAAAATTTTGTATATTTATTTTCCATCCAATCACAGGTTTCTGTACTTATTTTATCACCCAATAAGAACTGGGGGTGTTTCAGGCCTTACCCCATAGTTTTATGGAACATTCCTCTTGGGTATAAAAGCTGGTACATTTTTGGACCAGATTGTCTTACTGATTGTTCCAGTCTACAGAGTGTGTGTTTATCAACGAGGTGGAGGCACCTCGTCCATCTTCAAGAAATCCACCAGCTCAAGGTAATGGCAGTCCTGGTTTAACTAAGTGATAGTCTTTGAAAGCTAGCTCGCTGGGAAGGTTTCCAACCTTTAGCAATGTAACTTTAAGTTTCTAAAATGTAACTTCCAAAATTCAAATGTAAATTTCAAAGAAGCCAAAGGAAGTTAACCAAAATCAGGGAATAGAGAATGAGCTACCCTCTCGTGTTCAATATCAACTTGATTTTGATGTAACTATGATTTTGTAACATTTTTTAGTTTGTAATCTTTGTAAATTATATATTCTCTGCATCTAGTAACCTCAGTAGTATAGGCATAGCCTCTGTAACTTGGAGCATACGCCCAAATAGGGTTTTAAGTTTTCATTTCAATTTTTGGGACCACAAGTTTCCGCCACCTCGCCATTTCGATTTTTGGGCCAGTAACTTAACCTGTTGTTTTTCACAAAGGCCTGGTAGAATGGGTACTTGATAGCCCTGTTTAATTCTATTTCAATTCTTTCATATAAAGATGTTAGACTGTTGAGCACATAAGACAGTGAATACGGCTTGAATTTGTAAAATGTAGGTTGTGCCTTTGATAGGCCCAGACATTTCTGGAAATGGATTCCTAAATGTAAATTTTATACAGCAAAGATTATCTTTGTATTAATGTAAAGGTTGAATGGTGCCTTTGGAATGCTATAATGTGATAATGTTCAGAGAGTAGTCTCCTAGATAATTTTGTGGAGCAAAAAGTGCTGCTGGAAGATTGTGTATTTTGGATACTCTGTTTCCTCGTGGTGTTAAAAGAATTGGGAAATCCATCTCCTTGACTATTTGTTGAAAGGAGCCGCAGCACTCATGGTGAATGTATACTTATGGAGCTTAAGCTCAAAGCTGTTAATTAATTATTATACAATTTTCTAAATTGTTACCGAATCTTGAACTTTGTACCTGAATTTAAAGTTGAGATTTTGAAAAGATACCAAAAGATATCAGAGAAAGAAATACAGCTCTAATTTTAAAGTTTTAAATTAATCTTTTGAATATCTAATATCGACACGTCCCTGCCCGCAATTCTTTCACCAATGTCCACCATAATATTTCCGTAATAAGTGGTAGCAGAGCGTGGTTGAATGATCCTGGATAAAGCCCCTTTTGACGGGCCCTAATAGAAATCAACACCGAACACAAAGAAAATTTTGGTTGCTGGAAATGTCCAAATGTTGTTAGATTTTCTATCACTATATCTGCTCCTCACGAAGTTCTTGCTCTTGGGTACTTGCACAAGGAGGAATTGATTTAAGAAGATCGAATTAGGAAGGTCCAGTCTGGTGGCACGGTTGCAGCAGATATTACCAAACTTAAAGAATCTTTCCAGTTTCAAATTTGTATCCCAGTATTTGGAGAGAAGGAAACTGATGAGGCTCTGTGCACTATCACAGATAATACCACCAGCTAGCTTCTGTTGTTAGTTTTTTCGAAGTCGGTGATCCTTCTGCCAATCAACATAAAAGAGTTCAGGCTAGACTGTTTCATTTTTATAATAGGGCTAGGGACCTATTATCTCTAAAATTGAAGGATGATCATGCTAAGGAAGCTAGTAATTTGGTCGAACACCTGTCCGACATGTCTAATGGGTTAGTCAATTGTTGTCCTGGGCCGCTAATGCTAAAAGCGACCATGTTCCTACTGTAAACTTGTCTACGGAAGAGGACTCTCGTAGGTCTATAGAAAGTAGGAAATCAGTGGCTACTCAACAAACATCTGCCCCATCGGAAACAGTGTCGGATCATCTAAGAGAACTTCCACCTTTCTTTAAGAGTAATACAGTGTTTGATCCTTCTCAACTTCCAATGCCGTCCTCTATTATGTTGCCAGGTTTCAGCAACTTGCCCCCACCCATTAGCCATGTTGCTTAAAGGCATATCCAAGTTCTCGGTAAATTCCACAAATGAAGTGATATCTTTTTTAAGATGTTTAGTCGAATTTCAAGATCATGCTTTGGTATTTGTTCTCTCTCACTCTCAATTTCTTCAAATAATTTACCCCTATTCTGTAGGCATCCTCTCGGACAAAACTGTAAAAGCAATAGCTGATAGATATTCGATAGGAAACTTCAACGTCCACCTCTTGCCAAACTTCATTCCACCTAGAGCTATGTCATCTTTAATATAGAAGTACTACTTCAAAGTACAAAGGTTAGACGAGAATCCCGCCGACTTTATTCAAGATATTAAATTTTATACTAGGGTATTGTGCAAACTATTGTAGAAGGAATCTCCTCTCCTTATAGGTCGTACTGATGTTTCGCTGCTCGACCTCGAACCTTCTCAGAACTTGAGGCAATGTCAGTGTCAGTCGAAGGAGTGAGTTACGCCGACACTTTACGAGTCACCAGGGGGCCCCCTCCGTCATCTAATAGTTCTTGGCCCCTCCGCGCCAAATATTCCCCACACGCAATGTTATGCGTGCGGACAAACGGAACAGCTTTGGAATAAATGACCCTTGGTCAAATCGAGCGGAACTAGGAATGGAGCAGGCCCGTCTCAAGGTTGCTTTAAATGCGGGACGTTTTCCCATCTAGCCAAGAATTGCACTTCACTTAACAGCAGACCTTCCTGTTAGGCTTCTGGTGCTGCCTCCACTAACCTTAAAATTGAGGTAAATAACAAACCCGCTACGGCACTAGTATATTCAGGGAGCGTCAGGTCTATTATTTCCGAGGAGTGGTACTCTATGTTCAAAGCCTGTTGTAAGTTTCCAGACTACTGTTTGTCTTCTATAAAATGTGTTTCAGAAAATACATCACCAGTAGAAATTTCAGGCTTCACTTTTGCTAAAGTTTGAATCTCAAAATTTACATGGAAAATTAAGTTATTTGTGGCTAAACAGTTGTCTTGCCCTGTAATATTGGGGACCGATTTTATGTCTCATTTAGGGCTGGTGCTCGATCTCCACGGCAAGTCGTGGACATTCAAATTCTCCAGTAACATTAATATTTCTATTCTGAAATGTAATTCTGCGTCATTTTCATCTTTTTCGTGTACTCAGAGTGAGATGTCGTTAGATCTTAGGCATCTACCTAAGGATCAGGCTGAGAGTATTCGAAAGTTGTGTCAGTTCTTTCCGGATGTTTTTCCAGAAATCCTTGGTGTCACTGACCTCACTGAGTACAACATTGAGCTAACCCACTCTATTCCAATTAGGTTTCCTCCTTATTATCTCCACCTAAAATGAAGGCTCTTAAGGAAATCATTGATCAGGTGTTAAAAATGGTATTATTCGACTTTCAAAGTCGACGTATTCATCGCAAATTTTTCTTTTACTGAATCCCCAAGGTGGTTTCAGACCTATCATTGATTACAGGGATTTAAACCATACGGTCATATTACAATTTTTGCCCCTTCCTGACCTTCATTCTTCTTTCGCATGATATCGCAAGGCTAAGTTCTTCACCATCTTAGATCTTTACTAGGCCTATAATCAGATACCTCCGGCAGAAGAATCCAAACATCTAATGGCTTTTGCCACTGATTGGAATGTGTATGATTACACCCACGTGCCTTTTTGGCTCCCCACGGGAGCGGCCGTCCTTACTAGACTGCTAGATAGAGTCCCCTCCGATATCAAATTTGAATATCTTTGTCTCGACGATAGCGTTGTGTTTTCGGAGACCTTTGAAGAACACTTAGAACATCTGAAGGAAGTTCTAAATCGCCTTCGTAACGCTGGGTTGACAATTAAGTTATCTAAGGTAGCTTTTGCTAAGCCTTCTATGTCATTCTTAGGGCATATCGTGTCGCCCGATGGTGTTTCTATCGACCATTCCAGAACGCAGGCTATTTACGACTTCAAGCCGCCGAAGGACAACAAAAGAATTGCTAGGTTCATAGGCATGGTGAATTTCTTCCGGAAATGTATTCCTAACTTTGCTAATAGGGCACCGCCCCTAAATCTACTTTGTAGGAAAGGTGTCAAACAGGAAGTGGGGCCGTCGCAGCAAGCTGCGTTTGAAGATATTAAGTTAGCTCTCTGTAACGCCCCAGTATTAGCTATGCCAGATTTCTCTAGGATATTCATAGTTCAAACCAATGCCCCTTCTTCTGCTGTTGCTGCTGTCCTTTTTCAAGGAACAGAACTTCGAAGGCGGCCTACTGCCTATGCAACTACGACCTTATCGGCTCAAGAAGCCAAGTACTCAATGTACGAATTAGAAGGTTTTGCAGTCCTGTTTGCCTTGGAGAAGTTCCGCCTTTATCTAGAGCATGTTAAATTTGAATTAGAAACAGACAAACATGCTTTAAGTTGAGTCTTAGCTAGGCCACGCCGAACTGCACGTATCGCCCGTTGGGCTATCAGAATTTCTGCCTTTCAATTCAATGTGCAACACATTCGAGGATCTGAAAATGTGGTCGCAGATGGACTAAGCCTCATGTTTTCTGGTAATGTTGAGACCAGCGAACAAGGGGATAGTTCTTCTCCTCCCATGCCCATACTTCTAGTGTTAGTGCTACTTTGACGGATGCCCGTATGTTATTTTGTGATATCAAGAAATATCAATGAGAAGATCCAGTGCTGGCTCCTATAATGGAAACCCCTTCTTCTGGGTAACATGTTGTCCCTTATGTGCTGAGGAATGGAATTATGTGCTGCCCTTCTAATCATGATCAGAAGATGAAAGTAGTTGTCCCTGCTGTTCTTCTGTCCAAGGTCTTCAAATACTACCATGAGACCCCATTAGGGGGGCATTTAGGCACCTTCAAAACATGACAGAAAATCAGAGAAATGTTCATCTGGAAGAGTATGGACGGCAAAATCAGAGAAATGGTTAAAACTTGTAAATCTTGCTTCCTTCGTAAGCCCACCTTGTCTACCAAGCTAGGGCTTTTGTCATCTCATCAAGCATCTCGCCCCATGGAGCGATCGTACACAGACTACGTCGGACCTTTCCCTCAATCGAAGAGGAACGGGAATAAGTACATCCTTGTATGTGTAGACGGCTTCAATAGACTTTCGTTGTTATTTCCGACTTAGTTGGCTACCATTCAGTCTACCATTTCTTACCTTAATACTATCTTCACTTCTTTTGGTCCTTGTCAATAAATAGCTTCCGATATTGCAAAGGCTTTTATATGTAACTTATTCCGAAAATTCTGTTTTGATTTGTCCACATCCCATCTTACTATTTCTGTATATTACCCTCAACCATCTCTGGCTGAGCGGGTCAATCGTAATCTTAGATCTCCTTTGATAGCTTTTCATCATAAAGATCATTCCAGGTGGGATACTTCGGTGCATTGGTTATCTTTTGCTCTAAGTTCGGCCATTCATGAGTCCCACAAGTTCACTCCTGCCTCTTTCATGTTTAAGTTTGTTCCCAACACGCCACTGTTTAATATATGGTCCCTCAATGAGATATTGCCACAGACAATAGAACCCTATAAGATCAGAGACCTGTGGAGGAAGGCTAATAGTAACCTTAAGGCTTCTCATGAGAAGGATAGAGAGAGATATGATTGTGGACGGAGGAACACCAATTTAAAGGTCGGAGATCAGGTCATGGTTAAGAATTTTGTACCTGCGGGCACGCTTGCCCACAGTTTTCATGGACCATGTATTATTTTCGATTTCTTAACACACTCACACTTTTGGTGAGTAACCAAGCCATAGAGAGCATATTTAAAGTTCACCTTTCGCAGATTAAACCGGTATAACGTTTCGTTTTGCAGTATACGCCACTAAGCCATGGCAATAACAAACTGCTATCTTTATTTTCTTTACAGCTCAGTAACTTAATGTTCATTATGTAAATCATTTTGTAAGGAGTAGGGGGGAGGCCTTCCGCCCCACGCATATACCTACATCCAGGGTATTGTCTTGTTGCTGTATATAATCCTGTACAGACCTTCCCCTCTAATAATGTTTATTTTCTCCCGTTGCCTGGCTGCCATTAACTTTCCCCCGCCTCCAAAACCAAGCCTGCAATACACACACTCATCCTCGATGCTACTTGCCTCATCTGAACTTGCAGCTTTAAAAAAATAAACAAACTCTCGCTCTCCATCAAACATCTCTGTCGAAAAGTAAATTACTGTTTCAGTGCCCTCTCTGTAATCTACGGCCGAGTTCCAACATCTGGCGAGTGATGCTGGCGTGGGGTGAGGGCCCAACCTGCTCTGGCCCAGTCTCCTACATAAGAGTGTGCTGGAGCACCATCCTTTCCAGCAAGGGCTGAGGTACGGTAACCCAACAGCCTAATTGATCTCGAAGCAGTGGCTCTATACCCGGTCTGTGGCGACCATCACCATGGCCACTCCTCTCATGGTAGTGGGAGAGATATATCTGAGGGTATTTAGGGGATCCTGGGGAACCCACCCTGCTATCGGCAGTGGCAGTCACTCTTGATGTCAAACTAGAACTGTACATTTCGGACTTCTACGGCCTCAGGAAGACTTCAAGACTTGTTTTTGACACAATTAATTACAAATAAACTTTCATCATGAAATTTTCTGTCTGTAAATTTCAACTCCAAATTTTTCTAAAAAGGAAAATTTTAAACTGTGTCACCCGAGGAAGAATTCTTGGGTGGGAGCGAGGTCTGTACCGGAGGTACACCCGCCCCGTACATTAAATGAAGCACCATCGAGAATGCCATCTAAAATCTAAAACTCGTATCAACTAATACAAGAAGTTTTGATATTTCTCTACAGATGTCTCTACTATAAACTTATGTTATGCCCTCTGGTGTGAAGACTGACTATTAAAATTGTAAAGCAATTTTGTTTTCTAAGGTTTCCTAAACTGAAGTGATTATTCTTTGTTTTTGGTGTATTAAAGTTTACAACAATTCTATCTCTTCTCGCCAACTTAAGAGGTGGTCCATTAGAAAATTGTGTATATTTATTTTTCATCCAATCACAGGTTTCTGGTACTTATTTTATCACCCGATAAGAATTTGGGATGTATCGGGCCTTAGCCCTCAGTTTTCTGGAACATTCCTCTTGGGTATAAAAGCTGGCATACTTTCAGACCAGTTTGTCTTATTGATCGTTCCAGTCTACAGAGTGTGTGTTTATCAAGGAAATGGAGGCACCTCGTCCATCCTTGAGAAGTCCACCAGCTCAAGGTAATGGCTGACCTGGTTTAACTAAGTGATAGTCCTTGAGAGCTAGCTCGAGGGGAAGGTTTCAAATCTTTGACAATGTAACGTTAATTTTCTAAAATGTAAATTCCAAAATTGAAGTGTATATTTCATACAAGCCAAAGGAACTTAATCAAAATCAAGGAATAGAGAGTGAGCTACACTCTCATATTCCCTATCAACTTGATTTTAAGGTAACTATCATTTTATACCATTTTACAGTTTGAAATCTTTGTAACTTAAATATTCTCTCCATCTAGTCACCTCAGTAGTATAAGCATAGCCTCTGTAACCTCAGGTCATAAGCCCAAATAGGGTTTTAATTTTTTCATTTCAATTTTAAGAAGCGCAATTGTCTGCCTCCTCACCATTTTGATTTTTGAGCAAGTAACTTAACCTGTTGTTTTTCACAAAGGTCTGGTAGAATGGGTACTTGATACCTCTGTTTAATTCTATTTCATTCCTTTTAGGTAAAGATGTTAGACTGTTAAGCATATACCGTAAGACAGTGAATATGGCTTGAATTTTTAAAACGTACGTTGTGCCTTGCATAGGCCCCGACATTTCTTGAAATAAATTCCTAAATGTAAATTTTATAGAACAAAGATGCTCTTTCTATTAATGTAAAGGTTGAATGGTGCCTCTGGAAGGCTATAACGTGATAATGTTCAGAGAGTAGCTCCTAGATAATTTGTGGAGCAAAAAGTGCCCTTGGAAAATTGGGTTTTTTGGATACTCTGTCTCCAAGTTGTGTAAAGGTAATTGGGAGATCTGTCTCCTTGACTATTTGTTGAAAGGAGCCGCAGCTCTCATGGATAATGTAAAATTAGGGAGCTTCAAGCTCAAAGTTGTTAATTAATTATTATTCAATTTTTTAAATTGTTACCCAATCTAATGAAATTTTACCTGAATTGTAAAGCTGAGATTTTGAAAAGATACAAAAGATATCAGAGAAAGAAATACGGCTGTAGTTTCAAAGTTTTAAATTAATCTTCGGAATGTCTAATATTGACTCACTTCAGCCCGCACATTATTTCACCTCTGTCCACCACAATATGTCCATAACAATCTGTAAAGTGGACCCATTTAATCTAAAATCATGCTTTGTTGTATAGAATATATGGGTAACTATATATATGTTCTTTTTTGGAACTTGCTTTACTTCGCACCATTGAAGATAGGTCTTATGGCGATAAGAGGCATAAGAGTTGGAATGAAAAGGCCGTGGCCTTAATTAAGTTACAGACCCATCATTAGCCTGATGTAAAAATGGGAAACCATGTAAAACCGTCTTCAGGGCTGCCGACAGTGCAGTTTGAACCCACTATCTGTCAGATGCAAGCTCAGAGCTGCCCGGCCCTAATCGCACGGCCAACATGCCCCTTTAACAGTTTATATATAGCATTCAAGGGGACATTCACAACTTGAATAATTGGCCTTTTAATCAGATGTAGTGATCTATTGTTTTAATTCAGTGTGAAGTGAATGCCCCATGTTTCTCATAATTTATGTGCACTCAGCATGGACACCTATACCAGACCGGTTGCCAAGAGGGAGCAGATCCATAGCTATTGTTAATAATATTCATATAATGATAGTGAATAAATGGACCTATCTCTAGCCTTTGATAGTGGTCAATTATCAATACAGACCATAATGAAATGTGTAACTTATAAGTTGTTATCATTACTGATTCTTTGTCATGCAAACTAGCTTGATGGATTTCTAAACACTAAGATGACAGAAAGAGGCTGATGTATTTCAGCACCTTTAATACCATCAGGGTGATAGAGGATTTAATATGCCAACTTGAAACCAGAACACAAGCCCTGCACAACCTGACGTAGTCAGACTGCCATTTTTCCCGACAAGAGCTACATAGCGAAAGGGAGATGAAGAGAAACCCACTTCATCTTCAAAACCAAAAGAATGAATTCAGCTTTCAGACATGCTGTGCAAAATAAAAGATGGTTACTTGTAAATTCTGCATATATGTAATCATAAAAAGTATATTTCGTAAATTTGAGATTAGTATAGGCCTAGAAATATATATGTACCTTAAGAATAGACAGCAAGACACTCATATAGTTCCTGAACAACAAATAAAAGTAGAGTTATGTAACCAGTCAAATTCAAATTACTGCTAAGGGTTTAATTATTATAATCACTATAAAGTTATCTGCACGATACTTACGCATGAATTATTTGAAGTTTCCTCAAAGCATATTGGTTCCTCTTTGATCTTATCCAAGTCCATTTTAAATAGCGTGTGAAGGTTTAGACAGTTTTGGGATGTAGATTACTTCCACAGATCTTGCCCTGAAACATGAACAACATACACTCTTATTGCTGTTTTGTAGTAAAACATGTAGCTTTAGGTGACTGTTGATATTTTGCTCATTGCCACAGGACCTCCAGTTTTACCTGGAAACTGAACCTCAGAGATAAATATTTTCACTGAAAGAACATCCCACACCCACAGGTTGCAATTAATTTGCACACCCCTAGTGAAAAACATATGACTATGCACCTTACACATCACCCACTATTCTGGGGGCCTAATGACTGGTGTAATGTACCTCCCCATATAACCCTATCCTGTGCTATGTTGTATATTTTGTCCTCTATACCCCAACTGACCTTTTGTTCTTAACAATTTGTTTTACATCACACTGACACAGACAGGACTTAAGGTGTTGTGGCTAGGAACAGGAAGGAAAAGACAGTGGCCTTGTGTAAGTTACAGTCCCAGAATTTGCCTGGTATGAAAACGGGAAAGCACAGAAAACTGTTTTCAGGGATGCCAGGACCACTTCCATACCACTCCCAGTCCTTTCCTATCCTATCATTACCATAAGTCCTATGTGTGTTGGTGCAACATAAATCCAATTGTAAAAATAAAATTCTACAATCAAACCTTCAATTAACAAATCATTTCTTTCTCAACTTGCAGGGCAAATGATCTGACTGTGAAGACACAACCTCCCAACCCTGTCACTCTACTAGCTCTATTGGCTATGTACATTCTGTACTGTCCTTACACTAGAGTCCAACGGTAATTCAGTTTCAATATAATTTTGAAAGTAACTATCAGGAGTTTTCTGATATAGTGCATTCATTTTTCTTTCCAATCCGCAAACATTCCTGTTTGAGCTAGTTGTTTAAAGGAGCCAGCATCTATGGTCATCTATCGCAAACATTCAGATAGTAGATGGAAAGCCGAGCCTTTTCCTTTACACTTATAAATTATGTAAATCATCCTGGATAATAATGACAACTGTGTGTAAGCCCTGTGCTTTATGTACTTTAAAAGCCAGTTTCTTACAAAGATATAGACATAATTCTTCTCTCAACGCACAGTCCTCACCTGGGCCAGCAGCGCCTTTAAGGGCTACCATACAATATGTTGAATTCAGTAGCAGTTTAGCCCAATTCCTCACTGATCAAACAAATGATTTCATAGAGGATAGCCAGGTACTCATTGGTAACTTTATCCCCGAAGTTGCAACCATTACTGACTATGTTACAATATATACTGTATATTTTGTTACAAAAAACAGTTCCAAACTGGCTATGAACTACTTTGTTACAACAAACAGTTCCCAACTGGTAATAAGGTCCTTCGTTACAACAAACTGTTCCAACCTGCATATGAACTCCTTCGAAATTATCTTAATGAACGTATGCGAGTCAGAATGCTTCCTCAATTGTTTGTTAATAATGGTTTGTTGGAATAAGCAAATGGCAACTGTGAAATGTGTCAAAGCCCTCCACGAATTGTTACAAAACTTTTACTGATGGATGATGAAAGACCTCACTATTCCAATGAGAAGTACTCTTTTGAAGTTGCACCACTTACTGGTCGAATTAAATGTGGATGTATAAATCACACAGTCCCTGGTATTGAATGAGGACTGCTGGCATTGAATGTAGTTGAATGTGGTTAGAATTGCATGAATTCAGAAATCACAGTTCAGAACCAGTTCTGAATCTCTGTTAGAACAACAGGTAAACTACTCCGCATGAGCAGGGTATTCAGAATCAATTTGGTACCTTGTTGGAACAAACATCCATATATTATCACTAGAGATGGGAACTTGCCTATTTGCTTATTTTATTCCTGTGTTCAGAAATGTAGGCTTTTGAGATATAAATACATTTTAGGGTCTTAATAGCTATATTTCGTTGGTTTTGTTGTGCCTATAAATGCCTATTTCAGGGGTTTGTGCCTATTTTGATTATAATTGTCTAGTTAATGCCCATTGACTGCACTTTCAAAAAGACGATTTTCTTCCAGTGCATTACCGTATACTGTAGCTAATGTGCTCGATAGAATTATCTTCTCTTTTTTCAATATCTGTTTACCCCAAGAACAAAAATGGCCATTCTCAGAAGTCACCAGAAATAGTTCTAGGGAGATTTCCATCAGGAGAAGCAAGAAACAATTTGACCTAAAAGCCTTCAACCCCTCCCAGCTCCTAAGACATATGCGAGAACGAGTCAACTTCGAACTATTTTGCACAACCCATATGCCATGTACCTTGCTTTCGATGAAAACTGTTGTATGCGTACGCTTTACGTTCAGAACGTGTTGTGATTTATTTTGAAGTGGAGGAAAAAAGTGTGTTTGCGGCAATGCCCAAAGAAAAATTGTCGAAGTTCTACTGGCTGAAGCAGTGGATCACAGGGGATCCCAATTTTACAACGGATGGAAGGGTAGTCTGTCAAGCTTGCTGTAAGGAGGTAAGTTCATTTGTTCCTTTTATCTTTTTGGTGCGCCCGGCTCCATGGTTAAATAGTTAGCGTGCTGGCCTTTGGTCACAGGGGTCCCGGGTTCGATTCCCGCCAGGGTCGGGAATTTTAACTGCCAGTGGTTAATTTCTCCGGCACGGGAGCTGGGTGTATGTGTCGTCTTCATCATTATTTCATGCTCATCAAAACGCGCAGGTCGCCTACGGGTGTCAAATCAAAAGACCTGCACATGGCGAGCCGAACATGCCCTCGGACACTCCCGGCACTCAAAGCCATACGCCATTTCATTTCGTTTTATCTTCTTTGTGATTGAGAACTATGATCGCATTTCACTGTAGCACATATAGGCCTAGTTGTTTTGTGGCAATGCTGCATTAGTCGTAACTTTCAATAATTTATATTGCTAAAATGTAAATAATAATTAAATTGCTGAACAAGGAGTTACAACGCCGCTGGTCTCTTGTCGCAGAATGGATGAAAATTAAATCGATATTTTGAACTGTGATTCATTTCCTGTGAAAATAGGGATTTACAACTGAAATGCAATTTTAAAACTTCCTTTAAAAATTGTGAATTCTATTACACTTCCGCTAAGACTTAGCGAAACATAGGTTGCAGATCCAATGTATCCCGGCTAGGACGATGCCACAGCGTGTTTTACAAGGTTGCCAAGACTATCTTTACAAGACCAGGCCAGCGAAAAACCGTTGGTCTGGATTGGTGAGGTCCGGTTAGTAACCGTTGTGCTTGGGGGGGTGGAGGGGGAAACAAAGAGAGTCTGTGGGACGTAAGTTGCCAGATTAACAAGCCTCTAGCATCCCCTCTAGAGTCTTGCTAAATTGTGACAAAAATAAGGTTTTCTTATGGCGACGATGGGATAGGAAAGGGCTAGGAGTGGGAAGGAAGCAGCCGTGGCCTTAGTTAAGGTACAGCCCCAGCATTTACCTGGGTGAAAATTGGAAACCACGCAAAACCATATTGTGGGATTCGAACCCACTATCTCCCGGATGCAAGCTCACAGCTGCGCGCCCCTAACCGCACGGCCAACTCGCCCGGTAAAATAAGGTTATGGGCGCATGTCACGACAATTTCAAATTACGCGGTTTTTAATTTTCAACGAGTGTGGCGGCCTTGTGGGCACACATTGTGCAGGATCCATTGCAGGCAACAGATAATAGTCTTCATGACAGCTGACCCGGCTGACCAAAGCCGGGGAATAGAAACAAATAAATTGTTCACTAGCCTGATATTTATAATGCCTCGGTTTTCATTTTTCTGTATAAGTATGAATACTGCTAGGGCCAGCTTGGTGGGTCCTTCGCAAGCTTAAAGAACGGATCTCTCCTCTACGCTACTCCGGTATCCTTTCACGTCTTTTTTATTATATTTTTCACCCGGTGAACTCGACACGATACTGCCAAATTACAACTGAAAATCCTTGAGGACATATTTGAATGTAAATTACTAATTATCTTGTTCCTACTTTAAAGTTTTGTACTTCTAGATAGCTACATGATTTCTAATAGTCTTTTTTTTTTTTTTTTATGAAACAAATGCATGATTTATACTAAGCATTATTGCCAATTAGCCCAACTGTAGAAATTTAAGATATAGGGACAATGTAATTTATGTCAATTTTATTAATTTTCAGATCAAATGTGAGAAAAATACCACATAGATCAACTTAGAAATACTGTGATGCATCTGATACGAGTACAGAAATCTGTATCAACGCAGCCTGTCTACCAGTCCACTTCGGGCAGCGACCAACAACCACTTTCTTCAGATCTATGCACTGCAATGTCGGGAGCTAATATGCCCTTGCATAAGCCGGAGCACCTTCAAGCTGCCGGGAGCAAACACCAAGTTGGAGAAGAGTGGCATGCCCCTGGTGGAGTCATTTAGGATTGTGCATGAAGTCCGGGGAAGTTTTGACCAAACATCTGGGAAGGCAGCCGCTATCAGCGAAATAAAACCAGATGAAGTGACTTCATTGAAGTGTTGTCCAATCACTTCATGTGATGTTGACAGTACAAGAACATTATGCACGAGAGGAGGTCAAGACTATTACCGGAAAACATTGAAACGTTGCTTGTAAATTCCGTTAATAATAACTGAGTGTGTTATTAACTTATAAGTAATTTTTTCACGCCTATTTTGTTGCCTATTTTACACGTTAGTGCCTATTGTGGCTAATTTAAAAACCTATATGCCTGCCTATTTTTACTGTTTTTAGTGCTTATAACTCTCGTCTCTAATTATCAGTAAGAATGACAGCTGGGCAATTTTCAATGTAGCCAGCCAACAGTCGGCTGAAAAACAGAATTATCTACCGCTGTTCTTTTGTGTTTAAATACGAACTGGACAATAAAGCTTACCTTATTTCCTATGACGCACAGTGCGATATTAAGTAAACGTAAGAAACTGCAATTATCCGATGAAGAAAATCTTAAGGGAAACGTCCGAAATGCACAATACAAAACACATGAATACGGACATTATATAACAACAACACAACCACTTCGAAAGTAAACCGGAAATAGCGAATAGCGCTTCTCACAACTTTATAACCAGTGCGTTGTTCCTCGACTGTATACATACACATCCGGTATAATTCACTTATCTCCAGCTAACTACTGTACAAGGATAGAAGTCATAAAGTCATCTGGAACCACCAAGACGAACCATTACACTCAGACTAGAGCTGGGAACGGAGGAGTTGCTCCTATGATTGCAATCGGTAGTGCAAGTGCAGCGCTCCCTCCAGTATTCTCCGGTAGTAAACTGTTGCTTGGAAACCAATCGGTGTTTTCGGTTGGCGAGCCGTGGGCGAGCGGAGGACGGAGGAACAGTACTGAATGTGTGCTCGCTTGCAGTTCCAGTAGTGGAGCGCAACGGATGTGGTAGCGACGTTGTGAATACTACTTTATAAGTATGAAGAAGGCGAATATATGAAATACATACATTCTCATTTATCGTTAGTGTTTAATAATATATATATCCGATAAAAGTCCATGCATATAGAATACACCTTTTTTATTATATTACCCTTGAAGGGTAATATACACGATAGACTATACTAAGTGTCGTTCGGCCCCGCGGTGTAGGGGGCAACGCGTCCGCCTGTCACCAGGCGGCACTGGGTTCAGTTCCAAGCCACGTCAGGTATTTTTATTTGTAATTATTAATATTCCTGGCCTGGGGACTGGGTGTTTGTGACGTCCTTAAGCTTCCTTTCCTCACACACAACATTCCACACTACCGCCATTGCAATTTCACGCAGTTTTATACAATATGGTGCCAGCAGGGACAAAAGATCCACATGGATCGACGCCCCGAAAAAACGCTAACCACTCGACCACCGCCGTTTCAGTTCGTGACCCCAACGCACCGGTACATATTCGACGCGAAACTTTCTCTTGCGATTTTCTCGAAAACGCCTTAGTAGTACGCCTTACTACTCTCACATTATGTTGTCCTAATGGACTACCAAAAGTGTACAAAGTTTGAAGCTAGTCCGTGATCCGAACATCGTAGCCTCCACTTGTAAGTGTATTGCACCTGTATTCAGTCTGTGCTTATTAAATTTGCGTCTATATTTACTCTGCTTGTTGTGTTTTGTAGATAATGCAAAGTATATTAGAAAATAATTGTGGTATTAGTTTGATATTTAATCCCATTTTTAGATGGTATTCATGTTTTAGAATATATAAAGGAATTTAATGATTTTTTACAGAATTTTGTACCACAAATGCCACGAAGACCATCTGATGCATGGAATTTCTTTGAAATTACTGATGATAAACATCAGCAAAATGCAAATTTTGCGGCCACATTTACGCGACGGGTGGTAGTGCATCAAATATGTGGAATCATATCAAGAGGCATCACAAGAATGAAATGAGCAGGTCGGCTTTAGCAGCAGAAAACAATATTGCTGTATTAAGTGAAACAGTTATGTTGTGAGAGAAAGGGCATTGAATAGACGGCTGAAATACCTTTACGTTGTCATACCAGCAACGTGTTTAAACGTGTCGCTACAGTAAGTTCACTCGCTAGATTACTCGGTGCAACCGGGTTAGGGCTCTCTAAAGACTCTTATAGAGCCTTAAACCGGGTGATGACGTCACAACAACTCCTTCGCTCCGCACCGCTTCGTCTCAACCAAGCCAGCGCTCTACCGTCTGAATTACTCAGCCTGGTACAGCATATAAACAATTCCAATCAGTTCTTTCTCTTCAGTAATAAATGAGCTACGAGTATTATTTATGTAAGAGCAGCGTATATAGCACCTGTTCACATGCAATGGAATATAATTATTACTTAAACATTTTCATCATCATCATCATCTGTTTACCCTCCAGGTTCGGCTTTTCCCTCGGACTCAGCGAGGGATCCCACCTCTACCGCCTCAAGGGCAGTGTCCTGGAGCTTCAGACTCTTGGTCGGGGATACAACTGGGGAGTATGACCAGTACCTCGCCCAGGCGGCCTCACCTGCTATGGTGAACAGGGGCCTAGTAAGGGGATGGGAAGATTGGAAGGGATAGACAAGGATGAGGGAAGGAAGCGGCCGTGGCCTTAAGTTAGATACCATCCCGGCATTCGCCTGGGGGTGAAGTGGGAAACCACGGAAAACAACTTCGAGGATGGCTGAGGTGGGAATCGAACCCACCTCTACTCAGTTGACCTCCCGAGGCTGAGTGGACCCCGTTCCAGCCCTCGTACCACTTTTCAAATTTCGTGGCAGAGCCGGGAATCGAACCCGGACCTCCGGGGGTGGCAGCTAATCACGCTAACCACTACACCACAGAGGCGACTTAAACATTTTAACTATTATAATATTGTAAATGCATTTGCAAGGTCATAATATATGGCAATATTCAATCTACATTATTCTATCCATCTGCAGCTATTGCAAACTGAATGTCTTCTTCTTCTTTTATCTGTTTACCCTCCAGAGTCGGCTTTTCCTCGGATTCAACGAGGGATCCCACCTCTAACGCCTCAAGGGTAGTGTCCTGGAGCTTCAGACTCTGGGTCGGGGATACAGAAGGATGACAGTACCTCGCCAAGTGGCCTCACCTGCTATGCTAAACAGGGGCCTTGCGGGGAGATGGGAAAATTGCAAGGGATAGACAAGGAAGAGGGAAGGAATCGGCCGTGGACTTAAGTTAGGTACCCTCCCGGCATTTGCCTGGAGGAGAACTGGGAAACCACGGAAAACCACATACCGGGCGAGTTGGCCGTGCGCGTAGAGGCGCGCGGCTGTGAGCTTGCATCCGGGAGATAGTAGGTTCGAATCCCACTATCGGCAGCCCTGAAGTTGGTTTTCCGTGGTTTCCCATTTTCACACCAGGCAAATGCTGGGGCTGTACCTTAATTAAGGCCACGGCCGCTTCCTTCCAACTCCTAGGCCTTTCCTATCCCATCGTCGCCATAAGACCTATCTGTGTCGGTGCGACGTAAAGCCCCTAGCAAAAATAGCAACAACGGAAAACCACGTCCAGGATGGCTGAGGTGGGAATCGAACCCACCTCTACTCAGTTGACCTCCCGAGGCTGAGTGGACCCCGTTCCAGCCCTCGTACCACTTTTCAAATTTTGTGGCAGAGCCGAGAATCGAACCCGAGCCTCCGGGGGTGGCAGCTAATCACACTAACCACTACACCACAGAGGCGGACGCAAACTGAATTTCAACAGATCAAAATCAGTTATTCATAGCGTAACAAATAATGAGGCAATCTTGAAACGATTGCGGCATTTGAATGACAAACGTAGAAAAACGCATGCTTCTGTGGAATTAGTCTTGAAACCTAAATTGTAATTCCACCCAAGATCACCGTTACTACCTTGCCCACATTAAAGCATTTGAATTTTCCGCCAGTGAATTCAATCGGAGGACTATCGGAGGTCACCAGAGGAAGAGCAAAAACAATTGCTCCACTCCGCTCCGCTCCTACCGTTCCCAGCTCTAGCCACTCTGTCTTCGTCTTAGCTATGTCATGTTCCACAGTTTCATCTGAGATTGCATCGGTTCGTCATTGGACGTAGAGTTGGGAAATGGAGCCGTTGCTCCTATGATTGCAATCGGTAGTGCGAGTGCAGCCCTACCTCTGGTATTCTCTGGTAGTAAACTGTTGCTTAGAAACCAATTGGTGCTTCTGTGGGCGAGCGGAGGCAGTACCTACTAATACTACTAATACTAGTATTAGTAGGTACTGGCGGAGGGCGAGCGGAGGACGGAGGAACAGTACTGAATGTGTACTCGCTTGCCGTTCCATCCGTGGTGTGTAACGGATGTGCTACCGACATAGTAAATACTGCTTCATAAGTATGACGAAAGCGAATATATGAAATATATATATATATTCACATTTATAGTTCGTGTTTCATTTGTCGATTACTTTTGTAACAATTTGCTTTACGTCATGCCGCCTTATGGCGACGATGTGATAGGAACGGCTAAGGAGAGCAATTTCTAGGCGTGAAAATGGAAAACGACGTAAACCATCTTCAGGGCTGCCGACAGTGGGGTTCGAACCCACTTTCATCCGGGAGATAGTGGGTTCGAATCCCACTGTCGGTAGCCCTGAAGATGGTTTTCCATGGTTTCCCACTTCATCTCCAGGCAAATGGCGGGATGGTACCTAACTGAAGGCCACGGCCGCTTCCTTCTCACTCCCAGGCCTTTCCTATCATATTGTCACCATAAGACCTATCTGTGTCGATGCGACTTAAAACAAAACAAAGAAGTATCCCCGATCCAAAGTCTCACGCTCCAGGACACTGTCCTTAAGGCGGTATAGGTGGGATACCTCTCTGCGTCCGAGGGAATACCCTACCCTGGAGGGTAAATTGATAGAAAGATTATTATTATTATTATTATTGTACTCCCATAATCACTTGTGTGGTTTTCTGCGACGTTAAAGTGCAGTAATTTTGTCCCACAGGAGTTCTTTCATGTGCCGGTACACCTGCCGACATGAGACTCTCGTATGTGACCACCTTCAAGTACCGCCGAGCAAAGTCGGAATTGAAACCGCAAGCTTGAGCTCAGAAGGCCAGCGCTCTACCGTCTGAACTACTCATCCCGGTACAGCATATAACCAGTTCCAACCAGTTCGTACACTTCAGTAAAAATTGAAATGGCGTATGGCTTTTAGTGCCGGGAGTGTCCGAGGACAAGATCGGCTCACCAGATGCAGTTCTTTTTATTTGACTCCCGTAGGCGACCTGCGCGTTGTGAAGAGGATGAAATGATGATGATGACGACACATACACCCAGTTCCAGTGCCAGCGAAATTAACCAATTACGGTTAACATTCCCGACCCTGCCGGGAATCGAACCCGGGATCCCTGTGACCAAAGGCCAGCACGCTAACCATTTAGCCATGGAGCTGGACGTACTCTTCCGTAATAAATGAGTTACGAGTATAATTAATGCAAGAGCATCGTATATAATACATTTTTAATAATAATAATGTTATTTGCTTTACGTCCCACTAACTACTTTTACGGTCTTCGGAGACGCCGAGGTGCCGAAATTTAGTCCCGCAGGAGTTCTTTTACGTGCCAGTAAATCTACCGACACGAGGCTGTCGTATTTGAGCACCTTCAAATACCACCGGACTGAGCCAGGATCGAACCTGCCAAGTTGGGGTTAGAAGGCCAGCGCCTTAACCGTCTGAGCCACTCAGCCCGGCAATACATTTTTTACATACAACGGAATATAATTATTACTTCAACTTTTTTACTATTAATAATATTGTAAATGCATTTGCAGCGGTATAATATATGCCAATATTCAATCTATAGTATTCTATCCACCTGCACCCATTGCAAACTGAATGTCAGCAGATGAAAATCTGTTATTTATATATTTATAGCGTAAGAAATAATGCGGCGATCTTGAAACGACTACAGCGTTTGAATGACAAACGTAGGGGAACACATGCATCTGTGGAATTAGTACTGAAATCTAAATTGTAATTCCTCCTAAGATCACCGTTACAACATTGCCCGCATTAAAGATTTTGAATTTTCCGCCAGTGAATTCAATCGGAGGACTACCGGAGGTCTCCGGAGTACGAGCGAAAACAACTGCTCCGCTCCGCTCCTACCGTTCCCAGCTCTAACTCAGACCACAGAACAGAAAATACATGGCGTGCGTAAACATCAGAAGCGTAAACCGACAATTACCACTATGCTCATGAACTATTTATTGTTTTAAATCTTGTGTTAGCAACTTCGATATGTGGATATTATGATTGATGGTCTTTGAAAGACTTTATTTCTTTGAAGAAGATTATCTTCCCTCCATCTAATGGCAGACTTACCGTACGAATTATGCGTCGCGATACTGCGTAGTTGCATGTCGGAAGCCTATTTGTTATTTTTATGTGACACTTCTCAATTCGTGTCCATTGCTTCGCCCTAAAGTTTGATGTCATCATCAATATCTTCACCTTTCACATCACGAACCTCTAAATAACCTCAACTCAAATACTGTTTCGTCCGCCTCTGTGGTGCAATTGGCTGCCACCCCCGGAACGGGATATGTTCAGCCTTGGGGAGTCATTTGAGTAGAGGGTATTCCAAAAAGACATCAGCCATTGTCGAGGTGGTTTTCCGTGGTTTCCGCACTTCGCCTCCAGGTCGCGGCCGCTTACTTCCTAGCTGTGCCCCTGCTCAATTTAGCAGGTGAGTTCTTCACCTATCCATTCGTTAGCGTCTACTTCGTTAAACTATTGGGGGGGGGGGCTTGATTAACATGAACATAGTGTTACTAAATAATACACTAGAGGTAGCATTGGCGCCACCGTCTACGAGAGAATCACTGTAGCAAGCGGAGCATGTTGAAAGCGCAGCTGTTTGGCAAAAAGCTCGCTCCGTTGTACTCATCAGTGAAAATAGGGGACTTTTAAAACTGTGCGGATATAGATAAGGTTTAACATTCTTACATGTAAACATTCTCAGATACTACAATATAGTTGCAATGCTTCTCTCTAGTAAAAAAGAAAGCCCAAAAACCATAAATACAGGACTAAATGCGTGATAAAAGAGGACGGTGTCCAGGTGCAATTGGAAAAAAAAATGATATGACGTATGGCTTTTAGTGCCGGGAGTGTACGAGGACAAGTTCGGCTCGTCAAATGCACGTCTTTGGATTTGACTCCCGTAGGCGACCTACGTGGCATGATGAGGATGAAATGATGATGAAGTCGTCATATACACCCAGCCCCCGTCCAGCGAAATTAACCAATTATGGTTAAAATTCCCGACCCTGCCGGGAATCGAACCCGGGACCCCTGTGACCAATAAGTAACACAAAATCAATTTACTGTTCATATTAAGTCTTCTAACAACATACGTTTAGAAGGAGGGAACATATATATCGCTTTGTGTGTGTGTGTGTGTGTGTGTGTGTGTGTGTGTGTGTGTGTGTGTGTGTGTGTGTGTGTGTGTGTGTGTGTGTGTGTGTGTGTGTGTGTGTGTGTGTGTGTGTTGGTGTAAATGACCAGAACTTTGGTATAATTCTCTCCAACGACCAAAAATGTCCTCTCTCGTACGAAGCGGATAAGCGAGTTCTTAGGCCTAAAAATGCTGGCGAGATTTTGAGGTAAAGTAGACAAAATATTATCATCGGCGATTTAGACCCTAGCATTCTGAGCCCAAGTTGTCAGGGCCCACTATCTCCCGAAAGCAAGCTTACAGCTGCGTGGCCCTAACCGCACGGCCAACTCGCTCAATCAATAATTTATTACGCTTGTATATAGCCCTGTAAGACATTTGAAGGAATAATAATATTGACGAACGTAAATGACTCAGATGTTCACACGGTGTATCACATCTTGTCTCTAAATTGCAAAATCTCGTAAGGCATGAATGGGGACTGCTATACGTATTGTACGAAGGGGAAGCAACAAACTGTACACAGAAAATATATTCAACAGCTTTTAAAAGGCCTTCTTTAAACACACACACAAAAGTGAAAAACGTAGCATAACTCCAGGCTATCATGCGCATCACTTCTTATTTTCTTTTTGTACCAAAATGCTTTACGTCGCACCGATGACTATGGGACAGGAAAGGGCAAGGAGTGGGAAGGAAATGACTGTGGCATTAATTAAGGTACAGCCCCAGCATTTGCTTGGTGTGAAAGTTGGAAACCCTCTTCAAGGCTACCGACAGTGGGGTTCAATCTCGTGAAAGCAAGTTGACCGCTACGTGACCTAAAGCCTGCAGTCTCTCGCTCGGTATCATGCATATGATTTCTCTGGATATTCCCTTGCAAGTGAAAGGAGAATCTCATCTCTTATATTTCGTAAAACATTAATTTCAGTCTTCAAGGTAAGATCCAAAGTATCTTATTCACGCCGACAGAGGAATCAGTCGCGAAGTCAGCCCAAGTAGGGCAATTAACGTGCATGCACAAGCACGGAAATTAATTTCAAGGAAAATACCTGTGAAATAACACACCAATTCCCTTTATGAACCTCTCTATGCAGCCATAAGCTGCACAGGAGACTGGCATTTTCCTTCAGAGAAGTATATACTTCAGTCTATCGGGAAGCTCCAGTAGTGACAGTGCCAAACAATCTAGCTTGCCAAACAGCGCGCTCGTTCAACTTCGCATCCGACTGCAGTGTATTAACTCTATGAACATAAACACAGTCATGTGGAATGACGAATAACTGTTAATGCGAACATTCCTATATAATAACAATATTCACAAACTGAGAGAAAAGCAGACCTATAAAATAACTTGTTCCTCAAATAGACTTTTGGAACAGAGTTTTCAATAATATTCACAAGTAAAGAGGAAAATAGAACTTGGTTCATAAATACATACAAAGGATGTCTTATGTACGGAGCTATCAAAAATAATCATAAGTAAACAGGGTAAGTCTTGCTTCACAAATACATTTTGTGAATTTTCCATTTCATAATATGAATTGTGTATAGCTCTATCACCAGATGTACCGTCGTAACCGTCTCCATTAGGAAATGCAGTTATCTGAAGGATTGGCCGCTTTCTGACCTCATTTCTCATAAAAGATCGTCCGCCATCTTCTCTGGGTCTAACTAATGCCTTAGCATTCTCCTTGTGTACATGGCTCCAGGGGCGGCCGTACCTTATGTGCTGAAGTGCTGCAGCACACTGTCTGTTGGAAAAATAAATTAGTTTAAAACTATTATCTACAATCAAATACAGTGCATTGAAAAAGACGTCAGCCAAAAAATAAGAAATTATTGAACTCCCCTCACAACCAGGTAACTATTGGTGCGCTCCACGCTGGGTGCTGTGTGGTCACAGCTCAGCGAGAGCTAAGCTTTTAGCCAGAAACCAGGAGCTCTGCCTTTTGCGCATGCGTGCCCAACGTTTCCGATACAGAGAGATAGGCTGTGGAAACAACAGCCGGACCCATTCCACATTTTCCCTCTGATTAATATTAATAAAGGTTTGTTGCCTCGTCGCACTTCCTATTAATACAGTGGTCACCACCACCACCAGGCTCTTCCCAAACCCATTAGCGAAGATGTCCGGATATTTTGTACCAGGAACATTCCTTCCCAGTTGAGACTAAAGCTTTTAGTCAACGAACTGGTTTAAACATGCACAATGACGTCATCACAACAGCACGTGCTTACTCTAGCTTGCCCGATGCGTGATTAAACTTGTTCGAATTAACCGCCACCAGCAGCGAGGTAAGCGATGTAAGATGGCAGTAGCTAAAGATGGCAGCACGGTGCTCTGTTGATTAAAGATGGCTGCTTGTCAAAAAGATTTTTTCAAATTATCCGCCACCACATAGAGTGCAGCACTGACGTTTGCGATGCAAGATGGCGGGTGACAGCTTGTCAAATAGATTTTTTGTTTCAAAGGTAAGTAGCTAAAGAGGGCAGCACTAAGGTTAGCAATGCAAGATAGTGGATGACAGCTGTGACGTAAAATATTACCCGCAAGATAGCACCACGATGCCCTTTTCATTAAAGATGGCAGCTTGTTAAATAGAATTTTTCAAATTAACCGCCTCAAAGGTAAGTAGCTAAAGAGGGCAGCACTGTTCTCTCTGGATTAAAGATGGCTGCTTGTCGAAAAGAATTTTTCAAATTAACCGCCTCAAAGATAAGTAGCTAAAGAGGGCAGCACTGTTCTCTCTGGATTAAAGATGGCTGCTTGTCGAAAATAATTTTTTCAAATTATCCACCACCACAAAGAGGGCAGCACGGTGCTCTTTTGATTAAAGATGGTGGATGACAGCTGAAGAGCGAGTAGAATTTGTTTCCAAATAAGAGCACGTAGAATTTGCCGCCACCACATAGAGTGCAGCACTGTTCTCTCTAGATTAAAGATGGCGGATGACAGAAAAGCGCATAGGTTTGTAAAGCACGTAGAATTTGCCGCCACCGCATAGAGTGCAGCACTGTTCTCTCTAGATTAAAGATGGTGGATGACAGAAAAGCGCATAGGTTTGTAAAGCACGTGGAATTTGCCGCCACCACATAGAGTGCAGCACTGTTCTCTCTGGATTAAAGATGGTGGATGACAGCTGTCAGAAAAGCACATAGGTTTGTAAAGCACATGGAATTTACCGCCACCACATAGAGTGCAGCACTGTTCTCTCTGGATTAAAGATGGCGGATGACAGCTAACGAAATTGCCCGCATGATAGCAGCACAGTGCTCTATTGATTAAAGATGGCGGATGTCAGCTGTCAAAAAAGCACGTGGCTTTGTTTCCCAACAAGAGCACATAGAATTTTTCAAATTGCCGCCACCACATTTCAAAGGTATCTAGCTAAAGAGTACAGCACTGTGCTCTGTTGATTAAAGATGGTGGATGGTAGCTGTCAAAAAAAGCACGTGAGTTTGTTTCCAAACAAGAGCACGTGGAATTTTTCAATTTGCCGCCACCACATAGAGGGCAGCACGGTGCTCTCTTGATTAAAGATGGCTGCTGTCACGTAGAATTGTCTGCCACCACAGGTATCTAGCTAAAGAGGGCAGCACTGAGGTTTGCGATGCAAGATGGCTGCTGTCAAAAAGCATTTTTCAAATTATCCGCCACCACATTTCAAAGGTAAGTAGCTAAAGAGGGCAGCACTGTGCTCTATGGATTAAAGATGGCGGATGACAGCTGTCAAAAAACACGTGGCTTTGTTTACCTCGCGCTAGTTAGGTTAAGTTGGTAGCACTAAGGTTTAGACCCGTCAAGATGGCAGCACTGCCGATGACAGGTGACGAATTTTGCAGCTACTGCGATATAGAGGGCGGCACAGTGCTTTGTGGTTTAAAGATGGCGGATGACAGCTGTCAAAAAGCACGTGGCTCTCAAAAAGCACGTGGCTTTGTTTATCTCGAGCTAGTTAGGTTAAGTTGGTACCACCGAGGTTTATTCCCGTCAAGATGGCAGTACTGAGGTTAGCGATGCGTTGTTGTCTGTCAAAAAGCACGTAGCTTTGTTTACAAATCTGTCAAAAAGCACGTGGCTGTCAAAAAACACGTGGCTTTGTTTACCTCATGCTAGTTAGGTTAAGTTGGCACTACTGGGGTTTAGGCCCGTCAAGATGGTAGTACTGAGGTTTGCGATGCGTTGTTGTCTGTCAAAAAGCACGTGGCTTTGTTTACAAATCTGTCAAAAAGCACGTGGTTGTCAAAAAGCACGTGGCTTTGTTTACCTCGCGCTAGTTAGGTTAAGTTGGCACTACTGAGGTTTAGGCCCGTCAAGATGGCAGTACTGAGGTTAGCGATGCGTTGTTGTCGATGACAGCTGTCAAAAAGCACGTGGCTTTGTTTACAAATTCAAATTTCCCGCGGGAGGTGGAGGAGACCTCTGGGAGGCCTCTGGCTGAGGTGGAGGTGGAGGAGGCATCTGGGAGGCCTCTGGCTGAGGTGGAGGTGGAGGTGGCCTCTGGGAGCCTGAGGTGGAGGTGGCCGCAGAACCCGCCTATTATACTACTGATAAATATTCATTTATAGGACGAGGACTGAGGGATTGGAATAAACTATCGTGAGAAAGTTTGGATAAATTTCCAAGTTCGTTGAAAATGATTAACGGAAAGCTAAATATACACCTGATAGTGAATCTGCCACCCTGAAAGCAGATCATTGATGAATGGTTGATTGTAACCGTGCGCGACATAAATATGAAAACAGTCCAAATGAACGACAAAATTGTTCGCACAAAAGTGGCCTCGTGATAGCCCATTACCTATCGTGCTTCTCAATTGTGGTAGGATTCCGACCCCATGGCTAAATGAGGATCCCGCGTTCGATTCCCGGCAGGATCGGGAATTTTAACCAAAATAAGTTCATTTCTTTAGCACGACGGCTGGGTGATGTCACCCTCATCACTACGCGCAGGTCGCCCATAACTCCTGCACCTTGAAAGCCAAACTTGTCCTCGGACACTAAAAAGGCCTTACGCCATTTCATTGTGGGAGGAGGAGTTGTCACATGCGTAGGTCCATTTGTCCACTGTGGCAGTTTGGCGACGCCTGCTCGTGCTAGCCGCTCCTAAAGGGGTAACTTCACAGAATGTAGCTGTCTTTGTAACTGAGTGCATGTTGGATACAAGATACGGACAACGGGGTGATTACCTCGCTGGTTAACAAGAATCACCACATACAATGAACGTTACTCGGTATCCATTACAAAAAATATTTCACAGTCTGGCGCCTCTGTAAGCTTTCCATCATATACGGCAGGACATTTGTGAAGGAGACACGTCGTAGTGGTTTTGGTCACTAAGCTAACAGTTTGCGTTCGGGAGACCTGAAGAAGGTCTTCAGTGGTTTACAATTTTCACACCAGGCAAAAGCTGGGGCTGTACCGTAATTAAGGCTACTACCGCTTCTTTTAAACTCCTAGCCCCTTCTTATCCCATCATCAAAATAAGACCTATCACCCGATGCCAATATCCCCACGTAAATTTCATATGTATTATGTATTTCTGTCTTCAGAGGTAGAAAGGAAAATTCAAAATACAGTAAAAGGGAGATAAGAGCGTTAGGTGTGTTCTCCTGTAGAAGACGGAGGAAACAAAATAATGGACTGCAACTCCTATTTCTTCATTACTGCCTCTCTCTTCATGAACCTTAACGAAGCGCAAATGTTGTTAAGTTGTCTGCCCTGTCTTTCGCTGAGTGGCCCTTCCCTTCCTTTTGCCGATATTTTCATTCATCCAGATGTCGGTCCTCTTACTCATTAATTAGTGTTATTAGAGAATGATTGCCCAGTTTTACCTCATGTTAAAACAATAATCACCACCACGGAATGGTCAGCGTACTGGCGTTCGGTTCAGAGGGTACGATCTTCATCGCGTCTGTTAATTCCTGCAACTCGGGGACTACACGTTTGTTTTCGTCTTCGTACACACAATACATCACGTGCAATAGTGAATACAGTCCTCCACATAGGGTTGGTGTTGGGGAGGGCATCCTGCCATAAAACTAGACCATGTGTGTGTGTGTGTGTGTGTGTGTGTGTGTGTGTGTGTGTGTGTGTGTGTGTGTGTGTGTGTGTGTGAAGTGCAGACCCCAGATAACTGGTAAAATGCCGGAAAGGAGGGGAGAGAGTAATTGTTAAGTATTCCTCCCGGAGGCTGGGTGATCCTCAAAGAACCCTCCTTATAATTTTTAAGATACAGCGAAAGGCACGGCTAATATTATGTGCATTTGAAGGTTTAATAGGGAATGTTCCATATTTCAAAATGTCTCTTTAATTCCTATGAATTCAATTATTAGCATTGCCTGGAGAGGCATTTCTCTCAGTAGTAGCAAAGAAGAGTATCGATTTCCCGGGTTTGTCACACCGAATGGCTAGATGTCTCCACCGTCGCTCTCCGCACTCCACTCAATGCTCTTGAGACAGAGCTGTCCGCTATTGGTGCAGTGAAGTATTTGTTGTTACTCAGACAGTGTATCTAACATGCCGCCATACGTTATGCAGTCTTATTCCGTTAATTGTGTTGTTTCTCTAAGATTTTCTTTCTTAACGTATTTAGATTTCCTTCATTTTACACTGTATCCACAATCTCTAACATATGATGGATGATGATGGAGACTCAATGAATTATTGTTAGTGATTTTCTATTTTCAAGAACGAACAACAATGGCCGACTTCATCTAGTTAACTCCTTAACGAACGTGTCTCTGCGCTGTGATCTTAAAACGTACTTGTAACTATTTCACTTCATGGTTTGACGTAATTTTCCGATATTGTCTATAGAATGCTCATAGTCAGGTGTTACTGTTGCCATTAAACTTGTTTATGAACCAATTGGTCGTCTTAAGTTTAATAAAACCTTACAAAAGTTGAAATTACATGTTCATTTACTTCATCTACTACTACATTAAATGTTATACCTAAACCTTATCATGTTTACATCAACTCCAGGTTCCTCTTTACTCCTAGATGGTGAACACTGGTATTAGGACAACATGCACCATATCCTACAATATTTTCGATAGTACTTATTTTATTTTCTTCTGCCACATATTATTAAAAATGCAGAAATATTTTGCTGTTTTTTCCGGTATGATCGACTCTTGGTAACATAATCACCGCGCACACTCGCATGCGCTCACCTCAGTAGTGTATTGCTTTTTGTCGGAAGTTTAAAAGACCTCTACTTATTAAACTCCCGATACGTTTTAAACACATTGTTAGAAAGAGGATGTGTCAGTCATTTGCATTATTTTTGAAAACCAAGACCTCAGTCCATTATTAGGTGCGACTGTGCATGTTTGGTGAGCGGTGCGCTCAGAAGCGAATAACAGTGCAACTCACACTACGAGCATTGTAATGAGTAAGCGTTTTAATTTAATGTGACATGCTTAGACTGGGCCTGTTGTTAGTGAACTTATGTAAGTTATAATGGCATCCACTGATCAGATACTTTCGTGTTTGGGTGAATCGGTGGAGGGAAATGAAATGAAATGGCCTATGGATTTTAGTGCCGGGAGTGTCCGAGGAGAAGTTAGGCTCGCCAGATGCAGGTCTTTTGATTTGAAACCCGTAGGCGACCTGCACGTCATGATGAGGATGAAATGATGATGAAGACGACACATACAACCAGACTCCGTGCCAGCGGAATTAACCAAGTACGGTTAAAATTTCCGACCCTGTCAGGAATCGAAGGCGGGATCCAGCACGCAAACTATTTAGTCATGGAGCCGGATATTGGTGGAGGAAGTGGACTTGAACAACGAAAGTGATGGTTGATTGAAGGCTACATTCCGTTCGGTTTAGTAAAGGATGGAATTACCAGTCACATTTGTAAAAAAATTCCAGGAAGGATGCTGAAAGCGACAGAAGTTATGACTGACTGGGTAACATTTTTGTTTACTGTTATCCACGATTATATGTTTGCTTTCCTTAGTTCGTACTGTGACGTTTTGGCGGGGTAAATAAATAAGACAGAAACTGGAAGCGTATTATTTCTAAAATGTATTAGCTAAGCACCAAAACTACACATTTACACAAAACAGGACTGCCGAGCTTACAACTTACACAAGTACACTTACATAATTCGCGCTCTCTCCCTTAGTTTCTCACGTTTATCTACAATGACACACACACACACACACTAACTCGGCCGCTCAGTCATACTCGTTAGCGCTGTCGCGGTCCGCGGTCTACACGCCAGTCTCGCAGCTCGGGATAATATCCACTGTTCACTCAATCCGTCTGCACACGTCGGCACCCGGTGTTCCCTTCGCGCTGCTCCACAACACCCAAGGTTCTTTTACAGCAGCCGGTCCCAAGAGACTCACTCACATGACGTCGGGGAAACAGTAACGAGTCCTCGGCTCCAACAGACTGACACCTCAGCCCGGGCTGTCACTGACTGCACTCTTCACTAACACACACCAGTTAAACTACACCAACTAACTCAACTCCGTTTTCCTTTTTTCGGGGTGGTCCCCGAAGCCCGCTCCCTCGCGCGCCACTCGTCACTATTCTACATTGCCTCCGACATGATGTAGTTCTAAGAAGAAAAAGATATCAGGAAGGAGTGGGAGTGTGTTACTACAGGAGCATCTGCCTGTCCCCATGCTCAGCATGTTACCAAGCCATATGTGGTGATGGGTATCAATAGCGGTGTAATCGGGTAATATGGGGCAGGACAATACCACATAGGCGGAAATAGAAAGATGCCTACATGTAAAACCTGACATTTTGTAAATAGTGCATGCAACGATGTGGTTCTGGAGAGGTCATTAGCCTATTCCTCGCCAGTCGATTTATTCAGGGGATCAGTTCTTCAGGGCACTGCTCTGACTATCGCGGTCTTTGCCAGTTGCCGAGCCATGCGGCAATAGCCACTAGGGCCTTTCAAACTGCTCGACACCCTTGGGGTCCCTCGTACCCTGTCTCCGATCCAGGAGAATGATGACAAGTCCGCCAAGGTTGAGGCCTCCTGGATGGATGCGGGACGTGGTGCCGGGCCTCCTTCCTCTCTGCCCAGGCCATGGCCCGGTATACAGGGCAACTGCGATGAGAGGCCGTGTGGCCGCCTGTGCATTTGGCGCACTCCGGCACGTCCCTAGCGTAGCACAGGCCGTGTAGGCGTGATCATCACTACATCGGTTGCACGCCACTTGGAGCCCACAGCTAAACTGACGGTGGCCCCACCTCAAGCAGTAGAAACACTGCAAGAGCTGCTGAGGGGGACGTTCTATTCTGACCTGACTGCGCTGCCTACTGAAGTCCTCTTCTGATTGGCTCCTCTCTCAGCTGCCTTCCTGGAAGCAGTCCTGTGTTGCAGCTGGTTGTCCCTCTCCTGGTGAGCCGGTGTCGTCTTCTTTCTCATGGTACGGGGGCGGTGTCTGCTTCCTGGCGGTGGCCATCTCTTCTCGGCGGGGAAGGAGGCCTCGTCCTGGTGACCGCTGTGTAGCGGGTGGCCCTCTGTAGAGCCGGCTTCTTCCCCCTGGCTGGCGTCGGCGGCACCGCTCGTTGCTGGCGTCTCAGTGCATTTCCTGTCCTGTGGGGCGAACATCGATATCTGCATCGTGAAAGATGCGCTAGCAGGCCGGGCCTGGGTAGCAGCCTCTTAATATCTGTGGGCGCCCGTGTCCATGTCCGTGTCGCATTCCTGGATTGCGCCCTGGTGGTGGGCCTTCCCTGGGTGGCCCTGGCAGGTGGTGGACATTCCTGGTTGGTGGCCTTTTCTGTTTGCGTGTACTTTGTGAAGCACAGCTCGTCGACTCTGGTCGCACCGTCACGACGCTCGGGAGCGTCGCCGTCCTCTGTTCTTAGCTCTGCGGGTGCCAAGAAGCGTGGGTCCGTGCCCACCTGGTCTGTGTGGTCGCCGTTCGCAGCGTAGGGGCAGCTGTCTCCTGTCTGGGGGCGTCCTCCAGCCTAGGCCCCCGACCAGGCAAACGGACGGCGTGTTATGTCAGGAACAACTGCCTCTCATAGTAGTCGACCCACTCAGGTCCTCGATCTCAACGCCCGTCGCTCGGAGTGCCGCGAGGATGGAGTTTACCTCCCGTAGTGGGTTCGTGCATTTTCGGCAGAGAACAAATATGGCCGGCAGTGCTTCGTTGGCGCGTTCCGTCCTCGCTGAGTTTGCCTTTGGCCATTCTTCTACATACGCCAGCTCCTCCTGCTTGTCCGCGCTGTTGTCTGCCATCCTGCTTGTACCTGAAACAATAATGCCTGAAACGAGGGAATTAGCACTGAAAAGTGCTCTTGAAAGTGCACACACTCAGACAAATGTTGCTCGTTCTTGTTTGTACTAAGAAGTACGGATGCCTGACTAGTAAACGGGACGAGAGTGACTCAGCGGGAAGCACGTACGTAGGTCGCGTCTGACTTAAATACCTGGTCCCACGCTTCCAGACGCGATACGCCTCCAATAGTCTTCGCGAAGGCGAATACTCTCCGACCGCCGTCGAGATCCTTCCATAACGCTGGAGGCCTCCAATGAGTGACCTGTACGATCCAGATAGCACGGCGGGGGCGAGAGTAGGGAGAGGGTGGGCCTTCCTTTGTGATGAGCGTGAGGTTGTACCACCCAGGCCACTCCATCTATCTCAAATTTAAATATTCGTGTTCCTAAATAAATAAACATCTCAAATACCTCAATCTTGATATGGGCGCAGCGTTCACTAGCGAGTAATGCCGGATTAAAATTGTATGGACTTATTTCTCACTTACTGTCTTCCTTTAATATTCTCTACTCAGATATTTATCCCTAAATGCGTGAGACTCCCTACACAGCGACGCCTAAGATTCACCGCCATCTAGCACGACGCTTGACGTCACACACAGCCGACTCCGCTCCGAACCGGAACGTTATCTTACTCTAGCACCACATGGAGGTCAGCGACTGTTTGCGCGCACTGGGACTCGCATTACTGTAATAATAATGTAAGCAAATAAAGAATTATCTACAGTCATTGTAGTACTGTACTCATTTTATATTAAAATAGATTATAAAATGTGAAAATTGATGACATGAGACCATCTCCGTTAGTCGTTATTGACTTTCTAATATGGAAATATAAACCAGTCAATGAATTTGATACGAAATACCACTTTGCCAGAAGCATAGTTCTGAACTTACTGCAGCAAAGGAATATACTATTACCTGTTGTTTTATTCATGTGCTTTCATATGTACTTACAAACCTCTCTGTGAGTAAAAAATAATTTAATCACTGTTAAAAATATATTACTAATCCTTCATGACAGTAAACGATAAGTTTACAATTCAGGGTAATTTTATTATCGAAGTAGAGAGAAGATTCGTTTCGATACCAGTTCTTAATAAATAATAAAGTTTACAAGGACAGTATACACAGATTTTATCAACGAGTTGCTAGTTATCTCTCTATCAAGTACGTCTTTAGTTAATCTCCCTGCAAACACAAACCTCGTCTTTGTTGTTATCTCTATTTCTATCTGCATGACAGCGTGAAGGTGGTAGTATACAACTGAACAACCATCAACTTGTTAACACTAATCATAAGGAAAAGGAAGATATCCAGCACTTCGAAGAATGAAGGTGTCGGCTAAAGAGAGAGAAGTGGGTGGCCTCGCAGACCTAATACCGCTGGGGTCGGGAAAGAAAAAGTTGACCAAGGGAGGTCGAAGGGTATAGAAGTAAGTGAGAAGCAATACCAGGACTCAGGTAAGAGCTCTGTGGCCGCCAACCCACGCTCCCTGGTGCCCCTTTTGGTCTGGTCTTACGACAGGCAGAGGATACCGTGGATATATTCTGCAGCCTTTTCCACTCAGAGGGCTATATGACAGCCGTTATATATTACCAACAATAATCCTATTCAGTAATTAATGTAACTTTAATGAAAAACTTAAATTCAGATTTCTAGTTTGGATACTAGTTCAGTTTATAGCTACAACTGCGAAAAACATTTGAAGACTGCATTTCCAAAACTGCTTCCTTTAACTTTTTACAAAAATGAGATGATGGTGGTTTTAATCTCTCAAAGAACTATTCCAACAAATCTCTTACCATGGCTAAACTTTTCTCTTTCCCTGTGTATCTTAGATTCAAAATTGATGTAATTTTTGAAAACTCTCTCCTTCCAAAATTTTCGCATTTCCTACATGAATTATTTTCAGGACTTCTACAACCCATAAGCAAGATCAATATTATTTGTTGTTTGAGCTTCAAAACTCTCTCCACCCTTCTTTTAATTTTTTCTACAAAGGCTATTTAAGTTCATGTTTTCAACAATTGCTAACACTGTACACGCGATATTGCTATCACCTCCTGGATGACGACGAAAGAGACTGAATGATTCGTCGAAATGGAGGAAAAACCAAGAGAAATATAGGAGGTAAGTGAACATATATTTTTTAATTCCACGGGTGCAAGTCCTAATGCTTTAAACAATTTCGAGTAAACTGAATATTAAGTTTCAATAATACAAAATAATATATTTATTTATTACTTCTAGTGTATTTCTTTTCAATAATAATAATAATAATAATAATAATAATAATAATAATAATAATAATAATAATAATAATAATAATAGTAATATCTTTAAGTCCCACTAAATACGTTTAGGTTGTCGGAGTCACCGGGTTGCGGAATTTTGTCCAGCAGGAGTTCTTTTACGTGGCAATAAATAAACCGACAGGAGGCTGACGTGTTTGAGCACCTTCAAGTACCACCGGAGTGAGCAAGGATCGAACTTGCCATGTTGGGATCAGAGGGCCAACGCTTGAACCGTCTGAGCAACTCAACCCAGCTATTTTTTTCCAGACATACGCTGCGTGTGTGACACTTTAGCGACCGCCGGATAATTTAAATGCGGACTTGCTGCTTCCTTTAGTTAAGTGGAATCATGAATGTAAGATGCAAGAAAATGCAGAAAGAAAAACGAAGGGGGATTTCCGTACTGTGTTGTGTTGTAGGGTGTTCCAATAGGTACACAAATACTGCTTATGTGATATTCTATTCTTTCCCTCACAGGATAACTGAGGCAGAAATCAGGCAAAAATGGATTCAAGCAGTGAATCGTAAAAAGTAGGTTTTCTCTTGTCTTCACTCATTGACACAAATTACAGATCTACACAGAGATATAAATTCTTCTTTCTATTAGTCATGATGGATCGTCTAGGTAACTAACACTACACTCGAGAATTAGCAGCGTACTTTTCATTGGTAATATGCGGTCTGGTCTATGTCCCTACGATCTTTCCAAAATAATATAAGAAAATTAATTTTCAAATGAATTGGCTGCTGAGCGATTCCAAAGGGCGTTAAACAGAACAGAAAGAAAAATAAGAGAATGACGTCCTAAAAGTAGATGGTAACAGTGGAAGTAAACTCGTAGATGCATTTACGAAAACTGACATAAGTTGTAGTGTGACACAAGAGATTGTTTCTACCTGCACGACTGATGGTAATGGTATTGCTCCTCAAGCAAGTATTCCGTCAGCTTTGGTTTGGGTAGGGGTATTGTACAGGAAGTTAATAATGCTAATGAAGAAGTTGCCAGATCAGAAGGAAGTAAACGTTACTAAAGCAGATCGCTTACTTCTGTTCTTAATGAAGATGAAAACTGGTTTGTCTTACTCAGCATTGAGAGTTTTGATCGGTATCCATTGCACAAGAGTATCTAGAATGTTTACGCCGACAGTTATGACTCTTGCAGCGACTATGGCGAACTTTGTTTTCCGGCCGAGTAGAGAAAGTGTCAAAGAACTATGCCCTCAGAATTTCGAAATAAATATCCCCATTGCAGAGTAACAATAGACTGCACAAAAATAAGAGTTGAACAACCAAGCATAATTTGGCCACACACTATATCTGTACTCACATTACAAGGGATGTTACATACAGAAATTTATCATAGGAATCACACCAAATACTATGATTAGCTTTAAGCCTAAGTGCTACGGCTGAAGGGCTAGTGACGCATTTATGACAACTACTGCTGTCATAGTTGGAAGCTGGTAATGATGTAATAGCTGACAAAGGTTCCGTGGAATAAAAATAAGCATGGAAGGTCGTGGCATAGTTGTTGTAACGCCACCCTTCTTACATGATGGGAGACTGACTGTTGAGGAAATAAACAAGACTTTCTGTATTTCTAGCGTCAGAATTCACATCGAAAGATGCATTCAGCGTGTTAAAACTTTATAAAATTTAACTAAATTGCCTATCGAACTTCTCCTATAAGCGGATGATATAATTCACAACCATCGTGTGTTAACTAATCCTCAGAAACTAGATGTGTTCAAAGTGTTAAAATATTATACAATTTAACTAAATTGCCTATCGCACTTCTACCATATGTGGTTGATATAATTCACAAGTACTGTGTGTTAACTAATCCTCAGAAAACAGTAATTAAATAATAACATTATTTACTAATGAATTTACTTAAAATTTAAGAACAAGTGACAAGTAACAATGCAAATATTAGAACTTGGTGACACTAGGCATTCCCAAACATTGTGGCAAACTAGTAATGGACAAGGAGCATTTGTTTTTATATAACAAAATACAGTTGAAATATGTATCCATGATCCTCCTCCTCTTGCAGGCCAGGGATATTCTCCACTTAGAACACTTTACTATGTACGATGGTAGTGTCACAGACGTTTGCCTTATCACATTTGCAGAAATAAAAGGTAAATCATCTCTCCTTATTTCCTTACCTTCATTCACATGTCCAATTACGAACAATGTTTCACCCTTAGAAAATGACGCGAAGCCAAAGTGTATACTTCTGACGGGTAGAAATACGTATTCGATGCTCAGATCCACAATTTCTTAATGCCACTCCGGATCTTCTCAGTAGATGCAAGGTCCACATTTAATTCGCCTCAGTAACACTGTGTGGCACCACTAGCACGGTATCCATAGGCCTACTTCTGTGGCGAATCTTCCAGGATGCTTATGGCTGTGGTGGTATAACAATGTAGGATGTACAAAATTTCATGCACACTTTCATAACGGCTATTAATAATTGACCAAGATAAATTGAAGCAAATATCTCAATGTATTCCTGCGAGAAGGCGTTCCGTTATAGGTATTCGACAAGGAAATTAAGTTACTATCGATTAATTTTGTAAAGTAAGCAAAGGTATGACTTCAGTCTGTATATACTGTACATTGAATCTCAGGATTTCGAATACAGAATGTGAGTTGGAAATTTATGAACACGGGCAGCATCCCTAAAGGAAATAAAGGTGCTTATAAATGTAGTAATGTTTTCATGAGGCCTAAGGAGTCAGTTTTTACTTTCATTTCCAATCTAAGATGAGTTTATTCGCACTATGTTAGAGAAACGTCTGCACGGCAATATCTCTCTAGTGTCAGTAACATTAACACATGGTAGAAGACTTATCTCAGATAAAACAAGGATCCGTCGGTTAAACATGATTTTTTGAAAGGTGTTTCTTACATCCTTCAATATTGGCCCTGCTCTGAGTGCGTCAGACGTAACGGCCTAATTGTACCACGTAAAGTGCCTCATGAAAAAAGCCGAACTCGTGTCAAAGTTTAGGGTGCATATGCAGAAATCTAAAGCATTTTTAAAGTACTTAAAACACTTTAAAAAAAAGAACAGTTGGATTGTCATTCGATTGTCGGAAGAATGTGCTTCTTCAACGGGTTCCTGATCAACCTGGCAATTTTTCTAGACAGTTGTATTTCAATTATTTATGAAGTCTGCTTACAGGGATGTATATAATTATAATATTACTTTAATCCAAACGAAAAATTCATTTTCAAAACTCTCTTATTCCAGTATAAAATTCAAAACTTTCTACATCCAACCAAAACTCGTTAATAACTTTGCAAATATCGAGCCCTTATGTACATACTTATGACTGTAATAAATGTGTGTTCATCCAGCTATGAAACTGAAACATGTTGGCACTGCCACGGAAAGGAAAAGAGTTATTAGATTTCCGCTATGTTTATAAAATCATTTATTAAGGAAGTGGCGTCTTCATATGTACACTAGCTGTGTACCCGTTGCTGGTGGGACAATCATATCTAACTCTCCAACTACTTTCCGCCAACATTCAGGACGCAGCACTAATCCCACCTGTCGGAGATGAGTGGCAGCAGAAGAGGCAAATCACATCACAACAGTGGTCAATGTAATGCTACTGTTGACCAGTTTTATGAGCTTTCAATATTGTAGTTTCCTTCCGACTGTGATGTTAGAGCAGCTTCATGACTCCCTCTTGCCTTATTCTTCATGTTGGCTTTGATATGTACTGAGCAATAAAAGTCTAAATTGATGAATTCTATTATCGCATTCGGTACGGCAAAACTGTGTATGGCTTATATAATTGGAACATTTGTTGCGGTAGTTAATACATCTCGACAGGACCAATAACAGATGTAATACATTTTATGCACCTTCCCATAAACTACAATTTCAACCTGCCTGAATAAAAATTATCAATAACCTAGACTGTAACACCATATTCCCAGACTTCACATTGCGATTTTGATTGAATTCTGTTCACCCATTTTATCGTGGTTCGGCGTCGATATGTACTTAGCAACAAAATTCGAAATTCATGAATGTCTCTGTTATAATAGCCGGTACTGTAATCATGCATGAGACCTAAATGATCGTAAATTTCATTCTATAAAAAATTAGTTACATAGTATTTATGGACAGGACCATTAATAACTTAAAATTATATCTGAGAATTAAATTTTGGCCTTCCCCTTAACTACCATTTCAATCAGCGTGAATAAAATTATTTATAAGCTGGATTGAAGAGCCTCATTGCCAAATTGCACATGCCGACTTTGATTAAATTCTCTTCGTGCACTTTCTCGGGTGCCCGTACATACATACATACATACATACATACATACATACATACATACATACATACATACATACATACATACTGTACCCGATGCATTTACTTGGACGTATTAGAATGGCGCCTACGGAAGGTAGAGGCCAGCCAAGGCAAAGAAATGTGTAATAGGATATCGATATTGATGTATGCTAGAAGGCCATGACTAACTTAAACCTACCACTATGAAGGCGGTGTACAATGGTGTAGAATCGATAGAATTGTTTTTTTTTTAAATAAGAAGGATCAAACAGATTATTATAAAGAACTGACTTAAAAAATTGACGTGGTAAGGACAAGATATCCCGAAGATTGCTCTCGAAAATAAGCAAGATTTACAATATCTAGCGTGAAATTTTAAGCTGAGAGGACGGAAATATTAAACGAAACGAAGAGATAAACGTGGAAATACCATAAAGAAGGAATAAAATCCAGAAAATTTGAAAAAATCCGTCCAAATACTTAGACGCAAAAGTCGTTTTGAAAACAAGAAGTTGATTGAGACGGGAGAGCTCGAGGTTGAGCTGTATTAAGTGGAAAATAATAGCAAGAACAGCCTAAATAAAATAGCAATCAATATAAAAAATAAATATATACTACGCAGAACCATGATGAATTCATATTTTCCAGAATCTACGCATATTGTCTACTGTGTTCCTGAACAGATGATGGCTTGCTAAATCGGCACAGACCAACCTGGAGGAGGATGTCATCCTGGCTGTTAAAACCACCCGACCCGTGTGGAGGAGGTCAATCTACATGAGATACCAGTGGAGGAGAACCTGCCCAGTTCTCAACCCAAGGCCTGCGACCAGACCGAAGAGCAACTAAGGCCCGAGATATTGAATGGCGAGCTAAGTAATAGTATTAAGTAGTATAATTTCTTATGTAGAGTATTACCAGTATATGCAATAGACCTGAATAGCCTAAGCGTGAGATAACTAAGTGTGCAGTGAATATAAGAAAGTGCAGTGTGAAATATTTAAGACGATATCTCGTGACAGAATGGTAACGTGTTTACTACATTATCTTATCCAAGGATGAAGGAATACGATTTAAAATGTGACATTGTGTAACAGCTGTTTTCAAAGAATCCCGGTTAGTTAGAAAGATCCATGAGTGATGTAATACCAGTCAAACCCAGTTTACGTCACAGAGGGACGCATGTTTGAATTGTTTAAGTTAAATTACCATACTCTTTGCTGTGTGAATATATTGAAGGAATAGATACTGAATTTGGGGTTATATCTTGAATTGTATGACAAAATGCGTTTTTTGAGGAACGAATTCTGCGCTATTGGAGTGATACGTATCATTGTGTTTAATTAATATTGAAGGTTAAACGCGGTAATTAAAGATGTTAAATGAATTAAATATGAGTTGAAACGAAGGTTAATAATGAAGTAATGGAAGTATATGTGGTATTGTAAATGATATATTGCGCAGATTAATAGGAAGTAAAATGTATATGATATATATAATGTGCGGTGTAGGAGCACATGTAAAGCAACTACGGAGTATAGGTATGCCCCAGGGAGGAACTATTGCAAGGTATGGTCAATAAAATTACGCATATTTTAATGAAATGTGAAAGTGGTTTGACAATAATAACAACCGGTGATGGGTAAATGAATACATGATTGTGTCATATTCTGAATGAATGGTAATTGCGTGGAAGGTCAAACTTGTATGCAACTAGTATGATAATGTAGTGTTGAAATATCTTTATGTAGACATTTGCACATATATATATATGAAAAATGCTTATTGGCTAAGTGCATATCGAACTGGAATACGTTACATAAGAAATTATCTAGCTAGAGTAGGGAAATTATTTGACATTTACGTAGGATTTCATCGATGTTTTGTTAATCTCAAATATTATTAGAGCATATATTTAGTTAGGAGCCGTAATTTAAGTGGCAATCGGACCGAGTAACTTAGTGCGTCATTCAATATTTCATTTTCTTCACTGTAGTCTGCACCAACGAACTCAGATCATTTTCAATGTAACTTAGGTCACTGATATTTGTATTCAGGTCACTTTATTCAAATTCAGTTCATTTCCGCGATAACTTGAACAATGTTATGGTTGTATTTTTGATGAGGGTGTATAATTAACACCGTGAATGATGGAATAATGTATTGATATACCGAATTTTGACCGTGGTCCGAAGACTTTGAGATGGTATATACTTAAATGACCAGATGTAAATTTGAATAAGAAGATGAAACAAAGCAACAATTCATTTCAGGAATACGCGACCCAGAATGTTAAGATATGTAAACTTAGTTTAGGAGCAAGGCAGCGCTGACCTTGAATATTTGATTCAGTAATTAAAATAATTATTTATTAGGTTGATTATTGGAAGATTATGAGCAATATTTGACACTAACCATTTCTTTCGTGAATTTTGATAGTTTTATAAATGTGTTTCTTGTAGTCTGTAGTTGTATTTAGTGAGTAAGATTCTCGTTACGCGAATGTGTTTTTCGAAAGGTTGACTGAAGTTTACGTTCGTAAAAATCCACTACTGAGCGTTGAATTACGTAATTCTGAACCGCGTATGGTGACATTACTTTCTCTTCGAACACACGTTAAACCCAACATAGAAAAATTAACCATTTTTCTGGAGGCATGAATACCCTGAGATATATATAACTGACTAGTTGGGAAATAACTGTGGTCACCCCGACCCGTAGGGTGCAATACATACATACATACATACATACATACATACATACATACATACATACATACAGAAATGAAGGATAATTAAAAAGTGCATTTCCTTGTTCCTGTGGAGGCAGCCGACAGACATTTACCATTCTTTTTAAATTCTGAGCAATTTACAGACAAAAAACTTCACCCATAAGAAGATCCATTTATGACCATATAATGGTGCCGCACATACCACGTTCTTCGTCGACGACTATGGTAGTTTCAATGCGGAGCGGAATTCTTCGCAGAAGTTAAGATTGTTCCTCTTGCACCGATCGTGAGACCTATCTCCTCGATGTTATCGAGTGCGTATTCACGTAGGTACAAGCGGTAGTTGCTTTGCTTTTCCTCTGTAGAAATAACATACCCACTTCCAGAAGCAACAAAACTAGCACATTGTCACACACACACAGAATAAGTACAAACCACTTGAACCATGTAAACATCGTCCCGTTCTGGAGCTTTGCAGAGAGTATTCGCAGAATCTTTATGTTGCTTGTAATATTTCTTGCTCTATCTCAACAGATAGCGTTGAATTATGTCGCATTGTTCAGGCGAGGTCTGACAGCATATTGGAACTGCTCTAGATTTATTGCTACAGCTTACCGATATCCCACATCGCATTCTCATATGATTTGTATCTAGCCATATCACTTGCAAAGTCATGGTGATGTTTAAAACTCTATTGGCTAGTACCATCGAACCGCCACGTGAAGCAAGTGACGATGAACACTCTTTGAAATCCTGTTTCCCATAGACAATTCAGAGGCCGATGGTCTTCGAAGAACTCGTTCTCCCGTGAATGGGTAGGAATAAGACATCCAGATAATGCCAACCATTGCAATATTTTACGCAGGAAATAGCTCTTATTCTTATAAATAAAGTTGTTCGTGTCTGTTTGTCTGTTTGTCTGTTCCAACATCACGTCGAAACGGCTGGATAGATCTCAACCAAACTCCATATTTAGAGTATACTGACCCCGGGGAAGGTTTCGATATGCATATCATTTTAAAATCTTTGAAAAGACGGTGGTTTTATAGGAAAAACGGTTTTCCTCCATTTTCTCTTATACTATTATAGGCAAAATACCGAATTTGTCGTATAAGGACGAGACAAAGCTCAATTTAATCCTCTTGATGCAAAGAACAAAACTCGGTAAGCCCTACGGGCCCGAAAACCATGTTTTAAGGCTCTTAAACCAACCGTTACTGAGATATTGGCACCACACTACCCCTGCTCTAGGAATCGGATAAAGAAATGAACTGCCGTAACCATGGCAACATCAGCTCCAGGATTCTAGAGCAGTGAGATTATGCATGTACGTTTGGGCATAGCTGCCAACCAAAATTGGTACAAATAAGACTTAATATCTGGAAAAAATACACTGTTGTGTAAGGCACTCATAGGACTCTTTTCGGCGGGAATGGAAAGGGGGTGAAGTACGAGTGTAAAAATCTTACTATATATAGAATTGGAAGCGTGTGTGTAAATGACGCATCTCCAACTAAACCACTGGAGCAATTTCAACCAAACTTGGTACACGTATCACTTACTATCGAGAGACGAGCAATGTGGGGGTTAAGCCATCCCTAGCGCCCTTAAGGGAGAGGGTCAGGGAGGGGGTTAGTTACAATAATAATCGAGAATAGTGTCGAATTCATAGTTTTCGGGGTCGCTGAGCTGAAAAGTAATAGTCTAGAATTTTTTAAAGTCCAGCCCCCTTTTAGGTGGGGAGCAAAGGGTGGAGGGGATGAGATATAGAAATAATTAAAAACAGTTTCGAATCCATAGATTTCAGGGTCTCTGAGATGAATAGTATTACTCCGGATTTTTTTGCAAATCCAAGTGGGGAGCGAAGGGGGTGAGATATAAAATTAATCGAAAAACTACAAATACAAAGATTATCTTCTTCTTCTTCTTCTTCTTCTTCTTACTATATATAAAAATTGATGTTTGTGTGTGCGTGTGCGTGGGTGTGTGGGTGTGGGTGTGTATATGACACATCTCCTCCTAAACCACTGGAGCAATTTCACCAAACGTGGTACACTTATCAATTAGTATCAGGAGACAAACCGCGTGAGGGTAAGACACCCCTAGCACCCTTATGGGCAGGGCGCGAGGAGGGTGGTATAAAAATAATCTTAGAAATAAAGTTGTTCGTTTCTGTTTGTCTGTTTATTTGTTTGTTTGTTTGTTTGTTTGTTTGTTTGTTTGGCTTAAGTGCGGCCAGTATCCAGTATTCGGGAGATAGTAGGTTCGAACCCCACTGTCGACAGCCCTGAAAATGGTTTTCCGTGGTTTCCCATTCTCACACCAGGCAAATGCTGGGGCTGTACCTTAATTAAGGCCAGGGCCGATTTCTTCCAACTCCTAGCCCTTCCCTGTCCCATCGTCGCCATAAGACCTATCTGTGTCGGTGCGACGTAAAGCAACTAGCAAAATGAAAAAATAAAAATGTTTGTTTGTTCCACCATCACGTCGAAAGGGCTGGATAGATCTCAACCAAACTTCATATTTAGAGTATACTCACCCCGGGGAAGGTTTCGATATGCATATCATTTTAAAATCTTTGAAAAGACGGGGTTTTATAGGAAAACCACAAAGGTTTTCCTCCATTTTCTCTTATACTATTGATTTTCTGCAAACTCTGTGGACCGTATGTGAAAGGTCTCTTCATCATGAACAACTTTCCTTATGTTCATAATTTACCTTACTCTTCAAATGACGGAGAAATTTACTATTTTCTGCCGATACCATGCTCGGCATTGAGTGACCGACAGAGCGATAACGAATATATGGGTTACCATGGCAACGTCTCTGACTGCTTGCCAGCAGGGAAGTGACGTATTGCCATTTTCCTCATCATTCCTTTAAATTCGTGGTTGTTCCTTGGTTAGAAAGCAAGAGAGTCGTCAATCGGCCATTCTGCGGGATATTGGCGGAATATCATTGGAGGTTATAACCGTCCTCGAATAGCTTAAGTAATAACACAAATATTCATCTTCTTATCTGATTACCTAAGAATCCCTGCGCCTAAATTTCTCTCCGATTACCGCTTTCTTATATAAATAACTCACACCGGCATAATTTATTGAGGAGCATTTGATTTTCCAATACATTCACTTGGTATTTATATATTTGTCGTCATCCGGATGTCCTCAGTTATAATCCATTTTCTATTAATTTCAACTTACTAAACTGTATTATTTTCTTCCTTAATTACCACGTATGTATGTGAGTGCTAATCCCGAATGCTGTACACTCTTTCCTTTGAGGAAATATTCTAAGCTATGCAAATGTATAACTTTTGGCCCAGGAAAATTCCGAAATATGGATGAAATTTTAACGGCGGTGCAGACCTTCGTTTCGGAGAATTGGTGGCTAATCAGTAAGTCGTATCACAAGTCACAAAGCAAATGGCGTTTCATTTTGGAGAGATCTACAACTTTTGTCCTATGACTTTTCGTCGTATTCCTATCCCTAATACATTAAATACAAGTTGATTTTGTACTTTTACACGTATATGTTATCATTTGGCACACTTATAGGAAAGGTAGAATCATGACATTCGGCACGCACATTGACATGACCATTGGCAATGTTATAGCCAAATTTTATGATTCTAGCTGTCACATGTGAATCAAAAATATAAAGTAGCATCCAAAAACTGTACAAGATTTCACCCCATTCAATGACTCTAACTCAATCTAACCCATGAATATAGGAGATACGAGAAGATGTCATAGGACCAGCCATGTAGAGCACTGAAAGGGGCGTCTGATGGTGAAGTCCGTTTGTAGATACGTCGTACAGTTACAAAGCAGTAACTATCGAAATAAAGGTCTGCACTTCCAGAGTGTGTCTGCACATTGACAATTTTGGCGAAATTTCCGTACAGTTATCCGTTTCAGGTGTAATAATGACCATCTGCATATATTCAGTTTTGGTGTCTGTCTGTTTGTTTGTTTGTCTGTTTGTCTATAACTTGGAAACTACTGGATATATTTCCACCAAACTTGATATTTAGAATCCACCTGTCCTTTGGTAGGTTTTACGGCAAATATTGTTTCTAAATCCCTGAATTGACTGGGGAATTATACGAAACCGAAACCGTCATTTTGCATTCTCACAAAATATAGACAACCAAACTTAATGTAAATTTACCTGCCTTAATGGAAATTCATTTCTAAGCCTTTTTTCCTCATGAGCATCATTTCAATACGAGGATTAATAAGGGAGATATCATTAACGGACCGTTTTCCGGTACAAGTCCCACCGGACTTAACTCAAGAGCGGGTGCGTGTAAAGCGTATGTTTTACAACTTGAAAACTACTGAAGATATTTGAGTCAAACTTTACATTAACATCCACCTGTCAAACGCTAGGTGTTAATCGTCAATAACATTTCATGTTCCCGGAATGGACTGGCGGTTTATAGGGAACCGAAATGGTGATTTTACTCTTACACAATATATACAGTACAAGACCAACCTGACCGGAAATCGACCAAACGTGATCGAATTCCATCTCTAAAACTTTTTTCATGTGCATTTTCTCGACAGGAGGATTAATAAGGGAGATATCATAAACGGTCCGTTTTTCCGGTTAAGTCCAGCGGATATAGCCCACAAGGTGTTGTACGTGGAGCAGGTTCCTTATTTATCTATGTAAATAAAATCGTAACTACTGTGTGCCTGTACATTGACTATTTTGTCGAAATTTTCGTACAGCTACACGCTTAAGGGGTAATAATGATCATCTGCATATTTTTTTGGTTTAGTTTCTTGAAAGGCCTACTTTTTATACTTCTCACCGAAAACCCAGATTGCGGCATAATCTGCCAGTCAAGAAAGAAAACTGAAATTTGGTAGAATTTTACGTTTTAGCCTGTAACGGGCGGAAAACTTCCAAGAGCTTTAAATTTTTCCCTTTCTATCCCGAAGAATTTCGAAATATGGAGGCAATTTTAATGATGGTGCAGACCTTCGGGAAGTATTATCACATAACGGATGGCACAATCCCCGTTCAATTTGGAGTGATCTATAACCTTAGTCTTACGACTTTTTGTCGTATTTATATCCATTTTACGTTTGATTATCTCTATTTCTCAATGTTAAGTAAAGTTGTACTTTTCACATACATAATTCATACCTTCCATCACTTAGAGGAAAGATAGAATCATCATACTCTACACGAAAATTGGTCCACCCAGTAGCCATATGTGAGCCAAATGCTATGCATGTAGCTGTCACTTAATTATCCGAAAAGCAATACAATGTGAGATAATCTTACATAAATTTTACCCTATTCCAAGTTTCTAACTCAATCTGACCCATGAATAGATGACATATCATAAGACCAGCAATTTAGGCAGCTAAATCCGGCGTCTTATGGTACAATCCTTTCTCGATATGATGTACCGTTTAGAAGCAGTTAATCTGTAAATGAAGGTCTGCAATATTGTAAACAAGCACATACTTTCGTATGTCGAGCTATATATATTCACTGATGTCGATTTTGTAGCGATCGAGAAAGGGTGTGTCTGCTATTGTAATCAGTACTCCGCACACCGACTATGACTGGCAGTAGGAATGGAGTCCTTCTCCAATTCCTGGGTAACTGGCATTAATGAGGCAGGCCTACCATTGTAATGAATAATTCACTTCTAGATTTGACTTTCAGAAGGCAAGGGAGCATGCAGCATACAGTCTTTGGCTGTAGGCAAGCGTTCCCGCAGTTATAAACAGATGTACCCATCTAAAATTTGACTGGCATTAGGCATACTGGCCTGCTATTTTGATGGAAACTCATCAACTTGGTGTGACTGGCAGGAAGCTGGCTGGCAGCTGGAAAAGGGGCCTATCATTATAATGATAACTGCACAACTCAATTTTGACTGGTTGTAGGGAAGTTTCCTGCCATTATAATAAAAGCTCCTCAATTTGTAATATGTCTGGAAGTAGGAAAGGGGGGCTGATATTGTAACGGAAACTCCCCAAATCGATTGTGACCGCGCAGTAGGCAATGGGGCCTGCAATTATAATGTAAACTTCCCAACACGATTGTGAATGGCAGTAGGCAAGTGAGCCTGTCGTTATCATCACAAATCCGTAACATGCACTTTACACTGGAAACAACGTATGGGGACCTCTCCATATTGTTTCTCGGATAACGCTAAGAGACATGCTATTTTAAAACAATCTTATTTACTGCATGTACAGTATTTACTTCAATATTCGTACACAATGCAGAATACCGTAGCGAAGCACGGGTACATTTGCTAGTGTATAATATTTTGTCATCATAACTTCACCCATTATCTTGTTAGGGTATTTTTTCCTAATATGAACGTCGCTCTTTCATCCTCCACGGAGAACGCTATAAGCCAGTCTGCCATAGCAGAACATTTCTACAGTACAGACCATGACATCCTCTTTGACCAGGCGAAGGTCATCGCGCCTGTAAAACACTTCTATGCTCGTCTTGTGAGGGAAGCCATAGAGATAGAGCTTCGCCCAAATAATATCAACAGGGAAGATGGCTTCAAGTTATCAAATACATGGAGACCTGTACTGCAGAAATACATGCATAACACCACCATGGCCCAGCGGGACGCACTCAAACTGTCGACAGAGGGCGGTGCATCAGTAACTTCCCTCCAAACCACCACAGCACAGCGCCATGATCCTTGAGTCCAGTTAGTGGGGTAGACCGTGGATAGTACGGGCATAACTTCCAGGTTCCTTCGGAGAAATTCTTTGCTCACTGTGTCGGAGGCAAAACTTCACATGCCCTGATGAAGGCCAATGCAATTTGGCTGAAAGCTTGGCTTTATTATTAAACAAATATATATCTAGTGACTTTAATCCAGTTCATTTATTTCTTTATGTTAATACAATGAGCCACGAAATCCTACGTTCCATTAATATCCATTAATGTTTACCATCTTATGGTTTAATGTGTTTTATCCTTAACTCGCCCAGCCTAGGAACATTTTTGGTTTGTGGCTGTAAGTTATCCATAAAGTAAAACATCCACTACTTCTTAAGTTTCTGAATATCCAATATTTCTTGCATGCTTATGTGTGACGTTGAATCGCAAGGGCAGTTCTTTTCATTCAACTTTTTGGGAACACATTTCTAGACATAACTTGGTGTATAGTGTACATGGAAAATAAACAAGTGGAATAAATATAATACGTGTGAAAATAATGTCATAACTACGGGGAAATGCGCCATAATAATCAAGAACACAAATGGTAGAAGAATAACCAATAACTAAACCCAACATATTTAGCGATGTCTCCTGTCTTTTTGTCCTCATCAACATCTGGGATCATTCTCCATCTCCCTCGCATCTCTCAGACATACTCTTTAGCCCGTTATCTAAGAGCACAGTTCGAACTCTGGAAGGAATGAAATGAGGATTCGAACAATGTGATTATAGGCGCCTTCGTTTCTACGGGAGCAAATAATCTCAATATAATGTACGGTGAGCGATGAGCAACAAGCGTATTACACATGAGCTGAAACAGCTTATTGCGCTTCGCACGGAGCAGATCACAAACCGTTAAAACAGTAAACAAAGTGCCAACTGAAATAAACTTTTTCCTCATTAGCCATCTCCAACCCATAATTTGAATGTCACAGAGATATAAACGTGTAGAAAATAACGGGCAATTGGATACCACAGGAACCAAAACCACAAGATTCTATCTTCACTAAGTATTGAGTTATCCAAGCAGTCGAGAGAGAGCGGTGTTATCTGCTATGAGTTGGCTTTGCGGCTTGATACTATTTTCATTTTCTGGCTGCAGTTGGCAAGGGATCATTGTGAGCAAGGCTTTATTGATAAACACAGCTGCAATATTTCAATAATAGTATCAAGCTAAAATATATCATTAGTTGTATTATTTGTTAAATTGATAAATTTTTAAATTTAAATCTAAATACAGTTATTACAGTATTTTAAAAATTACTAGCAAATGACTTCGTTGACGTGTGATGTCTGCACGCTCTGGTGCTAACAAGACCGACCAAGGACCAGGTGCCGGGTGCCCTCAAACTCTTCCTTTAACACGTAAAAGTGTAATTTCCTTGCTTTCTGCGCAGAAAAACTTCACAAGTTCAGTGAATACCTGAGATGGTATACAGGTTTAGTCTGCAGTAGTTGAGGAGAGTACGTACCCCAATTTTCGCAAACATTTGCAAATTCGTTTAAAAGTAATTGAGTATTATTTGGTGTGCATACAACAGAGCACCGCGTTCCTAATTTGCATACCTTATATATTCAAACTTATAAATGCCACTCCCTTACTGCACGCTGCTCATTACTGTTTGATAACCTTCTAGGAAATGCAAGTGGATTCGTGAACGTGCCTCGTTTTTAAAGTAATTCGTTGCTTAGCGACCGGTGCTACTGTCAGAAATATGTAATGTCGCTGCCTTTGTTTATATTCGAATAGTTTGGCGCATCATTTTGTGTTTACTTTCACAATGCCGAGGGTCAAAACGTTCGCTAGAAGTACCTCCGTGGGAAGCAATATAAGAACAGGGCCAATCTTGCACCATGGTTCATTCGTGTAGAAGTTGTGGAGAGGAAACAGACAAAATATGTGAACGGAGCGCATGAAGTGAAACTTCGATCTGTGTATGGCCTCGGATCAATTGGTAAGGGAAAAGCTGTGTGATAGTAGTTCTCCTACTAGATTCCATAGGTTCACGAACGTTATTAGTAAGGCAGTGGACGCAGCCACTCAGGAGACTGTAATAGATAATGAGGGTGTTAGTGACATTGTTGCTGCTCTTGATGGTAGCTGGCAAAAGCGAGGCTACACAAGTCAGAATGGCGTGGTTACTATCACTAGTGACAATACTGGTAAGGTAATTGATGTGCAGTGCCTTACAAAATACTGCCATGCAAGCAAATCGCAAACTGAAAATGACTGTATGAAAAATAATGCAGGGTCAAGTGAGGGCATGGAAGCTGAGGGTGCATCAAGGACTTTTAAGAGGTCAGTTGCTACCAGCGGTGTGAGGTATGTCAGGTTTTGGGGTGATGGAGACAGTAGAGCCTTCAACAGAGTACCTTACTGTATGAAAAATAATATGGTGAACGTGTAGCACTTAACCAGGTCATGATCACAAGAATGAGGAGATTAGTCCATGACATGAAAGGGAAGAAATTACAGGATGGTGGGACTTTTGGGGTTAGAAACAGACTCACTTCTTCTGAAATAGACAGGCTACAAAATTACTATGGCAAAGTTATAAGAGAGAATGTCGGTGACTTGAAAAAATAGAAGGAGGCTATGTGAGCAACTTTTCTTGATCACATTTCTACTGATGTGAAGTCCCAACATAGTCTACGCGGTTCCTGGTGCAAGTATGATAAAGGCAAGGAAACGTACAAAGACCATGGTCTTTCCGAAGAAGTGATACTTATGATCATGCCCATTTATAAGGAACGTGCCCATCCCGATATATTGAAGAAATGTTTGCATGGAAATACCCAAAATGTAAATGAGGTTTTAACACAATTATTTGGAGCCATGCACCTAAAAATATTTTGTGGGGTATAAAGCCTTAACATTAGGCGTAATTAATGCTATTACATCATTTCATGTGGGAAATTCAGGCATAATTAAGGTACTATAAAGGTGGGGATCCAACCAAGGTTGAAATTGCTAAGTGCGTTTAAAGCGTTAGATGTTCGATGGATTAAAATGGAGGGAAATCTGTTTATAGTGATAGCCAACAAAGGGAAGTCAAGGAGAGCAATGAAAAGGAGTCTGGAGGACAAGGAGGATGAGGAATAAGCAGCAGGAGGGTTCCAGACTACATCTAAAGTAAGATTTGTGTAAGCTAAACTTTAATTTTCTCTGTTTTTTTCCCTCTTTATTTAGGTACGGTCACTTAAAAATTATAAAAAGGTAAGAATATGAAATGATTACCAGTGATACTTCCATACCTTCTCCCTGTAAATCTGCCATTTTATTTTAGATATGTTAATATATGAGACCAGGAAAAGTTATTATTCCTCAAAATTTAATGCAAATATTTGAAGTTTGAAGAATATCCCCCCAAAATTATGCATATAATTCTGAAACTAAACCTAGTAACGTAAATGACAAAGTTCATAAAGTAACACTACAAAGCTTCAAATTTATAGGACAAAGAACTTTTAACCTGAGCCTACCTAAAAATGGAAATAATGACCATTTTTTCCTTCATTGAACACTTACATTTTTATGCCTGCCAATGAGAAAACGTTCGTAACTGGAAAAATAGAACTGGCTTGTATTTCAACTGAATATTTCAGGTGTATCCATACCAAATTTCATCTGAATTGTTCCATAAGATTAATTATTTGTTTATTTACTTACATTGTATTGTATGGCTACAGAGCCTGCTGCAATGCCAAACTATAATATACACTTCTAATTTATCTTATATTCTAGAACATACTAAAACTCCTAAGTTATTATAAACAACGGGTAATATTTACATGAAGAAAGCAAGTTATCTTACAATATGCGCTATGGTCTTTGTTCTTATATGTAAGCAATATTTGCACCTTCGTTTAAACCGCTGTGTACTAGGACTGGCAGGGAATTCCACAGGCGGACCCTAACGAGGATCTCTCGGAAACTTAGAAGATGGTGATTGTTGGTGATTATTTCCGGAGAACATGTAGTGAAAGTCTACTCTCAAGTGACATGACCTGCAGATATCGTCTCTTCCCTAAATATAGCCAATACAGCTGATTGAGGCAATACTTTGTGATTAAGCGAGAATGCAGATGCTCCGTCTCATTTTAAATTATTGCGTTATTTTTACAATTATTTCGCAAATATTACATTTTCAGGTCAATATCTTGAAACAAAAGGTAGAAGAATGTACAAGTCGTGTAGTTTCGAACTCAGCTCATGAAATGAGTTCAGACATCGTCGCTTCATTGTCCGTCTGGTTCTCTTACCCTGCAAGTCTCAGTCTATTATTCCTCCTCCGTTCGCTTCATACGTCGTCATCACGAAACCTAATGACACGTACTTCATCAAGAGCGGTTGCTACTGAATTAACCCTTATCTCGTTATTTCGAAGGCCCGCTGCCATTCTTCTCGCGTGTTTGTACCACCAATCATTCTCGCTATATTCATGTCAGCTACTTCTAACTTATGATTAAGATATTCTCAGTCCACACAGCCTTCACTCCCGTACAACAACGTCGGTCTGTGAACAAAGTTAATAAAGATAATTAGTCCGATTGTCGTGCACGCGTTTAAATCTCTATGGGTGGCGTGCACCAACCAAGAGTAAGTTCTACTTCCGTAGTAAAGTACTCTTGAAGTCAGCATTCGGCGACGTCCATACGAGAGTAAATTACTTCCGAAGTATTTTAGTCCTCTCAGATACTCCTGGACTAAATTACTACAACAGTAAAATGTTGAAGAGCACCATCTTGTAGTATATTACTAAAGAAGTAAATAACGTACGAATATAGGTTAGAATTTACTCTCACGTCGTGCATGGAGTAAGCTAAGTTTAGACCCTTTGACTAATGATAATATCGTGCCGTATATGAGAGGAAGGACGTTTCAAACGTGTTTATGGATTACTTAGATTATATTGACGATCTCGACGCAGTAAACTATGGGAAATGTAATAGTGCGTAGGCCTACAGTGCGTGAAAGGCGATAGCCGTGTAATGTGAACACGGCGAGTTTCAGGAACGTTTTTGGTCTTAGGAAGGAATCCTTTACTTTTCTTCTAAATCTACTTGGAGATCACTTACAGCTGAATTCTTGTCTTAATTTTGTTGTATCTCTAAAATTACAGTTGCTGTGTGCCCTACGAGTGTTTCGTACCGGAACATTTCAGTACGGTACAGTTGCCGGTGATCTAATTAACGCTAGCCGTATCTTTCATCGCGTGGTTAAACCAGTAGTTGAGGCTAAGAGGGAGGTACGCCTGCAAATGATGATGATCGTTCGGAAAATAAAAGGATATTCTTCACGTTGGCAGGTTTCCACACGTCGTGGGTGCAATTGACTGTGACTGCGCGCATATTCCCATTTATTGCCCTCTCGGTGACAACGGTGAACTTTTCAGAAATCGGAAGAGGTTTTTTTTTTTCAATTTGCTTAACGTCGCACCGGCACAGATAGGTCTTATGGCAAAGATAGGGCAGGAAAGGCCTAGGGATTGGGAAGCGACCGTGGCCTTAAGGTAGGGCCTACAGACCCAGCATTTGCCTGGTGTGAAAATGGGAAAATTTCGCTGTGGATGTAGGCCATCTGTATGAAGAAACCGCCATCAGTTTTAATTTTTCCCGCGTGTCCATGACTTTCTGCTTTGCTTTTAAGTCCTTCTACAGAATCTTAACCTGCTTTTCACTGCGTTTTCCGTCACTCGAAGCATTGAATTCTTTCGCCACGACTTTCCATGAATTTCCTTTCGTATCTAGCATGTTTATGTTGTGTTTCTTACACCTTATATCCTTTGCATAGATGGTCATTATCTCTATTAACAAGCATTTATCTTTTTCGCTTACGTTTTCCCCCGTTTCCTATCGCACATAACCTTATCTATTTGGATTTCTTTAAAGAAGATACACGAACACAGCACTACTCCGCGAGTAACGAACGCTACTTCTGTAGTAGTAACTAAAAGAGTAAATTGTACTTCAACTCTCCGACGTTACTTCCGGAGTAAATAACTCCCGTAGTAATTTACTTCTGTAGTATGGACTTCTTTAGTAAACGCTACTTCCGTAGTAATTTACTCCAAGATGGTGCACGCCACCCTATGTGTTGTATAAAAACATAAGCCATTGTGTTAAGTTAAAAATATGAAATCATACATTTTAATTTCACTTCACCCTGGCTTTTGAGTAGCTTCGTAACTTTTTAAGCACTGCTGAAGTTGCTTAGTTAGAAATCTGAGGCCGCTCAGGAAAGATAATTCACTAAGAAATTTTTGGTGTGTGAAACTTCTAAATAGACCGATGTCCTTTCATGGACTAACAATATGATGGCTGTCGGTCATTGTTGTACTCAACGTTACCTTGGTAACTACCCTGGGAGTAAATCATCACCTACATATTTTAACAAATATTGTATTTTCAGTGTATATTTTGAAGCAAAACGTGGCTGATCATGTGGCAGCTCCCTCTGAGATGGTTGTGGAAAATTTGATGAAATTCTGTTCAGCGCTTTCGGCGTGATGTCGTGTCGGAAGGCGAACATAGAGAAGATTACCAAATCCATCACTGACGTAGAAATATGGTAAGGAACTAATTGGTAGTTATTTTCACAACCAGGAGGTCATCTGCCCTTATTCATAATGAGGGTGACCACCGACATAAAACAAATACCCAGCAGAAAACAGAATATGATGTCCTGACTCCCTGAAGCTAATTAACTATTACATTAATTTCATACTCTGATGTCATTGTCTGTAATTACTTTCCGCACTGTTCTATTACAAATCGTCTCTGACTGGTTGAACTCCGCGTGTTGAATTGTTTCTCCACCAGATTGTAGCACCATCTCCATACTCCCAGGTCAAGTAATTTGACACCATCACAATACTGACTATTGTTTGGTTAAACCCGTCCAACAGATAAATGTCACATATATCACAGTATATCATAAAGTTGGTATTACCTTCATTAACACAGGAACTGAGGACCATGTTTACAACTCTGGTAGCTTAGTGGACTGTTCACTGCTTCAAATAACATTAATATGTATATCTGACTGGAAGAGTGATCGGGGTAGTTGCAGCCGCTCATACGAGCTGGGGTGAAGGTGACTGCCAAGTGAGGGGCAGGCAAGCAGGAGTACAGCGAGAATGTACACTCCTCGTATGCAGTGGCTAGTGAAACAGCTAGGCATGATTTCTTTGTATCGTATCCTCATTAAGATACATACCTTCACACGAGGACGCGGGAAGTGAATAAACCAAGTGTTACATTCTCGTGAAGAGAAAGTCGCTATTTGACACATAACCTCATTCACACATCAGTATTTCTCATGAATTTTCGTAAATTGGTCCTATATTTCCCCTTCTGGCTTTTGCCTTCTTAGTTTCTACAGTTACTGTAAGGAGCGGCAGTATATTAATGTAAACGTTAGAATTGTAGTAAGATATGGAACTGTAAATTGCATATACTTACTGCTGTCGCTCACCAACGAAATACAAACAATAGTAAAGGAAGGATATGTACTTCCCGTCACCTGACTTTGCGACTTAAAAAGATGCATTTATAAATATTTGAGTTATAAATACGACAGAATGATATCGTAAAAACAGTGTATTTCCACAATGTGTGTGTGGAAGTCTGTTTTATAATAGTGACAGTGAGCCTAGCCTGTTCTATCCTTACCTGCCCGATACGCCGCTCACCATTGTTCCAATCCCTTTTCTGGCACAGTACACACTTCATGGGTAATTTAGATTTAGTTGTTTATTCCGACATTTCTGTATTACATTTGTTTACTTTCTATCAGAAATAGTGCTGTATGTGGACGGAGTTATTGGATATCCCGAGCTACACCTCAGCTTTATGGCTCGCTTCTAAATTTACCAATGTTTTGTCAACTCAAGGTAGCGGATTATGTATTTCACTTATATTGGCATCTATAAGAACTTCACTCGTTAAAAATTAATTCATGCGTTGCATATAATGCGATGTCAATGTTAAATACTGTACAATGCTTGAAATATATTAGATCCTAATGGGTGGGTAGGAGATAGGGATCTGCGCTCAAATGGCCTCCACTTAAAACGCAGTGGTACGTATAAGTTAGGAAATTTGTTTGGAAGGGTAATAGGGAGATACATTCAAGGAAACTGGGTTGTCTAGGGAGCGGTGATAAGGTACAGAGATCTGGAAGTCAAGTAAGGATGGCATAAAAATGTTAGTGTTGAACTGTAGAAATATTGTAAAGAAAGGAATATCATTAAGTAACCTAATAGATATATATTTATCAGATATTGTAATAGGAGTTGAATCATAGCTGAGAAATGATATAATGGACGCAGGAACTTTGTCACGGAACTGGAGTTTGTATCGTAGAGATAGGATTGGAATGGTGGGAGGGGGAGTATTCATTCAGGTGGAAGAAGAATTTTTAAGCTACGAAAAATTTAAAGATGACAAGCACGAAATTCTAGGGATAAGGCTCATCTCTAAAGATAATAGGTAACTTGATGTCTGTGGAGTGTACAGACCAGGAAAGGGTAGGGCTGACACGGATTAGAGTTATTTGATAAGATAATCAGTTAAGTGGGAAAGGACTTGGAAAGAATGTGACTGTAGCAGGAGATCTGAATTTATCAAATGTCAATTGGGAAGGAAATGCGAACGAGAGGAAGCATGACCAACAAATGGCAAATGAGCTAACGTGGAAAGGACAGCTGATTCAGACAGTGACAGAACCAACTTGAGGGAAAATATCCTGGACGTGGTGCTGATAAAACCAGACGAGTTCTATAGAGAAACCGAAGTAACTGATGGTATTAGTGATCACGAAGCTGTTTTTGTCATAGTTAAAAATAAATATGATAGAAAGGAAGTAGAACTCTTAGGTAGTACCATATGGCTGATAACGCAGGCACGAAGCAGTTTTTAGAAACCAAATATGATCGGTGGAGGACGGTAAATAAGAATGTAAACAGACACTGGGATGGGTTGAAAGCAATTGTTGAGGAATTTGAATACAGGTTTGTACCTTTAAAGGTGGTAAGGAATGGTAAAGACCCACCTCATTATAATAGAGAAATAAAGAGACTGAGAAGGAGGTACGAACTGAAAAGAAATGGAGTTAGAAATGGCTGTGGAATTAAGCATAATTGGCAGTCGTACAAATTTTATGAAAAATGGAAGGGTATCTATAGGTACTTTAAGGCAGAAACAGGATCCAAGAACGACATTCCAGGAATAATTAATGAACAAGGAGAGTGTGTGTGTGAGGATCTTCAAAAGGAAGAAGTATTTAGTCAGCGGTATGTAAATATTGTTGGTCACAAGGATAATGTCCAGATAGAGGACGTGACAAATGCTAAAGAAATATTAAAATTTACATTTGGTAACAATGATATTGATAATAAGATACAAAAGTTGAAAACTAGAAAAGCGTCTGGAATTGATAAGATTTCTGGCGATATACTGAAGAAAATGGGTTGGGGTATGGTACCACGTCTGAAGTACTTATTTGATTATTGTTAGGTTGAAAGAGCCATACCAAACGAATGGAGAGTTGCTATAGTTGCATCTATGTAAAAAGGAAAGAGTGATAGACATAAAGCTGAAAATTACTGGCCAGCAAGTTTGACATGCGTTGCATGTAAGCTTTGGGAAGGCATTCTTTCTGATTATATTAGACATGTTTGCGAAATTAATAACTGGTTCGATAGAAGGCAGTTCGGTTTTGGGAAAGCTTATTCCACTGAAGCTCAACTTGTAGGACTCCAGCAAGAGATATCAGATATCTTGGATTCAGGAGGTGAAATGGACTGTATCGCGATTGACATGTCTAAAGCATTTGATAGGGTGGATCATGGGAGACTGTAATGGATTTAGAATTATTCCTCGCTATGGTACGATCAGTTCAGCATTTTATTCATGCGTCACTTACTGTCAGCCTCACGGTGAATTCAAATCTCAAGATTCCTTGAAACTTTCTCTGATTTGGTAATGGTGAGCCATCTGGCGGTCGAGTTGGAACTAATCGTATGAGGTGACCAAGCGGTGCTGCTATCTGGCCGGGAGTAGTTAACACTGCTAGGCTGGTGATCGTGGCTTGTCAATAATGAAATCGATAGAAGTTTATTTATTCTTGTTGGTGAATTGGAAGAAGACGCCTTGAAAACTACGATTCTGGTCCTGGTTTGAGGATAAAGTATCCGTGAAGAGGAGGAAAATGATTGTGGGATTTGATCCCGGATGAGGGTTTCTCCATCAGGGCGTAAGGCCCTGAAAAAGTGGTTTGTTTTGTTTAAAGAGATTTCATTTCTTCTTCCGTCTGACCTTGTAAGTAGCTTCAAGCATATCTATAATGGTTAACCTACCCCATCGAAGGCTGCTAATTATTATTGTGTTAAGAGACATGTACACTATTAAACGCTTCGATATGTGAGATTTTCTACAGCTGATCTTTCGGACTTTTCGAGCTTAACATTTTTAAGAATTAAAAGAAATCTGGGCTTCATCATATCTATGTAATACTTTTATGTAATACTAATACCTTTGGGATTTCAATTCGAGTGTATGAAAGATATTGATGTTTGCTTTAATGCTGTTATTTAGGTTCCATGTTAGTAAAGGTATATTTACGTTGCGGAGCTCCCAACTAACTACTATATACGAAGTGCCTGCTTAAGCTTATGGTGGTTAACTTCATTTCCTCCTTTAAATCGTAATAATTATGTTATTATTTAAATATATTCAAGCTCTTCCGAGCAAGTAAGAGGAAAAGAATAAGTTTTAGGATGAAAGCTTTTCTGATGAATTACTCGGTACTCGAGTTGAGATTTGATCATGGTGGTTGTCACTCTGTTACACCAACCGGGTAACAGAATGCAAACGTAAAGGGGGCGTTGCTCTTTTGTGTGTGACACATGAGTGTCGGCTAATTATTATGTCTTGACTGTCATCTGATTTTGGGAAGGATTGTTTGCCCATGTTGGTTACCTTTCTACAGTCTTGTGTGACTGATTTAATTGAAGTTACTGTTCATTGTGGGATATTTAATTAATGTGCTACTTGTGGATTTATTGCATGTCCTTGCATTATTTCTGGTTCATTTCTGAAGTAATATGTGTTGTGGGTTATGACTGTTTCTTATACCATTTGGGGTAACCGAGATAACCCATTGGAAAAGTTTTCAGCCTGCATATTGATATATTTGATTCGTTTTCTTATTTTGAGTTGACCTCCCATTACTTAAGGGATCAGTATTTGAATTACAGATTTGAAGGTGGTACGTACCTTAAATGATTTGGGTTGTTTTAGCATTTTAATTTTGAACTGAACTACATTGATTTATTGTTCTGGAAGATTTTCAGCGCTCATTCTTAAAACTTGATTTTAATATTGCGCCGTTCCCGCGTCCAGGCGTGGACACAAGAGATCCTGACTAGCTCTAAATTCAATTAATCCGGTGACCAAGTTTTACGGGTGTGAGTTCCGTAATAGAAAAACGTCCAGGTAATGGTAGTATCTAACTAACGCAGAAAGACGTCTCTAACTCGTAACTAGTTAGATACCATACTCTTATTAGCTCTTAGAGAAATTGTCGTCGATTGAAACAACTACAGTCTTACCACTAATTCTTATTCTAAGAACACAGAGAAAGAACGTTTAGGTTTCACTATTCCATATTTATTTTAAATATTAAGTCAAATATTCAAGAAAATTATCTCAAATTTTGCCAATGAAATAGTTCTTGAAGTGCGTGACTCACTGTCATCCCTATAGTCTATATCCGTCAACAACATTTCAGAAAAATTACATCTTCCGAATTCATCCTAAATAAATGTCTTCTCGGATTACATTATTTCCTTTCATAAGCCCATTGATTTCCAAAATCATAAATTATTAGAATAACTTCTATGTAACATCTGGGAAACTTTTGAAAAAGCTATGTTTTCCTTCGTATGCAACTCACTTACGAAGTTGGGCGACAATAAAATAAATTAATGTGAATGCAGTTAATTGTATTTACATGTGCCATATTGGCAAGAAATTAAACATTAAAATCAAATATACTAAGAATATAGGATGCATCCTCAAAGAATAAAAATAAAAATTGTATTAGTTACTATTTACAATATTTCTAGCGATACACTCTTGAGAAAATAAAGAAACGCTTGTAGAATTGCCGAGTTAATGCTCAGTTAAAGATTGGAGTTCAAGTTGTCTGAATCAATTATTCTTGGAATAAGTATTAGATTCTGTTAGTTGCCACCTATTCCTTACTCTTTAAACTGCTACATTACTTAATTTTCACTGACAGTTTGTCTGGATGCAGGTTTAAATATTCTCAATAAAAGCTATCGCAAAGTTCTTCTTCCTTTGATCTGACAAGTACTCTCTTGTATGTTTTACAGTTTAAATATTCACTTCCGCATACTTAGTTGCCTCTTAGTTGCTCATATTTCCTTGTGTCACACACCATGAGCTAAGCTACGTCCATTGTAAGTCGTAATCACCCTTCAAGTAACGTTATTGTAAGATTTAATTTATGAACTTAAGGTAATGTGACCTTAGCTTATTGATATTAGACTACGTGCGTACAAGGTTGCAAGAAACGTCACCACACAGCATACATAGTTATCATAACACATACTACCAATGGAAAATCTACTTGATCAGATGACACTATCTCCGACAAAAAAAATTCTCTTTTGAAAATCTATGTCACCAGTGATTAGCCTAGTAGGTTGAATTTTGTCCAGAATAATGTTATACGCAGTGAGAGTTTTCAAGATCATCCTAAATAAATCAGTGAAGGCTCAAATCTCAACTTGCATACATATATGATTCTCTAGGTAATCCTAACATGGATAAAAACATTGCACTACACGTCTCGAGATCATATCCTGAGCTAGGTAAGATGCGTAGGATCCAGAATTATTACATGGAATTGGCGAGAACTCAGTGACACTCTCAGAAACATCATTTGAAATCACGAGATCTCACTTCGCACAACTATGACTATTTCTCTCTCGAAGAAAACAATAAATACGACCATCATAAGTCATTAACATCCCTATATCATATCCATGACGCGTTAATTAATACTCATATTTCATATATAGCAACTCTTTCACTTCATCATATGTAAATCACTACCTTAACTTGCACATCAACGTGCCGTGACATTCATGCCTACTTTACTTACTACTGTCATAGTGCCAAATTTAACATGAACTTGGAGTAGTCTACTGCCATATTCCTTCATAAAACACTTCCAATATACGATCTCGAACTGATTGACGTTGATTAAATTAGGACACACAGGTATTAATGCCAACTTCACTCTTTACTCTTCACTGATAATAATAATAACTCTAGCTATCTCTCTTCACATATCACTGGAAAACATTACGATCGGAAAATCACTTGGTGACCACGCCTACAAATGGAATTGACATATCATGTGGATGAGTACCTACTTCCAATCATCTCAGCTAGACGTTTATCTACGCACTGTCTTCGCACCAAAATAAACATCAACACACAATAAAAGAAATAATATACTCTTACTTACGAAAACAACTTAGATAATGGACTTAGCTTTGCTCAAGATGGTCTCGGCGTTTCCTCATCTCCGGTCATCTGAGATTAGGATCTCGTCATCTGGTTCCTCCACAAGTGGTCGGGTACATCGTAGCTTCTCAACACTGATTACCGATCATCCGGGACAGCCACCATCGTATCGCCTCATCAGGATCCAAGCAGCGTCGCCTTGCTTCTTTACCGACTCATGGTTGAAACTCGTGCGTATGAAACAGAACAATAATAAAATATTTGATTCATTGCTGACATCTTTCGATTAATATATCTCTTGTGTTGCTCAGGTTGTATAGATTTCGTTAGGGTACAGTTGATCCAACAAACTAGTTCCAAATCGACTAAGATAGATGTTCTGTATACGTTCCAATTTGAAAATAAATTTCTTTCCGCTATCTTTTTATTAGCGTAAATGCACTCAACAACTGATCAGTAGGTGTCCTTTAACATTAAACAGTATCGGGAAAATTTTATTGAAGCCCTGCGCCACTTCGTGACGTAGTCCTACTGTAGTCTATTTATCTCTTCTTTTTACGTATTTAATCTCCCGCGCAGCGTTTAAATCTTGATATCAGCAGATTGGCGTGTAGTCGTGAATTATCTTTCGTTTCCAATTTATAATATTTAGCTCCGCTGGATAATCCCTTTCAAATCTAGTCTTGCGTCTTCTTAACACATCGAAGTCAGATTATATATTAAGTGATGAGCATTTTTTTTTTCTTGAATAATGGTTTTAAATAATGTCCATTTGTCATTTTTTCCTGCGCCTACTATACGCGGTTATTTCCGTAACCGATCGACGAAAAGACTTACATTTCGGCCCGTACTGACGTTAAATGCATTTTATTTGACATTTTGATCGCAGAGACTCCATCTTTGTTACTACAGCTCTTATAAAGAACTGTGAAACGGCACAATAATATAATTCTGAATTGATTTTTCTTTCATTAATTGCTCGGAAATTTAAATTAATATCATAGAGGTCAGATGTTCTTAAATTATTTTGGCTTATTAAAGTTTTCTTTAAATTGATCAAGGAATTATTATTTCAGCCAATTAGTTAAGCTTATTTTAAGTTGATTCGCTTGGCCTCTTGTGTCCAGTACTTCCTCAATCAGCGAGGGCCTTTGGTTGGGATAATCTGTAAGTATTTCCTTTAAATTTGCTTATTTATCCCTGGTCGTGCTAACACTCTTGAGTGCAATTGGATTAGACAAAAGAGTGACTGAATGGGTTTCTATATTTCTAGAAAATAGATCTCAGAGTATTAGAGTAGGCGAAGCTTTATATGATCCTGTAATAATCAAGAGGGAATTCCTCAAGGCAGTATTATTGGACCTTTATGTTTTCTTATATATATAAATGATATGAGGAAAGGAGTGGATCAGAGGTAAGGCGAGAGCGTGAGGAGAAGGTGGCGGAGGAGGCCTCTGCGGAGGGCCTGTGGAGGTGGAGCCCGCAGAACTGTCCACTTTATCTACTTGCAGCTACCAATATTCATGTTGTCTTGAGAAATTATTTCCCGTAACCCACGCATTTTGATCGTTTTGCTGAACCCGGTTACTTGGAGTGTTTTGTTTCCTTGACGTAATTATATCTGACCTTATTTTTGATAAATGGGATTTCACGTTATGTATTTAATGGGATAAAAGAATTATTTGTTGGCTTATTAATTTTTAGTCCTGATCCATAGAATATTTTAAATTTTAAAATTATAACCTTGATTTTCTTGTTTGGATCGTATTTGCTCTTGATCCGTGACATTTTCTTGTCGACCCTTGCCTAGTTAACCTGTAATTTTGTGGTGTGAAATTTGAGTTGCTTTAATATGTCCAATTCTGTACCGTTTCTTCATTTTACTGAAGGTCTTATATAATTATGAAAAATTCCGAGCGCACGGATGAGTCCATTTATCTTATGCACTGCTTGAAATGTTAACATTTGGTGTTTAATGTGTATGATTGGTGATAATATGTTAATGACGTGGGGTGCGTTTGCATATTTGACTGTAGGTTAACTTGTGCTGCCTTACATCAATTCTTGATATCCGTCTCCTAATCTTGTGTGATGTATGTATGTTTAGTCCTCAGCCCGAAGGCTGATTGGGATATTTAATTTAATTTCTGTCTTAGTTATTGTGATTTTGAGTTCTACTCTTACTTTAACCGTATTGATATAAGTTCTCATTTCTGGTACGGTGTCGTGCTCCTGGTTTTTTGTTTGCATTACTTTAGGCCAATGGTACGATTTAGTTTTGAGTCCGTCTGCTACTAGTTTAAGTTAAGTGAGATTTATTGTGCATCTTGTGATTCTATTTAGTAAGTTATCACCGAGCTTGTCTCTCTACTTTTACTTTTAAATTTTTGCCCCTTTTGCTCATTTTATGTTCTATTCCATTTTTACGTTTTGTTCAGGGGCGTATTCTCCTTGCATGCAAGGTATTCATTGCATGCGTTATGATAGGGCGAAGAACTGTCTCAAGTACGATTTGGGGTTGTTTCAAGTCAAGTATTAACCATTTCATCTCTCAGAAGTTCAAAATTTCCGCGCAACTGCACTAGTTCCATTGCTTGACTACGTGTGGTGCTGGTGTAGTCTCGACATCTAATCCTCTGTAGATAGCAAGAGAAAGCAAATGGAGAAGTTACGGACGTAACGCATTCAATCTTTAAATTGCATTCGGTGGCAGATATAGTTCTCAAACCCTCCGAATGATGTCGCTGGAATTGAAATGTTGTCACCATCCATGTGCTACCCTCTGCCGTCTGTTAACAGCTTGGAAAAATTCGCATGACCAAGCTTACAGCGAGCGGGAACCTAGCGAGAACCCTACGTGCTGAATGTGACCACAGTCACTGGGGTGATCTACTTCCAGTGCTTGAGTAGTGGCTGACTAGGGAATTCATTAATTGTGTGTTGTTTCTGTGCTATTCCTTGTGTTCGATGTTTTATGTATTAACGAGAGTAGTATAATAGGCGGATTCTGCGGCCTCCTCCTCCTCCCGCGGGAAATTTGAATTTTTGCGGGAAATTTGAATTTTGGCGCGAGATTTGAATTTGTAAACAAAGCCACGTGCTTTTTGACAGACAACAACGCATCGCTAACCTCACTGCTGCCATCTTGACGGGCCTAAACCTCAGTGGTACAAACTTAACCTAACTATCGCGAGGTAAACAAAGCCACGTGCTTTTTGACAGACAACAACGCATCGCTAACCTCACTGCTGCCATCTTGACGGGCCTAAACCTCAGTAGTACCAACTTAACCTAACTAGCGCGAGGTAAACAAATCCACGTGTTTTTTGACAGTCACGTGCTTTTTGACAGACAACAACGTATCGCTAACCTCAGTACTGCCATCTTGACGGGCCTAAACCTCAGTAGTACCAACTTAACCTAACTAGCGCGAGATAAGCAAATCCACGTGTTTTTTGACAGCCACGTGCTTTTTGACAGCTGTCATCCGCCATCTTTAAACTACAGAGGACCGTGCTGCCCTCTTTATCGCAGTAGCTGCAAATTCGTCAACTGTCATCGGCAGTGCTGCCATCTTGGCGGGCGTAAACCTTAGTGCTTCCAACTTAACCTCACTAGCGTGAGATAAACAAATCCACGTGCAGCTGACATCCGTCATATTTAATCTATAGAGCACAGTGCTGTCCTCTTTAGCTACTTACCTTTGAAATGTGGTGGCGGATAATTTGAAGAATGCTTTTTGACAGCAGCCATCTTGCATCGCAAACCTCAGTGCTGCCCTCTTTAGCTAGATACCTTTGAAATGTGGTGGCAGACAATTCCACGTGACAGCAGCCATCTTTGAGCACAGTGCTGCCCTCTTTGTGGTGGCGGCAAATTCCACGTACTCTACAAACTCACGTGCTTTTTTCTGTCAGCTGTCATCCGCCATCTTGCATCACAAACCTCAGTGCTGCACTCTTTAGCTAGATACCTTTGAAATGTGGTGGCGGCAAATTCTACGTGCTCTTGTTTGGAAACAAATTCTATGTGCTCTTCAGCTGTCATCCACCATCTTTAATCCAGAGAGCACCGTGCTGCCCTCTATAGCTACTTACCTTTGAAATGTGGTGGCGGCATATTCCACGTGCTCTTGTTAGGAAACAAAGCCACATGCTTTTTTGACAGCTGTCACCCACCATCTTTAACCAACAGAGCACTATGCTACTATCATGCGGGCAATTTCGTTAGCTGTCATCGGCCATCTTTAATGAACAGAGCACCGTGCTGCCCTCATGCGGGGGCAATTTCGTTAGCTGTCATCCGCAATCTTTAATGAACAGAGCACCATGCTGCCCTCATGCGGGGTAATTTCTTTAGCTGTCATCCGCAATCTTTAATGAACAGAGCACCGTGCTGCCATCTTTGTGTTGGCATCTTTATTCTTTGACATGTGGTGGCGGCAAATTCTACATCCACAATCTGAGAGCACCGTGACGTACTCTTCGTTGTGGCGGACAATTTAAAAAGAACATGTCAAGGAATACCTTTGTTCTAAAAGAAAACAAGACTACAGTTCTGAACGGCTTGCGTAAGATAGCGATTGTTATAACCTCCTTTTCCCCGCTCTATTAAGGTATAGCTTTATCGAATACTTGAAGATTATATTACAAAATAAGTGATTAAAAATATAATCGATACAACATATGATCAGAACATGGAATGATGTGTTTGGGGTGCACCTTCGTTCTAAGAGAATCGAACCCGAGACTGCCGGGTGAGAGGCAAGCATACTAAACCAAACCGTAGGAGCCGGCAATTCTCTTTCTATATAATAATTTCGTGTGGCTATTTCTAGCCAAGTGCAGTCTAAAAATAAATCCTAGTCTTGTTGCATCAGAAAGGGTAACTGGCTAAATCCTGGTCTTTCAGCGTCAGGAAAGGCAACCGGCCGTAAAACAGATTCTTGCGTCAGGAAGGGCATCTGGCCATAAAATAGGTTCTTACAATTTAAAATCTCATGTAAAAACAGGAGGAGAGCAGTGGCTAGCTGCTTCCTAGTGCATTTCAGGTGTTATGCCTTACTAGCACCGGATTTAGAATAAGCAGACTCTAGAACGAGAAAAAATATCTGGGATGTGTTTTTGAAGCATGCCTACACACACGCGCGCGCGCAAGCTGCATCCGGCTAGCCAGCTCCTACCTGGAATGCGTTTGCCTCAGCAGAGTACGAAGTCCGCTGCACTTGTACAGTTCGCATTAAAATTATTAGCAGCTTCTCGAGCTGAGCTCAAATCTTCCCGTTGAATCATAGTACAAATACGTCTGCTTGTAGAACTTGTATATTTCGGTACCTCAGCGTTTCGTGTTGTTGCTAACAGGTGGGGGGTACTGTGGATGTAGACTTAGCTTAGTAAAACTCACGACAATGTCCGACCTCAGTAGGTTGAAACTTGGTTTCTTCCGAACATTGCAACTTTAGTCTATTGATAAATAGTTGTTCTCTTCAATCCTCATGCTATAGAAGAGGTTAATCTTATAATTTCAAACTTACAACCATGTCCGACGTCTATAGGTTGAAACTGGGTTTCTTCCGAACATCGTAACATTTAGCTAATTTCTATTGATGAATAGTTGTTCTCTTCAATCCGCATGCTGTAGGAGAGGAAACTCACATCTATGTCCGTCCTCTATAGGTTAAAACTTGGTTTCTTCTAAACATCGCAACTCTAGGCTAGCTGACTCGCGCTTTGGTTTTTTAGCACTCTAGGATTAGAAGGTGTAGACATGGTAGAGGTTAATCTTGTAATTTCAAACTTACAACCATGTCCGACTTCTATAGGTTGAAACTGGGTTTCTTCCGAACATCGTAACATTTAGCTAATTTCTATTGATGAATAGTTGTTCTCTTCAAGCCGCATGCTGTAGGGGCGGAAACTCACAACTATGTCCGTCCTCTATAGGTTAAAACTTGTTTTCTTCTAAACATCGCAACTCTAGGCTAGCTGACTCGCGCTTTGGTTTTTTAGCACTCTAGGATTAGAAGGTGTAGACATGGTAGAGGTTAATCTTGTAACTTCAAACTTACAACCATGTCCGACTTCTATACGTTGAAACTGGGTTTCTTCCGAACATCGTAACATTTAGCTAATTTCTATTGATGAATAGTTGTTCTCTTCAATCCGCATGCTGTAGGAGCGGAAACTCACATCTATGTCCGTCCTCTATAGGTTAAAACTTGGTTTCTTCTAAACATCGCAACTCTAGGCTAGCTGACTCGCGCTTTGGTTTTTTAGCACTCTAGGATTAGAAGGTGTAGACATGGTAGAGGTTAATCTTGTAATTTCAAACTTACAACCATGTCCGACTTCTATAGGTTGAAACTGGGTTTCTTCCGAACATCGTAACATTTAGCTAATTTCTATTGATGAATAGTTGTTCTCTTCAAGCCGCATGCTGTAGGGGCGGAAACTCACAACTATGTCCGTCCTCTATAGGTTAAAACTTGTTTTCTTCTAAACATCGCAACTCTAGGCTAGCTGACTCGCGCTTTGGTTTTTTAGCACTCTAGGATTAGAAGGTGTAGACATGGTAGAGGTTAATCTTGTAACTTCAAACTTACAACCATGTCCGACTTCTATACGTTGAAACTGGGTTTCTTCCGAACATCGTAACATTTAGCTAATTTCTATTGATGAATAGTTGTTCTCTTCAATCCGCATGCTGTAGGAGCGGAAACTCACATCTATGTCCGTCCTCTATAGGTTAAAACTTGGTTTCTTCTAAACATCGCAACTCTAGGCTAGCTGACTCGCGCTTTGGTTTTTTAGCACTCTAGGATTAGAAGGTGTAGACATGCTAGAGGTTAATCTTGCAATTTCAAACTTACAACCATGTCCGACTTCTATAGGTTGAAACTGGGTTTCTTCCGAACATCGTAACATTTAGCTAATTTCTATTGATGAATACTTGTTCTCTTCAATCCGCATGCTGTAGGAGCGGAAACTCACAACTATGTCCGTCCTCTATAGGTTAAAACTTGGTTTCTTCTAAACATCGCAACTCTAGGCTAGCTGACTCGCGCTTTGGTTTCTTAGCACTCTAGGATTAGAGGATGTAGACATGGCAGAGGTTAATCTTGTAATTTCAAACTTACAACCATGTCTGACCTCTATATGTTGAAACTTAGTTTTTTCCTCAAACATTGCAATCACGTGCTAACTTTCGAAGGCTCGATCTACTGCATAACTCTTAAATTCTGACACCTCGGCATCAACAGTAGGTTCGATCCCGGCTTAAATACGTCAGCCTGCACAACTCAGCGTAAGACCCTGAGGAGAGCTCTTGTTGCATAAACATTTCGTTCCGACTGTACTGCAAACGTCCGCAATTCTTGATATCCGCTTGGTAACAAGGAGCATATTTACTCGCTGCAGTCTGCGTCAAGCGCTCACAGTTCTTTGTATGTGTTTATTACGTGCACATCTCCCGTCTAAGTACTGTCTGCTGTTAATATTATTCTTCAGCCTTTAACTTAAGGTACGCCTGAACTGTTAGTTACTGTTTGCAAAGCACTTCTACGCCAGGTAATAAACATCTACATTCATATATGTTTGTTCTTTTCTTTTTAGGTACAACTAGAATATTATCATTCGAGTTACAAGCTTGAAAGTACGCATTTTATTCATCCGAGTAACAGTCTGCAGCACGTGCATTTTTAAGGTATGTTTTCGAACTTTGAGTTGTAAAGATAGCTAGGCTAGCTGATGTACCCTACACTACACTCATATATGTTTGTTCTTTTTTTTAGGTACAACTAGAATATTATCATTCGAGTTACAGGCTTGAAAGTACGCATTTTATTCATCCGAGTAACAGTCTGCAGCACGTGCATTTTTAAGGTGTTTTCGGACTTCGAGTTGTAAAGATAGCTAGGCTAGCTGATGTACCCTACACTACATTCATATATGTTTGTTCTTTTCTTTTTAGGTACGACCAGAATATTATCATTCGAGTTTCAGGCTTGAACGCACGCACTTTATTCATCCGAGTAACAGTTTGCAGCGCGAAGATTTTAAGGTATGTCTGACCTCTATACGTTGAAACTTGGTTTCTTCCGAACATCGTAACTTTAGTCTATTGATAAATAGTCGTTCTCTTCAATCCTCATGCTATAGACGAGGTTAATCTTATAATTTCAAACTTACAGCAATGTCCGACCTCTATACGTTGAAACTTGGTTTTCTTCCGAACATCGTAACTTTAGTCTATTGATAAATAGTTATTTTCTTTAATCTGCATGTCATAGAAGAGGTTAATCTTATAATTTCAAACTCACAGCAATGTCCGACCTCTATATGTTGAAACTTGGTTTCTTCCGAACATCGTAACTTTAAGCTAATCATAAATAGTTGTTCTCTTCAATCCTCATGCTATAGACGAGGTTAACCTTATAATTTCAAACTCACAGCAATGTCCGACCTCTATACGTTGAAACTTGGTTTCTTCCGAACATCGTAACTTTAAGGTAATCATAAATAGTTGTTCTCTTCAATCCTCATGCTATAGACGAGGTTAATCTTATAATTTCAAACTCACAGCAATGTCCGACCTCTATACGTTGAAACTTGGTTTCTTCCGAACATCGTAACTTTAAGGTAATCATAAATAGTTGTTCTCTTCAATCCTCATGCTATAGACGAGGTTAATCTTATAATTTCAAACTTACAGCAATGTCCGACCTCTATACGTTGAAACTTGGTTTTCTTCCGAGCATCGTAACTTTAGTCTATTGATAAATAGTTATTTTCTTTAATCTGCATGTCATAGAAGAGGTTAATCTTATAATTTCAAACTCACAGCAATGTCCGACCTCTATACGTTGAAACTTGGTTTCTTCCGAACATCGTAACTTTAAGCTAATCATAAATAGTTGTTCTCTTCAATCCTCATGCTATAGACGAGGTTAATCTTATAATTTCAAACTCACAGCAATGTCCGATCTCTATTCGTTGAAACTTGGTTTCTTCCGAACATCGTAACTTTAGTCTATTGATAAATAGTCGTTCTCTTCAATCCTCATGTTATAGACGAGGTTAATTTTATAATTTCAAACACACATAGCTATGTCTGACCTCAACAGGCTGAAACTTGGTTTTCTTCCTAACATCGTAACTTTAGTCTATTGATAAATAGTTATTTTCTTTAATCTGCATGTCATAGAAGAGGTTAATCTTATAATTTCAAACTCACAGCAATGTCCGACCTCTATACGTTGAAACTTGGTTTCTTCCGAACATCGTAACTTTAAGCTAATCATAAATAGTTGTTCTCTTCAATCCTCATGCTATAGACGAGGTTTATCTTATAATTTCAAACTCACAGCAATGTCCGACCTCTATACGTTGAAACTTGGTTTTCTTCCGAACATCGTAACTTTAGTCTATTGATAAATAGTTATTTTCTTTAATCTGCATGTCACAGAAGAGGTTAATCTTATAATTTCAAACTCGACCTGTACAGGTTCAAACTTAGTTTCTTCCGAACATAGCAACTTTAGTCTACTGATAAATAGTTGTTCTCTTCAATGTTTTATGCTGTAGAAGAGGTTAATCTTATAATTTCAAACTCACAGCAATGTCTGACCTGTACAGGTTCAAACTTGGTTTCTTCCGAACATAGCAACTTTAGTCTATTGATAAATAGTTGTTCTCTTCAATCTGTCATGCTGTAGAAGAGGTTAATCTTATAATTTCAAACTTTCAGCTATGTCTGACCTCTATAGGTTGAAACTTGGTTTCTTCCGAACATAGCAACTTTAGACTATTGATCAATAGTTGTTCTCTTCAATCTTTCATGCTGTAGAAGAGGATAATCTTATAATTTCAAACTCACAGCCATGTCCGACCTCTATAGGTTGAAACTTGGTTTCTTCTGAACATCGTAACTTTAGTCTATTGATAAATAGTTGTTCTCTTCAATCCTCATGCTGTAGAAGAGGTTAATCTTATAATTTCAAACTTACAGCCATGTCCGACCTCTATAGGTTGAAACTTGGTTTCTTCCGAACATCACAACTTTAGTCTAATGATAAATAGTTGTTCTCTTCAATCCTCATGCTGTAGAAGAGGTTAATCTTATAATTTCAAACTCCCAGCCATGTCCGACCTCTATAGGTTGAAACTTTGTTTCTTCCGAACATCACAACTTTAGTCTAATGATAAATAGTTATTCTCTTCAGTCAGCATGTTTCAAACTTTCAAACTTTCAGCAATGTCTGTGTTCTATGGGTTGAAACTTGGTTTCTTTCGAACATAGCAACTTTTGCCTAATCTCTATTGGTTGTTCTCTTTTCAGATGTTCCCCTGCTGTGAGGAATGCAATGTAACGTTTACAAGGCGAGATAACTTCATGCGCCATATGAAATCAAAACACCCTAGCATATCACCTGCTTTATGTAAAGTTTGTAGTGTGTATTTCGCTAACGTAGAGCGATACGAGGCTCACTTAGTAGAAGCACATCAGGTATCTACTTGCCCTCATGTAATAGGAGAAAAGCGTAAGAAAACGGATGTAGCTGTAGAAAGTACTAGTAGCAAAAAACCTAGAAAAAATCATGAACTTCTAACTATTCACTGCGAGCACTGTAACACCGATGTACCATCTTCGCATTTTCAGGGACACTTACGGAGTAATGCACATAAAAATAATGCGTGTAGAAGTGGTAGTAACGCAAACATCGAGGAAATTAGTACAGCATTAAAAAGTAGGATTTCTAGTTACAGAATTCGCACCAGTCAAAAGTTTCAGAGCACTTCAAACTTTTTAAATTGTGTTCAACCGGATGTACAACAGCTTCTTGCTAAATCTTTGTCCAATCATAATTTATTTAAAGTTAATTTTGAACTCTTCGCCTTGTACATTAAAAGCACGGACGAATCCGAAATAACGGACATTAAATCATTTAATACGAAGAATTTTGTCATAAGTCAGTCAACTAATTTTGGTGATGTACTTAGGGATGTCTCTAACATTATTTCAACTAAGAGCGAGGAATTTCAGGAAAAGGAATCAGGGTGGGCTTTAGTTGAAATAATGTATCTAGAAGTTAACATCAATAAGTACAATCCTATGCGTGGATCTTCGCACATCGAGCTGCCGACATGGATTCAGCAAAGAAAAGCTGCTGTAAACATCCAAAACAATGACGAAGCATGTTTTGCATGGGCGGTGATGTCGGCTTTAAATCCTGCTAAATCAGACGTAGCTAAGACAACATCATCGTATCCACACTATTCAACGCAATTAAATTTCGATAGTATAGAATTTCCTATGCAGTTAAAAGATATTAAGCGCTTTGAGGAACTAAATAACATTAGCATTAATGTGTATGGTGTAGAGAAAAAGTCTGTAGTAGGTCCTCTGTATTATACATGTCCTAAGAAGAGTACTCATGTTAACTTACTCTATATCGAAAACAGTGAAAATAGCCACTTTTGCTGGATTAAAAATCTGAGTAGACTTGTTGGTAGTCAGTTGTCAAAAGATAGGTGTAAAAGTGGCTATGTGATGGATGTTTGCAGTATTTTAAAACTGAAGATCAGTTAACGAAGCATTCCAAGAATGACTGCAATCATGTACGTACAGAGATACCTACTACAGGCAATAATGTTTTAAAATTTACAAATTTTCACAAGCAGATGTGGGTACCTTTCGTGATTTATGCAGACTTTGAAGCCATCCTCACGCCATGCAACACATGCTTACCTAATCCTGACAACTCTTTCACTAATACTACGCACATGCATGTCCCGTATAGCTTCGCGTATTACATCAAGTGTAGTTATGATAGTACGCTTAACAAGTTAGAGCTGTATCGAGGACCTGATGCTGCTAAAGTATTTTTAGAAAGACTTGAAAGTGATGCAGTTCGTCCTGGTCGTATTCTAAATAGTAATATTCCTATGAAGCCACTCACCGAAATTCAGTTAAATGATCATAAACGTGCTACAAAGTGTAGCATTTGTGATGGGGAATTTTCCGAAAATGACCCTAAAATTTATGATCATGATCATTTCACTGGTTTCTACAGATGTGCCGCTCATTATAGCTGTAATCTTAAGTACAGAGTTCCTAAATTTATCCCTGTAACTTTTCATAACTTATCTGGTTACGACTCACATTTCATCATTTCACAATTTGGAGCTTCAGATGAAAAAGTAGATATAATCCCTCAGAATAAAGAGCGGTACATTGCGTTTGCAAAGTCTGTAAAAGTAGATGCGGAGCATTCTATAAAACTGAGATTCCTTGACTCGTTTCGCTTTATGGCGAGTAGCCTCGATAAACTTTCTAGTCATTTACAGCCAGAACAATTTACGGAAATTCGACGCGTTTTTCCTGAAGAAGCGCAGTTTAATTTACTTCGGCGTAAGGGTGTTTATTGTTATGAATATCTTGACTGCTTAGAACGCCTCGAAGAACGTGCTTTACCATCGAAACAATCCTTTTACAGCTCGCTGAATTCAGCGGATATTAGTGATGATGACTATTTACATGCACAACATCTCTGGGAGCAGTTCCACATTCAAACGCAAGGTGAATACTCCGATTTTTATTTAAAGACGGATGTACTTTTGTTAGCTGATGTTTTTGAAAATTTTCGCTGTGTTTGCAAGAAAACCTACAGCCTTGACCCATGTCAGTATTTTACTGCGCCTGGGTTAAGTTGGGATGCGATGTTAAAATACACGCAGGTGAATTTGGAACTGCTAACTGATATTGATATGGTGCACTTTATAAAATCATCTATTCGAGGCGGTCTAAGTCAGTGCAGCGGGCGGTATTCTAAAGCAAATAATAAGTACGTGCCGAGTTTTGATTCTAGTCAGGAATCTCAGTATATTGTTTATCTCGATGCCAATAATCAGTATGGGTGGGCGATGAGTCAGCATCTACCGGTGAGTGGTTTCCGCTGGCTAACGCAGTGCGAAATTGATGCTTTACAGCTGCACGCCCTAGGCGATGAAGCTGATAAAGGCTATTTCCTCGAAGTTGACTTACAGTATCCTAAAGAGTTACACACTTCTCATAATGACTTACCGTTCTGCCCTGAAAATATGAAGTCCCCGTACATCGCATCAACGACGAAAATGCTAATTGCTAATTTGTGTGATAAATCTAAGTATATCATTCTTTACCGAAATTTAAAAGAGTGTTTGCAGCATGGTTTGAAGTTACCCAAAATTCATCGCGTACTAGAATTTAATCAGTCACCGTGGCTAAAGCCATATATCGATCTGAACAATAATTTAAGAACGAATGCGGTTAACGAGTTTGAAAAAGATTTCTACAAGCTGATGAATAACAGTGTGTTTGGTAAGACTATGGAAAATGTTGACAAACGCGTTGATGTAAAATTGATTACAAACTGGGAAAATATTAAGAAAAGGTATGGTGCTAACTATTTAATAAGTAAACCAAATTTCCACAGCTGTACCATCATACATGAGAATTTAGTTATTATACAGATGAATCGTGTTAGGGTTAAGTATGACAAACCTACCTACACCGGCTTTGCAGTACTTGAATTGGCTAAAACACTTATGTATGAATTCCATTACGATTATATGATGAAGAAGTACGCGCATAATGCGCAATTGCTCTACACAGATACCGATTCATTTATTTATCAAATCAATACTGATGACTATTACAATGATATAAATCCAGACTTGGGTAGGTTTGATACAAGTAACTATCCTGCAAATAATCAATATCATCTACCGCTAGTGAACAAAAAGGTTCTAGGTAAAATGAAAAATGAATGTGCTGGGAATATTATCGATTCATTTGTAGGTACTAAATCCAAGTCATATTGCATAAAACTCTTAAATGAACTACAAATAAAGAGATTGAAGGGGATTAAAAAGAATGTAGTTCAGAATCAGCTAAGTTTTGAAAACTATAACAATTGCATTAAAAGTAATCCACCTATTTTGCATAAACAAATGTCTGTCATTAGAAGCAAGAAGCACCAGTTGTACACTCATTTAATTAGTAAGGTAGCCCTTAATAATGTTGATTGCAAATGGTTTGTCATTCCAAATTCTACCAACACTCTAGCCTGGGGGCATAGTAGTATTGATCGGTACTACTTTACATAAAGCAGATGCATGTGTGTGTGTGTGTGTGTGTGTGTGCGTACGTGTGTGTGTGTGTAAACATAATGCTAGAGGTGTGTACTTTGTAAAATATATACGTTAAGCTGTCTTACATCACAATTCACTGTACATATTGTATAAAGATAATAAGAAGTACGCTGAGAGTATAGAACAGCAAATAATTCAAGTTTAAACTTGTACATACAAGAATTGTGTTGAGAAGGGAGAAGTACGCAAACATCACTACGGTAAAACGATTCGAGATAAAACTTGTACATACAAGGTGTAAATAAATAATGTAGAATTAGCATATTCTTTTATATTAGATTAGGTGTAGCGTTATTAACAAATACGCTACCTGTGATACATATATATATGTGTGAACTATCTACTGTCTACGCGGCATATATTTATATGGTGTCTCTCATCGGAACTGGTATTTTGGTGAATTAACTAATTCCTCTACGGACATTATGTTCACGGGCTAAGTACTATATTGAGCCGTGATTTTCCCGTTCATATGGAACTGTTATTCTCATAGAGTTAGTATATTATACACTAGAGGTAGCATTGGCGCTGCAGTCGCGTGCGAAGTTGAACGAGCGCGCTGTTTGGCAAAAGCTGGATTGTTTGGCACTGTCACTAATGGAGCTTCCCAATAAATTGAAGTTTATACTTCTTTGAAGGAAAATGTCGGTCTCCTATGCAGCTTATGGCTACATAGAGAGGTTCATAAAGGGCCATAGCATATCATTTCACAGGTATTTTTCCTTGAAATTAATTTTCGTACGTATAAAATAATACTTTGCATGACAATCATTGTCATGTGAATTGGCCTACTTAGGCTGACTTCGCGACTGATTCCCCTGTGGGGCTGAATGAGATTCTTTGGATCTTACCTTGAAGACTGAAATTAATGTTTTACGAAATATAAGGGATGACATTTTCCTTTCACTGAATGGCCATGTGCATGATACCGAGCGAGTGGCTGCAGGCTTTAGGTCACGTAGCTGTCAGTTTACATTCAGGACATAGTGGGTTTGAACCCCACTGTCGTAAGCTCTGAAGATAGTTTCCAATTCTCACACCAGGTAAATGCTGGAGCTGTACCTTAATTAAGGCCAAAGTCGTTTTCTTCCCATTCCTAGCCTTTTCCTGTCCTATAGTCATCGTAAACCTGTGTATGTCGTTGCGACGTAAAGCAAATTGGTACAAAAAAGAAAATAAGGAAAGATGTGCATAATAGCCTGGAATTGTGGTCCGTTTTTCACTTTTTGTGTGTATTTATAGTAGGCCTATTAAAAGCTATTGAATATATTTTCTATATAGGCCTATACAGTTTTTTGCTTTCCCTTCATACAATGCGTGTAGGAGTCACCATTCACAGCTTACCACATTTTACAATGTAGAGACTAGATGTGCCACACCGTGTGAATATCTGAGTCCTTTACTTTCGTCAATATTATTATTCGTTTAAATGCCATACAGGACTGTATACAATCATAATGTATAATAGACTGAACGAGTTTGAGGTGCGGTTAGGGCCTCGCAGCTGTAAGGTTGCTTTCGGGAAATAGTGGGTTCAAACCCCACTATCGGCAGCCCCGAAGATGATTTTTCGTGTTTTCCCATTTTCACACCAGGCAAATGCTGGGGCTGTACCTTGATTAAGTCCACGGGCGCTTCTTTCCCTTTCCCAACCCAGCATCGCCGTAAGGCCTATATGTGTCAGTGCGATGTAAATCAAATTGTAAAAAACATTGTAACTACTTTTTCAATTCTCTTCAATCATATGTTTTACCACTCTCCCTTTCCATTAACGGAAATCATTTTACAAGTTAAAATCTTAAAGAAAATCATACATTTCAGGAAAAGCTAAATAAAAACTCCATAATAGGCTGAAACCACAACCGAATGTCATATTTCCACTTGTAATGATGTTTAGAAAACATCGACAACAATAATAATAATAATAATAATAATAATAATAATAATAATAATAATAATAATAATAATAATAATAAAAGTGGCTTTACGTCCCACTACGTACTTGCACGGTTTTTGGAGACGCTAAGGTGTCAGAATTTTTTCCCCACGGGAGTTCTTTCATGTGCTACAAGAGGCTGACTTATCTGAGCACCATCAAGTATCACCGGACTGAGCCAGGCTCGAACCTGCCAACTTGGGCTCAGAAAGCTAGGGTCTAAACCGGCGATGATAATATTTTGTCTACTTTACCCCAAAATCTCGCCAACGTTTTAGGCCTAAAATCTCGCTCATCCGCTTCGTACGAGAGAGGACATTTTCGGTCGTTGGGCAGTAATATACCAAATTCATGGTAATTTACACAAAAATAGCGAAATATACGAGCCCTCCTTCTAAACGTTGGCGACTTGCGTGTCGTAATAACAAGGGCGATTTGTCTGTGTGGTTAGGGGCATACAGCCATAAGCTTGCATCCGCGAGATAGTGGGTTCGAATCCCACTGTCGTCAGCCGGTGAAGATAGTTTTCCGTGGTTTTGCATTTTTTCACCAGGCAACATCACGGCTCTACGTGTGTCCAACTACACTGGTGTAAAAGCAGCACTTGCATTATATTACTGACAGAGGATAAAAATAATAATTTTGTATGTGTGCACAGCCTTTTGTCAAAAAGATCGCTAACCTCCCCGGGTAAAAGGAAGGCAATATTAAGTGCGGCTTGCAGCCCCAAACGGTCTTAGCCTACCAAGCGACTGCTGCTCAGCCTGAAGGCCTGCAGATTACGAGGTAATGTGCGGTCAGCATGATAAATCCTTACGGCTGTTATTCTCTACACAGGGGGCGGTAACTTACAGTTAAATAGTTCTTTAGTTGTAAATACGTAGGCTGAGTAGTCCTCATCCAGGTGGTAGTGGGTTCGAATCCCACTGTCGTCAGCCGCTGAAGATGGTTTCACACAAGGCTAGTAGGTCATGTGCAACTTTTACTACAGACATATTATGAAAATTAAGAAAACATTTAAAACGATATGAGGTATTTCTACTACTACTACTACTACTACTATTACTACTACTACTACTAATAATAATAATAATAATAATAAAAATAATACAACATAGGGTCTGCCTTGCCAGTGTCCCGACAAGGTCAGGTACTACCCGAGCAATGCTGAGTTATCACAGCCGGTCACGTCAGTGAGCAATCCACAAGCGGGATCTCGCATTGTACGCGTCGTTTATTCTTCTATGGCTTTACACAGAGAGAACACAGCCGCATAAAGAATACTTAATAGATATGATTTAATCTTTTCCCCCTCCCTTTTCACATCTAAGTATCTCAGGTATTTAAAATTAAATACTAAAAAAATACAAAATAAGGAGTGTAGTAGTTTTATTCTTCCATTATTCAGTAAGAGCAGGGTTCGATTCTATGTGTTGCATGTATTAGATAGTTTTTATTCTGACGATGAACTTAGAGAGCAGGGTTTAAATCCACAATTTTTTATTCCGTCACGGTGACTAAATCAGAGAGATCAGAGTTCGAATCTATATCACTAATACCGATTTTTTTTTCTGTTGCATGTGTTAGAGATTTTCTTTTTCTAATCTACCTTTCAACAGACAGATCATTGTTCGATTCCATCACAGTAATGGACAAAGAGAGAGGGAGATTTTTTAGTAGTAATGCGTTTATGTCATAAAGTTAATGTTATATTAACTCATGTGTAGGCAGCACACGAAATAAGGAGCAAAGTATCTTTATTCTAGCATTAATCAGTCAGAACAAGGTTCGATTCTACGTGGTTCATGTATTAGTCTCCTTTTTCTGACGATTTATTTATTTATTCGTATCAGAAGCATACATTTTACATAGCATAATGGTACTTAATGACATACATATCAAATAGTGTCTGTCCAGAATTTTGCCAAATCACGGGCATTAGGTGTTGCAGCCATCAAGTCCTCTATTGTGCAACTTAAAGGACACTTACTACAGTTCATGAAAAGGACTGTGGTTTGGTCTTCACCACACTCACATTGTCTGGATGTGCCAGGAAAGCCCCACTTTACCATATTGATTCTTGATCTACCAACCCCAGTGCGAAGCCTGTTCAGCGATTTCCACGCAGACCAAAGTTCCTCGTGTCCTGGAGGGAGATGTTCAATTGGTAGCATCCAACCAGCAAGTTGAGGGTTTCTAGTTCTCCATAATCTCAACCTTGTGGATTGAGCAGATTCGTTTAAATCTTCGGTTGTATTCAGGAAACTCCTCCTAGACCTCAATCTTCGGTGGGCAGGTTCATATCCATACAATGGGTGTGCACATGAGGCAAGTGCTTTAGTTCTCTCATTCATGGATGCAACTTCTCTTCTTATATCTGGTGGGGCGATTCCAGCCAAACAGTAGATTCTATCTCGTGGAGTTGGTCTCAAGCAGCCAGTAATGAGTCGACATGTTTCATTTAGAGAAATGTCAACTTGTTTAGCATGGCTTGATCTGTACCAAACAGGGCAAGCGTACTCTGCAGCGGAGTAACACAGAGCCAGGGCTGTAGTTCTCAACGTCTTTGGATGTGTACCCCAATTGGTTCCAGACAACTTGCGAAGGATGTTGTTTCTAGCCGACACTTTCTGCTTGATGTTCATGCAGTGTTGTTTGTAGGTGAGAGCACGATCCAATGTTACACCTAGATATTTAGGTGTTGGGCAGTGATCTATTTGAATATCTTCCCATAATACCTGCAATTTCCTTGACGCCTGCTTGTTCTTTAAATGAAAGGCACATACCTGAGTTTTAGATGGGTTAGGCTTCAATTGGTTTCCTCTGTAGTAGTAGGATAGTTCAAAAAGAGCCTCTAATAACTTTTCTTCTACAACCTCAAAGCAGTTTGCTTGAGTAGCAATAGCTCGATCATCCGCATATATGAAGTTTCTGGTGCCAACTGGAAGAGGTTGGTCATTCGTATAGATATTGAAGAGCATAGGTGACGATGAACTGAGAGAATAAAGTTTAAATCCGTTATTTCTTATTCTGTTACGGTGATTAAATCAGAGAGAGAGAGAGAGAGTAGTGATAAAGGAGGGAAGATGGGACAGCAAAAATGCGCAAGATGGCCGCTATACATGGGCTCTTATAAGACTAACCGTGAGAGCTGGGAAAGGGGAAAATGCGCTAGATGGCTGCTATGCTTGGGCTTTTATGGAGAAAGCTGGCCTAGGGGGGACATAGGACTTAAAGGGACGGTTTAGGGCGATTGCGCAAGGTGGTGGCAATACACGGGCTCTTATGGGACTAACTCGGGGGACATGGGCCAGGAACACATGCGCAAGATGGCGGCTATAGATGGGCTCTTATAGAGAAAGCTGGCCTAGAGGAGACATAGGACCTAAGGAGGCGGCCTAAGGACGATTGCGCAAGATGGCGGCTATACATGGGCTCTTAAGGAGAAAGCTGGCCCAGAGGCTACTTCGCATGATGTTGGCTATACATAGGCTCTTATGGAGAAAGCTGGCTCAAGGTGGACATAGGACTTAAGCGGACGGTCTAGGGGAGTTTGCGCAAGATGGCGGCTATACATGGGCTCTTAAGGAGAAAGCTGGCCCAGAGGCTACTGCGCAAGATGTTGGGCATACATAGGCACTTATGGAGAAAGCTGGCTCAAGGTGGACATAGGACTTAAGCGGACGGTCTAGGGGAGTTTGCGCAAGATGACGGCTATAGACGGGTTCTTAAGAAATAAGCTGGTCCAGGGGCTACTGCGCTAGATGACGGCTATACATAGGCTCTTATGGAGAAATCAGACCCACGGCAGACATAGGACTTAAGGAGAAGGCCTAGGGGCGATTGCGCAATATGGCGGCCGCGTATGACTTCCTAGTGCTCGGGCCACTGTAGCAGATTGGGAATTTTTGGAATTACCACTACACCTAAATTTAGTACTTATGGAATTTAAAAGAAAAAACTATCATTCAACTCGGCGCCATGTAATACAACACAGCAATTGGCAGTAAATAGTTAATTGTTATGCATTTAAAGACCAGATTGGAGTAAATTGTGAAATAACGGTGGGCTATTTCTTCACCATTGGATCTTTGGTAGAACTTTGTGGTTATGAACTTGGTACTGCTTAGCTTGGCAACTGATTTTCAACTGTTTTCCCAGCGCGCTCTGGTGACAGCCGCTGGAACCGTTGTTGTGGTGCGGCAGCTTTGCTACCGGCAAAATATCCGTGGTGTGGGCTCCTGGTGCTTTGGCCTGTAAGGAGGCTGTGAGTGATTTCAAACCACCCTAACGTGTGCTTCTGTGTGGCGTTACATTAACTTTAGCGGTGGGTGGTAAAAATTTAACTGCGAGTCAAAAGTTTTTAAAAAGTTAGGTACTATGTGACCCCTTCTCTTCTCCGTCGGAGAATGCCGGATACCATGGGAATATTGCCGTCACAATTGTAGGTTTGTGAAGAATTTACCTTATAAAACAGCCTCATCACTTTGGTGAGTCCAACTTTGAATAATATATTAACACTCTCGGCGAGATTGCAATGAGTCGCTTCGTTCAAGCTTAGTGGGGAACGAATCCAACATGTCGGCTCAGCATGCAATATTACCTCTGTTTTTCGCTTGAAGATACTATTCGCCTTCCGACACTGTAAAGTTAAAAGAAGTGAACATTTTGATGGTTGAACTTGTTTAAATGATTGAAATTTTAACATGCCCAATCACTTATCTAGTATTCGGGTGATTAAAAATCTTAATTGGAAAGAGTAACTTCTAGGTATCTAGAACCGCTGTTGTAACTGTTAGCATGTGGTTTTCAAAGATCTGCCCTTTTAACAGGACCTGTGATAAGTTAAATTGTTGTATCTGAGGTTATTAATTTAAATTCTTCCCGGTGGAAAGAAAAGAAACATGAAATATAGTTTTACAAACTGTGTAGTCTGTATGTGTAGTTAGCCACCTTAAGGTGTCTGAACATTTAAATAATTACTGTAAAGTTTGTAAATTATACACCCGAGTAAATAGTGAAGTGTGCGTTGGGTTTAATTTTATCTCATTTTCCTTTTACTTATTCGATTTTCATTTGTAGTTATTATATTATTATTATTATTATTATTATTATTATTATTATTATTATTATTATTATTATTATTATTATTATTATTATTATTATTATTATTATTATTGTCCTCTCGTTTTGATTGGTGTCTAATGTTTCTCAAGCTACCCTCCATTGGAATAGCATTGTTGTGGAATGCTTCCTTCTTTTGTTATCTTGATAACGGTACTGATTAGTGCGCATTGTCGCGGTGTGAGTCGGTGTTGTGATAATGCAATGTGACGTCCGGACGCTGGTTGTTGAGTGATGATTTTATGCCGTTGGTGTGATGAACTGGGTCACGGAAAAGTGTTTATTTCCTTTAATATTATTGTTTAACCTTATGGTCGGTTGTCAAGGTTGACAATTTATTTTGACATGGGTTCTACACCTTATTCCAATTTAGCCTACCTTAACGTTACGTCTTGATATTATCGTTCTGATTTGGGGACGCGGATAGATTGTTTCCTTTAAACGCTTCCATGTTCACCAAGGTGTCTGAAACCATGTTGTAATTATGTTTGGTAGTTGAGCCTGTTGGCTTTTAATTGTTTCCTAAGAATTTGGTAAAGGTCTGGTATAGGGGCGACCGTACCCAGGAAGGTGCACATAATTAATGAATTTTAACGAGTACTCATTATATCCTCCCCTTTAAAAGGCAAAGAGAACCGAGCTCGGACAATAATATTGTAATGATGGTCAATTTAAATTCCAACTTGAGTTTAAATTTTTTAGGCCTTCTTTGGTTGAGTTCGAAGACTTCTAGCGTTCTGATCACGCTTTTAGTGGTAGTTCTCTTTTTAAAATAAACTTTTGGTAGCTTTTCAATTGGAATCAATTTGTATTCTACATTTTACGTTGGACCACCCACACTACTTCTCGTTTTTAAATAGTATTACATTTTGTTCCCTAAGTGTGAGGGTGAGTGTTATTGTTGTTGAATTGCTCTGTCATTGGCCCCTTTTCCACCCTCTGTTATGGTCCTTGACCTGTTGTTATTGCCCAGATTCCACCGCTTCCCAGTCCTATGTCTTTAATTATTGAGGCCTGCCCTAAGTGGTTGGCGTGTTTTCGCGCTGGGTTGTCCTCTAATCTCTTAGTGGTTGTGCTAGCAATCGAAGACCTGGGCTGCGGTGTTATGCCCTCCCGATGTTTGATTGTCCTTTTCTTTGATTGTTGGTATGCCACACCCGCAGTCAAGATTGTTGCTATACATTGGTTATATGAGACCATCTTTAAGGAAATAGGACCAGGAGCTAATGGCGATACATTGTTCCTATAGGCCTAACTCTTCAGAGCTATCCCGATTCATCAAATTTAAGGCTTAAATGCAAAATGTTAAATATCTCGAAACCGGTGCGTCGTAGAGCGAAACGGACAAAATTTTAGCCCACTAAGATTCCAGCGCCATCTGTCTGCAACATGATAATATCAGAAAGAGTGACCTAGCGATAGGATGAACGGTTCGGTTTCTACTTAGGTCCTTTGATATTTGGTCTCCTTCAGCCTGTTATGTTGTGTCTGAGAACAACTTTCGTAACTTGATCTGTTCTTGGAATGGCATAGCTCTTTACGTGCTAGGCATAACGGTTCGTTTCTTATTTAGGTCCTTTGACATTTGGTCTCATTCAGCCTGTTATGTTGTGTTTGAGAACAACTTTCGTAACTTGATCTGTTCTTGGAATGGCATAGCTCATAACATGCTAGGCATAACGGTTCGTTTCTTATTTACGTCCTTTGACATTTGGTCTCCTTTAGCCTGTTATGTTGTGCCTAGGAACAACTTTCGTAACTTGACCTGTTCTTGTCTTGGCATAGTTCATAACGTGCTAGGCACAACGGTTCTATTCATCACTTTTGAGGGCTTAAATGCAAAATATCAAATATCTATAAAACGGCGCGTCGTAGAGCAAAACGGACAATATTCTAGCCTCCTAATGTCCCAGCACCGTCTGTCCGGAACATGATAGCATAAGAATAAAGTGGTCAACGGTTCGGTCCCTACCTTGACCATTTGATATTCGGTCTGCTTTAACCTGTCATGTTGTGTCTTGGACTAACTTTCATAACTTGATCTGTTCCTGCAAATGCATAGGGGGAACTAAGGTAAAGGCTGCCATGCTATATTCGTTTAGACTTAACTAGAGCCCCCCCCCCCCCCCCAGATGCTCACAAATTGTAACTTATGAACTATTTGAATTATCATCCAGACATTCCAGAACTGAGGCAAGGGCTACTATGCAAGGTCACTGCTATACTCTATTCGTATAGACCTTAAATAGAGGGTCGCCTCAGTGGCTCACAACTTTTAACTTATGACCTATTGCTTTGATCAGCTTGAAATTCCAGAACTGAGGCAAGGCCTACTATGCAAGATAGCTGCTATACTCTATTCGTATATACCTTAACTAGAGGGCTGCTCAGGAACTCGCAACTTGTAACTTATGACCTATTTGTTTTATCAGTCTAACTTTCAGAAAATGACGCAAGGGCTACTATGCAAAACAGGTGCTTTGCTATATTCTCATGGACCGAACTCTAGAGAGCTACATCAGGGGCTTACAACTTGTAACTTATGGCCCATTAGATTTTATCGGTAACTTTTGGGAACTGAGGCAGGTGCTACTAGGCAAGATAGCTGCTATACTCTATTCGTATAGACCTTTACTAGATGGCTGCTCAGGGGCTCACAACTTGTAACTTATGACCTATTAGTTTTAGCAGTCTAACTTTCAGGAAATGACGCAAGGGCTAGTATGCAAGATAGGTGCTTTGCTATATTCTCATAGACCTAACTCTAGAGAGCTACCTCAGGGGCTTACAACTTGTAACTTATGGCCCATTAGATTTTATCGGTAACTTTTGGGAACTGAGGCAGCTGCTGTACATTGGCTATATTAGACTAGCTTTAAGGAGCTGGGCTATCGCTCATCGTTCTAACCTGCTACCCTTCATAAATTTAGTCTAGCAGAGGTGATAGTGGTGATACATGAGCTTTATTACACTAACTTGGGGAGAGTTGTGCTACGGCTTTTCACGTATTGGGCTAATGCGGGGGTTTCATCCTCCTAACCGCATGCTCTTCCTAACATCAGTCTAGCGCAGGGGTCCTTCCGTATACGTAGGCTCGTATGAGACTAATCCTGGGGGAGAGCTGCACTAGGGCCCTATAAGAATGATAGTCGCTCAAACCGAATGATGAGAATGATGAGATGTAGATAAACATTGAGTGTTGTTACATCCTAACTTTCCTGTCATGTGAGAAGTGATAAATTTCATTCAGTGTAGGACTGCAAAATGCTGAACAAAATAAAATCGTGCTACACACATAATAGGGAATGGAACCCAAGGGTCACCTCTTATCAGAAGGGATAAAGGACTCTTTTTCCTCCTCCTCACGGCGCTCGCCTCCTAGGGATAAACGGCAAATTGGCTATTGGGCTAAGTGTCTAATGGGCAAAAGGGCTAAAGGGCGAAAGGGCTTACATTGTTTGTAGTATTTTGGGTGCCTCACCTCTATTTATCCGGGCTTGAGACCGGTTCTACAGCTAGAGGCGGAGTTAACACTTTATGGAAGGGAGAATGTTGCAAAAGAGTCTGTACCAATATAGCTACTTGATCCACTATATGCTACAAAGCGCTGACTTAGGTGAGCGTGAGGGCTGGGAATGTAGGTAAAGTGTTTATGCTGTTGTACTTTCGAGAGAGATCGTACAAGTAAGGTCTTCACTTTGAAGATCTATTACTCAATAAAACCTGCACGACGTAATTCGTGCTGTATTTCAAAAATGTCTGCTTTGTACTCTGTGTAAGTAGCATCTTGATAGGCTCTTAGCAGTTGAAATCGTTTAACGAGTAGGTTAGTGTCCTTTAAATATCTTACGTCTACATGGAGTAACAGAGGCTTTTTGTCAACTTTGAGCCTGCATGCTGACAGTTGATGTGTAGGGGCTTGTTTTGATGTAATACGCGCTTCTACAGTACCGTTTCCAGGTACAAACTTAAATGTTTTGATAGCAAAGAGGCTTTGAAATCTACTTCTACTTCATCTTCCATCTTTTCTTGAGATGTTTGCACAGCGACAGAAGGTGTAGTAGGGTTATAAACTGAAGTAAAATCATAAACCTCTAATGGCAGAGAAACAATGAGACTTCCTTTTGCTTCTTCTCCTTTTTCTTTATTATCACTATTATCATCAGCATCCTCATCATCATCATAATCATCATCTTGCTTCTCTTCATCTCGAACCGTGTGCTTAGTAACAGAACTTGTAGCAGGCCTAGACAACAAGGGAGAATTAAAAATCTCTCGCGGAAGTGTACTTTTTAAAAATAAATCAGTATTTGCTTGAATACAGTTGAGCTCTTTATATTTTCTTCTCGATGAAGCTACATTACATGCGGCTTCGCGATGTTGAGCATTGTAAGCGTTCTTGAACTATATTCTACAATGTTTGCATTGAAAAATTATCCTACAAGATATTTCATGACACCACTTGTGATAGCCTCGGGGAAATATTTTTCCACACTCTTTACAAACAGAATTACCACGTATCCCTTGGAGTTACCACGCCTCCATCGGCGGGAGTTCACATACTAATACAGGCGGTCTGCGTATGCTTGGAACGTTGGTTTACACACACCACATCGTGTGACATTGCGCTGTTCGTTCCAAGGAGTACGTCTAATATGTGTAGTAATTTGTAAGAAGTCGAATAATAAGGATATTGACTTGTCATGAGACACTGAATTTACTAAGTTCCACTTGCCAGTTTAATGCAATTCAATAAGTTTTTAAAAAAGTCTATGCTACGATAATTTAACCTTAACGGTACGCTGACTTCCATAAGTTCTGACTATCAGCTTAATGCAGTTCAAGGAAATTGAAATAAAGTCTATTAATTCAACTTCACACGTGATATTAGTGTATGATTCAGTCTATGTTTCCGATGCGTTCAGAAACAGTCTAGTATCACTCCATCACCACGAAACATTAAATAGTTAATGGCAATGTCTTTACTTCTAACCTTGAAGAATTAGGCACGCAGTTTCCACAAAGTACTAACTGGTTAATTTACTCGTAGAAGTTAACACGTAGACGCGTCGTATCTATATATATATAAATGAATGTTTGTATGTTTGTATGTAAATGACACATCTCCTCCTAAACCACTGGAGCAATTTCATTCAAATTTTGAACACTTATTACGTGCTATCCGGAGACGAGCAATGTGGGGGTAAGCCACATCTAGCCCCCCTTAGGAGTGGGGGTTAGGGGGGTCAGGTAAAAAATAACCGAATGTGGTGTCGAATACATAGTTTTTGGGGTCGCTGAAGTGAATAGTGACACTCCCGATTTTAAAAAAGTCAAAATTCTGCTCCCATTTGGGTGCGGGGGGTGAGGGGGGACTGATGATGAATGTATGTGTGTAAATGACACATGTCCTCCTAAACCACTGGAGCAATTTCAATCAAATTTTGAACACGTATTATTTGCTATCTGGAGACGAGCACTGTGGGGGTAAGCCACCACTACCCCCCTTAGGGGTGGGGGTTAGGGGGTCAGGTAAAAACATAATAGAAAATAGTGTCGAATCCATAGTTTTTGGGGTCGCTGAGGTGAATAGTGACACTCCCGATTTTTGAAAAGTCAAAATTCTGCTACCATTTGGGTGGGGGGCGAGGGGAGACTGATGATAAATGTATGTGTGTAAATGACACATCTCCTCCTAAACCACTGGAGCAATTTCAGTCAAATTTTGAACACATATTATTTGCTATCTGGAGACGAGCACTGTGGGGGTAAGCCACCACTACCCCCTTAGGGGTGAGGGGTTAGGGGGTTCAGGTAAAAAATAATCGAAAATAGTGTCGAATCCATAGTTTTTGGGGTCGCTGAGGTGAATAGTGACACTTCCGATTTTTTAAAGTCAAATTTCTGCTCCCATTTGGGTGGGTGGCGAGGGGGGACTGATACATAAATAAACGAAAATAGTGTCGAATACATAGTTTTCGGGGTTGTCGAGGTGAATTGTACACTCAGGATTTTTAATATCAGGAGACAAACCACGTGGGGTTAAGACAGCCAAGGAAAGCTTAGGGGCGGGGGGAGGCAAGGGGGTCAGATATAAAAATTAACGAAAATAGTGTCGAATCCATACTTTTCAGGGTCGCTGAGATGAATAGTGACACTCCGGGTTTTTTAAAGTCCAAATTGAGCGCCCTTTGGGGTGGGGGTGAGGGGGGAGTGATATATAAAAATAAACGAAAATGGTGTCGAATACATAGTTTTCGGAGTCGCCGAGGGGAATTGTACACTTCGGATTTTTAGTATCAGCAGATAAACCACGTGGGAGTAAGACAGCCCAGGAAAACTTAGGGGCGGGGGGGGCGAGGGCGGTGAGATATTAAAATAATCGAAAGTATTGTCGAATACATACTTTTCGGGCTCGCTGAAACGAATAGTGACATTCCGGAATTTTCAAATGTCCATGTTCAGCCCCTTTCGGGGTGGGGGGGCGATGGGGGAGTAATATATAAAAATAATAGAAAATAGTGTCGAATCCACAGTTTTCGTGGTCGCTGGGATGAATAATGATACCCCGGATTTTTAGTATCAGAGGACAAACCACGTAGGGGTAATACACCCCAAGAAACCTTAGGGGCAGAGGGGGCAAAAGGGCTCAGATAGAAAAATCATCAAAAGTAATGTTGAAGCCACACTTTTCGTGGTCGCTGAGATGAATAGTCACACTCCGGATTTTTTTAAAGTCCAAGTTCAGCCCCCTTCGCGGTATGGGGCGATGGGAGATTGATATATAAAAATAATCGAAAAGAGTGTCGAATCCATAGTTGTCGGGGTCGCTGAAATGAATAGTGAGACTCCGGATATTTTATAAGTCTAAGTTTATCCCCTTTTGGGATCGGGGGCGAGGGGAGATTGATATATAAAATTAATCGAAAATAGTGTCGAACACATAGTTTCCGATTTCGCCGAGGTGAATTGTACACTTCGAAATTTTAGTATCAGGAGACAAACCACGAGGGGGTAGATCACCCCAGGAACCCTTAGGAGCCGATGAATGAGGGGCTGAGATATACAAATCATCAAAAGTAGTGTAGAATCCATACTTTTCGGGGTCGCTGAGATGAATAATGGCACTCCGGAATTTTTTAAAGTTCAGCCCCCTTCGTGGTGGGTGGCAATTGGAGAGTGATATATAAAAATAAATGAAAATAATGTTGAATCCATAGTTGTCGGGGTCGCTGAGATGAATGGTGAGACCCCGGATATTTTACAAGTCCAAGTTCATCCCCCTTTGGGGTGGGGGCGAGTGATATATAAAATTAATCGAAAATAGTGTCGAATACATAGTTTTCGGGGTCACCGAGGAGAATGGTACGCTTCGCATTTTTAGTATCAGGAGACAAAACTACGTGGGGGTAGGACACCCCAGGAACGCTTAGGGGCGGGGGGGGCGAGGGGGTGAGACATATATATCATCGAAAGTAGTGTCGAATCAATACTTTTCGGGCTCCCTGAAATGAATAGCAACACTCCGGAATTTTTTAATGTCCAAGTTCAGCCCTCTTCGTTGGGGGGGGGGGAATGGGGAATCGATATATAGAAATAATAGAAAATACTGTCGAGTACGTAGGCTTCGGGTTCGCTGAGATGAATAGTGACACTCCGGAATTTTAGTATCAGGAAACAAACCACGTGGGGGTAATACACCCCAGGAAACATTAGGGGTGGGGGCGAGTGGCTGAGATATACAAATCATCGAATGTAGTGTCGATTCCATATTTTTGGGGGTCGCTGAGATGAATAGTGACACTCCGGAATTTTAGTATCAGGAAACAAACCACGTGGGGGTAATACACCCCAGGAAACATTAGGGGTGGGGGCGAGTGGCTGAGATATACAAATCATCGAATGTAGTGTCGATTCCATATTTTTGGGGGTCGCTGAGATGAATAGTGACACTCCGGAATTTTTTAAAGTCCAATTTTAGCCCCCATCGTGGTGGGGGAGATGGGAGAATGATATATAAAATTAATCGAAAATAGTGTCGAATCCATAGTTGTCAGGGTCGCTGAGGTGAATAGTGAGAATCCGTTTATTTTATAACTCCAAGTTTATCCACCTTTGGGATCGGGGGCGAGGGGGGATTGATATATAAAATTAATCGAAAATAGTGTCGAACACATAGTTTCCGATTTCGCCGAGGTGAATTGTACACTTCGAAATTTTAGTATCAGGAGACAAACCACGAGGGGGTAAAACACCCCAGGAACCCTTAGGAGCCGATGAGCGAGGGGGCTGAGATATAAAAATCATCGAAAGTAGATTAGAATCCATACTTTTCGGGGTCGCTGAGATGAATAGTAACATTCCGAATTTTTAAATTCCAGCTTCACCCCCCTTTGGTATAGAGGGCGAGAAAGGGTGAAATAATAAATTGTCAAAAATGCCCCCCTTTGGCATAGAGGGTGAGAAAGGGTGAAAAAATAAAGTGTCAAATATGCCCAAGGTAATAGACATGTGTATGTTTCAGTATGACTTTCAAGTATGACTTACTACCTGGAAAACTCACTGTGGGAATAAGACGCCCCTAGAACCACTTCGGAAGCGGGTGAAATATAAAATCCATATTAATAAATAGAAGTCAGTTTGGCGCGATCTATATATACTGTACTATATATAAATTAAGGCATAAAAATGAAAACAGACGTGAATTAATGAGACCATTCTAGGCATCCTAGAAACTTAAAACTTGGTACCAGACAACCTGATGACTTCAGGATCCCTAGAAAAATCTAAAATTCGCAAAATTCTCTAAGAGGGACACGTTGGGAGTTTTCAAATCTGCATAAGAAAACAGTCGGTGATATTTATCCTGAAGGATGACCTATACATTTCATGGGCTTAAAAGTTTCCTGAAAGTCCTATTTTTTTAACCCCCTCCCCCATATCAAGATAGCACCACAATCTCCCAGACGAGTTAGAAAATCGAAATTTGGCACAATTAAACCTTTTTGCCTCTAATCGATGGAAGATTTACGAGATGTTTAAAAATAATTTTTTACCCCCCAAAAATATCGAAATATGTAGGCAATTTTAATGACGGTGCAGACTTTCCTTCCGAGGTATTTGGTGGCTAGACGGTAAGTCGTATCACAAAACGGATGGCACAGTCTCCGTTCAATTTAGAGTAATCTACAACTTTGATCCTATAACTTTTTGTTGTATCTCTATCCCTTATGTTAAATTTGGCTCTATTTCTAGAATTACCTAAATTTTGCACTTTGTACACGTAAACTGATGGTTTGATTCACTTATAGGAAAGATGGGATCTTCAAATTCTACACGAATATTGGCCCACCCAGCCAAATTCTATGTTTGAAGCTGTCGCATAAGTATCTGAAAAGTAATTCACTGTGTGAAAACCTTACACAAATTTCACCCTATTCAACGGTTCTAAAATAATCTTGCCTTTAAATAGATGAGATACGAGGAAATACCATAGGGCCAGCCATTTAGATAGCTAAATGAGGCCAGAGTCGTCTTTTTATACAATCCGTTTTTCAATATGAATGCACCGTTTAGCAGCAGTTATTCTGTAAACGAAGGTGAACATGCATATACTTCCGTATGTCGATCTACATTTATTAATTTAAATCGATTTTTAGCGATCTAGAAAGGGGTGTGTCTTACATTGTAATTAATACTTCACAAATCAAAAGTGACTCTCAGCAGGAGGGCGTCTGCTGTTGTAATCAGTACTCCCCACATCGAACTTAACTAGCAATAGGAATGGGGTAGTTCTCCAACGCCTGTGTGCCATTGTAATGTATAATTCCCTTCTTGATTTGACTAGCAGAAGGCAAGGGAGCGTGCATTTTTTTAAACTCTTTTACCTGAATCTCTTTATCATTAGGTATAGGTGCATCCGATTATAAACAAATTTACCCATCAAAATGTGACTGACGTTACGCATAGTGAATTGCGGCAGACAAGTGGACCTGTCGTTATCATCACAACTCCGCAACTCGCACTTTACATTGGAAACAACGTCTGCGGACCTCCCTGTGCTTTTTGTCGGATAACGCCAAGAGACATGCAATTACATTTTTTTATTCACTTCATGTACAGCAATTTACTTCGATCCGTATACATTGTAGAATACCGTAGCGAAGCACGGGTACATTTGCTGGTTAATTTATAAATTAATCAACAGTTCTATCACACACCGTATTAACACGTCCGATATCTAAAACTTGTATAAGTCACGCGAAAAATGTAAGTATTTGGAAATACTTAGAATGCAGGATTTATACGGCTGTCGGATTTAGAGTTTTCGGCTGTACCTCGTGGGTACTTAGTTCGAGGTTCGGACTCGACTCTCGCGCGCGAAGATGAACTTTACTGCCGGCACAACCTCGGGCAACAGGTCTCTACTCTGCTGTACTGTGTTGTACTATCGCAATACTAACATCTCGTTGTGAAATTGGATCTTCTTATAGACCTGGTCTTGATCCTGAGGATACACGTCATTGAAATTATTTGATAAATTGACGTTGCGATATCTCCTTAAATAAAACATAGTTATCAACATGAAATTTGGGCATGAGTTACCTGTTATTGTATGCTACAGGGACCCGTTGTCCGTTAGTCGATATCTCATCTTGAAGCGGAGATATAAAAAAGCTTCCAGATGGTTCTCTCTGACGTGTGCGCAACGCGTTTCGTGACGTCGTAGTCGTGACTCAGTAGGCTGACGCGATCACGCTCGCCGGAAAAGTTGCTTCATGGTCCTGAACCCGCACAATTTGAAAGGATGAAACAGACCGCGCGGTCTCCAATTCGATCACGGGCGGTTTCTGTTTCAATACGTTTGTTAGTTTTCTCATTGCATTTTTGGCTGTTATAGCGGGATGGAGTGATGTGTTTTGTTGCTACCTCAAGTGTTTGAATTAAAACACTTATTAACTCGCAGTGATGTATTGATACTCAACAAACGAAAGCAACCCCAAACTAATTAGTAAAGCTTAATATATACAAGGTAGATACCATGTCCCTTATGCGAGCAAATCAGACAAAATTCCTAATTAAAAAGGCCTATAAATTATATCATATCCAACGTTGACTTCTAGATTAGCTGCACCAGAATGAATCGCGTAGGCTAATCAGCATCGGTGAGGATCGAGCCAAAACAGTATGTTCCCTCATTTGAAGATCGTTCGTGTGGCAACACATACTTTGACAGAGAAAATTCATAACTTCACTGCAAAATATCGAAGGTTCAATAAATCGCCCTGTGTTAATCATCACTTGACAGCATGCCTGAACGTTCCAGGTTAACTGTGACTTGGGTGTTCTGTGACGAGTGTAGTGATCTCCGGAATGCACTCCAGAAGATTTGCAAACAAAATACTCTTATATTTCATTTTTACGGACCTTGTTCATACGGTCTTTTAATTCATAGCTGTGTCACTGTAATCGTCTCCATCATGATGATGAATTACGATTTATAACTACGTACGTAGGGACATTATCAGAGAAAATCTACTCTGTTAACAGCAAGACAAGGTTCTTACTGCGATTAAATTTATGAAACTGAAATTTAAGAGTTTGTCTCTTCATTGACCACATGCACAACACTTCTAAAATTTGTCATTTCCGATGTCGTGTTATTTTTTCATTACTTTCTCAATTATTTGAATTATAACACCAGATGTTTCCAGTCACATTATAGCTTACGGCAAATTCCATAATCGGTCGTTGTCGAACAAATTTTCTGAACTCATGGGTTGTACTTTGTAAAGGTAACTGTATATTCAGAATTTAATTAATAATTGGATTTTGAGATTTTACTGTAATATTCTGCATAAAAAAAGTCAGCTTTAACCAAGTGCCTCATGTAGTAAGTACAGGCTGAGCAGGATGAGGAATACGCTGCGCAATTTTCCTACATTTTAATATTTTCGTTTCGTCTTTCATGTCACCTTTAATTTTGGCAATCATATATCCACAACAAGCATTTATATGTTTCCATGTATTATTGATAAACATGGGATTGAACTCAGGCATTGTACGATTGCAATAGCAGCTGAGTCTCCAGCACTCAATGAACAACTTGTGAGATTTCAGTGATATGTTCTGCGTATTACAACTTAGCTTTAAACCAAGAGCCTCATATTGTAACTATAAGATAGGGTGGTATCTTGCATCGTTGTATGAGAGCCCCAAGCCACGCGGACAATTCAATACGGATGTCCTTACTAATAAGCAACATCAAATTTGGGTGGAAGCAAAGAGTAAATTTCGTTATTCACCAAGACAAAATAATATTATATTTATAAAAGTTTAATGAGCAGATTGAACTCTACCAGACAACGATCCCAGGACCTAATACGGTGTGCTTTTAACGCGCCGATTACGTCTATCATTCCGTGAACCAATAGCCCACAACGAGGAAAGGCGCATTTCTCAAGCGAGTTACACAAAGAGCAGGGCGCGCCAAGCCCCACAGTGTGAGAGGGAAACGCGCAAGCGAGACGGTCACAGAAATTAATAACCCAAGCTTGTTCAATTTGTTCGGGGAAATACAATTGCCAATTGTGAGGGTTAAAATACAAGATGCTTCAAAGTTCAAAAACCCAACGAACTGATTTCTATCTAGCACGGGTACCGGTACCCGATATGGGCGAAATAAAAAGGGAAAACAGCCAAGATATAATTACAGTGGCTGGTAACGAAAGTGTCACAATTTTAGAGATTTTCATGTAAATGCTTACCATATGCCGACCTCTACAACTACAACACGACATTTTAGCAATCACTTCAGTTTTCATTGTTCTGAAATTCGTCATTTTTCTTACTTAATTCAAAAGTCTAGCATTATGAGTTTTGACACTTTTCCAGATTATAACAACCATGTAAGACTCGCGTACACACCAATTTTTATAAAAATCATACAACACGTCCATTTTTGAGAGGAAGTGATGTAAAGTGTTAAGAATCTAAACTCCTCCCTTGAAAATCATTGATTATAAATTTTTACTTTTTTCATTCTGGGCTATCGAATTATACAGCTAAGCCCAAAAATGCGTTAATTCATCATTCTGGTAGAAGCTAGGAAACTACAGCGAGCCAATAACAGAAAGACGGCTGCCCTCAGAAAGAAATGTTTCTTAGCCGAGGATGTCCCCGAGTCGGTTGAGTGGGCGTGACTTCGAAAACACGAGGGTGCGATTCTTCCCCTTTCTTGTGTCCAGAGCTGCTGCTAGAAATGCGTGTCACCTGTCGAGAAGTCGGAGCTTCAAACAAAACTCTTTGTGAGTTGTACATTTTGCTCTTCGTTCAGAGCAGTTAGATAATAGAATCCAGTAATTAATATGGGAAACTAAAAGAGGTGGGAACAGTACATACACTTGTAAATAGATTCAATAATAATTGCAACCGTAAATGTGGGCGCTGAACTAGACCAGGTTACAAAATTTGTACTAAGGAATACTTACGATTTGACTAAGACCATGATGATGATGATGCTTCTTATTTAAATGAGCATAACATCTAAGGTCATCTGCCCCAACTAGGACCATTAGGTGTTATCTAATATCTGCTTATGAATGGACGGACTAATTCCAGTCAGGCAAGTAAGCACACCAAACACTTACCGTTACTTTTTCAAAGCTGGAACCCTTGAGTTCGAGTTTCGCGCGCGGTAAAAGTGTACGATAACGTTCTTGCGGCCCGCTAGTTCGGAGATGTTTTAAGTGAACAGTTACTAAATAGCCCAATGTTTTGTGTAGCAATAAAGCATTTTCCAACTCATCAAGAATAAAGTCTCACTAGTATGGTGGTCGATATTACAAACGGACCCATGAACTTCCCTGAAGTCAATATTATCGCCACGAAGCACTAATCACCAATGAGAGGCTCTAATAAGCCCATGTTCATCACAAGATAGAGACCAGGTGAAAACTAATCATTATTTTTTTTTTTTTGGAGAGTAGTAACCGCACACGCTCATCTACATAAATAAGTAAATATCAATCACTGATGACTCATTGTGGCGGTTTTAAGTTTCCTAATTACCTATTATTTAATTGGGTTAATGAGTGCGCTCTCATGGTTGATGGATTGCCTAAATGAGTATTAGTTAGTGCGGTGTAAATATTAGTAATCACAAGTGTACAGATGTATTTGCTCAATGTTCAGTCGACATGACATAACTTTAGGGAATATTATAACGAATGTATAAACATTTATTCTTTGTATGTTGTCACAGACTATTCACTGCCTGATCATAAACGTCTCTGGCTTCATCTATCATAGGGAGACTATCAGCAAGGTAACACTAACTGAATTAAACATTCCATGATGATCACGCGGAAAAATATAACAGCTTTAAAATATTATCTCAGTGGAAGAAGGGAACTCAGAAACACACTAATATTTTAAGGCTGAAATATCTAAACTTAATTTAAGCTCTTCCCCAAAGGAAAGCTGCCCAAAGAAAGTAAGGTTATTATAAAAACCTAGAGCACTACAATATGAAAGCTCACTATTAAGAGATGCATTCTTCATATCGCAAGTAATCTGAAAGGAAACTGCTTTATTGCATAGCTAAGCAGCGTATTTGTTAAGAAAAAGGGCGGTAGAAATTCAACAAAACATTGTACGGAAGGGAAATATAAAAATAATTGCCAAAGACAAAATAATTCGAGATTCTAAAATTACGTAACACTGCTTGGGAAATAATAAATAATGAAACTGGTAGGAAGGTAATAAAAGAGTCAACAGCCATTGCACCACACATCCTGAATTACTTCTTTTTAAACAAATACAAACTGGAAAATAACTTTGATATCCTTGAGGATAATTACAATTTACCTCCAGATATTCTAAGATACCATCAATTACAGATGTGATGGTGTATATTTCATGTGACATGAAATTACATTTAAAACGTCTGTCCACGGCAACTGGTAGTATACATGAACTGTGTACGACCAGTGGCAAGTAAATAATAATATTCTTGTGTATACTTTCTATTGATCATCTATCTCAAGTTGCAGTCGCATTTGTGTTGCTTTCCTGCACATGTATTCCAATTCTTTAATATTTCAAATTCTCGTTTACTGCAGTACGAGGGTATTTACTCCCCTTATATTGCTTTCTAAAATAGCATTTTAAACAAGAATTACCTGCTTGTGCCCCTGTGCCGCCCTTCATGATATTATACATCAAACAATTACAAACAATAGAGGTGACTTCACATTTAATAGATTTCAGACAACTTCACAATTTGTAGACTATAGCACGGAGCACTATTATGGAATAAATACATGTGCATAACAGTATTTTGGTGTGTCGTCGAGCTCGAAGGGTGGAACTCTAGGTCACTGAGCGGAAACAATATTATTTTATTCATACAAGTAAGCAAAGATCTACTTCCAGTGTTGTTTTCAAACAATTGCACTTATAAAGATACTAGCTGATGTACCCGTGCTTCGCTACGGGATTCTCAGAAAGACTGACTTTGTGGTTTTCCTAACTGAAAACAACATAGGTCATTACAAAAACGTAAGTATGAATGTAGCGATTAAAAGCAATGCTAACATATGAAATACTCGATCAAATGGAAAGCCGCACGTTTTATCACTTTTAACGAACAGTGCTGCGGTTATATTGCGGTGCCAATCTAATAGCCCAAAGTTCCAGAGCTAGGATGACCAGGTCGCAGATTGCCATGAACACTCATCTGTCATTATTCCGCTAAATATGCACACTGTTCATTCCAATCAGTGCCTCAGAGTAGGGATTGAATAGCCCGAATGCCATGATGATCCAGTGTGTTACATACCAGTAGTATCAGAAAATTTATAAACCAGGGGAATGGCATGCTAAAGAAGAAAGTTATCTAACTCCCCAGCTACTTCCCATCAATATTCAGGCAGGCTGTTACACTCTGTACGACTGGGCGAGTTGACCGTGTGGTTAGCGGTGCGCAGCTGTGAGCTTTCATCCGAGAGATAGTGGATTCGAACACCATTGTCGGCAGCGCTGAAGAAGGTATTCCGCGGTTTCCCACTTTCACACCAGTCAAATGCTGGGCCTGTACCTTAATTAAGGCCTAAGGCACTCCTAGCCCCTTCCTATCCCATCGTCGCCATAAAACCTATTTATGTCGGTGCGACGTAAATCAAATAAAAATACTCTGTACGCAGCAGTAATCCTATCTACCGGAAATGAGGGGCAACAGAAGACACAAAGCACATCACGACAAACAATGGTCAATGTAATGTTACTGTTGATCGATGTTATGAGCTTTCTATATTGTAGGCCTTCACATTTAGTTTTCTTTCGACTCTGCGATTTGTAAAATATTTTATACCGTAAACTGTAGTTTCTATTCTCCGACTTTACATAACGATTTTCATTAAATACTGTTTACCCATTTTCTCGTTACTCGACGCTGATTTGGACTTAGTAACAAAAATCCAAATTCATGAATATCTTTGTGATCATAGCCAGTACGGTAACAATGTATAAGATATGAATAATAGGAAATTTTATACTATATAACCTTAGTTATGTAGCATTCATCGATTACACCTCTAATAAGAAATATTTGAGAATTACATTTCAGGCCTTCCCCTAAACTACCATTTCACTCAGCGTGAATAAAATAATTTACAACCTAGACTATAGCAACTTATTTCCTGACTTTGCATACTGATTTTCATCAAGATAGGTCTACTAATAACAACATCATTTGAGAATTAAATTTTAGGCCTTCCCCTAAACTACCATTTTTCTCAGCGTGAATACAATTATTGATAGCCTAGGTTGTAGCAACTTATTCCCCAACTTTGCATACCCATTTTCTTTAAAATACGACCACTAATAACATAAATAGTTGAGAATTCAATTTTAGGCCTTCCCCTAAACTACCATTTCACTCAGCATGAGTAAAATGATTTATAGCCTAGATTGTAGAGGCTCATCCCCCGACTTCACGTACCGATTTTCATTAAATTATCTTCAACCGTTTTCTCGTGATGCGTGTACATACATACATACATACATACAGACAGACAGACAGACAGACAGACAGACAGACAGAAATTACGGAAAAGTAAAAAGTGCATTTTCTTGTTACTATGGACATGACCGATACAGAAATACCATAATTTTCAAATTCTGAGCAATGTACAGACAAAACTCTTATTTTATATATATAGATTACCAAAAACGAATATATAATCAGCAATACTCCACAGTAAGTAGATAGAAGGGCGTTAAGGGGAACTTATTGGGCAAACAAACTTTCAGGCACAACAAAACTCCACAATACTTCTCCAGAGAGAGAGATGAATATTATTGTGCCATTTCACAGTTCTTTATATGGATTAATCGGAACAAAAATGGAGTCCAAGTTAGTAAGACGACAATGTTAAAACATCAAGCGTTAATACGAGCCGAAATAATAATCTTTTCATCAAGCACTCACCGAATGAACCGTACATAGAAGGCGGTGATAAAAGAATGACGCATGGAGATTATTAGAAGCTATTATTAAAAAGAATTTTTTTTTCTGACATTCATTCTTTCAACTGACCTACAAGAGGAACGTCGCAGTCGACTACGGGAGAAAGATATTATCTTATCGGGATTAAACTCTGAAGATTAACAGAAACTTTAATTCGCGGCAGTACGCTATAATATTAGCAGCATAAAATATATCACCTCGCGAAATTAAATCGCACGTGAAAAGAGATATAAAGATTTCCACAGCGATACGTCACAGCATTCCTTAGACGACGTATTTGCCGATACTGTCTATTTCAAGCAGCTGAGAAACTACTTAGCCGACAAGAACATTTAAAACAAGGGAAATATAGAGAAATAATTTCCGCATTTAAAGAAGAGTAATTGCTACTACCTATCCCAGGCTATTTAAGGCAATATTTCTGAAATAAACTTTTTCAAGAACAATACCTAGATATTGCAGGCACACAGAAAGAGATTATAACCATAAGATGACGACATTGAATGTAATGATTTGTTATTGTGTCCCAAATGCACAAGCCTCCACCATGATGCTTTAAAAAGGAAAAGGCGAAACCACCCAGATGATGGCGGCGCGAGACGATGTTGGCAGCCCAGGATGACTAAGAACCAGCTGAGACGGCCACATATGTACCCAAATATCTAAGGGAGAGCCATGGAGCGATGTCCGCATGTCCAACAACCAGATGCGAGATGGCTGCAGGAGTCGCTAAGCAGAGTTAAGTCCACTTTAAGTCGTAAATGCAAGTAAGAATTTATCTCTTTTTTTGGTTATGTGTTGCTCAAACTTATGACAGTAAGAACATGTGCGTAAGTGATTATCAAACTGAGGTTACAGGACGTAGATACTCTTCTACTTTAAATGTCAAATCCACATGTAGGCGTAGTCAGCCAGTGATAATAGAATCGTTCGTAATGTTTTCAATACAATGTGAGAGAAGGTTATTTGTATTTTTCTTATTGTCAGTGAAGTGCCCGATGGTGAAATAGAAGTTAAGTGCACATGAGTGGTAATCTTGCCAGACCAATATGAAAAGAGATCGTATGTAGGAAATGCTTGCGGTAGAAATACGAGGTAATATCTCTCAGAATTATGAAATGTTTATGACACCGTGACAGAAGGAATAATTTTATGATCCGAGGAGATCATAATATATACGTCGAGTTTAATATGAGGTAAAGTGTTGTACCAGGAAAGCCTTCGTCCTGGCCCATATCAATCGAAAGAAACTTTATTCCAGCAAAAACTATCCGCCCGACGTGCGAACAGCTAAGCGAAAGAATATTCCAGCATGTGACATTCTCCACGAGTGCACTAGGCGAGGTCAACTGACGTCACCTGTCGCTTGAAGCACCTCCCCTAGAAATATTTCTCGAAAAGAATTTTCTTTTCGCAAGCTTTTCAACGCCTTAACCAATTTCAACGGGACAAACACTGAATTGTAGCGGACGTCATGAAAGTTAATCCCTGTGAATTTCAAATTAATCTATCACATGGTAGTTGAGTTATAATAATTAAAAGTTTAAGAAGATTATGCACGCACGGTCACATGACCAAGAGAACCACCCCTCCCAGCGTCAATATATATGTCAAGGCTTACAAGCAGCGCAGAGCAGTACAAGGACGAGTACACAGATGTGTGTGTGAGTGAGACAGAAGAGAGACCGGCCTTCGTACAGTATGTCCGCGCAGCCGCGGTGAAAGTACTTGCCGTCGCGTTCCGGAATACGAAGTTATATCGCCGATAAAGTTATAAAAGTCGTCGCACTGTATTTAGTCTATCACGTCCCGACTACGGTCTAATTCTAAAGACTTTTCTGAATACAATACGGGTGAACTTATTGAAGTGTGAATAACAAATATTTGACGATCACAGAGTACATCATTACGTGTGGACTTGGTTTATTTCACATAACATTGAACTTCTACAATGAGCCGAAACCAATGTGTAGTATTACCAGGACTCATTTCTTTTCGAGTATTGAACTATGTTTCTTTATTCAAGTATAGTTCATGCCATATTAGTACACGACTTACAGTAGTAAGCTGGGTGAATACTAAAAACTTTTTTTCTGAAGTAATATGACGTTATAATAACCAGATACTCCAAGAAACAATCCTTAGTGACTGAATGACCGTGTTTAAAGTCTGTGATTACAGACTGTGATTTTGCCTTTTTCAAGTGTGATTATGGACGTTTTCAGTAACGACTTTAAATGGTATTTCATACAGAAAGGACTGTGATTATTCATTTAACGTCTGAAAGTTCAATTATGCCATAAACTGTGTTCGACAGTAAATGACAGTGTCAGTGATAACTACTCGCACTAGTGAATTTTCCATGTGCGAAAAATCACCTCAACGAGCTGCAATTCTACAAGATCCAGTTCCAGCAATCATCACCTCATCGAGGGACGTCCACATGGTGCGTTAATGGAACATCGCCGATCCATATTCTCCACGGAACATTCCAGACGTCCGTCCTTCAACATTTGTAAGCAACATTTCTGCCATTAAGTGAATAGTAACAAAGTGACTAAAATTTTCTCATTAATTTTGAACAGTGGAAACTTCAGTGCCGCGCGTGAACAAATATTTCAGAGTTCTCATAATCCCTCAGGAGTTCATCTTTTGTGATTAATTTAATTTTCAAATTTAATTTTCATGTCTCATAGAAGAACTGTAGGCTTTTCAAATGTGCTATGCATCAAGGTTTACAGACTGAAAACTGAGAAAAACAAAACTTTCAACAGTAATTTAAATTCTTATGTCAATGTGTAATTACAAGTGTGTGCTCATATCTAGAAAGAGTTTAGGTGGAAATCTAGTACCTCGTATTCACACACATGAAAGACTTTGGAATCAGTGAATTTTATTTAATTTTAATGAACAGAATTCAAGAAGATTACATTCAAACTTTTAATTTCAATGCCAGATTTGAGTCCAATAATCACATTGCAGGGTGAAAATCAATAAATTGTTTGACATTTTTTTATAACCATCTATTATTCGCTCTGCGAGTCTATCCTACTCTGTACTGGCTCCAAAATCAAGTTCCACTCCCTGAGGTCCTACTCATGCCCTTCAACAAAGAACTTTTCCTGGTACAGAGAGGATAGTATATATAATAAATGGCGCCGCAACTTCAAGGGCTCGATTTGGAGCCGTGCCATAATAACAAAATGATGCGCCAGTAATAACAAATTTAACCGCAATTTCAGGGTTCGATTCAAGTCATAATAAATTGCAATTTGAGTATAGGATTCGACTGCAACTATTACGAACACGAAGAACTTCTTGTATTTGACTTATTCGAATATTCCGGAAATATGGATAACTTACTTGCAGCAATCGAAGCTCTCAGGCTTAGCATTGACGATCAGAATGCTAAGATTGATAGGTCTAATAACCAGATAACACAAATACAGGCGCAAATGGTAGAGTCTAATAGCCAGATAGCACAAATGCAAGCTCAAAATAACCAATTACAGTCACAGATAGTTGATTCTAACACTCAACTTCAACAACAAATACAAGCACAAAATACTCAATTGCAGGCACAGTTAACTGAGTCAAACAACAAGGTTGATAAGACCTTGAACGCTAAGTTTGCAGAGGCTGATAAAGTCATTAATAAAAGGCTCACTGTATCCAGTGCCCTTCTTGAGCAACGATTCCGTGAAGCTGGAACTCGCCTCGAAAAGAAACTTACGGACTCGAGTGCACAAGTTGAAGCCACTTTAAAAAACATGCGGGATCAGTTTGTTGAAAACTTAGAGTCTATCAAGGAAGAAATAAAGACAGAGGTCGTCAAGTCTTTAGACAAAGGTATTAAAAATATTCTTCCTTCCGTTCAAGCATTTTCCACTGAACTTAGAGATTTACGGACTGAATTTCAAGAATCCCATGGTAACATCTCTCAAGCTCAAGTAAAGTTAGCTCAGATGCAGGAAAACCTGCGAGATGCATTAAAAAACGACGTGGGCAAATTACGAAGCGAGATAGGATTAATTAAGAGCACGCAAGGAGAACTCGACAAGCGTATTACAGGACATCTCGACAGTACGCACACCCAGATAGCTGCTTTCTGTAAAGACGTACAAGTCATTAATGCTGACTTGAGAAATGAAATAAAAGATTTAGACGCTTCAATTAATTCCAAAATTGAAAATTTTTTTTGAGGAAGTGAATCAAATTAAACTCAGAGAACATACGACTGGCGCCACAATCCCTGGTTCGTCGAGGGAAGTACACAACACAACAACCCCCATTAAAGTACCAGATGACAAACCAGTCAAATTTTCAGGACGTGACGAGTATACTGCTCGAGTATTTTTGTTAAACGTCGATGATTACCTGGAAGAGAATAGGGTAGATGACGATAGGAAACTTAGAGTAGTATCCAATCTTCTAGAAGGACGAGCTTTGTCATGGTTCATAGCTTTTAAGAGCAACTTTCAAAACTATGACGACTTTAAAAAGGCACTTCTTAAACGTTTTTGGGATTCTGAAAGACAACACCTCGTCAAGATGCAACTCTATCCTAGTAAATACAATACTTCAGTCAATACTTCCCGATATTCAGATTATTGCTTAATACAATTAAAGAAATTGCAATTTTTAAATCCACCTTTGCCAGATATCGAACTCATTCAGATCCTAACACTTCAATATCCGCCTCATGTTCAAGAGATACTAGTCGCTGCCAATATTAAAACACTGGAACATTTCGACGCTACTTTGCGCAGGTAAAATGAAATGAAATTGCGTATGGCTTTTAATGCCGGGAGTGCCCAAGGACAAGTCCGGCTCGCCAGATGCAGGTCTTTTGATTTGACGCCCGTAGGCGACCCGCGCGTCGTGATGAGGATGAAATGATGATGAAGACGTCACATACACCCAGCCCCAGTGCCAGCGGAATTAACCAATTATGGTTAAAATTCCCGACCCTGCCGGGAATCGAACCCGGGACCCCTGTGGCCAAAGGCCAGCACGCTAACCATTTAGCCATGGAGCCGGACTTTGCGCAGGTTGGATACGGCTAATATCCAATCTAGTCGGAAAACTAACAGGAGTCGAGAAATAAATACGAACTCTGCGGAAATTAAACCGCCGGAGAGACAGGAACCCAGAACACGTGAAGAAGGCAGATTAAGCCCTACCAACCCAACCAGATTCTGGAATTTTAGACGTCAGAGGAATCAGGACAGACACCCTTACCAACTTAGGAAGTCATGGAGACAGCGTGAAAACACTCCTGAAGGAAATCGTGAGTCCAGACGACGAGAACTCGAACGTAGATGGAAGGATACACGGGAATATGTCAGGGAGAAAAATCGTAATCCTGATGAGCTTGGAGCCACGACCCTGGAATACCAACGTGAATTCGGACCAAGAGAACAAAGATCACCTGTTTCTGAATCAACAGGCGCTATAAAAACGCCGATTTCGCAATAAGGAGATTGACTACAGAACACGATGAGGACGAGATTTCAGATAACTGTACTGCTGTTATCAATTACTGGCACATTGACGATTCTGAATTATTATTCGAAGACGCACAAACACCAAGGCCAATCTTTACCCGTTCATTACCTGTCATAACAGTACGCACAGGCAACCTACAGGTGACTACGCTCATTGATTCTGGAGCGCAAGCTTCTTTAATTTCTGATAGGCTCGTGGTCTCACTTAAAAATCAGAACAATGTTTTGTTATTGCCGGCAGCTCAGATAAAGTAAGAGGGATAGTTCCTGATAAAGTTGTTAAGTGTAAATCCCAGGCATTTTTGGAGTTTGAAATTAACAGTCAGTCATTCGAACACATATTTTGGTAGTATCACGTCTTAATTTCAACTTAATACTTGGATCAGATTTTATGCTCAAATACAAAGGAACCATTGACTATGATGCCAACCTCGTAAGATTAAATAATAATTCCGTAGGACTACAGCTGGTAGGACGAAGCGACCTGGAAGTTCAAGAGAGTGGAGCCCGTTTCGAAGAAGCCGGTGGTGACATTATTAAGCCCGCTATAAGCGAGGTTGCGCCAGCCGTAGCAGAATGTAGAAAGGGTGACCAAAGTGAGGACGATACAGAGTCCCTACTCAATGAGAACTCCACCATAGGTCCAGATTATATAATGTCGATAGCCAGTGTGGATGAAGACCCGGAAATTAAATTAAAATTGGAGGAGGCTAAAATAATGTACTACAAAAATTTGCATGTGTTTTCGATGACAAGCCTGGAGAGATAGCTGGCTACGAATATCATCTTAATGTAAATGACTTGTCCCCTTACCAATTTAAAACAATATGTGCCACAGGAAGAGTACGCCTGGAAAAGAAAATCCTGCGAATTTTCTTTTCGTCAGACCAAGGGGAAGATGTACCAGGAAAGCCTAGGTCATGCCCCATATCAATCGAAAGAAACTTTATTAAAACATAAAATATCCGCCCGACGTGCGAACAGCTAAGCGAAAGAATATTCCAGCATGTGACATTCTCCACGAGTGCACTAGGCGAGGTCAACTGACGTCACCTGTCGCTTGAAGCACCTCCCCTAGAGATACTTCTCGAAAAGAATTTTCTTTTCGCAAGCTTTTCAACGCCTTAACCAATTTCAACGGGACAAACACTGAATTGTAGCGGACGTCATAAAAGTTAATCCCTGTGAATTTCAAATTAATCTATCCCATGGTGGTTGAGTTATAATAATTAAAATTTTAAGATTATGCACGCACGGTCACATGACCAAGAGAACCACCCCTCCCAGCGTCAATATATATGTCAAGGCTTACAAGCAGCGCAGAGCAGTACAAGGACGAGTACACAGATGTGTGTTTGAGTGAGACAGAAGAGAGACCGGCCTTCGTACAGTATGTCCGCGCAGCCGCGGTGAAAGTACTTGCCGTCGCGTTCCGGAATACGAAGTTATATCGCCGATAAAGTTATAAAAGTCGTCGCACTGTATTTAGTCTATCACGTCGCGACTACGGTCTAATTCTAAAGACTTTTCTGAATACAATACGGGTGAACTTATTGAAGTGTGAATAACAAATATTTGACGATCACAGAGTACATCATTACGTGTGGACTTGGTTTATTTCACATAACATTGAACTTCTACAATGAGCCGAAACCAATGTGTAGTATTACCAGGACTCATTTCTTTTCGAGTACTGAACTATGTTTCTTTATTCAAGTATAGTTCATGCCATATTAGTACACGACTTACAGTAGTAAGCTGGGTGAATACTAAAAACTTTTTTTCTGAAGTAATATGACGTTATAATAACCAGATACTCCAAGAAACAATCCTTAGTGACTGAATGACCGTGTTTAAAGACTGTGATTATAGACTGTGATTTGCCTTTTTCAAGTGTGATTATGGACGTTTTCAGTAACGACTTTAAATGGTATTTCATACAGAAAGGACTGTGATTATTCATTTAACGTCTGAAAGTTCAATTATGCCATAAACTGTGTTCGACAGTAAATGACAGTGTCAGTGATAACTACTCGCACTAAGTGAATTTTCCATGTGCGAAAAATCACCTCAACGAGCTGCAATTCTACAAGATCCAGTTCCAGCAATCATCACCTAATCGAGGGACGTCAACATGGTGCGTTAATGGAACATCGCCGATCCATATTCTCCACGGAACATTCCAGACGTCCGTCCTTCAAAATTTGTAAGCAACATTTCTGCCATTAAGTGAGTAGTAACAAACTGACTAAAATTTTCTCATTAATTTTGAACAGTGAAAACTTCAGTGCCGCGTGTGAACAAATACTTCAGAGTTCTCATAATCCTTCTGAAGTTCATCTTTTGTGATTAATTTAATTTTCAAATTTAATTTTCATGTCTCATAGAAGAACTGTAGGCTTTTCAAGTGTGCTATGCATCAAGGTTTACAGACTGAAAACTGAGAAAAACAAAACTTTCAACAGTAATTTAAATTCTTATGTCAATGTGTAATTACAAGTGTGTGCTCATATCTAGAAAGACTTCAGGTGGAAATCTAATACCTCGTATTCTCACACATGAAAGAGTTTGGAATCAGTGATATTTATTTAATTTTCATGAACAGAATTGAAGAAGATTACATTCAAACTTTTAATTTCAATGCCAGATTTGAGTCCAATAATCATATTGCAGGGTGAAAATCAATAAATTGTTTGGAATTTTTTTATAACCATCTATTATTCGTTCTGCGAGTCTATCCTACTCTGTACTGGCTCCAAAACCAAGTTCCACTCCCTGAGGACCTACTCATACCCTTCACCCAAGAACTAATCCTTGTACAGTGTTTATTATGAAATGATATACTGTTTACGTGAAGTATGGAATGATGGTTGATAAATATGAGTAATGATATAGGATTGTAATAATTAGTGGTGGTGATAGTTACTATTCTTCGAGAATTTGGTCATAGTGGTGTTGTTTAAGATATTATTTCAAGATAGGCACTCTGAGGTAGATAAAGAAATCATGCTACTTTCAACCGTTAATTTAATCCAATGTAAACCCGAGGTAGCTTAGGATACGATGTCAGTACCATCATAGTGATATGTTTTATTAGGAATTATCAAACGAGTCATGATGATAGCAATGATATTAATTTAGTCTTCACTTGAATATTTCTAATAATTATACGGAACCTTCTCACATGATAAGCTAGCTTCAGAATTTATTCAGGCACCTTGCCCTGTCACTGGTGACTTAGTAGCACATATGAGTATTATTAGTTGGAGATACAGTCTTCTGACAGGACAGACCTTCTACTTGTGCTACATTTTGATGGAGATATAGCAAGATATGTTCATTAATGCAACATTTAGCTAAAATACTCAATTGAATTAATTGATAACCTTGAAATATGATAATAATTTTAGAACTTGTCATATATGCAATTTGACCATGCTATTTTAAGATAAATATCGACTTGAAGGGGAGTTATCTTTGCTTATGCTAAAAAGGAGCATCAAGACACAAGAAACATGAATATAATCTAAAATATAATATCGTCCAAGAACTATGAGAAATATGAGGACAATTTTTCATGTTTATTCAGTTGTGTATGAACACAAGGTGTTATGCTCAGTACAGGATAATATTTTTCATTGCATTAGTCTGACCTAAATGACAGAAAGCAGAACTTTTGAGTTAACTTTTAGCAATTTCACTCAGAAACAGGTGATTCCAACTCTTAAAAGAATCATTGTCGAGTACCATAACTGCGTTCTACAGTTTCTTAGATGACCTCAACCTGAAATAATGTACATAGTGATCTGATGTAATTTTCATTTATTTTTACTTCATTAGATGCATCTAATATTCCAATCGTTATCTAATATATTCTTAATTATCTAATATGTTCAATTATCCAATTCTGTAATTGTTTTTATTACTATGGCTTAGGACTGTACCACTTGATACCATTTCCTTAAATTTAATTTTTCTTTTCTTTTCAATTGAGCAGTATCGATCTACTGAATTTTGAATTAGGATCTGCAGAGATCAGAATAATTTTATTTTCAAGCAACTTAACAAGATGGAAATGAACTATAAGAATTGAATGAAATTCAGTGGGCAATATTATACATTTTAATGAAAGATCAGGGAAACATTTCATTAATATTTGAGTTTAGCTTTCAATAAATGATGCATGGTGAAACCTTATACTTGTTTTAATGTCTTCTGGAATAGCTATTAGTTGTTAGTATATATTGTACTTGCGATTTCTCTGGCGATATGTGGATTCTAGCTAATAGCGTGTAGGAGACGTCCTTCAACGTGAGTTAGAAATTACCACGAATAAACCAGTACGTTTTCTCTATCGGAACTCATAGCCCATAAACTTCGAACGACGATTACTATTTACAACTTGAGCTAGTCTGGATCTAGTGCGTCCTTACCTGGACGCGGGAACGGCGCATAATGTATTTGGCGCCCAACGTGGGCCAATCGAAGAAAAGCACCGGGGAACTTGCCAAAAGAGAGTACCAGAAAAGGATTGCCAAACATATAGAAATTGGTGCTCCAATGTGTTGCAAATAGAGAAAGACACCACGGGAACCTCAAGAAAAAGAGTCGCCAAGCATATAGAATTTGACACATAGGTGTGGCAATTGAAAAGACAGCACCGAGGGAAGAGAAAGAGTTACTGAACTATGGAGAAATTGATTTCCATATGTGTGGAGCAATAAGAGGAAAACATCGGGAAACTTGCCAAGGAAAAGATATTAGAGATGATCGCCAAGCACAAGATTTTGGTATAATAATGGAGTAAGGAGGAAAAAGTCACTGGGAGAAGTTGGTCAAGAGAAAAGGGTATTTCAGGACCTTACTGACGTGGAATTTTTGAATGTAATAGTAAGGTGACTGAAGAGAAATGGACATATTTTGTAAAACTGAGTTGGATCTGGTATGAGAGTGTCCACTTGACCAGATAATTACTGTTTTTTGGGATCGAAGAGAACATAGAAAGATATAGGACTGTGAAGACAAGTAGATGCCCAATAGTAATAGGAAATAGGAAGAAGAAGAGACAGATGAATAATAAGAAGGAGTTGGTAGAGAATGGCTGAAAGCAGCTGAATTTCAGAGAAGAGAAGGATGATGTAGAGTATGATGATTTTACAATTGTGAATATGACTAGTTGAGAGTGTATTTAAAGAGTATTGTTAATATGTTAACTATAATTTAATAAGGAACAACTTAGGAATAGGAAATAGATTGTAGGAAATCACGTTACTTGAATTTCTTTTAATTATTAATCCAGGTTGAGAATTAAGAATTGGAATCACAGTTGTTAGGACAAGCATTTCATCTTTCTTGATGTAAATGGGACAACATCGTCAGCAAAGCTTAGTCTGAGTAGTTAAACCTATTTGTTTATTGAATATGTATATATATCAATACAGTTGAGTGGAATAATTGTAAGAATAGTATTGGAAGAGCTGAATTATACAGAATTTAGGGAAACATTATAGTATTGTCAGGATTAATAGAGAATTCAGAAGCGATACGTATAAGTCAATATGTCGACGTTGAGCCACATGAGGGTTCAATTCGAAGAGTACCAGAGAGAGCAAGAAGAGAAATGGAGACAAACAGAAGAAGCAAATAAGAATGACGGAGAAGAGACACAGAAGATGAAGGAAGAGCAAAAGGGAATGTTGGAAGTAATAAGAGAAATGATGGAAAAGCAACAGGGAATGATGGAAAAAAATAGATAAGCGTGATGAAGAAGCTAAGAGAGAAAGATAAGAAGAGAAGAATAAAGAGAGACAGGAACGAGAGGAGAAGGAAAGGAAACAGAAGAAAGAGCAAGAAGTGAAAGGGAAGAGGCAGGAGGAAGAGAGAAAGAAAGAGAAAAAGGAGTGGGAAGAAAAATGTCAAAGACTCATGGAAGAAATGAGAAAGGAAAGAAGAGAAGATCATCAGAAACAGCAGGAATCATTGAAGGAAATCGTTAGGAAACAAGAAAATGAACGGAAGGAGATGATCGAAGAGCTAGAAAGGAAACTGGAAAAGATGAAGAAGAGCAACAGAAGCAGCTCGAGAGAAGAAAGATGGAGAGGCAAGAGTTATTACAGGATCTTGATGAATGACAGCAAGAATTATTAAAGAAATTCCGTAAGGAACAAGAAGAGAAGCAAGGAGAATGGCAACAGAAGGCAAAAACAATGATGGAGGAGATGAAGCAGGAAATGAAGGAAGAGATGAAGAACGGTCATCAGGAACAGAAGGAAGAATTGAATAGCCATCAGGAAGAGATGAGAGAGGAAATGAATAAACACCAGGAGAAGATGAAAGAGATAACTGATAAACAGGAAGAGAAACACAGAGAGATGATGGAAGAAATAAAGAGAGGTCAGCAAGAGCAGAAGGAAGAAATGAATAAATACCAGAAGATGGAAGAGGTAACTAGGGAACAAGAGGAAAGACACAAAATAATAATGGAGGAGATGAAGGAAGAGATCATGAAAATAGGATCAGACATGGACAAGATCCAAAGCAACATAGACAAATGGAAAGCCAAAATGAGTGGAAAAATGGAGGAGAAGAACCGAGAGATACAAGAAGAGATAAGTGAGGTCAAGAAGTATGTGATAAGGAATAATAATTGTATCCAGTCTTTGAAGGAAAATGAGATAAAGTACCTAACAGACAACATGGAGAAACTGAATATAGATTCTCAAGGTAAATGGAAACAATGCGAAGAGAAGATTGATAAATTGGGTGACGAAATTCAAACGACGAATGCCAGCTTAGAGACAAAATACGAGCAAACCAGTGAACAGATTGGTAGCAAGATAGCCGAGATTAGAGATGAAATTGAGCACAATAAAGAAGAACTAAGTCAGAGGATGTACAAATCCGAAGAAGGGCTTAAACAGATACAAGCTCAGATGCGAGAAATACGGGAAGAAGCTCAAGGAAAGACAGCTATGTTCTCTTGCGGTGAGAGACATAAAAATGTCGAACTGCAAATAAATGAAAGGGAAACCACACCTACACCGATCACGCGATCGAATCACAGTATCGTAGAGATGAATATAGAGAATGGAAGTGGTGGAAGCCCTACCATAGTCAACGTTATTAAAACATTCGATGACAGGCCAATAATACGGTCAGCATCTCAACTAAGCGTTTTCTCAGGGAGATGGAAGATTATTTCAAAGAACATGGCATTCCTGAGGAGAAAAGATTAAAAGTGGTAGAAAAACACTTAGATTCGAACCCCAGTCTATGGTTCCAAGCTTTCAAATACACGTTTCACGAGTACAATGACTTCAAAACGGCTTTCTTACAACGTTTTTGGAACCCGGACGTGCAACAAAACCTTCGTCTGGAACTGTACTCAAGGAGGTACGCATCAAACGGTCAAACTGGATATAGCGACTACTTTGCCTATCAGTTTCATCGTCTTCAAAAATCTTAATTCGCCACCTAGCGAGCTAGAAGCGATCAAGACAGTACAGCGGCAGTTTCCATTGGAAGTTCAACGATTGTTAGCTACCGCTAACACAGTAACTGCAGTACAAATGGAAAATACTTTAAGGCAAATAGATATGACTACAGCACCTCACCCCAATAGAATGGTCAGGAATACCTATGGGGAGGAAACTGTTAATGTACTTATGCAGGATGACACGAGTAAAAATACTCCGGAAGAACGGAAGAAAATGAATAGAAAGAGGCAATGGAATAATCAGGAACGTAGAAGAAGAGAAGAGAAATGTCATTGTAGAAAGGGTTCCTATAATCAGGAAGCATATATGGGAAACAGAAAATGCAAGCCCAATATGCGTTTTAGGAATCAATTCAGAGATGGTAGAGGAAGGAATAATTTCCGAGGAAGAGTTGATTACGAAAGAAGAAATAATAGAGATGGTCGAGGTAAAGAATATTACAATAGAAGATATGTACAAGAGTTGAACGAAGTTCGGAACGAGAGAGATAAATGGGAAAGAGCAATAAGAGACCAGGACGTGAATGCAGATGTAGAAGGAGCAGAAAGTCTCGAATTGCAAAGATACATGAAAAGAGAGCAAGAAGAACAGGCACTCAATCCTAACACTAAGGAATTTGAGTGTAGGAGAGAGGACGAGAGAATAACAGGCAAAAAACGCCGATTTCATGTTAGAGGGCGAAATAGAAAATGTCAAGAACGCAGGGAACCCCAAAATATTTAGTTACATTATCACACAAGTGGATTCATGGGAAATAGACTCAGAAGAGTTAACAAAAGACTTAAAGGTGCATCCCAAGAAGAAGAGATATAGCTTGCCTGTCATTGTAGCAAGAGTAGGCGAACTAAAGGTACACTGTCTCGTGGATTCAGGTGATAGCATTAGTGTGCTATCCAAAGAGTTATTTCAGGATATGAATAAAAGAATGAAGTTGCTAACGATACCAGTATCGAAAAATCAAGATACGTGGAATAATACCAGACAAGACGGTGGAATGCGATATACAGACGTACCTTGAGATTAGCATAGGAATACGAATTTCGAACATCCATTTATTGTCATGAATAGAATCAAGTACAACATAATACTGGGAATAGAATTCATGACAGTAATCGGGATGACAATAGACATTGAAAAACAAGAAGTGAGATTCCCTATGTACAACGAAGATGCGGGAGAAGTACAGGAAAGAATCAAAATTAATGACGGTATTGATATAATTAATAGCATAAAAGCAGAGGAAGAGAAATAGATCTGCAGTCAGAGACACATCTCAAATTTCAGACGGAAGAAAGGGAAATATGTATGTCACACGAAGGGATACTGGGAAGTATTGAGAGAGTCATGGCCATGGAGGAAGGAGAAGATACACCAGACGTTACAGAGGCAGTCGCAAATGCCAAGATTTCATCTTCTGAAAAGTCGAAACTTCACGGAATTCTACAAGAGTACTCTGATCTATTTAAAAACAAGCCAGGACAGATTCCGATCTTTAGATATAAGCTGTTGGTGAATGTTTGGACACCCTACAAGGCAAATTGTACGGCATACCCGAGAAGCACTTTCCAGAAGTTAAGGAAATAATAAAAGGAATGGAGGATGATGGCATTATAACAAAAACATCCAGTCCATATCTAAACCCATTGACGATAGTAATGAAGAGCAACGGGAAACTGAGGATTTGTTTGGATGCTCGCCAACTAAACGGGAGATTAATACCGGAATACAATCAAGTGCCAACGATTAAAGACATAATTCAGAAATTCAGAGATATGAAGTACTTTACGACTATGGATTTCACTTTTTCGTATCACCACATTGTTTTAGAAGAAAAGTCTAGGTTGCTAACGGGATTTATGTTCGACAATCAGACGTATGTCTATTGGTGCCTTCCTTTCGGTCTCAAGAACAGCTGTGCAGTTTTAATGAGAGCCCTGGATAGAAATTTGACGTCAGAGGTGAAGGAATTCTTAACTTATTATGTGGATGACTTAATTTTAGCAACTAAAACGTTCCCAGATCATTGTGACAAACTGGAGAAATTATTTAAGAACCTGAGGGCAGCTGGATTTAAAATCAACATAGGAAAGTCGAAATTTTGCCAAGAAGAGGTATTATTTGTCGGTCACATGATTGATTGCACGGATGTACGACCGAACCCGGTAAAAATTAAGGCCATACGTGACTTTCCCCGTCCGGAACGCATTAAGCACGTTAGACAGTTCCTTGGAATGGCCCAATTTTTCTCCAATCATTGCCAAGGCTATAATCAAACCGCAGCACCTTTACAGGATCTACTGAAAGTAAACAATAGATGGAAATGGGATGAGAAGGCAGAAAAGGCATTTCTTGAAATGAAAACATTACTGACAGGGAGTATAAAATTAGGTTATCCGAACTATGAAAAAAATTCATAATCCAGTCAGATGCTTCCAATATCGGGGCATGCTTATATCAAGAGGAAGAGGAACCACCTCAGAAAAGAACGTATCTGGCTTTCACCACTCGAAAGTTAAGGAGCTATGAAGTCAATTACACGACTACGGAACAAGAGCTATTAGCAATAGTCTATGCTCTACAGCAGTGGAAGAAAACTATCTACGGTTACCCAATAATAGTCAGATCGGATCACAAAGCATTGATATTCGGGTTAAAGGCCGCAATGACAAATGAAAGGATAACAATTTCAAATAAAGATTGAGTACTGTAGAGCGAAGGAAAACGTATTTACAGATGCTCTAAGTCGATACCCTGTTGATAAAGAAGAAGAAATCCATAAAATAGAACTAGTTCCACAAGATGAAGAGTTATTAGAAAAATTACGAGACCTAGTGAATTTACAACATGTGGATGAAAAATTCAAGGAGATTATAGACAGATTGGAGAACAGAAATTAGGAATGTGAGGCAAGATAAAAAATAATGATGGTATATAGCATCGAACAGGGAATACTAATGGTTAAGATGGACAGAGGTCAAGGAAAAATACGCATTGTATTACCTTCTGCGTTGGATAAAGAGGTGATTTGGCACATACATAGAATTACGGGACACGGTGGCATAGAAAAAGTTACTCAAGTCATTTTAGAAAAATTAACATGGAAAGGTATCAGAATGACTGTGAGAAATATAGTGAGGACTTGCGACATAAGCCAGAAGGTCAAGCACGGTAACTGCTTAGTGAGGCACGAACCAAGAGCTATATTGCCGCAGAGAGCTAGAGAACTCTACGCTATCGACATATTCGGCAAACTACCCACAGCGAGGAAAGGACATAAGTTTTTGGTGGTAGTTATGGACGTATTTTCCAAGTATGTGTCACCTCAACCAATCGAGCGGGCAAATTCAAAACAAGTGTTGCAACGTTTGGTCAAATATGTATTACCTAGGATGGGAAAACCTGAGAGATTGCTATCAGACAGGGGAACCCAGTTCACATCATTTCAGTTTAAAGAGGCTCTGGAAGAATTAGGGATCAGGCACATTCCTTGTTCAGTGAGACATCCCGCATCTAATCCGGTAGAAAGGTGTATGAGAGAGATAGCCAAATTCTGCCGAATTTACTGTTCAAATCAACACTGGAGGTGGATAGATGTAATCAAAATAATCGAGGACGGTATTAACAACACTATACACGTATCCAGCGGGCAAATACCGAATATTGTACACCATAATATTCGACCTGTCAGGCCATGGGACACAATAATCCAACTACCTATCGAGCAGAGGCTAGATCAAAATGAAATTAAGCAACTTGTAAGAGAAAGAATGTACCGACCATCCCAGAGGAGACACAGAAAGTTCCATCCTGAACTGAAGAAAGGCGATCTGGTGTTAGTTAAGAAACCCACAATTTCCAATGTATCAACCAAAATTTTCTCAAAATTCATGCACAAATTTGACGGACCATTGTTTTTATTACTATGGCTTAGGACTGTACCACTTGATACCATTTCCTTAAATTTAATTTTTCTTTTCTTTTCAATTGAGCAGTATCGATCTACTGAATTTTGAATTAGGATCTCCAGAGATCAGATTAATTTTATTTTCATGCAACATAACAAGATGGAAATGAACTACAAGAATTGAATGAAATTCAATGCTCAATAACATACATATTAATGAAAGATCAGGGAAACATTTCATTAATATTTGAGTTTAGCTTTCAATAAATGATGCATGGTGAAACCTTATATTTCTTTTAATAACTTTCTTGTATAGCTATTAGTTGTAAGTATATATTTTACTTGCGATTTCTCTGGCGATATGTGGATTCTAGCTAATAGCGTGTAGGAGACGTCCTTCGACGTGAGTTAGAAATTACCACGAATAAACCAGTGCGTTTGTCTTTATCGGAACTCATAGACCACAAACTTCGAACGACGATTACTATTTACAATTTGAGCTAGTCTGGATCTAGTGCGTCCTTACCTGGCTGCGGGAACGGCTCATTATGTAATAATAACAACAATGTTACTGAGCCGCACATCCCAAATGTTGTTTAAGGAAAGACCTGTTAGAAAAACGTGGCACTGTATACATGGGAAATATGCCGCCTTACAAGTGAGTTAGTGGATTGGTAACATCGACGATTGTACCACTGAGAAAATTTACTATTGTATACATCGCTATTGATGGCCGTTAGCCCAAGCCATGTTAATCCTCGGACAATAGGGTGAAAATCGTAACATGAAAGGTCGGGCTAAGTGTAATAGACCGAGTATCAAAACAATTATGTAAACCATTTTATTGATTAATACTGCATACAAATATTTTGCAATAAAAAGGCATGTCAATACCCTGAAAACATTCTTAGAATAGTCGACTCCATAAAAGAATATAAAATGCCCACTGATAAATCAGCATAACATTTAGCGTTCAAAACATACACGTATATGAAAATTTGTGGCAAACAAAATGTACTTAATACATCTATCTGTTAATAGTATTTTCCAAAAATGAACGCAATGACTCTCAACATGGCAAGCAAAATGTAACATGTATATGACACTTTGATGTGTTCCAACTCGGACACATTCCTTGGTTTATTCTGCCGATATCAACAAAATAACGAGAACTATCTGAATTTGAATCCTTTGTAATCACTGTAAGACTGGAATTAGCCATAGTTGCACCTCCAATGTCTCTTTCTTCTTCTCCAGTAAATAATTACCTGCTGAATTCCAGATTGCTGGTTATCACAAAATATGTGTCAGGGTTCGAACCATTATTCTAGGGTTAAACAGTCGTCAAACAAGATGAGGCTTCAGACATAAACATATCTGCACAATGAATTCAAGGATGTAGCTGTTCTATAAAATAATTTCTAAGATCAAGAATTCCAGAAAATAATGTGGAAACATACCATATAACAACACGGGCGTTACCTACATTGCCTACATATGTGCTCCTTGCGAGTGTACTTACAAAAAGAACAAACGACCAATGATACATAACATCGGGATAGATCTTCTCTAAGGGGAGCTACCAGATTTGTCCAAAATTGAGACTTGTGGAAAAACGTTTTTTATTCATTTATTAAAATGGCTTGATCGTTCTGCGGCTGATTTCTTCTTAAGGTAAGACTTCTAAGAAACCTACTACCGCAATTATTACACAGAAGCAACTATTCTGGAGACTGAGTGAGCAGATGTTTACAAAAATTACCACACTCGTTACAAGAGTGAAAGAGGTTCCATCATATTTTTCAGAAGAACGTCCCCGTTCCACACCACAAGTCAGCATATGTAGTTTTATTGCATGCTAGAGAAAATTTACTATCACATTGACATCAATACTGTGACCGTAGCTTGGGATGACTCACCGGATGTTTTTCAAGACTAGCCTCTTCACTAAAGCTTTTACCTGATTCGTAACAGCAGTGTGAGCATTTTCCGTTATAAGTGACCTGGTGCATTCGACGATTATGGGAAACGCTCACCTCAAAAGTACGGAAGCTCTACAAAATTTAGCGTGCACTTTTCACGAAACCACATTAGTTACCTGAGTTTGGGCGAAATTCTGTATGAATGAACAGATGTTTCCGAAAAATTTAATTGCAGAAAACGTACTACGACAGCCAAGAAAGGAGTGATATCAGGCGAAACGTTCACCACAAGAGTACGGAGGCTTATAAATGTCAACACGGGAGTGTGACCAATATCCAGTGTGTGTGTTGGGATAGTACATATATCACACCATCGCACTGTATTCAGAAGTAAGAGATATTATTATTGTCAGTGTTCGATTTCTTGTTATTATTATCATTAATTAATTTGTATATTTTTTCCTAAGTTTTTAAAAAATGAAAGGTATCCATATGTGATATCAGTAATTAGTTTTGTACAAAACGGATGGGAAACAGTGCTAATTAAATTTCGGAAATTTTGTATGAGTCATGCGTGTATATCCCAGAGTCATATGTGTGGCCTTGTTAATGCTGTACTCGGAAAATTCCTATGAGTCATGTGAATAGCTCAGAGTCTGAGGTGGTGGCCCTGTTGATGTTGTCATGAGAGCTGGAAGAGGTTCAGGGCATGGTCTTGACAAGATCGTGCACTCGTGATTGGATGGCAAGGATCAATCTAGACGTACTGTACCATTATGCTACAGTCCAGATGCATATACGAAGGAGAAAGTGGCAGACAAAATGGCGGACGGCAACTTCAGGTAGAATACATATATGAAAAACGTCATCGAAACTCAGATCAACTTAAATATAGAAGGCATGGAATTGCATGGGCCATGTATAAGAACGTTGAGATGGAACATATATTGTATTGTTCTAAGAATAATTGAATCCTAATCCATTCTTTACGGAGAGAAAAAAATACACTGCGTAAAATATCTGAGGACAGGCTGAATCTGTCGCCACTGCGTATCAAAAGAGCTATTTAAACATACGATTGAAGGGGCATTGCGTGCTATATAGCATAGGAACTAAAATTAACATACGAAAAAGATCCGATATTTTCAAATTAACATACCGGCTGGAGGAGGTATTGAGACCGCTGTAGAGAAGAAGCGAGAGGGCAAAATTTCGTACTTCTGGCAATTCAGTACATAGAAGAGAAATTGGATTAGTAATTGAAATTAAAATTAGCCGGGAAAGTTATATTTAATAACAAGAAGCTGTATCCAGATTGTAATAGATACGCAATTTCGAATAGCACAAGTAATAATATTAAAAGGCTAAATTGGCAATTTAAATATGTTTTCTGATAATCCAATATTGATTTGTAATTCGTGAACAACTGTAACAGCATGGAGTCAGCCTGAGATATGGGAATAGATTGCCCAGGATACCATAACGAGGCACAGTCGCATCAATGCATTGAGACCAGAGATGACGTCCGGAGAGGCAGTAACCGGCCACATGGAACACATGTAACATCTGAGAAGAAGGAGGCAGTTTCAGAGCAGTGACGAGATAAGTTTCTTGTTTAATGGTATTTATATCGTTAGCGAGAAATATTTTCTTTCAACAAAATTCTCAGTCAGATTTCTTCTGTGCCAAATCGTGACCAACAGTAACAGACCTTTGTCTCAAAAAGCCACGAATATTATTTATTTTAAATTATATGTATACTGATATGGGAAGTGACTAGGTTATGTTGATGCTGTTAGTGAATGTATTGCATGTCATCTTTGATACCAATCTACATGGAAAGGCTATTCATTTATTATTCTGAAAGTATTGGAGCATGCAGGTTATATGAGACGTAGAGGAGGTCTAGGAGGCAATTATATTGACAAACACGACTGCACCTATAAGAATCAAAGGAAGAGATGGATTTTAAGTGAAATATATGAGTATCGCAGAAGCAATATCGTCCAGGGAGATTAATATTATAACAAATGAGGGGTTATGAAGAAGGTTAATGAAATGAGAATAATGTTGACTAAGAAGAGATAGATTCGAATTGCGTATTAGTGGAAATATTGAGATTTAAATGTTCGTGTTTTGAGAGGTTGTATGTAAGAAGAAGATATTGCGAAGTTGTATGATATATCGATAGAGGATTGTATTGAGTAACTATCATAGGGTTAGACTCAAGTTGAGAAAAGGGTATCAGTAAGCGAACTGCTGATTTTATATCGATTTAAAACACAAAGTGACATTATGAGTGGTTGTTAGCCTCCGCATATATAATTGATGAAGGTGTAAGGATATGGAGTTAGAGGAATCGACGTGTTTAGTGTCATTCTTTCCCAAACGATCCGTAGAATGAAATCATGACCCAACTCAATGAATGGCACGACGGAATATGAAATGAGGTTAGACTATGATTCATTGTGGAAAAATATATGACAGATTGGCACACATTTGTTTCATTATTGTAGTTGATTAAAGAAAGGTAGATTTAGCTGGCTTATATTTGCTAATATCACTGACGAATTTTAATATATACGAGAAATATATGCATATTTCATTTCTAGCAACATTTTGAAAGTACGGCAACATTTTATGGCCATGTTAAAGAAACTTATCAAATATCTCGAATCTCACAAGTAAAATAATGTCATAATAAGAATCCCAGATAGTAATATGTGAAATAATAAAGGTCCATTTGATAAAATCGGACATGATAGGGCTCCAATTATGAAAATTCCCACATTATAAAGATGAAGGATTGTGTAGGAACATCAGGATGATCAAATATGAATGAAGTTAGATGAAAACTAACCAAACCACATGAATTATATATTCAGTAGCGCACCTTACTCATGTCCTTAAAGTTAAATTTTCCGACAGAGGAATAGATTGGTGATTTAGGTGCTACAAGTTGGTTCTATGCATTTGTATGTCATGAAGTTCAGTTTTGGCCGGATCAGTTAAAATCTTAAGAAATCCCATTTCAATTATAAGTCATCGCCAGAGTGAGAAATTGTGAATAAAAAGAGATTATTTCGTACATGATTACTAGAGATTTTTACTTTGTATGAAGGCACATTGCTATTTTCTCGTCTTTATCAATATTTGTTAAACTTTTCTTCAGATTAGCATGCTGATAAATTACTATAATATTAATGTGGATTAATTATTTAGGTATGATTAGGAAAAGAAGCTGATGTCCTATGGCATGTGATGAAACGTAAAAAAGCATACTGGACGTGGCTTCATACCGGACTGGACTTCAAACTTTGGTGGAGAAAACTTGAATTAAACACCGGAGAGGAGATGTAACATTTATGAAAGATCGCATTATTGTGTTTGTGAAGGGTGGTGATAACCTACAAACGTGGAGTGCTTAGGCACTTGGTATTGTACAACTTGTGGCCGTTTAGTATTATACGTTATATTCAACAAAATAATGTGGACATGTCTAATAATCGCTGTCTTTCTCCACGCAACTAGGATACAGAAAAGCAAGGTCGACCAAAACTGATACACAATGGTCCTCATCATGTTGTCGAGCTGCAATTTACCTTATCCCTTGTTTTCGTAGACTAGAGTATGGAAAAAAGCTAAGTATCGTACTGATCACAACGAGTAAAAAGGTGTTGTCGAAGAAATTCCTTCTCAGAGAATGTCTTCCCTGCATCATGAAATCAATGTGGACGCTCAACAATATGTGTACGAAGGTGATTTAGAAGATGAAGCTTTTGAGAAAACTTCCTACCTCTCCCTTATGCGAAAGTACGTGGAGGCGACGAGGAAACTTCTTACCACATTAATTAGGCCGCTCTCTTGTACGGATAGCATGTAGGGTCGAATAATTTGCTTAACAGTAAACTCTTCCCCACAACTTCACATGCACGTGTAGGAGGTAATTCGGAATATGGGATATCTTAGAAATCCTTCTACGTCATTGTTAGCATTAATGTGAACGCACTCTCGTAGGCATTGCCAGGTGTTGCCGAAGATACGAATATGTGACACGCGGACGCTCCCCATTATGTGTGAGCAAATGCCGTTGAATATCGACCTTACGTAAAAACCTTATACCGCATTTATCACACTAGTGCTCACTGCACCCAGTATGATGAGGAAGTGTTTTCGAAGATATAACTTATGGGAGAAAGTACTACCACATTGCTCACAGGTGTGAAGACGCTCACGACTATGTGTGAACACATGTTTCCGTAGTTGATACTTGTACACGAACTTCTTACTACATCCATCGCAGGAAAATCGACGTTCACCAGTATATGTAAGCTCGTGGTTCCGAAGAACGGATGTGGTCGAAAAGTTTTTGCCACAGTCATTACAGGCATGCGGACGGTCACCAGTATGTATAAGCTGGTGTACTCGAAGATGAGTGCGGGTAGAAAATCTCTTGACACACCGATCACAAGAATGTGGACGCTCACCCGTATGCGTAAGGATGTGCTTCCTAAGATGAGAATTCCGACAAAGTACTCTTCCACACTGCTTACAGGACATTGGACGTTCATCAGTATGTGCGACCACGTGTTGCCGAAATGCGACTTGTGGGAGAACTTCCTACCACATTGACCGCAGGAAAGTTCACGTACACCAGTATGGGTAAGTACATGTTGCCGAAGATTTGACTTGTCGGAGAACTTCTTACCACATTGATCACACGAATGCGGACGTTCACCGGCATGTACTACTTTGTGTGTTCGGAGAGCAGACTTGGAGGACAGTTGCTTGCCACACTCATCACAGGAATGTTGAAGCTCACCGGTATGCGTAAGCAAATGTTGTCGAAGACTCGACTTCTCAGAGTACTTTTTACCACACTGTGTACAGGAATGTGGTCGCAAACCTGTGTGTGCAAGCCCTGGTTTGACGAGGATTGTTACACCCAAAGGAAAGTAACCTTGGAGAAACTCCACAGATGGAAAGAACACAAAACAGAAATAACGCTGAAAGAATATTCAGAAGAAAGGAGAAAATACAAGGAATTAATCAGAAAGAAACGACAAGACTTCATTTTAAAGCAAGAGCTAGAGACAATAGCAGCAGCAGAATCAAAACCGTATAGAATACTAGAACCCCACAGAACGAAAGTGAATCCCACTATACCGATGAAAATATGGGAGGACCATTTTTCAAGTATATATCAAAGGACCCAAATGGCCGTCACACAGACGCGAACCACGCAGCAGGATCCAATCGTGCCAATCACAGTGGAAGAAGTATGGAATGCATTTCAAAGATGTAAACAAGGAAAAGCGCCAGGTCCGGACAACCTCACAAACGAGCTTCTAAAAGAATCAGTTCCTCTAACTGCAGTTATATGGACATCAATATTCAATGAATGCATCGTACACAGGAAAATCCCTAGGAGGTGGAGGGAATCTACTATCCAGGTGCTATATAAAGGAAAAGGGCCAAAGGACTCTCTCCTATCGTGGGATAGCCCTCGAATGTGCTCCTTTTAAAGTATTTACCAAGTTAATATTAGACCGCATCCTACCACAAGCCATGATGTACATACCAGAAGAACAGTATGGATTTACTGCCGGTAGATCAACAATCCAAGCAATTGAGAGGGTACTTAGCATTATATGGGATGCTACAAGCATAACTGGAGGCTTCGTCTACGCTATCTTTGTGGACTACACTAAAGCGTTCGATGGAGTGAACAGAACCATTCTACTTAGGAAACTATCTTTTATCTTAGGACCAGGGAATCCACTATTGCACTTATTGGAAGATATACTAAGTTCTAGCTGGCTTAAGGTTAGTGATAAAGTAGGCCGGTCTGGACTTATAGCCCAGACTAATGGCGTACTCCAAGGGGACCCTCTCAGCCCAATGCTTTTTAATCTGTTGACTCACGATGTCATCAGTGAGGTGGCCTCGGAAGATATTGCAATGGTCATGTACGCTGATGACATGATATTGTTATCAAAAAACAGAAACTCCCTGCAGCAAGGACTCAATAAGCTAAACGAATGGTCACTGAGAAATGATCTAGAGATAAATACCAGCAAAACAAAAGTTATGAAATTTAGGCGAGGAGGAAATATCTCCACAGAAGATGTCTTCGAGTGCGGCAATGACAAAATAGAGCTGGTAAACTCGTACCGTTATCTAGGCTTAACTTTGCAAGTAACTGGGAAGACATTTACTAAACACATAGAGGAACGTTGCACCGCAGCGATCAAATCCATATTTGAAATAAAAAGCATTGAGAAACTATCAGTAAGATCCGCCCTCATTCTCTTTAACATTAAGATAGCTCCAATAGCCTGCTATGCCATCAGCAAAATATGGAAGCACCTCACTATGGCCAACCTGGGGAGACTGGAAGCTGTGAAAGCCACCTACTTGAAAAGAGCACTACGACTACACAGAACAGTTCGGACACGGTTAGTGTACAAACTGGTAGACACGGACTTTTTCATAAGGGAGATAATGATAAGCAATAATCTAGAATCCACCCCAGCATATAAAGCCCACATCGAGCAAAGACAGCAAAAGCTTGCAGCAATAGATCCAGACTTCTACGAAACTCCAGCAATGAACACAGATGTATGGAAAGAGTCCAACTTTGAACTCCGACATGTCTTCACACGGACTGCAGCGCATGGCTTTCATCACAGAATTTGTCACCAACGAGGTTACCATCATGCTTCAACCCAGTGTTCCTGTACGCTCTGCGGCTTGTATTGCCCTCAGTACCACTTGATCGATTGTAAGGAGAGGAAAAAATTCCCTGAACTTCTATGCAAACGATGATAACTTTCAAGGGACCTTATAACCACTAATTGTTAAAAGTACACAGTGTGTTTAATTCATCATTATTTAAACCTGTGTGTGACACTAAGTGTCGCATTAGATGATGCTTGTGAGAAAACGTTTTACCACATTGATCACAGGAATATGGTCCCTCACACGTACCCACTGAACTTCCGCAGATTAATGCAAGGTTCGGAAGTCTAGAAAACAGAAACCAAAAAGTTATTACATTATACGCGTAAGATAACAAAATCATATACAATATCCATAAGCAAACGCAATTTATGTACCAATATCGTTGCTTTTCACATTACATAGCACTCTAAATCAATAATTTCAGATAAGGGTTCTAACAGATAAGCCCATATGATATCCAATTGCAAAATAGAACATATCTTAAGTATGCACTTAACCAGATCATATTCAGAGAATTTAAGAGGGTCCGATATGGAAACAGATTGTGAGAGTGCTATGCTTAGTGATTTACTTACATGCATCCTTCAAGTTTACGGGTAACTGAACCGCATCACATTTAGGATGCCAAATAATACATAATGTTTTAATAACTTCATCCTTGGTGATGTTACATGTTGACATTGGCAAGGGCTTCTGGACAATTTGATGTCCAATTTCTGAGATGAACATGTGTAGTGTAAAGCGGGGAAGACATTTCTGACTGTAGCTCCTCAGCTACTTCAACTGAGACGTTACCTGTCAACACGTCGTCAACATAAAACAAAGAAGATGCAAATAGGGTGAGATTCTGTGTTTTCTTCAGCAAGATAAACAAGAACTCTCGGAACTAGGAATAGGGCAGAACTTGTAACAGTAATAAAGTGATAGTCCTTGAACTCTTCATCAGAGGATTCATGCCACGCAATATTCGGAGGACTCCTGTGGTCGGGATGTGTTAACACAAATTTCTACATCTTAGCAATATCAGCTGAAAGAGTAACAATATAAGTTCTAAAACTTACAACAATAGACAGGAAGTCAGGCTCAATTTCAGGGTCAACCATTTAGAGAGTTGAAATCTGTCCCATTTCAAGATTCACATCATCTGTCAAATTTAACAATCGGCTTGGTTGTCATGCTAGAATCTTTGAGCACACTATGATAGGGCATATAAAAGCTTAATGACTTAGAAGTCTCCAGGGGTGCAATTTCCGTGTCCCGTTTCACGGTATGTATGCATAAAAATTACATACAGCTCTATCAAGTCTGGATATCTAGCAAACTTATTTTTAATGGGTTTGAGCCTTTTAACAGCATTATGCTTAGACTGAGCTACAGGTGACTTTTCGGGACGAATAGGAAATTGGCCATGAAACCTGCCAGAGTAATCCATTTGATCATTATTCAAGAAAATGTTCTTCACATGCTCTTATTTTTAGGAGTAAGGAATGATCGATGGAGTTTTTCCAGCTTCCAAAACCTTTGCATTTTTTGTGTAAAGAGAATCAATATTCATAAGCCTGGCACAACGAACCTTGGTGTTATTTTTAACACAAAATTCAGGGTTGGTGCCTGACAATCCCCGTGACATCACCATGCTACCTTCAATGGGAAATAACAATGTTCCTGCCCTAATAACCATAGGTGGTGGTGATTATTGTTTTAAGAGGAAGTACAACTAGGCAACCATCCTCTATAAAACACTAATCAGAGGAAAAAATGGAAGGGATCCGACTCTTCGAAAAATGAAGATATCGGCCAAAGGAAGACAAGGGCCACGAAGGGCGTGAAAATTAATGACTCCCTAGCCCTCGCAAACCTAATATCGTCGGGGTCGGAAAAGAACAAGAGTTGACCAAGGAAGGTCGGATAGGATAGATGAAAGTGAGGAGCCTGGCAAAAGTAAGTAGAAGCAATGCCAGGACTCAGCTAAGGGCCCCGTGGTCGCCAACCCACGCTCCAAAGTTCAGAGCCCCTGAGGCCCCTTTTAGTCGCCTCTTACGACAGGCAGGGGTTACCGTGGGTGTTATTCTACCGCCCCCACCCACAGGGGGAGCTAATAACCATAGAAAGTGTACTAACAAACCCAAAACCCATAGCAACATAACCAACGTCCAACAACAACCATATGTTATACACGAACCTAATGGGTAGCATACAAACATACAATATCAGACATAATATGTAATACTGAACCACCTACTTCACAGCATGAATTAAAAGATAAAGTTAAGAAATTAGAATCCCTACTAACTATTGTCAACAAAACAATGAGTGGCAATTTTGCAGATCATTATAAAGGAATTTTCTCACCATCTTCGGATAGCAATATATACCATCGTGACCACGATGCAATATCAAAATATTCGGATATCACACAAATTCATGTACCTTTCAATCCCCATCAGCTCTTGACTCTCAACATCCCCTAAATGCCCTTATTACAGTCTAAGATATAAAAGATGCACTCAGGACTAAAAAGAACACTGTCACTGGACCAGATCAAATTACTTACTGTCACATAAAAGAAGCTATACATCCTTTCCTACAACTCCAAAATAAAGTATACACCATAATTCTCCATACTGGATTCTTCCCTTCCCCTCGCCCAAAATGGGTACATGCCAAAATTTTGTTATTTTGAAAACCCCAAAACTATTAAATTCATATCGCCCCTTAAGTCCTCTAACACACTGTTCTAAAATCTTAGAAATCATCTTAGCTCACTGTATATACACCTATCTCGACTCCCTCCATTTCATATCTCAGTAACACGCCAGTTTCTGTCCTCAGCACTCCATACATAACCATGTCTCTCATATCTATGTATCCATCACGAAATATTTTCCTACAAAAATATGCGCAGACTTACCAGTCTTGAGGTGAGAATGCCTTCCAACAGACTGAAATATGAACTCCATCACCTTCCAGTTCCAATGACAATCACCCATTTCCTAGCCAAAATCAGTATCCATAACACATTTACCTACAAGTTTCCAATTAAAGCAGGAGTACCACAAGGTATACCGCTGTCACCACTTTCGTATGTCCTGTTTTGTATCAATATTTCCCACCTTGATTGTGTCAGTTTGCTGAACACACAGCAATGCTGGCTCAATCTCTGACAAATCGAAATTAATGTAAGCAAAAAGAAAAGTATTATTTCCTAATCGTAAATGTTAATGCCGTCCCACTAACTACCTTTTCTAACCTTAAATAATCAACCCCTTGCTGTAATGACCACACCTACCTAGACACAACGTTTCAAAATAATGTTCAAATGAGTGTACGTTTGAACCAAATTTATAAAAAGGCATCCCACAGGATTCACCTCCTCCCCTGACTGTTAGGTCAAACCTGGGGATTAAAAGCCATACAAATCACACCTCATAAACTCAAAATGGAATTATGGAAAAATACAGATCACATTTCCCTGGGCGAGGTCCTTCTTGTTATTTCTCATTTTCTCAGAAATTACGACAAGTTGGCTTATTCACGGGGAGAATAATTTTGTTAATAATTGTATGTAATCGATTGTATACTTAAATTATATATACATACTGAAACGGAAAAGCCCTGCGAGCATTCGCGTTCATGTATTTCTTGAGAAGAACGCACTAACACTCGATTGTATGGATTCAAAACGAGCGCCGAGCGCGCAGGCATCATGCAAGCAAGCGCTGCTACAGAGGGCCAGCCAAGGCCAAGTGACGTCGCGCCGAATGTTCTGTTGGATTCTGTGGCATTTCATCACGAACGGAAGGTTAAATCGTAATTTCGAGAACGCCACCTTGCAGGCCCGCTCAACAAATGCTATTACCCAAAATTTCATTAAAATCGGCTGAGGGATGGCCGAGATATTAATTTTTTAAGATGCTTATATTTCCAGTCTCGCCGTTCGACCTTGAGTTATACAAGGGGGTCGCCAGCCTCGGAGAGATGAGAGTGTGTCAGTGTGTCACAGTGAGTGTCTCAGTACTTCGTAATGAACTAGTCGTCTCGTTGATGTGATACAGTTCGTTACGCTGTCCGGCTAAGGACCGGGGTTTGAAAGTACGTAACACGAGTGTTGAAAGCCTTCTCTCTCGTTGTCGGAATCGTCCAGCGGCGGTTTTTAACCCTTGATGTTGAAGGAGACTCGAACCTGGGGCGGTCGTCTGATGATAGTGCAGGGTGGAATAGCTGTTGAGTTTGTATTCCACTAAGTCCTGCGAAAGGAGCACAGAAATGCAAAACTTTCGCACAGAATATCAATGGAATCTGATACGACACTTTTCTACTGCACTGCACTGCAAATTATGGCGAGACACTGTTTACTGGCCGGATAAGTTCCACTAAAACTGGTGTTGGACGCACATTTTAAAAAAGAGAGGTGAATTCAAAATCACAGTTCTGTGACGATGATTAATATTGTTCGTGCAATAAGCACTATCGAACTTGAAATGATAGGCAATGCAAATAATCTGGAACTCTCTGAGATACGATGTTTTACCACTTCACTTAATCTCAGTGCAAAATAAAATAAATTAAGTCCTTCAGACACAGTCTCTGCACTGTTTTAATGTGTACATGCAATGTTCTATCACACACACACGTAGAAATAAATTAATGTTTCTGCGAAGACAGAAAGAGATAGTTTATGACACAGTCTTGTGAAAGAAAACCAAGTTCTGTTACGACTCAGTCTTAACAAAAATCACGTAATTTCTCAGAGGTAAATTTTCCACTGAGGCACTATATTACACAGAGTATTTATGAGAGGATTTAACATAGTACCTTGAAAGAAAATAAAGGCACAGTTTTTCACGAATCAGCACAGTCTTTGAAAGGAAATATCGGCACAGTCTTATGTTAGCACGGTTATGCGAAGTGAATTAACACTGTCTTTTGAAAATGAAGGTTGGCACAGTTTTTTGAACAGAAAATGTCGACGTTGTTTTTCTCATGGAGTCATTGACACAGTCTTTGAAAGAAAAGTAGGCACTGTCCTTCCTGAAACAAATATCACTGTCCATAAAAAGAATTGTACTTTCTCTAGGGCACAATTTCACGAAACAACCTAACACAGTCTGTTGGAGGTGAAATAATTAAAGCACAGTCTTTATGCCCTAAGTCCTTTAAACGCAGTTTCAAAATGTACAGTCTCTTCATTTACAAAATTCACAAAACGAAATAATGTTACTCGGCCCGACAGACCGATATTAACAGTAAATAAGCTTTCGCTTACACGCGAACATTTTAAAAACTATCATTCAACTGACGTAGTCTTTGTATGCATTATTGCTATCTCTCGTTTTCATTGAAAGAGAGAAACCTAACATTTTGCTTCCTCACAAGTGAACTTTCCGCTGTGCTAACAAAGGTGAAAGGATTCAATTTAGTTAACTGTCATTGATTATCAATACAACAATATTCAAATGAATTCATCAATCTAATCCTTACTAATGAAAGTTGAAGCGTCATAACTAATGTCGTATATTTTGAAACTAACAACCACCAAAAGAGAAGAAACTCCCAATGTCGTGTGTAGCAAATGCTACAAAAAGAAATCAAGGATCCATAGTATATGGATAACAATGCCCTGGAAAATCTCAAGGCTAAATACTTCTCAGATGAGTCTTTTCTCGAAATCAATTGCATCTATGGATATGCCACGTAGCACATGCAGAATTATATTGATTACCCATCATTTTCCACGACAACGCTCGGCCGCATACAGTGCAAACGTGGCTGATTTGTACGGTCGATGGGGCAGGGAATTGCTGAACCATATACTATAATCCACAGATTTAAGCTGTTGTGACTTTGACCTGATGCACACAACGAAGGAACCACTTCGGGGCCTTTGCTCCAGAACAGTTTCAGGGATTTGTCAGTCAGTAAACAGCTCCATTCGAAATACCAACATAACAGGTGCTGCAACAGATACCCTATGATGTCCACACCGTTGGTAACAAGATGTACACAATAACATAATGCTGGTGACTACTCTGAAGGACAGTAAATTTTGGTATAACATTTGATACCGGAACGGCAACCCCATTTATTCACAACAAGAAAGCTCTAAACCACAACCTGTATTAACCTCATGAGAAGAAACATGCTTGAAACAGGCAATTCTCCAGATATATCCATAAAATATTTTCAATGGACTGGTCATATGAATATTAAGTAGACCACAGGTGGATGAAAACAGAAATGATGTTTAATTAGCTCTAGAAAATTAAGGCGAACTGAAGTATGGGAGATAAGACGGTTGGAACTTTAATAGTGACAACACTGCTGCAGAGAATCCATGCAATGGAATCTAATAATGTCACTGACAGCACACGTTAGTTTCATACCTACCCTACCTCAGATTATACCTTCTCACATCACACGCATGCAAACTGGCATAATAAACACGGCCTCGGGGTGGCTGGCAATCTAAGACAATGTTGTCACGATGCTTTTGAAACAGGAACAATGAAACTGGACGAAGATTGAATGTGCCAGAGGTCGTACAGCACGAGAGTGTCCCCAAGGTCTTCAAGAAGCTTGCAGCCAAACTGCATAGGCTTCCAGGACAGTGGTACGGTGGGAAGTCAAGTGGCAGACGTGTGTGCTTCATAATTGAAGGAACACCTGGGCATGAGAAAAATATCATCAAAATGGGTTCAGCATGATAGAAGGAAAATGCAGAAATTATGCTGCTCGGAACCATTTGGAGTATGAAGAAGAGGCTTTCTAATGTCATATTATTACGCTGGACGAGACATGGGCTAAGTTGTATGAGCCACAGCTGAAATGCTGATCGAAATAATTGCATCATAATGGGAAACCGCAAAGACTGAGAGTTCGTGAGAACCACAGCCATGTGAAAGTTATTGTTATACTAATGTATGACTGTGATGGTTTTATCCTAACGCAATATGTTCCTCCAAAGCATACCGTTAATGCGTATTACCCATCATTTTCCACGACAACGCTCGGCCGCATACAGTGCAAACGTGGCTGATTTGTACGGTCGATGGGGCTGGGAGTTGCTGTACCATATACTATAATCCACAGATTTAAGCTGTTGTGACTTTGACCTGATGCACACAACGAAGGAACCACTTCGGGGCCTTTGCTCCAGAACAGTTTCAGAGATTTGTCAGGCAGTAAACTGCTCCATTCGAAATACCAACATAACAGGTGCTGCAATAGATACTCTATGATGTCCACACCATTGGTAATAAGATGTACACAATGACATAATGCTGGTGACTACTCTGAAGGAGAGTAAATCTTGGTATAACATTCATATCTTTTGTACGAGTTGCAATCGAATATTTGCTACTCTTAAAATTTTAACCCATGTATACGTCAAATAAGTTTCTGCTTACAACTTGCATCATGGTGCTCCAGCAAAGATAGGTCTTAGGGCAATGATGGGATAGGAAAGGGCTAGGAGTGGGAAGGAAGCAGCCTAGACGCCGACTTACGGAACCGTTCCTTACGCCGTCAATTTGGACCGAACTGTTCCGTACCAACCTATAAACGCTTGCAGTTTTAGTTACTATCAAGTGATAAGTCTTGCGCTACATGTAGATTTCTCCTTGAAGTTTATTGAAACTTCCAAATGGAATCCACCCTTCTTAGACCACAGAATATTGTATAAAAACAAAATGCTATCTGCTTACGCTTGTTAGTAAGTAAAAATGGCTGATGATTATGTAGATATCTAAAAGTGGTTAGAAAGTGATAATGAGAATGACTTTTCTTCAGAAGACAGTGCTATTTCTTACACTAATAATGACTGTGTTGGGGAAAATGGTTGTAGTGATCACAACAGTATGGACGATGAAAAACGAAGACCGAGGTGGCGGGACTGCTTCACGAGATGGATCTTCAACATGGAATTGGTCAAACATTTCCATTACACCGAAAACAATTCCATTCAGTGGTGTTTCTGGTCTCAGTGCTGTTGTTTTGAGAATACAGTGTATTAGGTATGTGTTCCGAATTTCTTGGGGATGAGTTCTGGTAAATTATTGCGATAGGAACTAATGATTATGCTGCTTTCCAAGCGAATAATTTGATGAGAAAAATTTGAAATGTGACAGTAAATGGTACCCTTGCACAGTTAATGAGATAACAGCATATTTTGTGCTGATTCTCATGAGTGAGGTACGAAAACCTAAACTCAAGTTGTGCTGGTCTATAAAAATGTTCTGAAAGTAAAATATTTTCAGAGACTATGACATTTGAACTATTCTGTCAAATTCTACGATTTCTGCACTTCTCTCATGACATGTTTACAGTTCCAAATGATCATCTAAGAAATATCAGACCAGTTATTTCATATTTGCAAACAAAGTTTCAGAATATCTACAATCTTGACAGACATATATGTATTGATGACAGTGTTATAAAATTTCTACGTAAGCTCCCCTTTGTGCAATATAATCCTTCTATAAAAGCCAGGTTCGTTATTAAATTTTATTAACTCTGTGAAAGTGCTTCTGGGTACTGTTCCCAGTTCAAAATTTATACCAGACAAGGCAAACATGGAGTTATTCCAGCAACAGAAGCAGCACAGTTGGAACTAATGGAAGCGAACTTGAACCAAGGTCATATATTATATTTTAATAACTGGTTTCTCCTCAACTTTTTCGCACCTTGTTGGAAAACGGAACTCATGCTGTGGATACCGTATGCAGTAACAGGAAGAATGTGCTTCCAGTGTTCCGCACAGTAAACCTGACGAAATGTGAGGCTATTAGTATGGCAGCTAATAATATTCTCACCGTAAAATGGAAAGACAGAAAGGATGTACATTTACTTTCAATTGTTGATAAGGACTTGGATGTTAATGTTGTGAAAATTCAAAGAAAAAGGGGTGGAGGAGAGGAAGTGGTGAAAATCCCCAATGATATTGGAAGATACAACCGGAAAATGAATGTAGTTTTGTACCCTGGTGGGCGTGTCAGTTGCGTCATTCAATTAGAATTATCTATTAAGGAATTTATTTCATATTCACCAAGCAAGAAAACTCTTACGTTTGTACATTGTGGGCCTACCGACGAGTTCGGAAGGTATTGTGAAACCTACACAGACTTCCGTCTCCACTAGAGATTACGAAACACAATGGCAAGCAAAATTAGTATTCTCAGAACTAATGCCAAGTTGGAAAGGGAACGGAAGGGCCATTTCGAAACCCAACCGGGAAATACGTTGCTCAGGGCTAGCCGATCTACTGAACGAAGGGAACACGTCCTGCAAGATTCTTGGAAATGACGTCATGGGGAATTCAAGGCTGGACACGGATTTGAAGCGAGCAGTTGGTATTTAAAAATATAACAAGAGATTTCAAATTCCCGCTTAGTTGCGAGCCAATAGTAAAATTCGTCGGGGAGAAGCAGTCAAACCAAGAAGTGAAATACGGATTGATTTCGCGAGATAAATTTATAAAGAATAACTGAATACAGATTTGCAATCGGGAAAATTCTAGAATCATGACCAAATATTAAAAGTTATTAATTAATGAAGATTTACTGTCGTAATTCTTAGAAATTACAGACGCTATTCGCTGATTTGTTGAAGGCTAGGGACGCCACGAATGGCGCGTATTTACGCGCCAAGAATACAGGAGATAAATTCGCAAATATTACCATTACCAACGATGGAAATGAGCTGAGATTTTTCATAGAGGCAAGAATCATATAATCACATCAGTGGATGCCATGTTCAAGCCACCGGCAGGTGTGCATATAGTCAAATGGGGAAATTGTAACTGCTCACTCTAACGTGACCTCTCGTGAACTCGGAGAGGCGATGAACATTCACAGAACAGCCTGGTCACGGCGACTGAGGAGACACTCGATACAAGTTCGCTGAGCGGTCACTGCGTTCGAATACGTATAACCATAACACTTGTGAACATTTGGTCAAGCGACCACGATGTCAGTGCGTGTAACAAACACACTAGTAAATGTTTATTCGAGCCATTACTACGCTCGGTAGCACAGTGATCCAGTACGTGAAGTAGTACACGTTACGGACTTGAACATTCAACAGTATCATGAGTTCGAATACCGGAGAAAGTTACAAGTAGTTGCCTACCGATAAATCAATATAAATGTATAATGATTTAGAGAAATAATTAAATATAAACCTACGGTTAGGAGTGATATAATCTATCGAGGGTACAGTGTGTATTACAAGAGAACGGTCACGGTTGTTCGGCATAATTAGACGCCAGTGTACAGTCGATTACAAACTGATACCTGGTCAGCCAAGCGAACGTAAGCCGGCAGAAATGCGAACATTCACGGAAGTGCCTGGTTCGAAATTCAAGTGCGCGCTGAACCAGTGAAGGTGATGGCGGTGTATCACGCGTTCCTTAGTGCCGGGAAGAAATGAAGAATGTACACTACCGCTCGTTAATTTCAATACACCCTGGTATTTCAGATTTACAACACAAATCAAACGTCATTTCTCACAAAAGATAATTATATTAACTTACACATATATAATACAATCACAATCATCATATTTTACTTTCATCAAAGTATCCTCCCTTGGATTTAATGACCGCCTCACAAACTCGAGTCAAGCGGTCAATCAGTTTTTGTAGGTATCGTCAATCTATATGATTCCACACATCCTTAACAATATTCCAAAGATGTTCCTTGCTGGATATATTAACTTCCCTGATACGTCTGTCCACTTCATCCCAGACCATTTCAATGGGATTACAATCGGGGCTTTGGGATGGCCATACCATATCCTTCAGTACTTTCTGTTTTTCCTTTGATGCAATGTAGATCGTACAGTATGCCGACCGATGTTTTGGATCATTATCATGTTGTAAGGTGAGCCCTTTCCCTATTAAGCGCAATCCACTTGGTATTGCATGATACTGAAGTATGCGGTGGTACTGCTTCTGATCCATACATCCTTCTATTTTCATAATGTCGCCAACTCTATCTCCGACAAAACATTCCCAAACCATAATAGAACCTCCACCATGTTGAACTGTAGGTAGAACATACTGCTGGGCTACCGTTTCCCTTACAAATCGGCGAACAAATATTCTCCCTCTGGTTCTAAAAATCTCGAACTTCGATTCATCGGTGAATAACACCTTCGTCCACTTTTCCGATGTCCAATTACGTTGTTTTCTAGCCCATTCAAGTATCTTCTCTTTATTTATGGGCCTTAAAATAGGTTTTCTTGCTAGGACACATCCTTTCAAGCCGGCTTCAATCAGTCTCCTTTTTTACTGTTGCAACATATATTTTTGTCGTGTTCATTTCTACCAATTCTGCACGAATTTGGGGCGCTGTTTTGAATCTATTTCTCTTACTGGTAATTCTGATGCATTTATCATCACCTTTAGTTGTTTTACGACGTCGTCCTAGTCGTGGTATGTCCTTATTGCTACCTGTTGTCTTCTGGCGGTGAAGGGTGTATTGCACTCTCCTATAGACACACTACACTGTTTCGCAATTTGGCGAATAAATAAACCTGCTTGGCTATGTGCTACAATTGCAGCACGTTTTTCTATGGATATCTCCACTCGTGGAGCCTTACTAGCCATGTGCACACTTCAACTGACACGAAGGAAGTGGCATGCAGGAACCACACGTTATGTATCGCAGCAGTGCTTGCTGTTCGCTCCACATATCACATCACTACATGGAACAACACAGATGCACCAAATGCGGCGTCCGTCGGCAAATAGGTAAACAAACATATCCGATGGGTACACAACGTTTATGTACACAACATTGGTTGTTGGATGCTACTGTATCTCGATGACAACAAAAATCATGTCATGTGTACAACTGTTGTACTATTCCTTTGCTTCCCCAACCGTACCCACGGGATTAGACCTTATCTACAGAGAACTAGATGTCAATAATTGGGTGTAGTGAAATTAATGAGCGGTAGTGTATGTTTACATTAAGTGAGCCAGATAAAAGGCCAGCAGTGTAAAAATTCCTTTGTTAAAATTAGAGTGTAAAATCTTCCAAATGTTAATTTTTATTTGTTTTCTCTACAATTTAAAATGTGTCAAATTGAAAAGTGTAAAGGATTACCTCTACATGCTGGCATGGAGACCAGCAAGATGGCGTGCTAAACTGGACGGGCCATGTGCTTCTCGTTCGGCTTAGCAGACAACAGGCAGAGATGAGTACAATACCCATTTAATTATGTAGATGTGTTAATGAAGACGGGAAGAAAATTCATATCATTTAATATGGTAACTTGAGTGTCACGCAAGCCGCTTCCCGGTTCGTACAATTCAGATAGGTGGATAAAGGGACAAATTAATATGCAAATAATTATATCAAGCACTCATAATATTCTTGAATATTTTAGTAGAGTAAATTAGGGTTGATTTGTTTTGTTCAAGTGCTTGAAGTGTTCATTATTGATTGTATAGGAGAATGTTTCACGTAAAGATAAATTGAGATTCATATTAGAATTGCTCCAGAGTTATTTTTCTCAATTAGGTCAGTTTCTCGTAAATTCTACAAATGTTAAGGCATGTTGTAAGATTATCCAGAGATACAGGGTTGCCAGTGAATTTTAGATATTGTGGGATTGGAATGATGTCCAATAGTTATGAATGAAAATAGCAATGATTATGTGTACCGCGAAGTTTCGCCAGTAGACAGCAATAATAATAATCATTAGAAGTATCGGAGTGATAAATGGACACGGATTATGTCTAAATGAGTGTATAATGAAAACACCCAACCCCATGGCACTACAGCCCTTGAAGGACCTTGGCCTACCAAGTGGCCGCTGCTCAGCCCGAAGGCCTGCAGATTACGACGTGTCGTGTGGTCAGCACATCGAATCCTCTCGATCGTTATTCTTGGCTTTCAAGACCGGGGCCGCTATTTCACCGTCAGATAGCTCCTCAATTCTAATCTCGCAGGCTGGGTGGACCTCGAACCAGCCCCCAGATCGAGGTGAAAATCCTTGACTTGGCCGGGAATCGAACCCGGGGCCTCCGTGTAAGAAGCACGCACGCTATCGCTACACCACGGGGCCGGCTGTATAATGATAATGATTTGTGAATAAGGCACGGGCCTGATTTTATAGAATGATTGCAAGTTAAAATTAAATATTGAGATACCATGTGGTACGTGGAAGCCTATAATTCGTGTAGTAAATTTGATATTATATTAATTGTTGATTTACTGTTTTGGCACAATAATAATCACAATAACATGGTTAAAAGCACTAGAGACATGTGTATATTCTAGTCACGCAATGCTGAAGGCCCAGAGTCGGTTAAGCCCATTTTTGATTTTGGAAGTCAAGCGGGACAAAATCCGGCATGTGATAAAATTGAGTCGTACTGATGTTGATGATAAAATAGATGAATCCAGAAGCCTACGCAGAAGTTATATGCCGATTCCGGTTTTATGAGTGGCATATGAAAATAATAATTATATTCCAAGTAAATCGTGTCTTAACTGACTGCTTAGTGCCAAACAAGACCGGAAGCGTAAAGGGTTATACATTAAAATAATAATAGTTAACTGCCGGGTAACGAGTGAAATTAATTTATTAAAATAATAAATTGAAGGAGCATAAGAAGAATATACGATGTTATTTCTAAGCATATTAATAATAATGGTGAAAATGGGATTAAAATGTTAAATCAATGATGATTCCGTGTTACTATATGCTGATCTCTACTGGCGAAAATAATGATGATAATAATCAAAATAACTTTATGAATTATTTAGGATGATGATGTTGACGGAGGCTAGGGAAGTCATCTGGCGAAATAACGTAATAATGCCCAGTTGTTGTAAATAATAAGCTAGGTTTATGAGATTAATGTGATGGCAAATCCCTTCATCTGGACCGTTAGGTTAGAATCAGTAGTGGAAATACAGGGATTCTGCGGCCTCCTCCCGCGGGAAATTTGAATTCTGACGGGAAATTTGAATTTTTGGCGGGAAATTTGAATTTTGGAGCGAGATTTGAATTTGTAAACAAAGCCACGTGCTTTTTGACAGCTGCCATCGACAACAACGCATCGCTAACCTCACTGCTGCCATCTTGACGGGCCTAAACCTCAGTAGTGCCAACTTAACCTAACTAGTGCGAGGTAAACAAAGCCACGTGTTTTTTGACAGCCACGTGCTTTTTGACAGACAACAACGCATCGCTAACCTCAGTACTGCCATCTTGACGGGCCTAAACCTCAGTACACCAACTTAACCTAACTAGCGCGAGATAAACAAATCCACGTGTTTTTTGACAGCCACGTGCTTTTTGACAGACAACAACGCATCGCTAACCTCAGTACTGCCATCTTGACGGGCCTAAACCTCAGTAGTACCAACTTAACCTAACTAGCGTGTGATAAACAAAGCCACGTGCTTTTTGACAGCCACGTGCTTTTTTGACAGCTGTCATCCGCCATCTTTAAACTACAGAGCACTGTGCTGCCCTCTTTATCGCAGTAGCTGCAAATTCGTCACCTGTCATCCGCAGTGCTGCCATCTTAACGGGCCTAAACTTTAGTGCTACCAACTTAACCTAACTAGCGCGAGGTAAACAAAGCCACGTGCTTTTTTGACAGCTGTCATCCGCCATCGTTAAACCACAGAGAACTGTGCTGCCCTCTTTATCGTAGTGGATGTAAAATTCGTCACCTGTCATCGGCAGTTCTGCCATCTTTGCGGGCCTAAACCTTAGTGCAACCAACTTAACTTCACTAGCGTGAGATAAACAAAGCCACGTGCTTTTTTGACAGCTGTCATCCGCCATCTTTAAACCACAGAGCACTGTGCTGCCCTCTTTATCGCAGTAGCTGTAAATTCGTCACCTGTCATCCCCAGCTCTACCATCTTGGCGGGCCTAAACCTTAGTGCTACCAACTTAACCTCACTAGCGCGAGATAAACAAATCCACGTGCTTTTTGACAGCTGTTATACACCATCTTTAATCCATAGAGCACAGCGGTGCCCTCATTAGCTACTTACCTTTGAAATATAGTGGCGGATAATTTCAAAAATGCTTTTTGACAACAGCCATCTTTGAGCACCGTGCTGCCCTCTTTAGCTAGATACCTGTGGTGGCAGGCAATTCCACATGACAGCAGCCATCTTTAATCAAGAGAGCACCGTGCTGCCCTCTATGTGGTGGCGGCAAATTCTACATGCTCTTGTTTGGAAACAAATTCACGCGCTTTTTTGACAGCCGTCACCGGCCATCTTTCATCAACAGAGCACAATGCTGCCCTCTTTAGCTAGATACCTTTGAAATGTGGTGGCGGCAAATTCCACGTGCTCTTGTTTGGAAACAAAGCCATGTGCTTTTTTTCGACACCTGTCATCCGCCATCTTTAATCAACAAAGCACAGTGCTGCCCTCTTTAGCTACTTACCTTTGAAATGTGGTACGTCACAGCTGTCATCCGCAGTGCTGCCATCTTAACGGGCCTAAACCTTAGTGCTACCAACTTAACCTTACTAGCGCGAGGTTTCAATAGGTAGACAAATCCACGTGCTTATTTGACAGCTGTCATCCACCATCTTTAATCCATAGAGCACAATGGTGCCATCTTTAGTTACTTACCTTTGAAATGTGGTGGCGGATAATTTGAAAAATGCTTTTTTTGATAGCAGCCATCTTTATTCCAGAGTGCACCGTGCTGCCCTCTTTAGCTAGATACCTGTGGTGGTAGGCAATTCCACGTGAGAGCAGCCATCTTTAATCAAGAGGGCACCGTGCTACCCTCTTTGTGGTGGTAGCAAATTCCACGTGCTTTACAAACTCACGTGCTTTTTTCTGACAGCTGTCATCCGCCATCTTGCATCACAAACCTCAGTGCTGCGCCCTTTAGCTAGTTACCTTTGAAATGTGGTGGCGGCAATTTGAAAAATTCTATGTGCTCTTGTTTGGAAACAAAGCCACGTGCTTTTTGACAGCTGTCATCCACCATCTTTAATCAATAGAGCACTGTGCTGCTATCATGCGGGCAATTTCGTCAGCTGTCATCCGCCATCTTTAATCTACAGAGCACCGTGCTGCCTTCTATGTAGTAGCAGGCAATTTGAAAATTTCTGTTAGCTGTCATCCGCCATCCTTAATTAAGAGAGCACCGTGCTGCCATCTTTAGCTAGATACCTTTGAAATGTGGTGACGACAAATTCTATGTGCTCTTGTTTAGTAAACAAAGCCACGTGCGTTTTTTGGCAGCTGTCATCCACCATCTTTAATCAATAGAGCACTGTGCTGCTATCATGCGGGCAATTTCTTCAGCTGTCATCCGCCATCTTTAATCCACAGAGCACCGTGCTGCTCTCTGTAGTAGCGGGCAATTTGAAAAGTTCTGTTAGCTGTCATCCACCATCTTTAATCAAGAGAGCACCATGCTGCCATCTTTAGCTAGATACCTTTGAAATGTGGTGGCGGCAAATTGAAAAATTCCACGTGCTCTTGTTTAGTAAACAAACTCACGCGCTTTTTGTCAGCTGTCATCCGCCATCTTTAATCTATAGAGCTCAGTGCTACACTCTTTAGATACATACCTTTGAAAAACGGTGGCGGATAATTTAAGAAGAAAAATTCTACATCAGCTATCTCTCGACACTAATTGCACAAGATGGTGGCTATACATGACTCCTTAAAGGTGCTTATGCAAGATGGCCGCTATACATAGGTTCTTATGAGATGCCCTTGGGATGCTTGCGCAAGATGGCGGTTATACAAGGCTCCTTATGAGACGCCCTAGAGATGCTTGCGTAAGATGGCGGTTGCTCTTATGAGGCGGCTTAAGGGTCCTTGCACAAGATGGCTAGAGATGCCCTAAGGATGCTTGCGCAAGATGGCGGACACAAGATGGCGGCTATACACGACTCCTTATGAGACGCCTTAAGGGTGCTTGCGCAAGATGGCTGCTGCTCTTATGAAGAAAGCTAGCTTAGAGGCTAACGTGTCGTGCTAGTTCGATTCATTAAATTTGGGGCTTAAATGCATAATGTTAAATATCTCGAAAACGGTGCATCGTAGAGCAAAACGGACAAAATTTTTCTACCCAGTACCTCGGTTCGCAGTATGGGGAAGAAGAAAAACATAGTTTAATGATGAGATCAACGGTTCGGTTCTAACTTAGGCCCTTTGGCATTAGCTCTGTTTCAGCTTGTAATGAAGCAAGTCTTCGTAACATGATCAGGTCTAGGTATGGTAGAGAGTATAACGTACCGTGCAGGTTCGATTCATTACATTTGGGGCTGAAATGCAAAATATAAAATATCTCGAAATCGGACAAAGTTTTTCCACCTGATACCTAAGTTTGCAGTATCAGGAACATGATAGCATAAGAAAAACATAGTCTAATGATGAGATCGACGGTTCGATTCCTACTTAGGCCCTTTGGCATTGGCAGCCATCTATTTCTACAAGATGGCGGCTATACATAGCTTCTTATGAGACAGCTTAAGAGCGCTTGCACAAGATGGCTGCTGCTCTTATGAGACGCCCTAGGGGTGCTTGCGGGAGGCAGCAGCGACAAGACGATGACTATACACAGCTACTTATGATACGGCCTAGATGTGCTTACAAAAGATGGTGGCTGCTCTGATGAAGAAAGCTAGCTTTGCATCGTGCAGGTATTTTTACAGCACTAAACCTCATACCTTTGAAATATGGTGGTGGGTAATTTGAAAAATTCGACGTGCTTTTTCTTCACAGCGGCTATCTTTAGACAATAGCGGCTATACATAAGCTGTTAAGGCCTCCTCTTATGTCAAGGCATAGCTCTATGGAACAAGTTTAAACCTGCATCGGAATAGCTAGAGTAAGCACGTGCTGCAGTGATGACGTCATTAAGCATGTTTAGACTTGCAAATCACAGAAGAAACGTAACAAGGCTGGAATTGAAAACTGCACTCTATGCCGTTAACTTTATCATGTGATCGGAACATTGATTGAGGTGTTTAGAACACTAAATAAGTAGAAGCGAACACTGTACTCGATACAACATGTGTTTAGAACATGTCAGGGGATACCTTCGTTCTAAGAAGATTAGTTTACCGCACATTCCTTGTAGGGCTAATAGGCTAAGGGGCAAAAGGGCTAATGGGCTAAAGGGCTCAAGGGCTAAAGGGCTAAAGGAGCAACAACCTCATCGATCGCTATCAGCAAGAACGCTTGTACTTTGTTAAGTGTAGAAAATTAATCTTTATTTGTAAATGGTTTCATGTTCAGAACAAGGAATGGAACCTAGGGGTTACGTCTTACCTAATAAAATCCCCGAGGTGCGATGAGTTACGTTTTTCGAACTAGTGTTTGGAACACAGAACTTTTCAAGATGATAGCAGAGAGTTTAGCAATGTTCTGTTGTTGGATTATAAATTCCGCGCTACAACATGCATAAGGTGGCAGCCTTGAGGTTTACTGCCGTAAAGATGACAAGAGTGAGGTTAACAATGTTCCGTTGTTGGATTTTAAATTCCGCGCTATAACATGCATGAGGTGGCAGCCTTGAGGTTTACCGCCGTAAAGATGGCAGCAGTGAGGTTAGCGACGCTCTATTGTCCTTCAAAGTGAGGTTAGGGTTCGTCAAGAAGACACCAGTCAAAAAAGCGCGTGGCTATGTTTACCAAACAAGAGCACGTGGTCGTGACGTCACGGTCACGTAATCAATCCTTAGCTCGACGTCGTTAGGAGCAGCATTAGGATTAGCTATGCTTAAAAGTCTTGGGAACAGAGCAGCAGTATAAATTGCCATGTTTCAAAGCGTGTACACATCACCTATCGATTTTACATGCATCGACCATCGAACTAAACTTCTTCCGCTAGATTGTGCTGCTATCTTAGCATAACCTATACGCATGAACTTAAAGTACAAAGAATAGCTATGTCTCAAAGCGTGTACACATTACCTATCGATTTTGCAAGCATCGACTTTCGTACTAAACTTCTTCCGCTAGATTGTGCTGCTATCTTAGCATAACCTATACGCATGACCTTAAAGTACAAAGAATAGCTATGTTTCAAAGCGTGTACACATTACCTATCGACTTTGCATGCAACAAATATCGTACTAAACTTCTTCCGCTAGGTTGTGCTGCTATCTTAGCATAACTTATACACATGAACTTAAAGTACAAAGAATAGCCATGTTTCAAAGCTTGTACACATTACTTATTGATTTTGCATTCATCGAATCTCGTACTGAACTTCTTCCGCTAGATTGTGCTGCTATCTTAGCATAACCTATACCCATGAACTTAAAGTACAACGAATCGTCATGTTTCAAAGCGTGTACACATCAACTATCGAATTTGCATGTATCGACTCTCGTACTAAACTTCTGCAGGTAGATTGTGCTGCTATATTAGCATAACTAAGACGCATGAACTTAAAGTACAAAGAATAGCCATGTTTCAAAGCGTGTACACATTACCTAACGACTTTACATGCAACAAATATCGTACTAAACTTCTTCCGCTAGGTTGTGCTGCTATCTTAGCATAACTTATACACATGAACTTAAAGTACAAAGAATAGCCATGCTTCAAAGCGTGTACAACTTTTGCATTTATCGAATCTCGTACTGAAATTCTTCCGCTAGATTGTGCTGGTATCTTAGCATAACTTATACACAGGAACTTAAAGTACAATGAATAGTCATGTTTCAAAGCGTGTACACATCAACTATCGATTTTGCATGTATTGACTCTCGTACTAAACTCCTTCCGCTAGATTGTGCTGCTATCTTAGCATAACCTACACGAATGACCTTAAGGAAAAAAGGAAATGCCATGTTTCAAAGTGTGTACACATCACCTATCGATTTTGCATGCAACAAATATCGTACTAAACTTCTTCCCCTAGATTGTGCTGCTATCTTAGCATAACATATACACATGAACTTAAAGTACGAAGAATAGCCATGTTTCAAAGTGTGTACACATTACTTATTGATTTTGCATGCATCAAATATCGTGCTAAATTTCTTCCGCTAGATTGTGCTGCTATCTTAGCATAACCTATACACATGAACTTAAAGTACAATGAATAGTCTTGTTTCAAAGCGTGTACGCATCAACTATCGATTTTGCATGTATCGACTCTCGTACAAATCTTCTTCAGGTAGATTGTGCTGCTATCTTAGCATAACCTGTACGCATGAATTTAAAGTACAAAGAATAGCCTTGTTTCAAAGCGTGTACACATTACCTAATGATTTTGCACGAAAGGACTATCATACTAAACTTTTTCCGCTAGATTATGCTAAAATCGTGTAAGTGTGCTGCTATCTTAGCAAAACCTATCGATTTTACATGCATCGACTATCGTACTTCCGCTAGAGCATGTAGCAATCGATTTTGTGTATCCCTAACCCATGTGCACGAACTTAAAGCACAAAGAAGAGCTATGTTCTAAAGCGTGTACACATCACCTATCGATAATGTATGTATCGAATATCGTACTAAACTTCTCCTGCCAGAGCGTACGACTATCGCTTGTGTGTGCACGAACTTAAAGCATAAAGAATAGCAATGTATAAAAATCTTGTAAACAAAGCAGCAGCATTAAGTATAGCCATGTTCAAATGCGTGTACACATCATGTATCCATGATGCACGCAGTACTAAACTTATTCCATTAGAATGTACAAAGTTCGCATGTGTTTGTGCTGCTACCTTAGCATAGCCTATGTGCATGAACTTAAAGCATAAAGAATAGTTATGTGTAAAAAATCTTGTGAACATAGCAGAATGTTTACTACGTAGGTGTAGACATTGAACTTTGCATGCTGAGGCAGCATACTACACGACCGTGTCGTCACGACCACGTGCTCTTGTTTGGTAAACATAGCCACGCGCTTTTTGTCAGCTGTCTTCTTGACGAACCCTAACCTCACTTTGAAGGACATTAGAGCGTCGCCAACCTCACTGCTGCCATCTTTACGGCGGTAAACCTCAAGGCTGCCACCTTATGCATGTTATAGCGCGGAATTTAAAATCCAACAACGGAACATTGTTAACCTCACTCTTGTCATCTTTACGGCAGTAAACCTCAAGGCTGCCACCTTATGCATGTTGTAGCGCGGAATTTATAATCCTACAACAGAACATTGCTAAACTCTCTGCTATCATCTTGAAAAGGTCTGTGTTCCAAACACTAGTTCGAAAAACGTAACTCATCGCACCTCGGGGATTTTCCATTCCTTGTTCTGAACATGAAACTATTTACAAATAAAGATTAATTTTCTACACTTAACAAAGTACAAGCGTTCTTGCTGATAGCGATCGATGAGGTTGTTGCTCCTTTAGCCCTTTAGCCCATTACCCCATTTGCCCATTAGCCCTTTAGCCCATTAGCCCATTAGCCCCTTAGCCCTACAAGGAATGTGCGGTAAACTGATCTTCTTAGAACAAAGATACCCCCTGACATGTTCTAAACTCATGTTGTATCGAGTACAGTGTTCGGTTCTACTTATTTAGTGTTCTAAATACTTCAATCAATGTTCCGATCACATGATAAAGTTAACGGCATAGAGTGCAGTTTTCGATTCCAGCCTTGTTACGTTTCTTCTGTGATTTGCAAGTCTAAACATGCTTAATGACGTCATCACTGCAGGACGTGCTTACTCTAGCTATTCCGATGCAGGTTTAAACTTGTTCCATAGAGCTATGCCTTGACATAAGAGGAGGCCTTAACAGCTTATGTATAGCCGCTATTGTCTAAAGATAGCCGCTGTGAAGAAAAAGCACGTCGAATTTTTCAAATTACCCACCACCACATTTCAAAGGTATGAGGTTTAGTGCTGTAAAAATACCTGCACGATGCAAAGCTAGCTTTCTTCATCAGAGCAGCCACCATCTTTTGTAAGCACATCTAGGCCGTATCATAAGCAGCTGTGTATAGTCATCGTCTTGTCGCTGCTACCTCCCGCAAGCACCCCTAGGGCGTCTCATAAGAGCAGCAGCCATCTTGTGCAAGCGCTCTTAAGCTGTCTCATAAGAAGCTATGTATAGCCGCCATCTTGTAGAAATAGATAGCTGCCAATGCCAAAGGGCCTAAGTAGTAATCGAACCGTCGATCTCATCATTAGACTATGTTTTTCTTATGCTATCATGTTCCTGATACTGCAAACTTAGGTATCAGGTGGAAAAATTTTGTCCGATTTCGAGATATTTTATATTTTGCATTTAAGCCCCAAATGTAATGAATCGAACCTGCACGGTACGTTATACTCTCTACCATACCTAGACCTGATCATGTTACGAAGACTTGCTTCATTACAAGCTGAAACAGAGCTAATGCCAAAGGGCCTAAGTTAGAACCGAACCGTTGATCTCATCATTAAACTATGTTTTTCTTCTTCCCCATACTGCGAACCGAGGTACTGGGTAGAAAAATTTTGTCCGTTTTGCTCTACGATGCACCGTTTTCGAGATATTTAACATTATGCATTTAAGCCCCAAATTTAATGAATCGAACTAGCACGACACGTTAGCCTCTAAGCTAGCTTTCTTCATAAGAGCAGCAGCCATCTTGCGCAAGCACCCTTAAGGCGTCTCATAAGGAGTCGTGTATAGCCGCCATCTTGTGTCCGCCATCTTGCGCAAGCATCCTTAGGGCATCTCTAGCCATCTTGTGCAAGGACCCTTAAGCCGCCTCATAAGAGCAACGCCATCTTGCGCAAGCATCTCTAGGGCGTCTCAAAAGGAGCCTTGTATAACCGCTATCTTGCGCAAGCATCCCAAGGGCATCTCATAAGAACCTATGTATAGCGGCCATCTTGCATAAGCACCTTTAAGGAGTCATGTATAGCCACCATCTTGTGCAATTAGCGTCGAGAGATAGCTGATGTAGAATTTTTCTTCTTAAATTATCCGCCACCATATTTCAAAGGTATGTACCTAAAGAGTGTAGCACTGAGCTCTATAGATTAAAGATGGCGGATGAGAGCTGACTAAAAGCGCGTGAGTTTGTTTACTAAACAAGAGCACGTGGAATTTTTCATTTTGCCGCCACCACATTTCAAAGGTATCTAGCTAAAGATGGCAGCACGGTGCTCTCTTGATTAAAGATGGTGGATACAGCTAACAGAACTTTTCAAATTGCCCGCTACTACAGAGAGCAGCACGGTGCTCTGTGGATTAAAGATGGCGGATGACAGGTGATGAAATTGCATGCATGATAGCAGCACAGTGCTCTATTGATTAAAGATGGTGGATGACAGCTGTCAAAAAAAGCACGAGGCTTTGTTTACTAAACAAGAGCACATAGAATTTGCCGCCACCACATTTCAAAGGTATCTAGCTAAAGATGGCAGCACGGTGCTCTCTTGAATAAAGATGGCGGATGACAGCTAACAGAACTTTTCAATTTGCCCGCTACTACATAGAGGGCAGCACGGTGCTCTGTAGATTAAAGATGGCGGATGACAGCTGACGAAATTGCCCGCATGATAGCAGCACAGTGCTCTATTGATTAAAGATGGTGGATGACAGCTGTAAAAAGCACGTGGCTTTGTTTCCAAACAAGAGCACATAGAATTTTTCAAATTGCCGCCACCACATTCCAAAGGTAACTAGCTAAAGAGCGCAGCACTGAGGTTTGTGATGCAAGATGGCGGATGACAGCTGTCAGAAAAAAGCACGTGAGTTTGTAAAGCACGTGGAATTTGCTACCAACACAAAGAGGGTAGCACGGTGCCCTCTTGATTAAAGATGGCTGCTGTCACGTGGAATTGCATGCCACCACAGGTATCTAGCTAAAGAGGGCAGCACGGTGCTCTCTGGATTAAAGATGGCTGCTATCAAAAAGCATTTTTCAAATTATCCGCCACCACATTTCAAAGGTAAGTAGCTAAAGAGGGCACCACTGTGCTCTATGGATTAAAGATGGTGGATGACAGCTGTCAAAAATGCACGTGGATTTGTTTACCGAATCAAATCTCGCGCTAGTAAGTTTAAGATGGTAGCACTAAGGTTTAGGCCCGTTAAGATGGCAGCACTGCGGATGACAGCTGTGACGTACCACATTTCAAAGGTAAGTAGCTAAAGAGGGCAGCACTGTGCTCTGTTGATTAAAGATGGCGGATGACAGGTGTCAAAAAAAGCACGTGGCTTTGTTTCCAAACAAGAGCACATAGAATTTTTCAAATTGCCGCCACCACATTTCAAAGGTATCTAGCTAAAGAGTGCAGCACTGTGCTCTGTTGATTAAAGATGGCGGATGACGGCTGTCAAAAAGCGCGTGAGTTTGTTTCCAAACAAGAGCATGTAGAATTTGCCGCCTCCACATAGAGGGCAGCACGGTGCTTTCTTGATTAAAGATGGCTGCTGTCATGTGGAATTGCCTGCCACCACATTTCAAAGGTATCTAGCTGAAGAGGGCAGCACGGTACTCAAAGATGGCTGCTGTCAAAAAGCATTTTTCAAATTATCCGCCACCACATTTCAAAGGTAAGTAGCTAAAGAGGGCAGCACTGTGCTCTATAGATTAAAGATGGCGGATGACAGCAGTCAAAAAAGCACGTGGATTTGTTTATCTCGCGCTAGTGAGGTTAAGTTGGTAGCACTAAGGTTTAGGCCCGCCAAGATGGCAGCGCTGCGGATGACAGGTGACGAATTTACAGCTACTGCGATAAAGAGGGCAGCACAGTGCTCTGTGGTTTAAAGATGGCGGATGACAATTGTCAAAAAAGCACGTGGCTTTGTTTATTTCACGCTAGTGAGGTTAAGTTGTTAGCACTAAGGTTTAGGCCCGCCAAGATGGCAGCACTGCCGATGACAGGTGACGAATTTTACATCTACTACGATAAAGAGGGCAGCACAGTGCTCTGTGGTTTAAAGATGGCGGATGACAGCTGTCAAAAGAGCACGTGGCTGTCAAAAAGCACGTGGCTTTGTTTACCACACGCTAGTTAGGTTAAGTTGGTACTACTGAGGTTTAGGCCCGTCAAGATGGCAGTACTGAGGTTAGCGATGCGTTGTTGTCTGTCAAAAAGCACGTGGCTGTCAAAAAACACGTGGATTTGTTTATCTCGCGCTAGTTAGGTTAAGTTGATACTACTGAGGTTTAGGCCCGTCAAGATGGCAGTACTGAGGTTAGCGATGCGTTGTTGTCTGTCAAAAAACACGTGGCTTTGTTTACCTCGCACTAGTTATGTTAAGTTGGCACTACTGAGGTTTAGGCCCGTCAAGATGGCAGCAGTGAGGTTAGCGATGCGTTGTTGTCGATGACAGCTGTCAAAAAGCACGTGGCTTTGTTTACAAATTCAAATCTCACGCCCAAATTCAAAATTTCCCGCCAAAAATTCAAATTTCCCGCCAGAATTCAAATTTCCCGCGGGAGGAGGCCGCAGAATCCCTGTATTTCCACTACTAGAATCTCTTTGTCGTTTCCTTCCGTTAACATTTAGCGTATCTTGGGTTAAGAACCCGGGGACGGTATTGTACCATCCCGTGTTGGTCTCATCTCAACAAAGGTGGAGGCGATGACATAATTCATGTGTTCGCGCCCACCTTGCCAACAGGTTAATGGTCTCTACAATATGTGATCGTGGTGTTGTCACGAGGGTCATGTTTTAATCCTCGGCAATCAACGGTTCAACCACCCAAGTGGATGGGTGTCAAATTGATTATGTAAATTTTCAGTAATGATTTGCCAAATATAAGCAAAATAAGGGTCAACAAAATCCTTGTGTGTGTTCCAGTTTATCTTTAAATAAAATGCTTCTTAAGCATTTGCAAGGAAACAGTTCCAAGTTCTTGTTTTTGTAGATTAGTAAACACTTGGTGACCGTTTAAAATATCCGTCCCCTTTCCTATGACGGAGCCTCCAATTTTTGCCTTTGATCTATTTTAATGTATTTGTGTTTGTTTTTATGATGAGCCTTAAAGTTAATAATTTGAATGCCCCGTTAAACCCTGTAGTACTAATTAGATGGCGCCCATATTTTTAATTGGAGATTTCGTATCTTCATAGTTTTTGTTGTTGTTTATTATTCGCGTTAGATTCGAACCGTAGCACTCCTGAGATAAATGCTGGTTGGGGCTCAGGCTTTGAAAAGGTGCAGTATATTCGTCAAGACCACGTCCCTGCATGTTTCCCCGCAACGCGATGGACTATCAAGGGTTATAAAAAGAAAATGCTGTATCTATTGAATATGGTTTTCTTCAATTCATACGTTGAGTTCATGAAGGTTACTGGCAGGCGGCTGCATTATACAGGCTTTCTCACAGCATTTGCCGAGCGATTGTTGCACAGTGTGTTGCTCTCCCAACTAGGACAACAAAGGGAAGGACGTCCAGTCAAGACAGCCACCTGCAGCTTCAGGCAAATGTATGGGGATATTTTCCATTGCCTACTCCAGGCGCTGCAAAGTTTGCAAGGGTCATAAAATAAGGTCTGAATTGAGGTGGCTATGCGAAAATAGTGGTGTTCCATTCCATCTGGACAGCTGTTTCAAAAAAGATCACATGATGATCGATTAGGCATTGATCTGTGATGTATATAGCTTTGAATAAAGCCATTTTTGACCAATCCTCCATAAACAAAATTAAATCATAATTTTCGAAAATTAATAGTTTTCTGTCCCTGTAGGTATTATTAGTCAGGTTACAATGGGTTAATTTAAGTATATTTTCAGAATTTTCCTGGTTTGAACCACACAAAACCATATATGGAAGAATGGCTGAAAGAGAAGTGCAAAGATGTTCAAGGCTTTATAGCCCTAGGAAAGGTAGAAACTGGATGCAGGAAAATCAAGGAATCCTTTTGAGAAAGGGAAACTAGGTAAGAAAGAGTAGTGATGGGTGATACGATAGTGCTGATGGATTACATATGGAGGAACATAGTCAACAGCTTGCAGATAATCTTATTAAGTTGCAGTCCAACGATTGGGCTCATTGCATATATGCGTCTTTCCCACCGCATCCAAGCAAATCTCCTCAAGAAGAGCTCAGAGGGAGAAAACTTCTAGGGAAAAAAAAAGACAAAGCACAAATATGGCACGAACATATCCAACAGCAGTATCAAGGTAAAGAAGTAGATGCCAGGGTTCTTGAACAATAAGAGGCTTTTGATGCTGATCAAATGGAAATCCCTATTTTGAGGTCAGAATTCGAGAAAGTTTTGAAAGACCTAAGTATAGACAATGAACCAGGAATTGATGACATGCCCTCAAAATTACTGACCGCCGTAAGAGAAACCAGCATGGAGAGGTTATTCCGTTTAGTGTATAAGAAGCATGAAAAAGGAGAAATGCCATACAATTTTTGGCAGAATGGTGTAATATCTATTTCCATGAAAGCCGGTGCTGAAGGGTGTGCAAAGTATTGCACCATTAGCTTAGTATGGAAAGACAAATTGATGAAGAGAAACCCACATCTTTTTCAAAACCTAAAGAATGAATTCAGCTTCCGGACATGCTGTGCAAAATAAAAGACGTTTACTTGTAAATTATGCATTTATCTAATCATTAAAAGTATATTTAGTAAATATGAGATGTACCTTAAGAATAGACAGCAGGACACTCATATATTCCCTGAACAACAAATAAAAGTAGAGTTATGTAACCAGTCAAATTCAGACGACTGCTAAAGGTTTAACTGTAATCACTATATAGTTATCTGCAACGATACTTACGCATGAATTATTTGAAGTTTCCTCAAAGCATATTGGTTCCTCTTTGATCTTTATATCCAAGTCCATTTTAAATAGAGTGAGAAGGTTTAGATGGTTTCGCGATGTAGATTACGTCCACAGATCTTGCCCTGAAACATGAGCAACATACACTCTTATTGCCTGTTTGTAGTAAAACCTGTAGTTTAAGGTGACTGTTGATATTGTACTCATAGGCACAGGACCTCCAGTTTTACCTGGAAACTGAACCTCAGAGATAAACATTTTCACTGAAAGAACATCCCACACCCACAGGTTGGGATTAATTTGCACACCCCAGTTAAAAGCCCATGACTATGCACCTTACACATCACCCACTATTCTGGGGGCCTAATGACTGGTGTAATGTACCTCCCCATATAACCCTATCCTGTGCTATGTTGTATATTTTGTCCTCTATATCCCAACTGACCTTTTGTTCTTAACAATTCGTTTTACATCACACTGACACAGACAGGACTTAAGGTGTTGTGGCTAGGAACAGGAAGGAAGTGACAGTGGCCTAGTGTATGGTACAGTCCCAGAATTTGCCTGGTATGAAAATGGGAAAGCACAGAAAACTGTTTTCAGGGCTGCCAGGACCGCTTCCTTACCACTACCAGTCCTTTCTTATCCCATCATTACCCTAAGTCCTATGTGTGTTGGTGCAACATAAATACAATTGTAAAAATAAAATTCTACAATCAAACTTTCAATTAACTAATCATTTCTTTCTCAACTTGCAGAGCAAATGATCTGACTGTGAAGACACAACGTCCCCACCCTTTCACTCTACTAGCTCTATTGACTATGTACATTCTGTACTGTCCTTACACTAGAGTCCAACGGTAATTCAGCTTCAATATAATTTTGAAAGTAACTATCAGGAATTTCTTGATATAGTGCATTCATTTTTCATACCAATTAGCAAACATTCTTGTTTGTGGTAGTTGTTTAAAGGAGCCAGCATCTATGGTCACCGATCGCAAACATTCAGATAGTACACGGAGAGCCCAGCCTTTTCCTTTACACTTATAAATTATGTAAATCATCCTGGATAACAATGACAACTGTGTGCAAGCCCTGTGCTTTATGTACTTTAAAAGCCAGTTTCTTACACAGATATAGCCATAATTCTTCTCTCAACGCACAGTCCTCACCTGGGCCAGCAGCCTCTTTAAGAGCTACCATACAATATGTTACATTCAGTAGCAGTTTAGCCCAATTCCTCATTATTCAAACAAATGATTTCATAGAGGATAGCCAGGTACTCATAGGCAACTTTATCCCCGAAGTTGCAACCATTACTGACTATGTTACAATATATACTGTATATTTGTTACAAAAAACAGTTCCAAACTGGCTATGAACTACTTTGTTACAGCAAACAGTTCCCAACAGGTTATAAGGTCCTTCGTTACAACAAACTCTTCCAAACTGGATTTGAACTCCTTCAAAATTATCTTAATGAACGTATACGAGTCAGAATGCTTCCTCAATTGTTTGTTTGTTAATAATATTTTGTTGGAATAAGCAAATGGCAATTGTGAAATGTGTCAAAGCCCTCTACGAATTCTTACAAAACTTTTACTGATGGATGATGAAAGACCTCACTATTCCAATGAGAAGTACTCTTTTGAAGTCGCACCACTTACTGGCAAATTGAATGTGGATGTATAAAACATGCAGTCCCTGGTATTGAATGAGGACTGCAGGCACTGAATGTAGTTGAATGTGGTTAGAATTGCATGAATTCAGAAACACAATTCAGAACCAGTTCTGAATCTCTGTTGGAACAACATGTATTCTACTGCACATGAGCAGGCTATTCAAAATCAATTTGGTACCATGTTGGAACAAACTTCCATATATTATCACTAGAGATGGGAATTTGCCTATTTGCTTATTTTATCCCTGTGTTCAGATATGTAGACTTTTGAGATAGAAATTCATTTTAGGGTCTTAATAGCTATATTTATTGATTTTATTGTGCCTATAAATGCCTATTTCAGGGGTTTGTGCCTATTTTGATTATAATTGCCTAGTTGATGCCCTTTGACTGTACTTTAAAAAAGCCAATTTTCTTCCAGTGCATTATATTGTAGCTAGTGTGCTCGATAGAATTATCTTCTCTTTTTTCAATATCTGTTTACCTCACGAACAAAAATGGCCATTCTCAGAAGTCACCAGAAATAATTCTAGGGAGATTTCCATCAGGAGAAGCAAGGAACAATTTGACCTCAAAGCCTTCAACCCCTCCCACCTCCTAAGACATATGCGAGAACCAGTCAACTTCGAACTATTTTGCACAACCCATATGCCCTGTACCTTTCTTTCGATGAAAACTGTTGTGCGCGTACGCTTTACGTTGAGAACGTGTTGTGATTTATATTGAAGTGGAAAAAAAAGAGTGTGTTTGCGGCAATGGCCAAAGAAAAATCGTCGAAGTCCTACTGGCTAAAGCAGTGGATCACAGGGGATCCCAATTTTACTACGGATGGAAGGGTAGTCTGTCAAGCTTGCTGTAAGGAGGTAAGTTCATCTGTTCCTTTTATCTTTGTTGTGCGTCCAGCTCTATGGCTAAATAGTTAGCGTGCTGGCCTTTGGTCACAGGGGTCCCGGGTTCCATTCCCAGCAGGGTCGGGAATTTTAACTATCAGTGGTTAATTTCGCTGGCTCGGGGGCTGGGTGTATGTGTCGTCTTCATCATTATTTAATCCGCATCAAAACGCGCAGGTCGCCTACGGGCGTCAACTCAAAAGACCTGCACATGGCGAGCCGAACATGCCCTTGGACACTCCCGGTACTAAAAGCCATACGCCATTTCATTTCGTTTCATCTTCTTTGTGATTGAGAACTATGATCGCATTTCATTGTAGCACATATAGGCCCAGTTGTTTTGTGGCAATGCTGTATTAGTCATAACTTTCAATAATTTATATTGCTAAAATGTAAATAATAATTAAATTATTGAACAAGGAGTTACAACGCTGCTGGTCTCTTGTCCCAGGATGGATGAAAATTAAATCGGTATTTTGAACTGTGATTCATTTCCTCTGAAAATAGGGATTTACAACTGAAATGCAATTTTTAAAAATCCCTTAAAAAATTGTGAGTTCTATTACACTTCCGCTAAGACTTAGAGAAACGGAGGTTGCAGATCCAATGTATCCCGGCTAGGACGATGCCACAGCGTGTTTTACAAGATTGCCAAGACTATCTTTACAAGACGAGGCCAGCGAAAAACCGTTGGTCTGGATTGGTGAGTTCCGGTTAGTAACCGTTGTGCATAGGGGGCTGGAGGGGGAAACAAAGAGAGTCTGTGGGGCGTAAGTAGCCAGATTAACAAACCTCTAGCATCCCCTCTAGAGTCTTGCTAAATTGTGACAAAAATAAGGTTATCTTATGGCGACGATGGGATAGGAAAGGGCTAGGAGTGGGAAGGAAACAGCCGTGGCCTGAGTTAAGGTACAGCCCCAGCATTTACCTGGTGTGAAAATGGGAAACCACGCAAAACCATCTTCAGGGCTGCCGACAGTGGGAATCAAACCCACTATCTCCCGGATGCAAGCTCACAGCTGCGCGCCCCTAACCGCACGGCCAACTCGCCCGGTAAAATAAGGTTATGGGCGCATGTCACAACAATTTCAAATTATGCGGTTTTTAATTTTCAGCGAGTGTGGCGGCCTTGTGGGCACACACTATGCAGGATCCATTGCAGGCAACAGAAAATAATCTTCATGACAGCTGACCCGGCTGACCAAAGCCGGGGAATTGAAACAAATAAATTGTTCACTAGCCTGACATTTATAGTGCCTCCGTTTTCATTTTTCTGTATAAGTATGAATACTGCTAGGGCCAGCTTGGTGGGTCCTTGGCAAGCATAAAGAACGGATCTCTCCTCTACGCTACTGCGGTATCCTTTCAAGTCTTTTTTATTATATTTTTCACCCGGTGAACTCGACACGATACTGCCAAATTACAACTGAAAATCCATATTTCCATATAAATTACTAATTCCCTTGTTCCTACTTTCAAGTTTTGTACTTCTAGATAGGTACATGATTTCTAATAGTCTTTTTTTTATTTTTATGAAACAAATGCATGATATATAGTCTACTAATCATTACTGCCAATTAGCCCAACTGTAGAAATTTAAGATATAGGGACAATGTAATTTATGTCAATTTTATTAATTTTCAGATCAAATGTGAGAAAAATACCACATAGATCAATTTAGAAATACTGCGATGTATCTGATACGAGTACAGAAATCTGTATCAACGCACCTGTCTACCAGTCCACTTCGGGCAGCGACCAACAACCACTTTCTTCAGACCTATGCACTGCAATGTCGGGAGCTAATATGCCCCTGCATAAACCGGAGCATCTTCACGCTGCCGGGAGCAAACACCAAGTTGGAGAAGAGTGGCATGCCCTGGTGTAGTCATTTAGGATTGTGCATGAAGTCGGGGAAGTTTTGACCAAACATCTTGGAAGGCAGCCGCTATCAGCGAAATAAAACCAGATGAAGTGACTTCATTGAAGTGTTGTCTAATCACTTCATGTGATGTTGACAGATCTTTCTCACGGTACGAGAAGAGAACAAGACTGTTACCGGAAAACATCGAAACGTTGCTTGTAAATTCCGTTAATAATAACTGAATGTGTTATTAAATTATAAGTAATTTTTTCATGCCTATTTTGTTGTCTATTTTACACGTTAGTGCCTATTGTGGCTAATTTAAGAGCCTATATGCCTGCCTATTTTTACTGTTTTAGTGCCTATAACTCTCGTCTCTTATCACTAAGAACGACAGCTGGGCAATTTTTAATGTAGCCAGCCAACATTCGGCTGAAAAACAGAATTATCTACCGCTGTTATTTTGTGTTTAAATACGAACTGAACAATAAAGCTTACCTTATTTCCTATGACGCACCGTGCGATATTAGTAAACGTAAGAAACTACAATTATCTGATGAAGAAAATCTTCAGGGAAACAGCACATTCCACTGAACAAACCTCGATAAGATGTCGCAGTGCGTCCGAAATGCGCAATACAAAACACATGAATACAGACATTAAATAACAACAACCCAACCACTTCGAAAGTAAACCGGAAATAGCTAATAGCGCTTCTAACAACTTTATAACCAGTGCGTTGTTCCTCGACTGTATACATACACACCCGGTATAATTCACTTATCTCCAGCTAACTACTGTACAAGGATAGAAGTCATAAAGTCATCTGGGATCACCAAGACGAACCATTACACTCAGACCACACAACAGAAAATACATGGCGTGCGTAGGCCTACCGGTACCGGGAGGCGGAGACCGATGGGAATCAGAAGCGTAAACTGACAATTACAACTATGTTCATGAGCTATTTAGCCTACAAGTTTGCCATTACACATCCTTATTGTTTTAAATCTTGTGTTAGCAACTTCGATATGTGGATATTATGATTGATGGTCTTTGAAAGACTTATATCTTCCCTCCATCTAATGGCAGACTCGCGAACTATGCGTCGCATTACTGCGTAGTTGCATGTCGGAAGCCTATTTGTTATTTTTATGTGACACTTCTCAAATTCGTGTCCATTGCTTCGCCCTAAAGTTTGATGTCATTATCAATATCTTCACGTTTCACATCATGCACTGCTTCGTCCGCCTCTGTGGTGCAATTGGTTGCCACCCCCGGAACGGGATATATTCAGCCTTGGGGAGTCATTTGAATAGAGAGGATTCGATTAACACATCAGCCATTGTCGAAGTGGTTTTCCGTGCTTTCCGCACTTCGCCTCCAGGTCGCGGCCACTTCCTTGCTAACTATGCCCCTGCTCAATTTAGCAGGTGAGTTCTTCACCTATCCATTCGTTAGCGCCTACTTCATTTAACTATTGGGGGGGGGGGGGGGGGGGGCATGATTAACATGAACATAAACTAGAGGTAGCATTGGCGCCACCGTCTACGAGAGAATCACTGTAGCAAGCGGATCATGTTGAAATCGCAGCTGTTTGGCAAAAAGCTAGCTCCGTTGTACTCATCAGTGAAAATAGCGGACTTTTAAAACTGTGTGGATATAGATAAGGTTTCAAATTATTTCATGTAAACATTCTCAGATACTACGATATAGTTGCGATGCTTCTTTCCAATAAAAAAAAGAAAGCACAAAAACCATTAATAGAGGGCTAAATGCGTGATAAAAGAAGACGGTGTTCAGGTGCAATTGAAAAAAAAAAAAAAAGATATGGCGTATGGCTTTTAGTACCGGGAGTGTACGAGGACAAGTTCGGCTCGCCAAATGCACGTCTTTGGATTTGACTCCGTAGGCGACCTGCGCGTCATGATGAGGATGAAGTCGTCATATCCACCCAGCCTCCGTCCAGCGAAATTAACCAATTATGGTTAAAATTCCCGACCCTGCCAGGAATCGAACCCGGGACCCCTGTGACCAATAAGTAACACAAAATCAATTTACTGTTCATATTAAGTCCAGTGGCGGCCGGTCAATACGTGCTACCGGGCTCCAGCACGTAGCTTGGATCTGTAAGGAATTAATTATTATCAGTACAATTATCCTGATGCCTTTTCTTTGTTTTGAATACGGTATGAACTTGTGTTTTGTGAAAATCAGGACGAGATCTGTCGAACACCTAGCTCTGTTCTCCCGGGGAGCTCCTCTCGTGCTCATGTGAAATGAGCTCTGGCCTGTAGCCTGGAGGAAGCAATACGCAGGCGCAGCCAAGCTTGCAACCCTCCCCGTAGCCGGTGGAGTATACCATCAACCGGGATCAACTTTCACTGATCCCGTCTATAGTTACTTGTCCTCCCGCAAGGGGGGTAGAAGTGCTCGATGCCTTCCTGTTACCCTGATGTTGAAAGTGATAAGCGATTCTGCCACTAGAGAGCAGCATCGTCTGGGCTCAAATGTACAGCATAACTGGGGGCAATCTATCGCAAACATAACGTTTTTATTAAGGTAACCAACCAATATCCATCTTCCTTTTGTGTCAAAAATAAGGAATTCGTACGTGAGTCAAAGAATCTTGGACTGACCCTAAATGTTATCACGCATTAGAAGGTAAATTATGCTGGTAATAGAGGAGGTCTCAACGATTCAGTTTGTTGGCAGCACTTTCAGTTGCTTTCTGCGGTGTTTGATCTCGCGGTTATATTGTTGGTGCGTGTTCTTCTATCACTGTGTTAGTGTTAAAGTTTATATGGAGATTTATCCAATTATTTATCCACTACAGTGTATATGAAGTGAAATTAAACTAGTGTTCTTAGTGAGGATCTATATTTCCAAGATCCTGTTTGCACTGAAGATTGAAAACAGCGTTTTTAGTGTTTTTTGTAGCACGTAGGACGATTTTTTCACGAGCCGCCACTGATTAAGTCTTCTAACAACATACGTTTAGAAGGAGGGAACATATATATCGCTTGTGTGTGTGTGTGTGTGTGTGTGTGTGTGTGTGTGTGTGTGTGTGTGTGTGTGTGTGTGTGTGTGTGTGTGTGTGTGCGTGTGTGTGTGTGTGTGTGTGTGTGTGTGTGTGTGTGTGTGTGTGTGTGTGTGTGTGTGTGTGTGTAAATGACCAGGACTTTGGTATAATTCTCTCCAACGACCTAAAATGTCCTCTCTCGTACGAAGCGGATAAGCGAGTTCTTAGGCCTAAAAATACTGGCGAGATTTTGAGGTAAAGTAGACAAAATATTATCATCGGCGATTTAGACCCTAGCATTCTGAGCCCAAGTTGTCAGGTTCGAGCCTGGCTCAGTCCATTAACCTCTTGTAGATAGATTTACCGGCAAGTGAAAGAACTCCCGTGGGAAGAAATTTAGACACCTCAGCCTCTCCGAAAACCGTGCAAGTACTTAGTGCGACGTAAAGCCATTATTATTATTATTATTATTATTATTATTATTATTATTATTATTATTATTATTATTATTATTACTATTGTCGATGTTTTCTAAATGTGATTACAAGTGGAAATATGACACTCGGTTGTGGTTTCACCCTATTATGGAGTTTTTATTTAGCTTTTCCTGAAATGTGTGATTTCCTTTAAGAATTTAATTTGTAAAATGATTTCCGTTAATGGAACGGAAGAGTGGTAAATTATGATTGAAGATAACTGGAAAAATACTTAAAATATTTTTCACAATTTGCCATACATCGCACCGACACAGTAGGCCTTATGACGATGGTGGGATAGGAAAGGACTAGGAGTGGAAAGGAAGCGCCCGTGGGGTTAATTAACGTACAGCTCCAGCATTTGCTTGGTGTGAAAACGGGCAACCATGGAAAACCATCTTCCGGTCTGCCGACAGTGAGGTTTGAACCCACTATCTCCCGAAAGCAAGCTTACAGCTGCGTGGCCCTAACCGCACGGCCAACTCGCCAAATCAAGAATTTATTATGCTTGTATATAGTCCTATAAGACATTTAAAGGAATAATAATATTGACGAAAGTAAATGACTCAGATGTTCACACGGTGTATCACATCTTGTCTCTAAATTGCAAAATCTGGTAAGGCATGAATGGGGACTGCTACACGTATTGTACCAAGGGGATGCAACAAACTGTACACAGAAAATATATTCAACAGCTTTTAAAAGGCCTTCTTTAAACACACACAAAAAAGCGAAAAACGGAGCATAACTCCAGGCTATCATGCGCATCACTTCTTATTTTCTTTTTGTACCAAATTGCTTTACGTCGCACCGATGACTATGGGACAGGAAAGGGCTAGGAGTGGGAAGGAAATTACTGTGGCCTTAATTAAGGTACAGCCCCAGCATTTGCTTGGTGTGAAAGTTGGAAACCCTCTTCAGGGCTACCGACAGTGGGGTTCAATCTCCTGAAAGCAAGTTGACAGCTACGTGACCTAAAGCTTGCAATCACTCGCTCGGTATCATGCACATGATTTGTTCGGATATTCCCTTGCAAGTGAAAGGAGAATGTCATCTCTTGTATTTCGTAAAACATTAATTTCAGTCTTCAAGGTAAGATCCAAAGTATCTTATTCACGCCGACAGAGGAATCAGTCGCGAAGTCAGCCCAAGTAGGGCAATTAACGTGCATGCACACGCACGGAAATGAATTTCAAGGAAAATGTCTGTGAAATAATATACCAATTCCCTTTATGAATCTCTGTATGCAGCCATAAGCTGCACAGGAGACTGGCATTTTCCTTCAGAGAAGTATATACTTCAGTCTATCGGGAAGCTCCAGTAGTGACAGTGCCAAACAATCTAGTTTTTGCCAAACAGAGCGCTCGTTCAACTTCGCATGCGACTGGAGCGCCAATGTTACCTCTAGTGTATTAACTCTATGAACATGAGCACAGGCAAGTGGAATGACGAATAACTATTAATGCACACATTCCTATAAAATAACAATTTTCACAAACTAAGAGAAAAGCAGACCAATAAAAGAACTTCTTCCTCAAATAGATTTTTTGAACGGAGTTTTCAATAATATTCACAAGTAAACAGGAAAATAGAACTTTGTTCATAAGTACATACAAACGATGTCCTATGTACGGAGCTATCAAAAATAATCATAAGTAAACAGGGTAAGTCTTGCTTCACAAATACATTTTGTGAATTTTTCCTTTCATGATATGAATTGTGCAAAGCTCTATCATCAGATGTTCTGTCGTAACCATCTCCATTGGGAAATGCAGTTCTCTGAAGGAACGCCCGCTTTCTGACCTCATTTCTCATAAAAGATCATCCGCCATCTTCTCTGGGTCTAACGCCTTAGCATTATCCTTGTGTACATGCAGATGGCTCAATGAATTCATTCTCTGCTGTCCATTAGTTGTACGCAAAGAAGTGTGAAGGACTTCTCAGCACTTGGCGTTGTCACGGGAAATGTCACCACTATTTTCTAAAAGTTTAACTGTTCTGGAAGCAAATCAATAAGATGAGGCACTTCTTTAAGTATCCTCTAACAATTATTTTTCCTGCGTTCGGCCATGACTCACGAAACATTCCTCTGTGAAGCGAAGGATGATTAGAATCTACATTATCTTGATGGAACTGTAAAAATGTGTCTTTGTTTGCATCACTACCAAATATAAACTATTTGACCTCAAGCAAGAAAATGTAAGATGTGTCAAAACGGGAAGCCTAACAAATAACAGTGTTGCCTATGATTACAAAGAATACACACCTGCATTTTGTTAAACTGAATCAAACTGCTCTGCTGAATTTTACAGAATCATCATACCGGTTGGGAATCCTCTTCTTTCTAGCAGAGTGAGTGAATGAAATTCTGCAACTTATATGTCCGTTCATAGATCTCGACACACACTTTCCTGTTTACACCCGTTCAAAATACTGTAAATTCTCGATTGATCTTACGACGAGGTTCGTGATTGTGAGACGCTTATAATAGAAGTTACTACCATTCCTAAATAAATGCGCTGAATATGCCTTGCTCGAATACCTTCAATTCTGACCGCGTTGTGTTAACTCACACTTACGAAATTTATATTTTCCTATAACTCGCAATTCTGCAACTCCTTTGACTGTACATGGATGACATGTTAATTGCACTGATTACTTCCACGGAGACTCCATGGAGTCCAGGAACATCATATGTATCTCTCGTAGAGTCGGTCAACTCAACACTCAACCAGCATTTCAAGGGATATACCCCACGCTCTTTGGCCCCAGGGGCTCTTAACTCGGGAGTGTGGTTTGCTGACAAAGGGGCACTTAGCTAAGTCCTGGATTTGCTTCCACATCTGCCAGGCTCCTCACTTTCATCTATCCAAACCGACCTCCCTTGGACAACGCTTGTTCTTTTCCGACCCCGACGGTATTAGGTTTCCGAAGCCTTGAGAGCCTTTAATTATCAGGCCCTTTGTGGTTTATGCCTTTCTTTAGCCGATAATTTCATTTTTCGAATTGTCGGACCCATTCCATTTTCCCTCTGATTAATATTGAAGATGGTTGCCTCGTCGCACTTCCTATTAATACAGTGGTCAACACCACCACCAGGCTCTTCCCAAACCCTTTAACGAGAATGTCCGGATATTTTGTACCAGGAACATTCCTTACAAGTTGAGGTTTCTGGACATCTCGCTGGTCGTTAACTACCTGCGAATGGCTTTCCCATAATCCCCGAACATTTATGCCTGGTCAATCCGTAGCACTTGACGTCAGATGATTCATATAAAAGGCAAGATGGGAATTTCTCCCTATTTGATAGTAATCTTACTGGCTTTACGTCCCACTAACAACTTTTACGGTTTTCGGAGACGCCGACGTGCCGGTATTTAGACCCCCAGGCGTTCCTTGACGTGCTAGTAAATCTACCGACACGAGGGTGACGTATTTGAGCACCTTCAAATACCACCTGACTGAGCCAGTATCGAATTTGCCAAGTTGGGGTCAGAAGGCCAGCGCCTCAACCGTCTGGGCGACTCAACCCGGCTAACTCTATGAATAATGAAGCTGCATGAGATCCTGCTTGAGAGCTCTCTCGTCACAGAACTTGACGAAGTCGCTCTTTATTTGGAGAGAAAGAGGCCAAGAAACAATAAATAACATCAAAATAAAAAACAACATATAGAACAATGAACAAATAAGAGCGTAACCCTGGCTTATTTAAAAGTGGACTAAATGGTTGTAAACTATACATACATATTTTGCCAGACCGAAACCAGGATAGCATATCGGTCATCATGCACTCAGAAAACGTCCTACATTTTCATATCCTAATACTCTATTTTAAAGTTATTAGCTGACACTTCGCAGACCATGTGTAACGTCCGCTGGTACGGAATGTCCCTGCTACGAATTGTCGGATATTCATTAGTGAGAGAACACTGGACTCTTTGGGACACACCCGTTCCATCAGCGCAGCTCAAGTCATCCCGCAGCAGACATGAGAGAATCAACTTGGTACTTTTTTTATCAAACCTCGTTACACTGTAATCCTCAACTCGGGGCTCCGAACTCCACGTTTAAGTGTAACAAGACAACATCTAAGAGAAGAATTCTTTTGGTGGCGGGAAAATTGGCACTTTGAGTTTTTAATAACATATTTGGGGGTCAGAAATCTCCTTCCCCAGATCCCGACGTCGTCCCCACTGTCCCCAGTTGTATCCCTGACAAGATATTTCACGCTCGAGGACACCGCCCTTGAGGCGGAAGAGGTGAGATCCCTGCTGAGTCCGGGGAGAAACGAACTATAGGCGGTAGACTGATTTAAAAAACTAAAATGTTGCTTCAATTCTTTTATAACTCCCCTCGTTTCCTTCTTCACGTTGTTTGTTCACAAGTCCTCCATTTTCATCGAGTATTTTCGGCAGAATGTTGTTATACCTATTCCCAAGAAAGCCGGTGCTGACAGGTGTGAAAACTACCGCACTATTAGTTTAGTATCTCATGCCTGCAAAATTTTAACACGTATTATTTACAGGAGAATGGAAAAACAAGTTGAAGCTGAGTTGGGGGAAGATCAATTTGGCTTCAGAAGAAATGTAGGAACACGTGAAGCAATCCTGACTTTACGTCTGATCTTAGAAGATCGAATCAAGAAGGACAAGCCCACGTACATGGCATTCGTAGATCTAGAACAGGCATTCGATAATGTTGATTGGACCAGGCTATTTATGATTCTGAAGATGATAGGAATCAGATACCGAGAACAAAGAATTATCTACAACCTGTATACAAATCAGTCTGCTGTGATAAGAATCGAGGGCTTTGAAAAAGAAGCAGCAATCCAGAAAGGAGTGAGGCAAGGCTGCAGTTTGTCCCCTCTCCTTTTCAATGTTTACATAGAACAGGCAGTAAAGAAAATCAAAGAGAAATTTGGAAAGGGAATCACAGTCCAAGGAGAGGAAATCAAAACCTTGAGATTTGCCGATGATATTGTTATTTTATCTCAGACTGCAGAAGATCTTGAGAAGTTGCTGAATGGTATGGATGAAGTCTTAGGTAAGGAGTACAGGATGAAAATAAATAAGTCCAAAACAAAAGTAATGGAGTGCAGTCGAACGAAGGCAGGTGATGTAGGAAATATTAGATTAGGAAACGAAGTCTTAAAGGAAGTAGATGAATATTGTTACTTGGGTAGTAAAATAACCAACGATGGCAGAAGTAAGGAGGACATAAAATGCAGACTAGCACAAGCAAGGAAGAGCTTTCTTAAGAAAAGAAATTTGCTCACTTCAAACATTGATATCGGAATTAGAAAGATGTTTTTGAAGACTTTTGTGTGGAGCGTGGCATTGTATGGAAGTGAAACATGGACGATAACTAGCTCAGAAAGAAAGAGAATAGAAGCTTTTGAAATGTGGTGTTACAGAAGAATGCTGAAGGTGAGATGGATAGATCGAATCACGAATGAAGAGATACTGAATCGAATTGGTGAGAGGAGATCGATTTGGCTAAATTTGATGAGAAGAAGAGATAGAATGGTAGGACACATCTTAAGACACCCAGGACTTGTTCAGTTGGTTTTTGAAGGAAGTGTAGGTGGCAAGAATGGTAGGGGTAGACCAAGGTATGAATATGACAAACAGATTAGAGCAGATGTAGGATGCAATAGTTACGTAGAAATGAAAAGGTTAGCACAGGATAGGGTGGCGTGGAGTGCTGCATCAAACCAGTCTATGGACTGATGACTCAACAACAACAATGTTGTGAAGGAGAATTTGTGAAATCTTGAACACTTCTTCCTTGTCAGGAACATCGTCGTGACTGCGTGATTTAGGTCACGTAGCCGGGAGATAGTGGGTTGGAACTCCACTGCTGGCAGAGCTGAAGATGGTTTTCGGTGGTTTCACATTTTCATACCCGGCAAATGCTGACGCTCTGTCTTAACGCCACGGTCGCTTCCTTCCTATTCCTAACCCTTCTTTATCCTATCGTCTCAATAAAACCTATATTCTCACATAACTCCAATACCATGCATCCATTATATCATTTCTCAGCCATGAGTTGAATCATGGCTGAGAAATGATATAATGGATGCATGGTATGTATTATGTATTTCTATCTTCAGAGGTAAGAATGACAATTCTAAGTACAGTAAAAGCGAGATAACAGCGTTACGTGAGTTCGCCTCTAGGGTGGGGAAAGATCGAGCGTTATATAAAGTAGAAGACTATGAAGCAGGAAACAGAATAATGGACCAGAACGCCTGCTCCTTCACTTCAGTTCCTCTTTTACGAAACCTTAATCAGATGATTTGCACGAACTGAAGCCAATGAAAGCAGCCGAGTTTCTTCATGAGATACCCAGTACTGCTGTGCCGATTTGGATCCCGTGGACTGAAAAGTAAAGGATATGAGATGGCGTTATATGCAGACATCTCGGGACGATCTTCAACAGAGATTTCGAAAGGAGACATTATGCTGATCGGAGCTGATGAAAATGAAACGACTTTACTGGCTACTGGGTGTTGTACAAGAGGTGCACCCTGGTAAGAATGGCGTCGTCAGGTTTGTCAAACAAACAACTGCTGCAGGTGATTCGGTGAGATCATTGCAAAGGCTATCCCTTAGAGGTGGCCTAATTGGATGAATATACTGCAATTGTGGACAGCAATCGGCCAGAATCTGTCCTGGAGTTGCAGCCAGAGAGGACGTCTCATAGACCTCCTCACGTTGTGGCATATCCACAGATGAAGTCTACAAGAAGGGGTATAAAAGTGAAAACACCAAAATATTTGTACTTGCACATAATACCAAGTAAATAAGCATCGTGTGCATGATCAGTGTCAAGTGAAAGAGATTTGAATATTTTTTATGTAAAGGTTAATGATTATATTATTTTCTTGCAATTTTATAAGTGTAAAGCTAAATTGCAATGTGGGGAGGCTGTTAGGGAAATGTTGATTTCTGCGCTATTTTTGCTGTCAGTAATTGGTATCATCAAGGCCCCCACACAGGTCTTATTTTGCAAAAGAAAACAGAAGAGAATCATGAATGCTTTTGTGTCAATTTGCTTTAATGGGGGTAGGTTTTATTAAAATAATGTTAGACAACATTCCTATGTAAAGATTTTATAGATAAAGCTTTCCATAATATTTATGACAAGTGCGTAACAAGGTTAGTGAAAGGGAGATAAGGGAAGAGGAATTTAGTTCTATAGGTGTGAGGAAAATAAACGGAGACCAGGAGTGGAGGGAACATAATTGTAGGTTTGAGACTCTCGTCGTGGCTGATTCAATTAATTGTCAGGCATGTGGGGAAACTACTCACATGTGGAGGAAAGAGAACCGGGGTGGAGTGTTATCCAAAAAAAAGGTTAAGGAATATGTTGACGAATACTGAAGGAAGGGAGGATGGTAAGTAAAAATGGTTATTTTTCATGTTGATACCAAGAATGTAAGGCAAGAAGAAATTGGTTCTAGCATAGTTCGAGATGTTTGGAACCTAGTTACGGCAGCACGGAGGACGGAAGCAGAGATTGTTATCAATGGAGGTCTGCGTAGGGGGTATACTGGGGGGAGCGTAATTGGGGATATAAATGAGACTATGGAATGGGATGTTGGAAACTGGGAGTGAGACTTGTAAATCGTAATGGGTGAGTAGGAGATAGGGATCTACACTCAGAAGGCCTTCAATTGAATCGCACTGGTACATTTAAGTTAGGAGGTTTGTTTGGAAGAGTTATACGGAGATACATTCAGGGAAACGGGGTGGACCAGGTAGCGGTGATGACAGCATAGGAAACAAAGTCGATTAAGGATGACATAAAATTGTTAGTGTTAAACTGTAGAAGTATTGTAAAGAAAGGAATAGAATTAAGTAATTTGATAGGTACATATTTACCAGATATTGCAATAGAAATTGAATCAAGGCTGAGAAGTGATATTATGGATGCGGACATTTTCTCACAGAACTGTAGTATTTATCGTAGGCAGGTTAGGAACTATCAAACGGGGAGTATTTGTACTTGTGAAAGAAGAATGTTAAGCTACGAAAACGTTACGGATGAGGAACATGAAATTCTGGGTGTAGGACTCATTTCTAAAGACAAAACACAACTTAATATTTTCGGGGTGAACAGACGTGGCAAGGCTGGCAATGACGATGATGCACAATTATTTGATAAGGAAATCTGCAGTTTGGGGAACGATTCAGAGAGGAACGTCATTATGGCGTGGGATCTGAACTTACCAAATGTTAACTGGGAAGGGAATGCGAATGACAGATTGCATGACTAATGAAAGGTGAATAAGTTGTCATGGGAAGGACAGCTGAATCAGAAAATGGTGGAACCAACCAGAGGGAAAAATATTCTAGCCGTGGTGCTGTAAAACAAATGAATACTATAGGGAAACTGAAGTGATAGATTTATAAGCGAAATGAAGCTGTCTTTGTCAGGGCTAAAAGTGTTAGAAAGGAATGCTGTAAAAGTAGCACTATTGTGCAATATCATATGGCTGATAAGAGAGGAGTGGGGAAATCTTTAAAAAAGCAATTATGATCAATTGAAAATGATAAGAAATATAAACAGTCTATGGGATGGGTTTAAAGCCATTTTGATAGGGACCTGTTGTATTATAACAGGGAAGTAAAGAAATTAAGATGGAAGTGCAGATTAGAAAGAAATAGAGTTAGGAATGGTTGCAGGTTTAAGGAGAGCTTAAAGAAACTCGCTAGGATATTGAACTCGGCGATAAAATCAGTTAAGGGTAACATGAGGGCAAACATAATTGGGAGCCACATGAATGTTAGGGAGCAATGGAAGGACATGTATAAATAGGGGATCATGAGGAGCAGTGAGACACATTTTTTTCTAAAATAAGAAAAGTATATGAATTTTATTTTCTGTAAAGAAATTTCATACATAATAACAACCCCTTATATTTTATTTAGGGAAATCACATTCAAAATACAAAATATATTATATGGTTAGTTATCTATGCATAGAAATGTCACAAAGTGAAGTTTGTCTCAGTGCTCCCCACAGCTAGGGGCACACTGAGAAATGAATTGGGTATCAGTGAGACAAACTAGTATTATTAGTTTACTGGACATTTATAAGGCTGAAATCAATTTCAAGTCTGTAATAAGACTGTTGCATTTTAGTATCACCACAGTGTTGTGGATTTGGTAGGATCAGATTAATATCACTGACAGGAACTGAAGAAATATCTGGAATATTTGGAAGAACATATTATCCTTTCAGTTCTGAAATCTTTCTCCGATAATGCACTTCCATATCATCTTCGTCAACTTTTCGCTTTGTGACAATTCCGATAAAGTACACGTTTCTTTTGTCATTTTGGAATCCAGTCAGTACATAATCACCAATAACAGGATCCCCGCCCAGTTATTCAAAACCTGATGGATCGACCTGTAGATCCAATGAATCATCTGAACTGTCAAGAACACCATCTCATCAGCTAATTCTTCTTCTGAACTGTCGCCATAAACAAAAAGTTTCTTCCTTGCAGCCTTCTTCCTTGGATTGACAGAAATATATTCCTTTGGCTTCTGCTTTGTTTTTGACAAATGCCTTGCCTGTATGATGTCCTTTTCAAGCGTGCCTGTTGGAATCATACTTCTACCCCGTTTCCTTCCCTTTTGTGTGTTCTTCCTTTCATCTGCTTTGGGGTAGCCTCTTATGTCCTCAGGTGTAACAAATGAGCTTGTGGATGGTTATAGTTCCCTGTATGGAGTAGTCGGGGCTCCTTGAAGATCACTGTTGGAATGAGGTGAGGACGAACATGCATTTGCAATAGATGTAGAAGGTACCGCAGCTTCCTGGGGCCTGTCAGTAACAGAGCTTGGAAGGAAGTATATGTCTGTGAATTTATTTCTATCAAATGGGAAAATTCCACATTTCTTGAATGCTGCCATGGTGTTTGATGTTGTAAGGGGTTTTTGGTGTGCGATACCCACACAAGAAGCAATTTTTTATATATATTGTCATTGGTTTCCCTGGGTGATGCATTAACCAAACGCGTCAATGGAAGCATCACATGCAAGATTATATGGCTTGAAAATGCCAACATCCATTGGCTGTAGTTTGTTGGTTGAGTGTGGCGGAACTATCAGAATTGTGACACCAATAACCTTAGCCAAATTTAGTACATTAATGGAGAGATGACTCACATGTTTGTCAAATATTAAGAGAGAGGGATGTTCCTCCGAGGTACCAGAGTGCTTTATGAAATGTTTCATCACATCATAAAACAGCTCGGCATTCATCTATCCAGACGGTGATGCTAGGCCCTGACTTCCAGTCATTGAGCATGTGCTCTTTAAAACGTACCTTTGGAAAAACTAAAACGGGTGGAAGACTGTTCCATGCAGCACTCACTATGCAACATGCAATACCTCCTTTTCAGCACTCCTTTTCAGACCCTTGTTTCATGCACTTTTCAGCAATAATTTTTGCATGTTGCTTCTGTCTGGCTGTTATACTGGTTTCATCTAAGTTATAGATCAGTTTTCCATCAGCAAATTTGGGACATCTGAGAAGAACATCCTCCAGGTTATCGTAAAACACTTACACACTATATTGGTTGCCCTTGATAGACTACAGCCTTCAGGTGTTCCCATTGATAGTGATGGATGCCGTTTAAGAAATCCAGACATCAATCCATTCCAGTACATTTGCTGAGACTCAATGTCTCTGGCATTATTTATCATTCCTTGAAGCTACTTCATAGGCAAGATTCCTACATTCTACTTGAGGCAGGCCATAAAACATCTTGGCACATGTCATTAGGTGTGAAACCAGGGTTGATTCCTCTTCATCAGTGAACACCCGATTGACACGATCATTTGGACTCATACGAACTAGTTCATTAGGTGACACCTTCTGCTTCCGCTTTATTACATAACCCGACATTGTCTGGAATGCCGCATTTAATTCTTTTGCCACAGATCGAATGCTACGTCCACTAATTAGAATAATAACATTAAGTTATTATTCTAACCAAATATAATCAATACGGATCAAAAATGATATTTATTACATGTAATACGTCCACTAATCACCAAAGAAACTGCTTTTTTCATGCATTCATCAGTACATGTCCCTATCTGGGCCTTTCTATTATGAGTTCGTGGCATTTTTCTGAAACAAAAAGTAAACAGAACCAAAATTATTGCTTGTTTTGTTGAAGTATGATATAAGCATTGCATAGTATGTCTTTGGAGAATAGTGAGACACATGCGTCTCATTGTTGTCCATGTGTATATTTGAAAATGATGTTGCATTACACCAGTTCACATTTAATAATACAGCTGTATTAATACATCATAATATAGGTTAATGTATAGTAAAATAGATGCATTGGCTTGAAATTCCTGGAAATGGACACTCAAGACCAAACAGTCAGAAAGCTCACTGTACAAAATTACTTTTGCCACCAAAACAAAGACCTTCAACTGTAACTCAACTTCAGGTTGTCCAATTTCAAATCAAGAACACCAAGTAGTGGGACTTAAGTTCAGCATCACATCACGAACGCGCTAGCATGTCATCTCTATAAAAGACAGAGATAACTAAGTTGAATCACTGCTCCCCATGCTCCCCTAGTTTAAAGCAGAAATAGGTTCCTGGAAGGACATTACTGGGATCATTAATGAACAAGGGGAGTGTATATGCAAGGACTTACAGAAGGCAGAAGTATTCAGTCAGCAATACGTAAAGTTAGTTGGATATAAATATAATGTTCTGAGAGAGGAAGCGACTAGTAAAGGCGAAAGACTGAAATTTACCTGTGATAATAAAGACATGTATAAAATGATACAAAAGTTGAAAGCTAGAAGGCAGCAGTGGTTGACAAAATTTCTGGGGATATATTAAGGACTTTGTGTTGGGATATAGCGCCATATCTGAAATACTTATTTTATTACTGTTTGTACGAATGAGCTAAACCAGATGAATGGAGAGTTGCAATAGTAACCCCAGTGTACAAGGTAAACGGTGTCAAACATAAAGCGGTAAATTACAGGCCAGTCAGCTTAACAAGTGTAGTTTGTAAGCTCCGGAAAAACATTCTTTGTGATTATATTAGACACGTTTGTGAAATTACGAACTGGTTTGGCAGAAGGCAGTTCGGTTTTAGGAAGGGTTATTTCACTTAAGCTCAATTTGTAGGATTACAGCAAGAAATTGCAGGTATTTTAGATTCAGATGTTCAAATGGACTGTATCGCTATTGACCTATCCAAGACTTTTGATAGGATAGATCATGGGAGATTACTGCAAACATGAGGGCAATTGTACTAGACTGAAGAGTGGTTGAAGGAGTGGCTACATTTCTAGAAAATAGAACTCAGGACATTAGAGTAGGTGAAGCGTTATCTGATCTGGTAATGATTAAGTGGTGGGGTTCCGCAAGGCAGTATGATTGAACCTTTATGTTTTCCTACATATATGTAAAGGATATGAGTAAAAATCTGGAACTTGATGATGTTATCCTGTATCGAGTAGTAAATATTTTGCAGGATTGTGAGAGATTGCAGGGGGACTTAACAGTGTAGTGAAATGGACATCAGACGATTGTATTAATGCAAATGGGATGAATGTCAAGTTGTAAGTTTCACCAAGTGGTGAAGTCCTCTCAGTTTTAATTATTGTGTCGATGGGGTGTTATTATAGGTGTTGACCTTCTTTGGGGTAATCATATTAACGACGTAGTTAAGAAAGGACACAAATCTCTTCACACAGTTAGGAGAGTATGTAGGGGTTGTAATAAGGATGTAAAGGAGAGGGTGTGTAAGTCTCTAGTAAGACTGCAGTTAGAGTGTGGCTCCAGTGTACGGGACCCTCACCAGGAATATTTGATACGAGAACTAGAAAAAAATCAAAGGATAGCAGCATGATTTGTTCTGGATGATTGCCGACACGGAAGTATTGTTACTAAAATATTGCAAATTTTGGGCTGGGAAGACCTGGGAGTGAGGAGACGATATGTTCGACTAGACGGTATGTTTGGAGCTGTCAGTGGTGAGTTGACGGGAAATGACATAAGTAGAAGGATAAGTTTGAGTGGAGCTTTTAAAACTAAGAAAGATCACAATATGAAGATGTTGTTGGAATTCAGGAGGACACATTGGGGCAAATATTTATTTATACGACGGGGAGTGAGGGATTGGAATAAATTATCAAGGGCAAGTTTCCATAAATTTCCAAGTTTGTTGAAAATATTTAAGAAAAAGGTAAGTAAACAATCGTGATCTATACTAATACATAAAGAGGTAAAGTTTATCTTATGTAATGGCTAATCTCAAAAACTACTGGACCGATTCTAAAAATTCTTTCACTAATAGAAAGATACATAATCACTGAGTGCTATAGGCTATATTTTATTTTCGAAAAAAATCGAGGGGGGGGGGCGACGTGGGGAGATACAAAAATACTAGGCTAATATAGGCGAAATATCGAATTTGTCGTACAAGGACGAGACAAAGCTCACTTTAAGCCCCTTGACGCAAAAAACTCGGTAAACCCTATGGGCCCTAAAACCAACCGTTAGTGAGATATTGGAACCACACTACCCCTGCTCTGGGAATCGGATAAAGAAATGAACTGCCGTAACCATGGCAACGTCAGCTCCAATATTCTTACAGCAGCGAGATTTTCTACAATATATCACAAAAACCTAACATGTTGCATACATGAAAATTTGCATTTGTAATCTCATATAAAAATAAAAGAACACAAATTTTTGTTTTCAGAAAATCTACTAAAGGGATGAGAGGAGGAGGGAATGAAAAGAAGTGAGGAAGGAGTTGAATTCTTTATATGAGGATGCATATATATCTCAGTAAATGAAGATATTACAGACGTTGAAACTGGTACTTGAAATCTCTTTTAAAATAAATGAACACACTTTTTGGGAAAATCCACTTAACAGTAAAAAAAAAAAGCAGGTGAATTTTTAAAATGAGTATCTTCGTCGTAGTGGCTGCGTGGTTCGGGTCACGTAAATTGCGTTCGTTAGACCTGAAGATGGTTTTCAGTGGTTTCTAATTTTCACGTGAGGCAAAAGTTGGGGTTGTACCATAATTAAGGGTACTGCCGCTTCCTTCTCACTCCTAGCCCTTTCTTATACCATCGTCACAATAAGACCTATCATCCGATGCCAACATCCTCTCGTAAATTTAATGGTAGAAAGGAAAATTCAAAGTACAGTCAAAGCGAGATAACAGCGTTAGGTGAGTTCTCCTGTAGAGTGCGGGAAGATCTACCGTTAAATGAAGAAGAAGGAGAAGAAGAAGGAGACGAAGGAGGAAACTAAATAATGGACCAGAACTCTTATTTCTTCATTAGAGTTTCTCTTTTCTGAAACCTTAATAAATCGCGTATGTTGTTAAGTTGTCAACCCTGTCTTTCGCTTCGTGCCCCTTCGCTAACTTTTGACGAAGTTTTCATTCTTCCAAATGTCTGGCCTCTTCCATATTCATTCCGATCAGTGTTAGTAGAGGAAGGCTGCTTCCTCTCAAAACAATAATCACCTCCACGGAATGGTCAGCGTACTGGCCTTCGGTTCAGAGGGTCCCGGGTACGATTCCCATCTGAGCCGAGGATTTTCATCGCGCCTGTTAATTCCTGCAGCTCGGGGACTATGGGTTTCTGTTCGTCTTCGTACATACAACACATCGCACGCAATAGTGAATACATCCCACCACATAGGGTTGGTGTTGGGAAGGGCATCCTGCCGTAATACTAGGCTACGTGCGTGGAAAGTGCTGACCCCAGATAACTGGAAAAAGGCCGGAAAGGAGAGGAGAGAGTAATAGTTAAGTACTGCTTCCGGAGGCTTGGTGATCCTCAAAGAATCCTCCTTATAATTTTTAAGATATGGTGAATGGCACGGCTAGTATTATGCGCATTTGGAGGTTTATGACGGTGTTCCATATTTCAAAATTTCTCTTTAATTATTATGACTTCAATTATTTTCAATGCCTGGAGACGCATTGCTCTGAACAGTAGCTAAGAAGAGTGTGCAGTTCCCGGGCTTGTCACACCGAATCGCTAGATGTCACCACCGTCGCTGTCGGCACTCCACTCAATGCTGTTGTGATAGAGCTGTCCGGTGTTGTACAGTAAAGTATTTGTCGTTACTCAACCAGACCACAATACGTTGAGCAGTCTTATTCCGTTAATTGTGTTATTACCCTATGATTTTCTTTATTAACGTATTTCGATTTCCTTCATTTTGCACTGTATCCACAATCTCTAACGTATGCTGGATAATGTTGGACACTCAATTAATTACTGTTAGTGATTTACTATTTTCAAGAGCGAACGTAAAATCATACAACGGCCGACTTCATCTAGTTAACTACTTTACCTTCTTAACGAGTGTGTCTCTGCACTGTGATTCCATTAGTTTCAAAGCCCGACACGTGGCGCTGTCAGCTAAGAATTGTGCGGTAGAAACGAACAGCGGTTCTCCTCTGTGGAAAAGTTGCCGACTTTAAATGTCTATTTATTTTCATTTACAAATATGGAGATTGTTACAGTTAACATTTTAAAACTATTAAAATCCTAAAGGAAATTTTAGTTGACATTTTCCACAATTATATCATGTTAAACTGCTAAGAGTGCGGGAGTACAACCGTCTTCTATTGTGAATATGATAGAAAACCTCGTTTGTTATCTATAATAGGTGTTAGAGCTTGCCACAAGGATTGAAGCTGAATGTCGTGTAGTCAGGTATCGAACCTCAGGTCTGTGGCACTCCAAAATATCTGGCTGAAACGCTCGACTGAAAGTGTTTTCAGGAAGCACTGCCCTAACCAGGGCGACTTACTGACACACTTGAGGGCTTTCCTAAATTAACTTCAAAACTACTGCTTTGATATTATCGCCATCATTAGTTTTTGAAATAATGACTTTCGTCTTCCCATATATTTATAAGGAACTGACTAACTTTTCACTTGATGTGAAAGTGTAATCTTAAAACATACTTGTCACAATTTCATTTCATGGTTTGAGGTGATTTTCCGATATTGCATATGGAACACTTCTTAGTTAGATGTTATTTATTTACCAATTTGTCGTCTTAAGTTTAATAAAACCTCACAAAAGGTGAAATGACATGTTCATTTCCTTCATCTACTACCACAGTAAATATTATACCTACACCTAATCATGTTCACATCAACTCCACGGTCTTCTCTCCTCCTAGATAGTATATAGTGTTACTACGACAACATGTATCCTATCCTACAATATTTTTATTAGTGCTTATATTATTTTACTTCTGCCACACATTTTTTTAAATACAGAAATATTTTCCTTTTTTTTTCCATTGCGATCCACTCTTGGTGATATAACCTCTGGTTACTCGCATGGTGAGCGCGGCTCTCACCTCAGAAGTGTATTGGTTTTTGTTGGAATTTTACAAAACCTCTACTTCTGAAACTCCCTATACCTTTTAAACAGATTGTTAGAAAGAGAATATCTCAGTCATTCCCATTATCTTTGAAAGCCAAGACCTCGATCCATTATTACGTGCGACAGTGCACGTTTGGTGAGCGCTGCGCTCACTGGCGAATAATGCTGAGGTAACAGTTGTATGAAATTATTTCTCTCTTTCTTTTATATTCACTACCCGGATATTTATCCCCAAATGCGTGAGTTCCTCTACATTGGGACGCTTAAGTTTGGCCGCCATCTAGCACGACGCTTGACGTCACACACAGCCGACTCAGCTCCGAACCGGAACGTTATCTTACTCTAGCACTGCGTGGGGGTCAGCGACCGTGTGCGCGCACTGGGACTCGCATTACGTAATAATAATGTAAGCAAATACAGAATTATTCTGTCAGTTGTAGTACTGTACTCATTTTATACAAAAATGGATTATAAATTGTTAAAAATTATGTTATGAGACCATCTCCGTTAGTCATAATTATTGACATTCTGATATGGAAATACAAACTATTCAGTGAATTTGATACCAAATACCACTTTGTCAGAAACATAGCATTGAACTTACGGCAACATAGGAATGTACCATAAACTGTTGTTTTATTTATATGTCATTAATCAGAATCCTCAGAAACATAATTTATTCACAGTTGAAAGTATATTACTAAATCTCCATGACAGTAAACGATAAGTTTACAATTCAGTGTAATTTTATTATTGAAGTAGAAAGAAGATTCGTTTCGATACCAGTTCTCGAGAAATAATAAAATTGTACAAGGACAGTGTATACAGATTTTATTCATGAGTGCAATTATGCCTTTAGTTAATGTTCTTCAAACGCAAACCTCATTGTTGTTGTTGTTATCTCTATTTCTATCTCCATGACAGCGGGAAGGTGGTGGTGATTATTTTTGTAAGAGTATTCAACTGAGCAACCATCAACTTGTTAGCACTAATTATAGGGAAAAGGATGTTGTCCAGCACTTCAAAGAGTGAAAGTGTCGGCTAAAGAGAGAGAAGTGGGTGGCCTCGCAAGCCTGATACCGCTGGGGTAAGTTGACCAAGGGAGGTCGGACGGTATAGAAGTGAGGACTCAGGTAAGAGCTCTGTGGCCGTCAACCCACGCTCGCAAGTTGAAAGCCCCTGTGACCCCTTTTAGCCTGCTCTTACGACAGGCAGGGGATACCGTGTATATATATTCTGCAGGCCGTTCCCCTCAGAGTGCTATATGACAGTCGTTATATATTACCAACAATAATCCTATAGAGTAATTCAATGTAACTTTAAGGTTAAAATGAAATGAAGATTTCTACTGTGGATAATAGTTCTGTTTATTGCTACAAGACTGCGCTTCCAAAACTGCTTCCTTCCAATTTACAGAAAAGTGAGGTAATGGTGTTTTTAATCTCTCAACAAACTCTTCTAACAAATCTGTTACAATGGCTAAACGTTTTCTTTCCCTGCGTAACATAGCTTCAAATTTGATGTCATTTTTCAAACTCTCTCCTTCCACCATGTGTACCGCTCCAAAACCCTCTCTTTTCCTACATGAACTATTTTCAGGGCTTATTCAATCCATAAGCAAGATCACTATTATTTGTTGTTTGGGTTCCAAAACTCTCTCCACCCTCCTTTTAATTTTTCCTGCAAAGTCAATTTAAGTTCATATTTTCAACAATTGCTAACACTGTACAAGCCATATTGCTATCACCTCCTGGTACAGGACGAAAGAGGCTGAATGATGCGTCGAAATGGAGGAAAAACCAAGGGAAATATAATGGGTAAGGGTACATATAATTTTATTTCCGGGTGTGCAAGACCTAATTTTGAGCAAATTGAATATTTAGTTTAAATAATACAAAACAGAGTAAGTATTATTTACTTTTAATGTATTTCCTTTCAGTAATAAGAATAATAGTTTTACGTCTCACTAACTACTTTTGCGGTTTTCGGAGACGCCGAGGTGGCGAAATTTTGTCCCGTAGGAGTTCTTTGAAATGCCAGGAAATATACCGACAAGAAGCTGACGTATTTGAGCACCTTCAAGTACCACCGGACTGAGCTAGGATCGAACCTGCCATGTTGGGTATTTCTTCCCACATATCCGCTGCGTGCGTGACACTCTAGCGGCCACTTGATGAATTAAATGCGGTCTTGTCGCTTCATTTAGTTAAGTGGAATCATGAATGTAGGGTGCAAGAAAATGCAGAAAGGAAAAGGAAGGGGAATTCCGTACTGTGTTGTCTTGTAGGACGTTCCAATAGCTACAGAAATACTACTTATGTGATATTGTATTATTTTCCTAAAAGGATAACTGATGCAGAAATGCGGTAAAAACGGATTCAAGCAGTGAATCGTAAAAAGTAAGTTTTGTCTCTTTTTCACTCATTGACTGAATTAGATATCTACACATAAATAAATTTTCATCTTTCTATTAGTCATGACGGATCATGTTGGGAACTATCACTACACTCGAGAATTTGCAGTGTACTTTCCATTGTTAATATGCGGTCTGTCCCTGCGATCTTTCCAAAATAATATAAGTTAATGAAGATTTCAAATGATTTGGCTGTTGAGCGTTTCAAAAGGGCGTTAAATAGAACAGAAAAGTAAATAAGAAAAGAGAATGAGACCTTAGAAGTAGATGGTAATAATGGGAGTAAAGGCGTGGTGCATTTAATAAAACTGACATAAGTATTAGTGTGACACAAGAGATTATTTCTACCTGCACGACTGATGGTAATGATATTGCTCCTCAAACAAGTTTTTTGCTAGTTGCTTTACGTCGCACAGACACAGATAGGTCTTACGGCGACGATGAGACAGGGAAGGGCTAGGAGTGGGAAGGAAGCGGCCGTGGCCTTAATTAAGGTACAGTCCCAGCATTTGCCTGGTGTGAAAATGGGAACCACGGAAAACCATTTTCAGGGCTGCCGATAGTGGGGTTCGAACCTACTATCTCCCGAATACTGGATACTGGCCGCACTTAAGCGACTGCAGCTATCGAGCTCGGTCCTCAAACAAGTATTTCGTCAGCTTTCGTTAAGGTAGGGGGAATTGTACAGGAAGTTAATAATGATAATGAATGAATTGAATCAATAGGCTTTGAAGGTTACTCGTCCATTAAGGAAGATTCTGAATGCTGAGCCTTTACGGGTGTAAATACAAAGGTTTTTCATCAATCAATACTGATCTGCATTTAGGGCAGTCGTCCAGGTGGAAGATTCCCTATCTGTTGTTTTCCTAGCCTTTTCTATAATGATTTCAAAGAAATTGGAAATTTATTGAACATCTCCCTCGGTAAGTTATTCCAGTCCCTAACTCCCCTCCCTTTTCGAAGAAGTTGCCAGATCAGAAGGAAGTAAAAGTTACTAAGCAAATCGCTTACTTCTTTTTCTTTAATGAAGGTGAAAACTGGTTTGCCTTATTCAGCATTGAGTTTTGTTCGGTATCCATCGCACTAGAGTATCTAGAATTTTTACGCCGACAGTTATGACTCTTGCAACAACTATGGCGAACTTTGTTTTCTGGCCGAGTAGAGAAAGTGCCAAATAAATTCTGCCCTCAGAAGTTCAAAATAAATATCCCCTTTGCAGAGTAATAATAGACTCCACTGAAATAAGAGTCGAACAACCAAGCAGAATTTGGTCATAGAATATATCTGTGCTCGCATTACAAGGGACGTTACACAGAGATATTTCTCATAGGAATCACACCAAACAGTATGACCAGCTTTAAACGTAAGTGCTACGGCGGAAGGTCTAGTGAAACATTTATTACTACTAATGAAAGCGGAATGCTGTCGTCGTTAGAAGCTGGTGATGTGGTAATGGCTGGCAAAGTGTTCCCTGGAATAAAAATAAGCATGGAAGGTCGCGGCATAGTTGTTCTGACGCACCCTCCTTACATGATGGGAGACTGACTGCTCAGGAAATAAACTAGGCTTACAGTATTGCTAGCGTCAGAATTCACATAGGAAGATGAATTCAACGTATTAAAATATTATGCAATTTAACTGAATTGCCTATAGAACTTCTCCAATATGCGGATTATAAAATTCACAATATTGTGCCTTAAACCATTTCCAAATCCAGTAATTAAAGAATAACATTATTTACTAATGAATGTACTTGGAATTTTAGAACAAGTGGCAACAATGCAAATATTACAACTTGGTGGCACTAGATATCCCCAAATGTTGTGGCAAACTAGTCTTGGAGAAGGAGCATTCATTTTTGATATAGTAGAATACAATTGAAACGTGTTTACATGATCCTCCTCCTCCTGCAGGCCAGGGACATTCTCCATTTAAAACACTGCGCTCCGAATCAATCTAAACAAATACCAATAAAAAAAATTAGTTTTTTTGCTAGTTGCTTTACGTCGCATCGACACAGATAGGTCTTATGGCGACGATGGCATAGGAAAGGCCTAGGAGTAGGAGGGAAGCGACCGTGGCCTTAATTTAGGTACAGCCCCAGCACTTGCCTTGTGAGAAAATGGGAAACCACGGAAAAATATCTTCAGGACTGCCGACAGTGGGATTCGAGCCCACTGTCTCCCGGATGTAAGCTCACAGCAGCGCACCCTGACCGCACGGCCAACTCGCCCGGTAGAAGTTTCATATTTACTTAGTGCAAATGGAAATCAAGTGGAATAGATAACAAACAAAAACAGGCAATTACACAGTTACCTGGAGTTCACTATGTACAGTGGTAGTCTCACAGAAGTTTGCCGTAACAATACATCATCTCTTCTTATTTCCTTAACTTCGTTCACATGTCCAGTTAAGCACAAAGTTTCACCCTTACAAAGTGATGCGAAGCCAAATTGTATGCTTCTGATAGGTAGAAATTCACATTCAATGCTCAGATCCATAGTTTCTTAATGCTGCTCCGGAACTCCTCAGTAGATGCAAGGTCCACATTTAATTCGCCTCAGTAACGTTGTGTGGCGCCACTAGGACATTCCGCACGGTGCCTACAGGCCTACTCATCTCGCTAATCTTCCAGGAAGTATTCAAAACAGTATGTTTATGGCTGTGATGATTTGACAATGTAGGATTTATAAAACATCATGCAGCCTTTTATACCGACTACTAAAAAATAAACGAAAATAAATTCATATATAAGCACATATCTCAATGTATTCCTACTAAAAGGCGTTTCGTCAAAGGCATTCGACCAAGAAATTCAGTTACTATAGGTTATTTTGTAAAAAGGAAGCAAAGGTATGATTTCAATTTGTAGTACCGACATTCCGAATATACAAGGAATCCCAAGATTTCGAATACAGAATCTCAATTGGAAATTTATGAGCAAGGGCAGCATACCTAAAGAAAATAACGGTGTTGATAAACGTAGTAATATTTTCAGTTATTACGTTCATTTCCAATCTACAATGAGTTCATTCGCCCCATGTTAGAAAAAGGTCTGCACGGCAATATCTTTCTAGTGTCAGTAACATTAAAATGCGGTAGAAAACTTATTGCAGAGAGAACGAGGATCTGTCGATTATACATGAATTTTTAGGGAGGTGTTTTTTTATATCCTTCATTACTGGCTCCAAATCTCCGGCAACGGATGCCTGCTCTGAGTGCATCAGACTTAAGGGCCTAATTGTCCCATGTAAAGTGCCTCATGAAAAACCTGAACTCATGACAAAGTTTAGGGTGCAAACACAAAATGTCGAAGCATTTTATGAAGATCTTAAGACACCTGAAAAACGAATCAGTTCAATTGTCATTTGATTGTTGGAAGAATATGCTTCTTCCCCGGGTTCCTGATCGATCTGCCAATTTGTCTAGACAGAAGTGTTTCAGTGATTTATGATGTCTGCTGACAGCGATGTATATAATTATAATATTACTTTAATCCAAAGGAAAAGGTCAGTTTCAAAACTCTCTCATTCCAGTGTACAATTCCAAAACTTTCTACACCCAAACAAAACTCTTTATAACTTTGCAAATATCGAGCCTTGATGCTCAGAATTATGACTAATGCCTCTGCTGGCAGGACCTACTGTTGACAGTGCATTATGACTTTCGGTATAGGCTAGAGCAATGTTGTTACTTTCATAGATCTGTCTCTGTCCCATCCTTGGCATTGACAATATGAAAGTGACTGAGGTATGAGCGATGCTAGTAATGCCATTCCTTATGCAGCCATTCCCTGCTATGAATGGTGTGAAAATGTTGCTCATAGGGTCAGTTGGTGTATGCACTTCAGTGGGCTTGGCAGACTGATATATAGCAACTTTTGGCTCGGTGAGTAAAGCAACGTGAAACAACCTCACCCCTCATTTACCTAGTACGCCTCTTCAGTGATGCCTAGGCCATCTATGACAGCTGATGGCGGAGCAGCAGCCTTAGGGCTGAGGACTGTACATACATACATAATAAATGTGTGTTCACCCGGCTATAAAACTGAAACAATTTGGCCACTGCCACAAAATCGAATTTATTACGGATGCATGCAGTTTTGGAGCGGAGTCTTCATATGTACACTAGCTGCGGTACCTAACTCTCCAGCTACATTCCGCCAATATCTAGGCGGGCAGCACTAATCCCATCTATGGGTGATGAGTGGCAGCAGAAGGGATAAACCACATCACATGTTATTGTTGATCAGTTTTATGAGCTTTCGGTATTGTAGTTATCTTCTGACTCTGTGATATTAGAGCAGCTTCCCTTCCGGACTCTCTCTTGTCTTATTCTTCAACCGATCGTTCCTTTCCGGTTTTTCTCAAATTTTATACTCATCTTCCCATTCTTCCTTGTCGATACGGACCGATGACCACACGGTTTTACCCTTTAAGACGATCATGGTGAAAACCATCGCCAGTGAACACGAGTAGGCAATATTTCCATGTTAGCAGTGCTCGGCGTTAATAAGGACTAAGCAACAAAGTCCTAATTCATGAATTCTACTATCATAGTCGGTACGGCAAAACTGTAAAAGGCTTAACTTATTGGAACTTTTGCTACGGTATCTAATAAATTTCGAAAGGACCAATAACAGAGGTATTTAAAAAAATACATTTACGAATCTCCCCAAAAACTATCATTTCAAAGTGCGTGAATAAAAATTATTTATAACCTAGACTGTAACACATTATTCCTAGACTACACATATCGATTTTCATTACATTCTGTTCACCGACTTCCTCGTGGTTCGAAATTCGAAATTCATTAATATCTCTGTTTTAATAGCCGTTACGGTAAACATGCATCAAGCATAAATGACAGAAAATTGAATTCTATATAAATTTTGTTATGTAGTACTTATCGACACTGCCATTAATAAAATAAATATTTGAGAATTAAATTTTGGCCTTCCCCTAATCTACCATTTCACTCAGTGTGAATATTATTTACAGCCTGGATTGTAGTTCCTCATTGCCAAATTGCACATACCGACATTTATCAAATTCCCTTCATTCACTTTCTCGTGATGCCCGAGCATACATACATACAAGATGGAAAGTTAAAAACTGCATACCGTTGTTCCTGTGAATGTGACCGACACACAAATACCGTAGTTTTTAAATTCTGAGCAATGTACAGAGAAAACACTTCACCCATAACGAGGCACATTTATGTCCTTAAAATGATAACGAACCTTTCAGGCTTTTGAGGACCACATTCTCGTCAATAACTCGGCTAGTTTTGATGTTGAGCGGAATTCTTCATAGAACTTAGGAAGTGTTCCTCTTGTACCCATCGTGAGGCCTATCACCTCGATGTTATCGAGTCCGTATTCACGCCGGTAAAAGCGGTAATTGGTTTATAGGTGATTTTCTTTTTCTATGTAGAAATAACATACCACTACTACGAAACTAACACACTGCATCCAAGACTTCACGTTCACACATACAGAATACGAGCGAACCACTTGTACCAGGTAAAAATTATCCCGTTCTCATAGACAAAGGACCTTATAAAGTCGGAGAACAGTTTGACGTACGAAGTTCAAACTTCACATAATAGTTGGTCCTTTATGCGTTAAATTAATTTTTAAATCATTCGACCTCTAAGGGGATATACATAAAGGTGAGTTCAGATGAGAATATTCATTGATCCAAAACTGTTCGTTCACGAATTCCAAAGTTCAGATAATGGTCACTTCGGTGCCCTGGATGTCAAATAACAAGCAATTTTAAACGATTTCAGTTTTACCGGGTCTAAGTATTCGTTAGATACGAGAAAGTGTATATGTTTGCTCAAAACCACTGACGTTCGAACTGAGGATATATCCTGCTAGTGTTTTCATGTACACAATTAATTAAAAATTCTGTAAGGAACATTACTGAGTAAGAAAGTTTGTGACAATGACAGTACAATAGGAAAAGTTTGATTATTACGTATTTCACCCGACTTGCCTCGGAACATGGACTGGAAGAGATACGAGTATAACAACATCACTAATATCAACAGTGGCAAGGAAGACCTGTCGTTGCAATCACGATATTAACCGTCACTTGATACTCGAGGTCGCGTGGTGATAATTACGATTAGAAGAGTCACGTGAAACAAGAGCGACTGCGACTATCGTCACAATATCACGTAAATGTGGAGGTCTTATGGCAGTGATTCCAGGATCCACATTCACGCTCTGCGACTATAATCACGATATAAGTAGTCACGTAAAACTGGACGTCACGTGGCTATCATCACTGAATCTAAGTACAGTCAGGTAACATTTGAGGTCGTGTGACTACAATCACGATATCAGGTCAAACTGCAAACTTCTTTCCTTTTCGGTTAACCACTTTATGGTTTAATATGTTTTACCTTTAACTTGCCCAGCCTATGAACATTTTGTTTTGTGGCAGTAAGTTACCCATAAGTAAAATATCCACTCCGTGTTTTCGAATATACAACATTTTTGCATGCCTATGTGGGACTTTAAGTCGCAAGGACGTTTCTTTCCAATCGACTTTCTGAAAACGCATTTTAGACATAGCGTGTTGTAAAGTATTCCCGTGAAAATGAACAACTGGAAGAACTATAATACGGTCAGAACTACGGGAACATGAAGAACTTAAATGATAGAAGAGAAACCAATAAGTAAACTTGTTTAGCGATGCCTGTTGTCCTTTTATCCTCGTCAACATGTGGGATGATTCTCCATCTTACTCGCATCGCTTAGCCCGTTCTCTAAGAGCACAGTTCAAACTCTGGAAGGAATGAAGTGACGATTAGAATAGCAACAGGGGCGCCTTCGTTCCTACTGGAGCAAATCTCAGTTTAATGTGCAGTGAGCGATGAGCAAGAAGCAGATCACAAACAGTTGACAATTGAAATAAACTCTTGCCTCATTAGACATTTCCAGTACATGACTTGAATTCCACAGAAGTATAAACGTGCGGAAAACAACAGCCACTTGGATACCACTTGAACCGAAACCACAATATTCTAACTTCACTCTGTATTGAGTTATCAAAGCAGTCGAGAGTGAGCGGTGTTTTCTGCTATGAGTTGGTCTTGCGGCGTGATGCTACTTTCATTTTCTGGCTGTAATTGGCAAGGGATCATTGTAAAACGAGGCTTTATCGACAAACACAGCTGGAATATTTCAATAATAGTACCAAGCTAAATTATATCATTAGGCCGAGTAATTGCGAAATTTCACTAAACACCTTGGGGAGTTATTACAGTATTTTATGAATTACTGGCAGATGTCTTCGTTGACGTGTGATGTCCGCACAGTCTGGTGTTAAGAAGACAGACCAAGAACCAGGTGCCGGGTGCTCCCAAACTCCTTCTTTAATACGTAAAAGTAGAATTTCCTTGTTTTCGGTGGAGGAAAACTTAACAAGCTCAGTGTATACCTGAGATGGTATACAGGTTTAGCTTGCCGTAGTTCAAGGGAGTACGTACCTCAATTTTCGCTAACATTTGCTAATTCATTTAAATCATTTAAAGTGTTTCAGTAATCCCTGGTATGTGTACAACAGAGAACCGCGTTCCTAATTTCAGTAATTTGGATATTCACATTTATAAATGACACACCCTTCTCTGACTGCACGCTGGACTTTACTCTTTTGATAATTTTCTAGGAAATGCAAGTGGCTTCGTGAACATGGCCTCGTTCTGCAGGTAATTTGTTACTTAGCGATTGGTGCTACTGTCAGCAAAGTGTCATGTCGATATCTTTGTTTATAATCAAATAGTATGGCACATCTTTGAGTGTTTACTTTGAAAGTGCCGAGAGCTAAAATGTTCGGCAGAAGTAGTGCCGCGGGAATCAATATAAGAACAGAAAGACATGCTTGAAGGTTAAAGGTGGTGAGTAATTACCCGCCACTCAAAGACCAGTGGGGCAGGTCCAGGTAGAAAGCTGGCCACTTCGGAAAGTGTGTATCAAGATTATGATAGAGGTAGAGCGTTTACTCAGTACGATGCCAGGTTATAGATATGCAGCTCTTGTGTGCTGCTGTGCAGTGTAAATATTGAGAATATTTCAGTACGATACCAGGTTATAGATATTCAGCTCGTGTGTGCTGCTGTGAAATATTTTGTGCAGTGTGAGTATTACTATCAAAGGGTAGAAAGGGTCCACCTATTCAATACTATTAGTTTGTATATCTATATATATAAAATAAGAGTTTTGTCTGTACATTGCTCAGAATTTGAAAATAATGGTATTTCTGTATCGGTCATGTCCATAGTAACAAGAAAATGCACTTTTTACTTTTCTGTAATTTCTGTCTGTCTGTCTGTCTGTCTGTCTGTCTGTCTGTCTGTCTGTCTGTCTGTCTGTCTGTCTGTCTGTCTGTCTGTCTGTCTGTCTGTCTGTCTGTCTGTCTGTACACGCATCACGAGAAAACGGTTGAAGAGAATTTAATGAAAATCGGTATGTGAAGTCGGGGGATGAGCCTCTACCATCTAGGCTATAAATCATTTTGCTCACGCTGAGTGAAATGGTAGTTTAGGGGAAGGCCTAAAATTGAATTCTCAACTATTTATGTTATTAGTGGTCTAATGAAAATCGGTATGTGAATTCGGGGGAAGAGCCTCTACAATCTAGGCTATAAATCATTTTACTCACGCTGAGTGAATCGTAGTTTAGGGGAAGGCCTAAAATTGAATTCTCAACTATTTATGTTATTAGTGGTCGTATTTTAAAGAAAATGGGTATGCAAAGTTGGGGAATAAGTTGCTACAATCTAGGCTATCAATAATTGTATTCACGCTGAGAAAAATGGTAGTTTAGGGGAAGGACTAAAATTTAATTCTCAAATATTGTTGTTATTAGTAGTCCTATCTTGATGAAAATCGGTATGCAAAGTCAGGAAATAAGTCGCTATAGTCAAGGCTTAAATTATTTTATTCACGCTGAGTGAAATGGTAGTTTCGGGGAAGGCCTAAAATGTAATTCTCAAATATTTCTTATTAGAGGTGTAATCGATGAACTAAGGTTATATAGTATCAAATTTCCTATTATTCATGTCTTATACATTGTTGCCGTACTGGCTATGATCACAAAGATATTCATGAATTTGGATTTTTGTTACTAAGTCCATATCAGCGCCGAGTAACGAGAAAATGGGTAAACAGCATTTAATAAAAATCGGTATGTAAAGTCGGAGAATAAGAAACTACAATTTATGGTTTACAAATCACAGAGTCGAAAGAAAACTAAATGTGAAGGCCTACAATATAGAAAGCTCATAACATTGATAAACAATAACATTACATTTTCCATTGTTCGTCGTTATGTGCTTTGTGTCTTCTGATGCCCCTCACCTCCGGTAGATAGGATTACTGCTGCGTACAGAGTATTTTTATTTGATTTACGTTACACCGACATAGATAGGTTTTATGGCGACGATGGGATAAGAAAGGGCTAGGAGTGTCTTAGGCCTTAATTAAGGTACAGGCCCAGCATTTGACTGGTGTGAAAGTGGGAAACTACGGAATACCATCTTCAGCGCTGCCGACAATGGGGTTCGAATCCACTATCTCTCGGATGCAAGCTCACAGCTGCGCACCGCTAACCACACGGTCAACTCGCCCAGTCGTACAGAGTGTAACAGCCTGTCTGAATATTGATGGGAAGTAGCTGGGGAGTTAGATAACTTTCTTCTTTAGCATGCCATTCCCCTGGTTTATAAATTTTCTGATACAACTGGTACGTAACACACTGGATCATCATAGCATTCGGGCTATTCAATCCCTACTCTGAGGCACTGATTGTAATGAACAGTGTGCATATTTAGCGGAATAATGGCAATCTGAGGCCTGGTCATCCCAGCTCTGGAACTTTGGACTATTAGATTGGCACCGCAATCTACCCGCAGCTCTGTTCGTTAAAAGTGATAAAACGTGCGGCTTTCCATGTGATCGAGTGTTTTATATGATAGCATTCATACTACATTCATACTTACGTTTTTGTAATGACCTATGTTGATTTCAGGTTAGGAAAATCACAAAGTCAGTCTTTCTGAGAATCCCGTAGTGAAGCACGGGTACATCAGCTAGTTGTCTTATAAAACTGGGACTAGTTTCGACCCCATATACATTGGGTCATCTTCAGCCACACTCCAATTAGAAGACATAAGCAGCATATATAACCAATAATGATATAATCACTGTATGACACAATTTATAGTTATAATTTAAACTATTGTTGAAGTCTGAAATAACATAATTACGCTTTAAACTAAATAACACATAAAAAATGTTGTGGTTGATGGCGAGCAGCTATCGTTTTAGGGTTGATCTGGGAGTTGGTATCTTTTTCTGTGTAGATCTGCAACTGGATTGTTATTCATGTTTGTTCATAGTAATATGCGTCAAGACTTATGTGGCTAAAAGGGGAGCATTCGTACTTTGAATAGGTTTTCCTTATTATCAATGTAGTGATCTATTGTTTCATTAATTTGGAGGTACATGTCTGAAAAGAAAATAATATGAAGTAAATATTTGAGAATATAAGGGAAGCAAGAAGATCAAGATAAGTATGTATAGCTATATGAGACTCACCCCTATGTTGTTCGTAAGTTACGTGCACTTGGTACGGACACCAACACCAGACTGATTGTTGAGAGGGAGCAGGAGTATAGCTTATGATGGCCAGTTGTAGAAACGACAATAGAGTTCGCCATCAACCACAACATTCTTGACGTGTTATTCAGTTTAAAGTATGGATATGTTCTTCGGACTTCATCAATGGTTTAATTTACATCAGTGTTTACACAGAAAAAGATACCAACTTCCAGATCAACCCTGAAACGATAGCTGCTCGCCAACAACCACAATATTTTTGATGTGTTATTTAGTTTAAAGTGTAAATATGTTATTTCAGACTTCATCAATAGTTTAAATTAAGACTATAAATTGTGTCATATCAGTGATTATATCATTATTGGTTATATATGCTGCTTATGTCTTCCAATTGGTGTTTGGCTGATCGTTCCTATATGTAAATAACCTTTGCAGCTTCTTTTAAACAGCTGTGTACTAGGAATGGTAGAGAATTACACAGGCGAATAGTAGCGGGGATCTCACGGAAAATTAGCAGGGAATTGTTTCGTGGTTATTTCTGGAGGACAGGTGCGGAAGGTCTGCTCTCAAGTGACATGGAGTGCAGATACCGTCTCTCCCATCAATATAGCCAAGACAGCTGATTGAGGCAATATCTTGTGATTAAGCGACAAATGAAGACAGCGTCTCATTTTAAATTACTACGTGATTTTTACCATTATTTCGCAAATATTTCATTTTCTGGTCAATGTCCTGAAACAAAACGTAGCATAAAGTAGGAGTCCTATAGTTCCGATCACAGCTCATGAACTGAGTTCAAACGTCGTTGCATCGTTCTTCCTGTGCTCCTCTTACCTTCCAAGGCTCAGTTTATTGTTCTCCAAGGTAACCAATTCTCCTCCGTTCGCTTCATATGTCGCCATCACGACTTCATCAAGAGCGGTTGCTTTTAAATTAGCCCTTATATCGTTATTTCGAAGACCCGCTGCCATTCTTCTCACGTGTTTGTTCCACCAATCATTCCCGCTACATTCATGTCAGATATTATCAGTCCACACAGCTTTCACTCCCGCACAGCAATGTCGAGGTGGGAACAAAGATATATAAATATAATTCGTCCGATTGTCGTGGAGACGTTTTATTTCTCTATGGGTTGTATAAATATAAGCCAAAATCTGTAACTTGTCTAAATCCCGGTTATTTTAGTCTTACAGGTATGTTTGCGCTTGGTATCATTTTCCAAGTATGGCTAGAAAATAAATTTTTATTCTGTTTTAAGATGATAAGCTATACATATGAAGTCACAATTTTAATTTCACTTATTCCTGGTTTTTGAGGAGCTTCGGACCTTTTTAAGCGCTCTAGAAATTGCTTAGTTAGACATCTGAGGTCGCTTAGGAAAGATAATTTATTAAGAAAAAAGAAATGAAATGGTGCATGGCTTTTAGTGTCGGGAGTGTCCGAGGTCAAGTTCGGTTCGCCAGATGCAGGTCTTTCGATTTGACTCCTGTAGGCAACCTGCGTGTCATGATGAGGATGAAATGATGATGATGAAGACGACACATGTACCCAGTCCCGGTGCCAGCGAAATTAACCAATTATGGTTAAAATTCCCGACCCTGCCGGGAATCGAACCCGGGTCTGCTGTGACCAAAGACCAGCACGCTAACCATTTAGCCATGGAGCCGGACTATTTATTAAGAAACTTTTGATGTGAACTATTTCTAAATAGACCGACCTTTTTTTTCAGACTAACAATATGTCGCTTGTCGGTCGTTGTTGTACTCACGTTACCTTGGTAATTACCCTGGGAGTAAGTCATCACCTACATGTTTTAGCAAATATTGTATGTAAAAGTCTATATTTTGAAGCGAAGCATGGCTAATTATGTGACAGATCCCTCTGAGATGGTTGTGCAAAATTTAATGAAATTCTGTTCAGCGATTTAGGCGTGATGTCGTTTCGGAATGCGGACATAGTGAAGATTACCAAGTCCATCACTGACGTGGAAATATCGTCATGGTAAGGAACTACTTGGTAGCTATTGTCAAAACTACGAGGTCATCTGCCCCTGTTCATAATGACGGTGACCATAGACGTAAGAAATAGAATTAGGGAACATAAAATCTCCAAGCCAGCAGAAAACAGAATATTATGTCCTGAGCCCCTGAAACTCATTTAAGAATTACATTTATTTCATACTCTGAAGTAATTGTCTGTAATTACTTCCCGCACTGTTCTATTACAAATCGTCTCTGATTGGTTGAACTCCGCGTGTTGAATGGTTTCTCCACCAGATTGCATCACTCTCGTTCCCGACCCATGACAACATTCCCAGCTCAAGTAATCTGACGCCATTACAATACTGACTAATGTTAGGTTAAAGCCGTCCAACAGATAAATATACCATATGTCATAAAGTTGGTATTACCTTCATCAACACAGGACCTGACGACTCTGGTAGCTTAGTGGACTGTTTACTGCTTCAAATGTCTGACTGGGAGAGTGATCGGGGTAGTTGCAGCCCCTCATACGAGCAGGGGTGAAGGTGAGCGAGATTGTACACTCCTGGTATGCAAGTGGTAGTGAAATAGCAAAGCATGGTTTCTTTGTATCGTATGCCCATTATGATACATTCCTTCACATGAGGACGCAGGGAGTGAATACAGCAAGTGTTACATTCTCGTTATGAGAGGTCCCTATTTGACACATAACCTCAGTTCACATGGCAGTATTTCTTAAGAATTTTCGTAAATGGGTTCTATATATCCCCTTCGGGCTTTTACCTTCTTAGTTTCTAGAGTGACTGTAAGGAGCGGCAGTATTAAGGTAAACTTTAGAATTGTAGTAAAATACTGAACTGCAAATTTCATTTACTCACTGGTGTCGCTCACCAGCGAAATGCAAACAATAGTAAAGGAAAGATATACTCAGTGGCGGTGGGCTCTCAGGAGCACAGGAGCACGTGAACACCCAGTTTTAATACATATTTACGCACTCATGGATAATTTAAAACTTTTCTTTCTTTCGACCTGATTTCGACAATCGATCGAAAGCATTCGACTTATATCGAAGTTCCGTTACACTGACAGTTGTTCGTTTTCACTGACAGTGCAGCGAGCACACTGGATAATGCGCTATTGTGCTGAAGACTATAGGCATGCCCAAAGCAGATGACGTCATGGTTTATGCACTGAATATTCCCATTAGCGAGGAGCACGGTAAGGTACGTGCCTTGCTGTCTAGAGCCACCCTCAACCCAGTGGCAGTATGACAGTTGACCACAAGGGTCCGCCACCTCCCCTATTACGGTTAGCCACAGCCTCCCAGGAACTACTATTGCATTACATTACCGGCAGATTTCGCTAGTACCCTAATTCTGAATAGGCATTTTCCAGCTCGTTGTGAACAGGTGTTTGTAATCGCGGGAAGAAGTTTGCTTTACCTTGTGACTGGAAAATCTTTTCAAGTGAAATTAATTTAAGTGTTGTGTTTTGCTTCTCTCTTTGTATGGTTTATGACCGTGGTACTCTTTGTGTAAGAGGAAATGAATTCCGTCCAGGTAACTTTTACCAGTGAAATATTAACCTATCAGGGTAAGTTAGAAATTAAAAGGCTTGGACCGGACAGACCAGATTTGATTAACGAAAAAGTTACAAAAACTGACAAACGCGAGTATAGGCGTAAGTTTAAGAGGGAAGTGTACGAAACACGCAAGTGGCTCTGTGAATGTAGATCTAGGAATGCGTTTTTTGTTTGCCCTGTTTATTGTTCAGCAAAGAAAGAAGTGTATGGAATTCAGCTGGGTGCACAGACCCTGCTCATTTGAGTGGAAAAATAAACATGAAAATTATCATCCACACAAAAACGGGAGTATTGAATTATCTATGCTAGGCCGTGTCAATATCACCACGCAGCTGGATTCCGCTTACCGTGAATCGATTAAGAAACATAATTAGCAAGTCGATGCAAATAGGTATATACTGTCTAGATTAATCGACTGTGTTAAGTTTTGTGGAGTTTTCGAACTGTCATTGCGTGGCCAGGATGAAAGCGATACTTCTGGTAATCCTGGAATTACCGGGCGAGTTGGCCGTGCGCGTAGAGGCGCGCGGTTGTGAGCTTGCATCCGGGAGATCGTGGGTTTGAGCCCCACTGTCGGCAGCCCTGAAAATGGTTTTCCGTGGTTTCCCATTTTCACACCAGGCAAATGCTGGGGCTGTACCTTAATTAAGGCCATGGTTTCAGGGGACTAGTAAACTTTGTAAGCTCTATTGACAATGCTATGAAAGAGCATTTGGAAAGTGCTACCGTTTTTAAAGGTACTTCCCACACTATTCAGAATGAACTTCTTGATTGCATGTTGAGCGTGTGCAGAGATTCGTCGGGCTAACCACACGACACCTCGTAATCTGCAGACCACCGGGCTGAGCAGCAGTCGCTTGGTAGGCCAATGGGTTCGGTTTTGTTCTACACTAACACCCAGGTGAACTTCGTGCTGTTTAAAAACCCAAGAAGTCTTCGCATGCTTCAATATTCGCAGTGTAGTAAAGTATTGTGAATTTTACTTTTGTACTACACTAACAAATTAGTCTCGTATAAGATTTATCCTCGGTTACAGGGGTTATACCAAATTATTTGTGAAGAAGGAAGCGTACAAGGAACTGTTAGTGAAATGATTTATGTACCTATGTTACTTTTTGCTGATTTGAGACATGAACTAAAATGTTGTTGTGAACCCCCTAAAAATTTTGTCACGAGGCGCCACTGGATATACTTCCTCATACCTGACACTGCGACTTCAAATGATGCATTTATAAGTATTTGAGTTGTTAATACGACAGAATGATATTGTAATAACTGTTTATTTCCACAATGTGTGTGGAAGTTTGTCTTATAACTGTGACGGTGAGCCTAGCCGTTCTATTCTTACCTGCCCCATACGCCGCTCACCATTGTTCCAATCCCTTTTAGGGCACAGTACACACTTCATGAGTCATTTGGACTTAGTTGTTTATTCCCATATTTCTGGATTACATTTGTTTACTTTCTATTAGATTTAGTGCTGTTCGTGGACGGTATTAATGGATTTTCCGAGCTACACCACAGCTTTATAGCTCGCTCCTAATTTTACCAATGTTTTGTCAGCTCAAAGTAGCGGATAATGTACACTGACTGACAGTGACAATGCAACACCAAGGAGGAGTGGTTCGAAAGGGATGAAAGTTGGGGAAAAAACAGAGATGGCACGGATGAATAATTGAAGTTTATTTCAAACCGATATGCAGGTTACACAATGCGCACGGCATCGACTCAGTAGGATGTAGGACCACCGCGAGCGGCGATGCACGCAGAAACACGTCGAGGTACAGAGTCAATAAGAGTGCGGATGGTGTCCTGAGGGATGGTTCTCCATTCTCTGTCAACCATTTGCCACAGTTGGTCGTCCGTACGAGGCTGGGGCAGAGTTTGCAAACGGCGTCCAATGAGATCCCACACGTGTTCGATTGGTGAGAGATCCGGAGAGTACGCTGGACACGGAAGCATCTGTACACCTCGTAGAGCCTGTTGGGAGATGCGAGCAGTGTGTGGGAGGGCATTATCCTGCTGAAACAGAGCATTGGGCAGCCCCTGAAGGTACGGGAGTGCCACCGGCCGCAGCACATGCTGCACGTAGCGGTGGGCATTTAACGTGCCTTGAATACGCACTAGAGGTGACGTGGAATCACACGCAATAGCGTCCCAAACCATGATGCCGCGTTGTCTAGCGGTAGGGCGCTCCACAGTTACTGCCGGATTTGACCTTTCTCCACGCCGACGCCCCACTCGTCTGCGGTGACTATCACTGACAGAACAGAAGCGTGACTCATCGGAGAACACGACGTTTCGCCATTCCCTCATCCAAGTCGCTCTAGCCCGGCACCATGCCAGGCGTGCACGTCTATGCTGTGGAGTCAATGGTAGTCTTCTGAGCGGACGCCGGGAGTGCAGGCCTCCTTCAACCAATCGACGGGAAATTGTTCTGGTCGATATTGGAACAGCCAGGGTGTCTTGCACATGCTGAAGAATGGCGGTTGACGTGGCGTGCGGGGCTGCCACCGCTTGGCGGCGGATGCGCCGATCCTCGCGTGCTGACGTCACTCGGGATGCGCCTGGACCCCTCGCACGTGCCACATGCCCCTGCGCCAACCATCTTCGCCACAGGCGCTGCACCGTGGACACATCCCTATGGGTATCGGCTGCGATTTGACGAAGCGACCAACCTGCCCTTCTCAGCCCGATCACCATACCCCTCGTAAAGTCGTCTGTCTGCTGGAAATGCCTCCGTTGACGGCGGCCTGGCATTCTTAGCTATACACGTGTCCTGTGGCACACGACAACACGTTCTACAATGACTGTCGGCTGAGAAATCACGGTACGAAGTGGGCCATTCGCCAACGCCGTGTCCCATTTATCGTTCGCTACGTGCGCAGCACAGCGACGCATTTCACATCATGAGCATACCTCAGTGACGTTAGTCTACCCTGCAATTGGCATAAAGTTCTGACCACTCCTTCTTGGTGTTGCATTTGCTCTGTCAGTCAGTGTATGTTGTTATTTGACAACTCTCCGCTGCCTGTTTAGTCTATATTTAAAAATAAAACGAATGCACGTAGGTTTATAAGTTGTTATAGGGTTTGTCATTGTTTCAGAGTCATTATATTACTGAATGCAGATCAGTATGCGTCGACATAAAAATTCAATATATAACTTACTAGCTGTAGTACCCGGCGTTGCCCGGATAGTTTCTGAATATTTACCTTTAAGATTTGCATTACCAGTTAGTTATGTGTGATGTGAATTTTTATAGAATTCCTTTTTGACTTGTAGATTGATATATTATGTAGTTTTAGAATTATTTAGATGTGTTTGATTTCAAGTTTTAGATTATTTAATTTTCGAGTAAAACTTCGTCCTTTTGGAAGCTCGAATCGACTGGGAAGTATTTGCTCCAGTCAAAAATTAATAAGTGATAACTATATGTATTTAGCCGTCGCACTATAGATACTATGTACAGGATTTCAACTGTCAATGAGACTGTTCCCCTCTCGCCCTCCACCACTAAGAGGTAAAAAAAATCTGGATTGTCACCATTCATCTCAGTGACCCAGAAAACTGTAGATTCGACATTGTTTTCCATTATTTTTATATCTCACTCCCCCCCTCACCCACACCCCAAAGGGGACTGAACATGAATATTTAAAAATTCGGAGTGTCACTAATGGATTCGATAATACTCTAGATTAGTTTTATACCGCCCCCCTCGCCCCCTGCCCATAAGGGTGCTAGGGGTGTCTTACCCTCACGCGGTTTGTCTCCTGATACTAATTGATGAGTGTACCAAGTTTGGTGAAATTGCTCCAGTGGTTTAGGAGGAGATGTGTCATTTACACACCCACGCACACACATACATCAATTTTTATACATAGTAATAAGAAGATACGATTTTTATATATAGTTTTTCGATTAATTTTATATCTCACCCCCTTCGCTCCTTACTTGGACTTGAAAAAAATCCGGAGTATTACTATTCATCTCAAAGACCCTGAAATCTATGTATTCGAAACTGTTTTTAATTATTTCTATATCTCACCCCCCTTTTTTGCTCCCCACCTAAAAGGGGCTGGAATTAGACTCTAAAATATTCTAGAGTATTACTTTTCAACTCAGCGACCCGAAAACTATGAATTCGACACTATTCTCGATTATTATTATAACTATCCCCCTCCCCCCTCCCTTAAGGGCTCTAGGGATTGCTTACCCCCACAGTGATCGTCTCCCGATAGTAAGTAATATGTGTACCAAGTTTGGTTGAAATTGCTCCAGTGGTTCAGGAGGAGATGTGTCATTTACACACACACACTTCCATTTTTATATATAGTAAGATTTTTATACTCGTACTTTCTATCCCCGCCCAAAGGAGTCCTATGAGTGCCTTACTCAACAGTATATTTTTTCCAGATATTAAGTCTTATTTGTACCAATTTTGGTTGGCAGCTATGCCCAAACGTACATACATAATCTCCTTGCTCTAGAATCCTGGAGCTGACGTTGCCATGGTTACGGCAGTTCATTTCTTTATCCGATTCCTAGAGCAGGGGTAGTGTGGTGTCAATATCTCCGTAACGGTTGGTTTTAAGGCCTTAAAACATGGTTTTCGGGCCCGTAGGGCTTACCGAGTTTTGTTCTTTGCGTCAAGAGGATTAAATTGAGCTTTGTCTCTTCCTTATACGACAAAATAGATATTTTGCCTATATTAGCCTATTATTTTTAAATTTCTCCCCCGTGCCCTCCACATTGAATTGTTTTGAAAATAAAATACAGCCCATGTTACTCACTGGCAATGTATCTTTCTATAGGTGAAGGAATTTTTAAAATCGGTTCAGTAGTTTTTGAGCCTATTCGTTACAAACAAACAAATTTTTCCTCTTTATAATATTAGTATAGATGATTAAAATAGTGTAAATAAAAAATTAATCTGTCTACCCCCTTACTTAGTTCACGCTTCGCTACTGCTTCAACCTATTTTATCGGAGCCTACTGTAAGTAGGAGGACACGCGTGCGGCGCAGAACATCTAAGGGCATCACAGAACTGTTTTTGCTCAATCTCGTGCAGCTAGAAGCCGCCTGTGTCTCTAAGAAGATGTGTTGTCGCCGGTAGCACGATCGGATACCGGATGCGACTATTTAGCAGACTAGAGTCTCGTTCGTTATCGGAATTAACCAGACAAATCACTATACCAACTAAGAACGGCCATGCACCACCACCCAACGAATCAAGAAATAGCTCCCAATCTGTCAATCTTCCGGTGTCCGGCCCTGGTGAGGTTTCACGTGTTGAGTCAAATTAAGCCGCAGGCTCCTCTCCTGGCGGTGCACTTCAGTCAATTCCTTTAAGTTTCAGCTTTGCAACCATACTTTCCCCGGAAGTCAAAAGCTTTCGTTTCCAGGGAGCTGCCCACCGAGTCCTCGGAGTAACTTCGTCGGATCGCTAGCTGGCGTCGTTTATGGTTCGAACTAGGGCGTTATCTGATCACCTTCGAACCTCCAACTTTCGGTATTGATTAATGAAAACATACTTGGCAAATGCTTTCGCTTCGGTCCGTCTTACGATGATCCAAGAATTTCACTTCTAACGTCGCTATACGAATGCTCCCGCCTGTTCCTATTAATCACTACCTCGGATTTCGAAAACCAACAAAATAGCACCGAGGTATTCCTCCATTGTTCCATGCATACAGTATTCAGGTGCAGCCGGCCTGCTTCAAGCAATCTAATTAGTTCAAAGTAAACGTGACCGCCTACCTCGACACTAGATGAAGAGCACCGCGGTAGGAATTCATCGGTGTCCACCTACGGCTGCAAGAACCGCAGGCGGATAAACCACGGCGGCCGCGCACTTTAGACTCGCCACCACTGGCAGGATGTCCCTCGAACCATGCTAGTTAGACTCCGACGAGCGATGAGACGGCAGCGTGGGACACAAATCCTACTACGATATTTTTATCTGAAACAAATTTAATATACGCTATTGATTACCGCGGCTGCTGAGAACACACTGGATTGGATAGTGATTTAATTGAACATTGATGTATCCCACGGTGTTATATGTATTTTGTTTAAACTACTCTTCTGAAAATGCAGAGTAATACCTAAACAATTACGGAAATGCACGTGGTAATGGAAGAAATAACATCAAAACTTGCTATGATAAATTGTATTGGTAGTAAAATTATTTCTGGTGTGAATTATTTAAGTCCATATGAACTATGGACTATACAGAATTATTTACACGAGCACTATGACTTCACATACCTGTCAGTAATGAAAATAGACTCTCTCTCTCGATGTATGTATATTATCCCCGAGAGCAAAGCAAGTTACGAATTATGGCGCAATAATTCCATTCCATAATGCGTATAAAAGTGAGGGAGACAGAAAATATGTCCTCTTTGGACGGTTGAACAGAGAATTTCGCTCTTCAGCTGGTTGAGGAAAAGAAGGACTACTTCAGATATGAATTAACCAGGAAAGCGTAATGAACTAACAACTTGAAATATTTTGGAAACAAGAAGGTTCCTTAATGCAGCGAGTAATAAGCTTCATCAAATATTGAATCGTCCAGATACGCATATCTCAGTGCTGCACACGCTTCCATGCGGCATCCATGTTTGGGAGGAAAAAAAATGAGTTCTACTGATGCTCAGCAAAATAATGGCATTAAAACATAAGTGTGAACTATCCTGCAGCGTGAATTGTGAAGAGGAAAGGAAGATTTAGAGTTAATGAAACCCTTCAGTCAGTGAGGCAAAACAGCGCGAGCATATGACAGCGAGGAATCACTAAAGCTACCTTCGCAAAGCGAGACCCAGTAGGACTTACCCTTACAGAACTAAGCACCCCCTTTCCCAGCGCTCAATTTCTTTGGCCGAACAAAGCAGAATTCATGTTGCTCTGGGCTGCGATACTTAGATACTGTATTTTCAGAGAGTTCCACTACGTATCTCTGCTTTATTTCGCTCGTGATTGACAAGATGTCGTCCAGAATTATATTCCTTTCATAAATGTACTGTTCGGGAGTTTGAATATATTTCGCCAAGGATCAACCAGGCGAACCAACTTTGAAACAATTAATTCATAAATCCACAGTACTATAAGAGCAAGCAAATACGTAGTGATATTTGCGGTACATGATATACATAGCTTTTGTATCTCAAGTGCGGACGTTAGCTGTACATATTGTCACCCTACTGAAGAGCTAAGTAGGTCAAGTAGATCAGACCAACCACGACAGAACAAAGCAGGCGGATTTCAGGAACACTAGAAACGAGTGCGGTTAACGAGCCAGCTTAGTATGTACAGTTGTCTGGTGTTGTTCCGTTTAAATTAATATTTGTTTTCAGGTGAAGAATTTTAAATGTGATGTGTACCACCTTTGAATGTCTAGGTAAACAGTCTATAAAGGCGTCAAGCGTCGATCTCCAGACCCCATCAGTGATCGTTAAGACAGGAGAGAGCTGAACGAATCTCACAATTATTTTTCGCTAATGTGAGTTCCAATCATGAACATGGTTGTTCTTCTTAGAAAATGTAAATGATTCCCATCCATGTCAGTTCAGAGGTGGACGGACGTTTCTTCACCAAGGAAACAGGTGGATGTAAAGCGAATTCGAAGTCAATAATGAAATGAAGCCTAGATTTTCTGAGAAGTAAATGTCCATCCAACCTGGAGAATTTCGCCTTGTGTCGAAATAATAATAATTACATTCTTCTCTCTTACGCAAAAACGAAAGAATTAAATAACTGTGTTGACCTACGGATTGTCAGTGTCAGTGATGTGATCTTGCAGGTGTTGTTTTTAATGTTATGCCACTTTATTTTGTTTTAGTGAAGTTATGATAAGCCTAATTCGATATTCAGTGACACGAATATTAAGAGAAATTATTTGATGAGGAAGGAATATCAATGTGATAGGTTAATGAGTGTGCTAGTATTCAAAGGTTTGCAGTACATAATGGTCATGCCGGATAGTTTTACGGAATGTCTTATAACTATCAGAGTTTTATGTTGAAACAAGAAATTATCCACATTGCACTGTTTGAGTAATTCGTTCTTCGAAGATGTTTAGGAACTTCAAAATAGTACGGAGAATAAGGCTTGAATGATTTTCGAGTTTGAATAGATCATCTGTTTAAGTTTTAGCCTTATCGTTGCGGGAATTATTGACAGTAATGCTGTGTCATCAATATGCAATTTTTGTTGTATAGGAACGTGTTACGTTGTATTGCCAATTATTTTAGAAAGTATTCCAGGTGTGATATCTTTGAGATCGTATACAGGACTAGACAGGCTCACTTGTACATCCGCCAATCTCTTATTTGTTTACGTAATGGTAAACCATCCCTTGTTAATTGATTATTTAGTGGGACCATTTCGTTTTTTAATGTTCAAGGTGACTGTGGGTTGACATCTGTTCACAGAATATTATATTATCGTTATATTTTATTTTAAATCTCCGAGAGATAGAAGAAAGAATTATGGAATTTAACTTGTTAATCAAGTAATTCGTTACTTAATTTTTTATGTAATATGTACGTAAGACAAATTTTTTTTTGCTAGTTGCTTTACATCGCACCGACCTCGATAGCTGCAGTCGCTTAAGTGCGGCCAGTATCCAGCAATCGGGAGATAGTGGGTTCGACCCCCACTGTCGGCAGCTCTGAAGATGGTTTCCCGTGGATTCCCATTTTCACGCCAGGCAAATGCCGGGGCTGTACCTTAATTAAGGCTACGGCCGCTTCCTTCCAGTTCCTAGGCCTTTCCTATCCCATCGTTGCCATAAGACATATCTGTGTCGGTGCGACGTAAAGCAAATAGCAAACAAATAAGTCAAGTTTAGGCTAGCTTGTCTTGTAACTTTTACTGGTTATTAGGAAGGAAAAATTCCTAGACAGAATTGGATAAAGATCCAAACAGGGCGAAAAATCATAATAACAACACTAATAATAATCGTATGAGTAGTATAATTGGATGGTACTGCGGCCGCCTCCTCCTCCGGGCTCCCAGGGGCCTCCCGAAGGAAATTTGAATTTTGGCGGGAAATTTGAATTTTGGCGGGAAATTTGAATTTTGGCGCGAGATTTGAATTTGTAAACAAAGCCACGTGCTTTTTGACAGCTGTCATCGACAACAACGCATCGCTAACCTCACTGCTGCCATCTTGACAGGCCTAAACCTCAGTAGTACCAACTTAACCTAACTAGCGCGAGGTAAACAAAGCCACGTGTTTTCTTGACAGCCACGTGCTTCATGACAGCTGTCATCGACAACAACGCATCTCTAACCTCACTGTTGCCATCTCGACGGGCCTAAACCTCAGTGGTACCAACTTAACCTAACTTGCGCGAGGTAAACAAATCCACGTGTTTTTTGACAGCCACGTGCTTTTTGACAGACAACAACGCATCGCTAACCTCAGTACTGCCATCTTGATGGGCCTAAACCTCAGTAGTACCAACTTAACCTAACTAGCGCGAGATAAACAAATCAACGTGTTTTTTGACAGCCACGTGCTTTTTTGACAGCTGTCATCCGCCATCTTTAATCCAGAGAGCACCGTGCTGCCCTCTTTATCGTAGTAGATGTAAATTCGTCACCTGTCATCCGCAGTGCTGCCATCTTGGCGGGCCTAAACCTTAGTGCTACCAACTTAACCTCACTAGCGCGTGATAAACAAATCCACGTGCTTTTTTGACAGCTGTCATCCGCCATCTTCAATCTATAGAGCACAGTGCTGCCCTCTTTAGCTACTTACCTTTGAAATGTGGTGGCGGGTAATTTGAAAAATGCTTTTTGACAGCCGCCATCTTTGAGCACCGTGCTGACCTCTTTGTAGTGGCGGGAAATTCCACGTGCGCTTGTTTGGAAACAAACTCACGTGCTTTTTTCTGACAGCTGTCATCCGCCATCTTGCATCACAAACCTCAGTGCTACATTCTTTAGCTACTTACCTTTGAAATGTGGTGGCAGCAAATTCTACATGCTCTTGTTTGGAAACAAACCTATGCGCTTTTTTGACAGCTATCATACGCCATCTTTAATCAAGAGAGCACCGTGCTGCCCTCTTTAGCTACTTATCTTTGAAATGTGGTGGCGGCAAATTCCACGTGCTCTTGTTTGGAAACAAATCCATGTGCTTTTCTGACAGCTGTCATCCACCATCTTTAATCCAGAGAGAACAGTGCTGCACTCTTTAGTTGAAATGTGGTGGTGGCAAATTCCACGTGCTCTTGTTTGGAAACAAACTCATGTGCTTTTCTGACAGCTGTCATTCACCGTATTTAATCCAGAGAGAACAGTGCCGCACTCTTTAGTTGAAATGTGGTGGCGGCAAATTCCACGTGCTCTTGTTTGGAAACAAATTCTACGCGCTCTTCATCTGTCATCCACCATCTTTAATCAAGAGAGCACCGTGCTGCCCACTTTGTGGTGGCGGATAATTTGAAAAATTCTTTTCGACAAGCAGCCATCTTTAATCCAGAGAGAACAGTGCTGCCCTCTTTAGCTACTTACCTTTGAGGCGGTTAATTTGAAAAATTCTTTTCGACAAGCAGCCATCTTTAATCCAGAGAGAACAGTGCTGCCCTCTTTAGCTACTTACCTTTGAGGCGGTTAATTTGAAAAATTATATTTGACAAGCTGCCATCTTTAATGAAAAGAGCATCGTGGTGCTATCTTGCGGGTAAATTTTACGTCACAGCTGTCATCCACCATCTTGCATTGCTAACCTTAGTGCTGCCCTCTTTAGCTACTTACCTTTGAAAAAAAAATCTATTTGACAAGCTGTCACCCGCCATCTTGCATCGCAAACCTCAGTGCTGCACTCTTTAGTTGAAATGTGGTGGCGGATAATTTGAAAAAATATTTTTGACAAGCAGCCATCTTTAATCAACAGAGCACCTTGCTGCCATCTTTAGCTACCGCCATCTTACATCGCTTACCTCGCTGCTGCACTCTTTAGTTGAAATGTGCTGGCGGTAAATTCGAACAAGTTTAATCACGCATCGGGAAAGCTAGAGTAAGCACGTGCTGCAGTGATGACGTCATCATGCATGTTTAGACTTGTCCGTTTTCTTAAGAGTAAGTCGGTGTAAAGGAATGTGGTGGCGGTAAATTCGAACAAGTTTAATCATACATCGGGGGAGCTAGAGTAAGCACGTGCTGCGGTGATGACGTCATCATGCATATGTAGACTTGTCCGTTTTCTTAAGAGTAAGTCGGTGTAAAGGAATGCAATAAGTATGCATCATAAAAACTAGAGTTTGCATGTGCTGCAGTGATGACGTTATTGTGGATGTTTAAACCCGTTCGTTGACTAAAAGCTTTAGTCTTCGAGAAACAGTGATAGAGAGTGGAGTGCAAACATGACGAAAACATTAATAGTTGATGTGCAAGGCTTTAAAGTAAACGGAAACAAATTTGTGTTAAAAGAGGTGGCTGTGTTAGATTACAGTGTGTTGTGATCACCAAAACTTGTTAGTTTAGTATTTAGTCCACCGTTCCCTTACTGTTTGCAAACTGATGAAGATAAAAAGCAGACTCAGAGGATTGAAAACAATTTAGGTTTGAAGTGGGAAGAAAAAGGAATACCTTATCGTTTTCTACATTTAATGATGAATGCACATTTGTCAAGAGCAGATCTTGTTCTTTTAAAGGGTTCTGAAAAGAAAGAATGGTTGCGTGATTTTCTACCATCATCGTGTGAAATTATCGACATGCATGAATTGGGGTGTCCATCATTTAAAACTCTTCCGAAAGAGCATAGTAGAGAAACAAGTAAACAGTCTTTACAACATGTATGCATGCTCTTTGATTGGTTGTGTTGCAGTGCATGCCGGGAAGTGAACAACATATGTAAACTGCAGTGTCGAAATTACCTTAGTGTAAAAGAAACATATGTAGAGTAAAGACATCATGTCATTTCTAACAGATACTAAGTGTAACGCAGTTGAAAAGGCGATCGTAAAATTTTATGCATGTAAAAAGAAACTAAACACTTTTACTGAAGAAGAGTTAAATGTATTACCAAAGGCATTTTTGGTTAATGTAGCTGCGAATGCTGTGAAGAAGATTTGGTATAAGGTTCCTCGTGAGTGGACTCAAGATCCTGTTTTGTCAGAGCTTCAAACGTGTAGTTTACATTATGAACACGTGAGTTTAGGTAGAAGACCTTCTGTGAGAGTGCCGTACATGTCAACTAATTAAACTGTATCACGGACCTAAAACTAACGAGTTGTCTTCGCTTATAAACACTTATCATGGCTGTGGAGAGAGTAAACAAGGAAAAGGTGAAGAAACGTGCTGGGAGGAAGATGAGGAAGCATGTTGGGCGTGGACTCATCAACAGAGTGATTGATCTTCTTTTCTTCGTGCTTCATCTCCCCTGCGGCCCTAGAACACGTTCGCCTGACACGTAGTTACATGCTGCCTGCATAGAGTATGTCGTGTAGCTGTTAAAATCTGCTTCGTAAAGTTATGCTGTGTGTGTGTGTTATTACCTAGTGCTTTAGCTGCTCAGAAGAATATAGCGGCACTTGTCGTTGTTGGTATAATAAAACGAAAACTGAGTGACAAAGACCGTAAAATAAACAAAGGATAAAAATGTATATATATATTCTAAAAGAAATATGAATTGTCAAAACATATTACAGGTGTTGTTTAATCCTACAGCATGTCCTAGTGACTTAGAAGAAAGGAAACGTAGAGGATTAAAAGAAAACACACATAAGATTTAAAGTGCATCCTCTTTATTAATCCATGAATTAAAGCTGTTATTAAAACCAAGCCATTTATCATACAGTTTATTGCCACGACGTCGAATAACACGTTCAACTAAATAGTGATTAGGATATTTTGTTTTCTGCAGTTCTTCGATGTAGAATCCTCCTTCAATAGGCTGTCCTCTGAGATCGCGAAGTAAATACGTAACTGGATTAGTAAGCTTAACACTTCTGATTTGAAAAATTACAGTGCTCCAGTTAGGTGTGTATCATTTTGCAAAGATAGACTTGTGTTTGCTGATACGAACAAAATCACCTTCTTTAAAGCGATGGCGACGTGGATCAGCTGTTTTAATTACAAGATGAATAGCATTTATACGAGGTGTATTCTTTGTAACAAGACGTGGCTTTGTTCCGATAGTGCGATGAGGTGTATCGTTGTAGGTAGATTAAAGTCTAGGTAGCAGATCAATCCAACGATATGAACCTTGCGCTGTAAATTCTCGCCACATCATTGTTTTGAGTGTACGATTAAAGCGTTCTACAACACTTGCCTTGAGATTGCTGAACTTAGAGTAGTGTTGAATGCCAAGTAACTTGAGGTAAGAAGAAAAATCCTTGTTGTAAAACTCTTTACCTTGATCAGTTTGAAGAAGCCTCGGGCAGCGTTTCGATTCTTCAACAATATGTTTAAATGCTTCTTTAACTTGAGCTGCTGTTTTAGAACGCACGGGTTGTGCAAAAGCAAACTTCGAGTACACATCGATAACAGTAAGTAGATACTTATACCCCTTATTACTAGAGGCATATGGAATCATTTCTACTAAGTCTGCCTGCCAGAGATCATCTTTTCCTCGTGTAATGACGCGTCTGCGACAGTAGGTGCGACGTGCTGGTTTATGTAACTCATGTGCGATGTTTACCTTTACAGGTGAGATCTTCTCTTGACGAGCCATTACAAAATAATACCGGCATAACGTAGTTCTCTTTCTATTTCTAGAATTCCTGATCCGTGACCAGTGTGACCGGCCTCTTGCGATGCTCTTAAAAGTTGTAATCGTTCAACGAGTAAGTTTGGGTCATTCCAGTATCTTACATCCACATACGGCAACAAAGGCTTGTAGATAACATCAAGACTACGTGCAGTCGGAAACAGCTTATAAATAAACTCCCGATACTTGTAACTCTTATTCGCATTTACAGCTTCTGTTCTCTTGTAATAACGTCGTGTTGCATCAGTAGCAAAAAGTATTGCTTTATATTTTTAAGATCATCTTGAAAAATTATATCCTTGTCAGGTATTAGTGAGAAAAGAAGTTCTAAGAGTCCTTTCGTAGGTTTATAGGTAACACCTTTTACAATGAGTTTGTTGTTATTAATCTTAACATTTGAATTTCCTATCCGGAAACAGTCATCTTCGTAGCGAATACCGTAGGTAGTGTCAGTTTGTCCTGTAAAAGTTTTTCTATATAAGGTGCAAAGAGAGATCCATAGGTATCTTGAATAAAAGTTCTAAACTGATTGCGATACTCTGGTGTAATCATAACCTCAGACAAAGATGGTAGATTTTGCGTCGATGTAGTAGGTTTTTTCAGCAATAACATCTGTAGTTAAAAACTCAACACGCTTAGATGGTGATGTATCATTAAGTTCTTCTTCTTCTTTCTTATCTTCCTCTTCCTCTTCTTGGTCTACATCCTGCTTCTTCTCTTCCTTATCTTGTTCATGCTTTTCTTCTTCATGCTTATCTTTATGATATGATGTTTGCATAGAAGCAAAACTTGAAGAATTAAAAATTTCTTTGAGTGGTGTACTTAGTTGTGTTTTTAAAAATAAATCCGTGCCTGCTTGAATACGTTTAAGCTCCTTAAATTTCCGTCGAATATTGTTTCGAGCTTGGATGATATGTTTTGTGATCTCCTTGCTAGATGTTAACATGATGATGGTTTTTAATCAAGTAGTTACTGTAATTCTGTGTTAATGCATATAAAATGATCGAAACCCATGCGATATCGTCCATGCTGTACATCACTTTCTTTATCAATAACTAAAAAGCTGTAACGGTGTAATGACCAACATTTAGCACACATACGTTTAAAGTCATCGAATGTCATATCAGTGCTAACATGATCGTTATACACATGTCGCATGTTGCGCTCATCTTGCCGAAAAAGCACAATAACATTTGCGTTGTCGCGTATCAACTGCTTAGGCACACTAGAATAGGTTTGGTACAAATAGATGCAATCAACATATTTATGCCGACACATACTAAAGAATGCACGAATAACGTTCTGCTGTTCTGTTGCGACATCATCAAAGATCATAAGAGAATTAGGAAGCACATCGTCTGGTGATGGTACTTGCTCATGCGAATTAAATTTAAAATATCTTATTCCATCTTTAACTAGATCGTGCATTACAGTTTGTAGAATAGAATATAGCGGCTGATAGAGTGTCTTTGCGAAAACGTAAATATTCTCGAAGCGTACACCATTTACAGAAGTAATAAGTGTGAGTAAAAGATTTGTTTTCCCGCATCCCGACGGGCCTGATATAATACATCGAACAGTAAAAGGAAATAACGTTCCATGACGTTTTCCTGTAGTTGTACTAGAACTAGGTAAGAGATGTGGTACAATGTCGGTAACAGGTAGTGTGTCTTGCTGCTTTATAATCTTCATGATAACTGAATCATAAAGTACGTAATAGCAATATATATATATATATATATATATATATATATATAAAACGAAACAAGAGGCAACGGTTAGTTTATGATTTGCTCTCGACTAGTAAAGTCGTGTACAGCATGGTGAAACAACAATATCCAAACGACATGAATAAGAAGAAGAAAGTAAAAACTGTTGGATGGAAAGATGTTATAAAGGCTGCGAAAAAAGCTATTCGAGGGTAATACAATCCTCGTGTAGCTATTCCTAAGGCGTTACGCGCAGCAAGAGCGAGAATTTCTCCAAACTGCAGAGCAATATTTAGTAAACGTGCACGAATTATTCCTGTACCAAAACGAGGAGGATTTCTTCCTGCGCTGTTTGCTGGCTTAGCAGCTTTAGGGTCATTGCTAGGTGGTGCTAGTGCTGTAGCGAGAACTGCCAAAGCTGTAGAAGAAGCGAAACAACAGTTGAAAGAGAGTGAACGTCATAACAAGACGATGGAGGCAATTGCGTTACGAGGCAAAGGTGTGAACATGAAGCTAGCGCCTTACAAGAAAGAGCTTGGTATCTACATTTCTCCAAAAAACGTGTACTAAATGCACTTCCACATCGAGCTCTGACGCATGATGAAGTTTTTATGTTTGCTAAACAACTAGGAATTCATTATTTTCGAGGAGTGCATATGCGCGATCAACTACCAGCGCACCCACGTGAACGTGAAAGTGCCGTAATTAACTTGGACGACAGTCGTGGACCTGGAACTCATTACGTTGCTTATGTAAAACGTAAATCTAAAGTATGGTATTTTGATAGCTATGGAGCCTTACCTCCTCCTTTTGAGCTCATACGTTATTTCGGAAGCAGTGCAGACATTGTTTACAATAAAAACCGTGTGCAAAACTTTAATACACGCATGTGCGGACGATTATGTCTTATGTTCTTATATCAAACTCAGACAGTAGAGAAAGTGCATTAGTGTCTACGTGATGATGAACAGTGAAAGAACGTTTGCTGTACGTGGAGAAGGACCTGAAACAACCATCTATTTTAATCCACCAATCGAACTTGGTTATCAGCCGCATAGTCTTGGACTAGTATGGTTTGAAAGCTACAATAAAATCTATAATGTGCGTGATGGTGTAAACAAGTTCTATTACGATGAGTATGTGCTAACACTACCCTCAGGTAGTTATACAGTAGACGTTATTCACGACTATATTGAAAGAACGTTAAATTGATCAGTTTGGGGAAGATAGTTTTAGTAATCATAATTACAAGTTCTCAATCACTATAAGCAACATTACACATGAATGTGTTATTGAATCATCATTTGACCTCAAATCACAACCTGATTCATTGGACCACTGCTTGGATTTTCATCGAGGGAGCTCCTACCAAACGTACGTTACGAGTCTGATCAACCTATAAAACTCTTCGATGATTATCATGTGAACATTACTTGTAATATTATTACAGACTTGAATAGTAATCTACAACATTCGCACGTCCTGCACGACTTTATTGTTACAGAGGAACGTGGATATACTATTTGTGAGAAACCAGCAGTAGTTCTTTATCATCCTGTGTCTGTAAAACACATAATAAACATAAACATAATCAGCTTATTCATTTAGATCAGCACGCGTACGTAGCTTACAAACTACATCATAAACCAGTATGAAAACCATCTATAAAACACGGTGTACATTCCGAAGACATACTACATGTGTGCAGAGACTCATCGAGTTAACAGATACCCATAAGCAGATACTCCAAGATTTAGGATATACAATACTGCAATAGAATTGGTAGAAATGCTAGACATTACGAATACAGTAGAAAGTCGTGAAGATGTAGTACGAAGTGAGCTTCATTCCTATCAACCTTTGACGTTTGGATTAAATAACAATGATGAAATTCATTTTATTATTAATCAGCAAGATGTTTACACCTTACCACACGAAAGCTACATCTATATTGAAGGACGACTAGAAAAGTCTGATGGAAGTGGACCAAGCACTTCACAACTAAACAACCCTGCTCTAGCTTTTCTCTTTTCTGAAGCGCGATATGAAGTAAATAATGTTGAAATAGATCGAACGAAGAATGTTGGTATTACAAGTGCAATGAAACTCTACCCTTCTTTCTGTGATGAAGAAAGTAATCTTTTGCGGATGGCTGGGTGGTGTCCAAAAGCTACTAACAACTGGATGATTAATGAGGATGGAACTTTTACGGGTATGCTATCACTGAAACATATTTTTGGATTCGCAGAAGACTTTACACGTATTATAATCAACGCAAAACAAGAGCTTATTCCAATCCGTGATCGAAGTGATTACAATTCTCTTAAAGCAGTAGAAACACCAGTAGAATCGAAAATAACACTGCATCGTATACTGTGGAGGATTCCACATGTAACCTTATCTGATCGTGAAAAACTTCGATTGCTCAAGATTGTAGAAAATAATACACCATTACCTATACGTTTTAGAAGTTGGGAGCTGTATGAATATCCTGTGTTACCACCTACAAACAAGCATAGCTGGGCTGTTGAAACATCACGTTTTACTGAGAAGCCCTTGTACATTATTGTTGGATTTCAAACTAATCGTAAATTCAATCACGAAAAAGATAGCTCACTGTTTGATCACTGTAAATTAAGACACGTTAGACTATATCTCAATGCAATTAAGTATCCCTACTTTGAGAAAAATAAGTTTGGGATGCTCTATGACATGTTTTGTAAATTTCAATCATCGTATTATCAGAAAGAAGATCGTCTGCTATTTACACCTCAAGAATTTAAAAATAAAGCACCGATTGTAGTTATAGACTGCTCTTATCATGAAGAATATATAAAAGAATCTCCAGTTGATATTCGTTTAGAATTTGAAACATCTGAAAACATTCCTGCTAACACAGCAGCCTATTGTCTTATTATTCATATGAGTGATGTTACTTACCATCCGCTAACGAATATTGTTACGAGACTATAAATAAGAATAGATCTTTATCATTTTCATTAGTGTGTGCTTCGACATCGTACGCTATGGAACAAAACTGTAAATGTGCATGCAGTTTGCATGCACATACGCAACATCTTATTTATCTTACACGAGTGAGTGAGGCTATTGAGATGTTCTATAAACATAGATCGTCGATGCCGAAACATCTTATTCAATACTTACCACCAGGATTTTTATCTACGTACGCTGCCTCTTACGTACATAATTTTTGGGGCATCCTTCCTCTACACAGTAAGATGTCGATCGAAGTAGCTTTATGCAGAACTTGTCAACGACATTACAAGCATCGAGGAGAAAATGGTGATGATCATTGGGATCGACCAAATCCGAGGATTGAACACTGTACACAGTGTATGAATGAACTTTCTCTAGTACCTCATGATGATGATGATTTCGAAAAGGAATAACAACAAGGTAAGAAGTATATGATCTTCTCTGTTAAGCGTAACATACTTAGTATAATATACTTCTAAATGTTTTGTTTAATTTGAATGTTGCAGGAGGCATTTCAGAAGCATACGTTGTTAAGAAGCACACCAACCTTGTCAGCAGCAAAAACGAACACTGTTGTAGTACATTTGTAAATAAATATTTGATCGCATTCAAAAATGTTGTACTTATTGCATTGCTTTTCACCGACTTACTCTTAAGAAAAACGATCAGGTCAAAACATGCACAATGACGTCATCACTGCAGCACGTGCTTACTCTAGCTCCCCCGATGTATTATTAAACTTGTTCGAATTTACCGCCACCACATTCCTTTACACCGACTTACTCTTAAGAAAACGGACAAGTCTAAACATGCATGATGACGTCATCACTGCAGCACGTGCTTACTCTAGCTTTCCCGATGCGTGATTAAACTTGTTCGAATTTACCGCCAGCACATTTCAACTAAAGAGTGCAGCAGCGAGGTAAGCGATGTAAGATGGCGGTAGCTAAAGATGGCAGCACGGTGCTCTGTTGATTAAAGATGGCTGCTTGTCAAAAAGATTTTTTCAAATTATCCGCCACCACATTTCAACTAAAGAGTGCAGCACTGAGGTTTGCGATGCAAGATGGCGGGTGACAGCTTGTCAAATAGATTTTTTTTCAAAGGTAAGTAGGTAAAGAGGGCAGCACTAAGGTTAGCAATGCAAGATGGTGAATGACAGCTGTGACGTAAAATTTACCCGCAAGATAGCACCACGATGCTCTTTTCATTAAAGATGGCAGCTTGTCAAATATAATTTTTCAAATTAACCGCCTCAAAGGTAAGTAGCTAAAGAGGGCAGCACTGTTCTCTCTGGATTAAAGATGGCTGCTTGTCGAAAAGAATATTTCAAATTAACCGCCTCAAAGGTAAGTAGCTAAAGAAGGCAGCACTGTTCTCTCTGGATTAAAGATGGCTGCTTGTCGAAAAGAAATTTTCAAATTATCCGCCACCACAAAGAGGGCAGCACGGTGCTCTCTTGATTAAAGATGGTGGATGACAGCTGAAGAGCGCGTAGAATTTGTTTCCAAACAAGAGCACGTGGAATTTGCCGCCACCACATTTCAACTAAAGAGTGCGGCACTGTTCTCTCTGGATTAAAGATGGTGGATGACAGCTGTCAGAAAAGCACATGGGTTTGTTTCCAAAGAAGAGCACGTGGAATTTGCCACCACCACATTTCAACTAAAGAGTGCAGCACTGTTCTCTCTGGATTAAAGATGGTGGATGACAGCTGTCAGAAAAGCACATGGGTTTGTTTCCAAACAAGAGCACGTGGAATTCGCCGCCACCACATTTCAACTAAAGAGTGCAGCACTGTTCTCTCTGGATTAAAGATGGTGGATGACAGCTGTCAGAAAAGCACATGGTTTGTTTTCAAACAAGAGCACGTGGAATTGGCCGCCACCACATTTCAAAGGTAAGTAGCTAAAGAGGGCAGCACGGTGCTCTCTGGATTAAAGATGGCGGATGATAGCTGTCAAAAAAGCGCATAGGTTTGTTTCCAAACAAGAGCATGTAGAATTTGCCACCACCACATTTCAAAGGTAAGTAGCTAAAGAGTGTAGCACTGAGGCTTGTGATGCAAGATGGCGGATGACAGCTGTCAGAAAAAAGCACGTGAGTTTGTTTCCAAACAAGAGCACGTGGAATTTCCCGCCACCACAAAGAGGGCAGCACGGTGCTCAAAGATGGCTGCTGTCAAAAAGCATTTTTCAAATTATCTGCCACCACATTTCAAAGGTAAGTAGCTAAAGAGGGCAGCACTGTGCTCTATAGATTGAAGATGGCGGATGACAGCTGCCAAAAAAGCACGTGGATTTGTTTATCTCGCGCTAGTGAGGTTAAGTTGGTAGCACTAAGGTTTAGGCCCGCCAAGATGACAGCACTGTGGATGACAGGTAACGAATTTACATCTACTACGATAAAGAGGGCAGCACGGTGCTCTCTGGATTAAAGATGGCGGATGTCAGCTGTCCAAAAAAACGTGGCTGTCGAAAAAACACGTGGATTTGTTTATCTCGCGCTAGTTAGGTTAAGTTGGTACTACTGAGGTTTAGGCCCGTCAAGATGGCAGTACTGAGGTTAGCGATGCGTTGTTGTCTGTCAAAAAGCACGTGGCTGTCAAAAACACGTGGATTTGTTTACGTCGCGCAAGTTAGGTTAAGTTGGTGCCACTGAGGTTTAGGCCCGTCGAGATGGCAGCAGTGAGGTTAGCGATGCGTTGTTGTCGATGACAGCTGTCAAAAAGCACGTGGCTGTCAAAAAAACACGTGGCTTTGTTTACCTCGCGCTAGTTAGGTTAAGTTGGTACTACTGAGGTTTAGGCCCGTCAAGATGGCAGCAGTGAGGTTAGCGATGCGTTGTTGTCGATGACAGCTGTCAAAAAGCACGTGGCTTTGTTTACAAATTCAAATCTCGCGCCAAAATTCAAATTTCCCGCGGGAGGCGGAGGGGCCCCTGGGAGCCCGGAGGAGGAGGCGGCCGCAGAACCATCCAATTATACTACTCGTATGATTTTCAGATGCGAGACAATCCTAAAAGCCCCGTGAGAAGGCGCGCACGGTGTTTTAGACCGGGTCAGGAAAAAGTAGCACAAATAAAACAAAAACTATTTGTAATGTTACAAAACTAATAAATAATTTTGAACCAACAACGTTCAAAGGCATTTTAACAATACAAAGTTAGGATGTTAAACAATTGACGTTCATTCTGCGTCATCACTTGATTCTTGACTTTCCGTACCGCACCGAATACGTCACCGCAGAATGTTTTTGCAGATATGTCGCTGGCGTACACGGCATCTAGACTTGGTTTGTAAGATGGATTTCATTCAATTGCAGTAATCACATCTTCCAGGTCCTTCTAGTTCCTGTGGAACTGCAGAGGGCTGCTCTTCTTCAGGCAATCCTCATACTTGGCCCATGATCCTTTTGTAAACGTCTTTCGATTTCTCTTTCAGTATTTCTATCCATAATGTGTTGGACTTCAGTATATACAAAGGCACTATTTTACACGAAAATGAAATACTGACACATTCTTACCACATTAACCGAAAAGTAAAAGAAAACATAACCCAGGAACACGCATAAATCATGGGGTGCGCCGTGTCCGTCAAACAATGTACTCAGCCTGAAACTGAGGAGAGTGAGGGGTGAATTGTTCACGCACACTAATAGTAGACGAGTCCAGTGCAAGGTACTGAGCGGTTGGAAGTTAGCGGCCCGCTACGTTAAGAACTATAAACATTTACCCGGTCGAAAAGACCGTGACGCGCCCTCTCCAGGGTTTATGTGTGATTATGTCATTTATTTCGGCCCTGGTATTTAGTTTCTTCACTGATTCGTGTGTTATTGCTTCACTTCTGCCACCGGTGTTCGATCAACTAAGTGTGTGTCAATATTGTTGTGGTGTTTCTAGCATTTTATGTATTAATTTCGTCGTGTAATAGTCTAATCCTCTTGTTGCTGTCAGTGTAGAGACAATTGGAACGTCTTTTGACAGAACAAGTGGGTTCTGTTTTATTATGTCAACCACAAAGGAACATCCTTGTGGAATACAATTATTAAACCATTTATTTTTCCACTTCAAAGACTAGATCCAAATGTTCACAAAGCATAAGTTCGCGTAAGGTCTCTAATGGTAGGAACACCGTTCCGTGTACCGCTTTGGGCAATCAACAGTTCATTAAGCTCAAGCTAAGTTCCAAATGGTTTTCCGAATTATACTTACTCCATAGACAACATGCGTAACCTATTAAAAGTTTATCACTCACCCGAATGGGGACAAAGGTTTTCTGAGGTGGTAGATGTAGTCGCCGTAGTACTTGGAGGTGTAGCCTTAGTAGCAGTAGATGTTGTATTACACTAGTTGAAGGTGCAGCGGTAAGACTTGTAGAAGTTATATTGGTAGTTGTAGTCGAAGAAGCTGCAGTCGGTTCGGTAACTCCAGGCACCGAGGCATCTGGAAGAAACAATTCGCATGATATATTTAATCGGTGAGAAATAGTTGTCCTGAATATCTTTCAGAACCTATGTAAGTAAAGTTAAAAATACCTTCTTACGGAAACTGCTTATCTTTTACTAGTTCTTGCGCTCGTTTGTCTCTTTGAATCGGTCATTGGCAAAAGGCACTAAGAAATGTTCTCTGTATTCCTTACGAGAGAAAGAAACACTCTTTCAGTCACTTGGAACTTTAATTAATAATCGACGGCGGGTGTCAGAGGTATCAGTAGTATGCACAGTTCAGTCCTATAAGAAACTATTTCTTCCACAATACAGAGTCATGTGACTAGGCTGATCCAGGCGCACTCATAACAGATGTCAATTCCTGGTGATAGAACACAGTATCCGAAACTTGTTGTGATATAACAATAAAACTTCTCAAGTGACTGGTAACAGAGTTTTCACTTTTCCTTTAAGGTTTATATGACAGTTATGGACAAGGCATAGTGTACTTCAAATCACAGTTATATTATTAATATGTTTGTATGAAAATAAAGGAGAAGAAAACTCATTTTCTCCCTTACTTATAAAAAGGCTTCCGTCGTCCTGCGTTTAAATTACTCATCATAGTTATGACAAACTAGGGAGGTGTATATTGTAAATACAATGCAAGTCATACAACAATGGATATCTAATATCGTAGTTCTCTCTTATACAGGGCATTAAATCCAGGGCCCCCTCTATTGAAATAAACCTTGGTTTTACAGCATACACTAAACAACTATTTTACGTTGCCACGGTCGTTACTGAAGCTATGTGAACTTGTTACGAAACTAACCAACTTCTTTCTTTTCGGTCTCTCCTGAGATAAGAAAGGAACAAATAAATTTCCGTGGTACGAACCGAGAAAATGAGAGTATCTCACGAAATTTGTAAATTTTTAAGAGCTGTTTTTTCAGTTGGTGAATTGTATTAAAGAGCCGTTCTATTCTCATCGTGTTTGTATACTGAACGGTTTGGAACAAGGCTAATAACATGTCTCGGTTTGTTGCTCCCCCTTTCCTGGAAGACCAGGATCAGTGGGCTGTATCCCATCCGCCTTCCGGACCAAGAGCGTGAAATAATCTACCATATACTTGGGGAGATTTCATGAGAGGTATCGGTGAGGAATCGGGGTGAGTCATCGCTGGTAGAATAAGGAGGGAATAGGTGTTACAGATGACGTGGAAGATAAGAGGAAAGAGAAATGTTGACTAGAGAATTTTAGTCTTCAATTTCCTTCCTTACAACATTGTACCACCTGTATCTCAATTCTAGGTGATTATAAATAGGTACATGTAGGTCACTTTCAGTGGGAGGATTCCTGAAAATTACTGCACAAACTCGGGACGAGATCACGTGTTTGCATTCATACATTTTGAAGGCTTATGCTCCCCTTTTATCTGGAGAATGCTTATCTATTATAGAGTCACTGGTTTGAGACAAATACTTCCAGAAACGACAGCCTGGCTTGTATACTTATGTTTGTTGAGAGTGGGCATTTTTTACATGAAAGCTTTCATTGTTAATGTTAACCTGTTTGATATCCTGTTAGTGTCTACACTCATTGGCTACTTTCTAAATTATTACACGTCCTAATCACACATTTCTTCCTTCACCTCCTGTCATCGTACTAAATTCTACTTCACTTGTTTGGAATTTGTTTGCTTTAATATTGAACTCAGTTTTCAAAACTTATTCATTCTATTCAGCATCTCACACATATCTCCTTCTGATTCTCATAATATTCCTATTGTTGTACTATGTCATGAGAGGTTCTGAGAGTTTTAATTGCCTCTTCCAGAACGGTAACTACTTTCCTAAGTTCCCCCAATGTTCTTATATTCACTGTGTGGTGTACTTATATATATATATATTAAAATGTAGGGAGACATACTACACTGCTCTCTGGTGGATTGTTGCTCCTCCACTTTGATCACAGCAGTTTTTATTACTCTTCGTTCACGGAGTATAACTCCAGTTCTTTCAATAATTTCAGGAGGCGTATTCCTGCCTTCATTATTGAATAGGGAAAGTGACATTGGAGAGTTTTACACAAGTAAGTGGAACCAATGCTGCCAACCAGCGTTCACTAGTCGATAGACTCTCGACATTACCTCATATAGTTGCCTCTTACCACATGAAAAGCATACCACCTCCCCCACTGGAGGGTTCCTCCTACAGATTCGCCTATTTGTAGGAAAGCGGACCAACGTTGAAAGTGAGTAAAAATATTTACGTTGCTGGCACGTAATCTTGTTTCTTGGTGGACATTCACGGTTAATTCCCGTGGGCTCTTCTTCATTGTGAACCAGCAACATGGATAGAAGTCCTTAGATACAGCCTACTTTTAGTTCAGACTCCACTGCATTCCCAGGTTATCACACTAGAGTGCTTGTACTCCCAGAGAGGCTGTTCTGTTCGTTACTTTGAGATATTTATCTGTAAATACTAGTTCCATTTTACTCACTACTAACTGAAGTGTTCGTGTGTTGTGAAACAGATGGCTTGTTGACGCTAAAGTATCAGTCGAAAAATAAATGGTGGATTTTCCGTATTTTACCTTCTTTACAGGAACAGACTGACTTCTAGATAACACGAAATTCTAACTTTAAAGATCCGCTGTGATACGTTTAAGCTTTCAAAGAAATATAACGAGGAAGTTGGTGGTGATTACTATTTCAAGAGGAAGTTCAGATGAGCAACCATCCTCTGTTAACAGTAATCAGAGGAAAAGTGGAAGCGGTCTGACATTTCGAAAAATGATGGCATCAGTAAAAGAAAGGAAAAGTCATTAGTGCGTAGAGATGAAGGAATCCCTAAGAACAACAGATTGCCCAGTTAGGTCGGAGAGGATAGTGCGGATTGTCGCAGGACTCAGGTAAGTGCCCCGTGGTCACCACCCGACTCTTCCAAGTTAAGAGCATGTGGGATGCAATTTAGGCGCATCTTATGAAAGCAGCGGAAAATCTGGGTGTTACTCCACCAACCCACCCAGTTCCTTGTACACTCGACATCTCGTGGCCGGAGGCAATACCAGTGGAAGAGCAAGTCAACAGCCAATCACAGTGCATTCGGATCGGGCGCTCTTTGAGAAAACTGAACGAAGCTGTTGGGACACGTAGAATGTCAGGAAACCTGGTCGAGGAAGGCCTGGAAGAGGGCAGTCGAAGTGGAGACAATAGAGCAAGCAAGGTTAAGTAGCGGAATCCCAGCAGGTGGATGGTTACCGCTAACAAGTGCCGGACTGTAAACGGTATAATATCAAATACGACGAGAAGTTCACCTATGATCTGTGAATATCGTGTCAATTCGAGCTGCCCATAATGGTACATATACTTCAATCAATCTATCAAATAGGTAGCAAGGCCATACTGGTAGCACACTAAATCAGTCGTTCAAACGGTCAACATTGTGGGCGTCACAAGTTCGAAGATTTTTCTTTCAAAATATCGGCGGAATACATTTTCTGATGTTGGTGTCCTGGCGCTGTAAACTTGATATAAGGATTGATAACAATTCAAACAAATTCCCCCTCATACGAAAGTAATTAAAATAATATTTTTGGATCACTGGTACGTTCATCTAGAAGAACGATGTGCTTCTCGTTCTAGGTTAAATGTATTCAATGGATGGATCCAATGAACCTGAAGTACTCTTCTTTCACCCCAACCTGCTTTTCGTAAGGATAACGTTCGCGTCCATGGTCCAGAGTCAAACCGAGATGCATAATATGTGGTGGGGACTAGAAGATGCCGGCAAGTTGACGGAATCAACTAGATTATGAGGCTAGACATGTTGGTATAATAATGGTAGAATATACCAGTGTTACGTTAAACATGCTTGTGGGTCTTGATGTAGAAATCTGTTAAGCACAACGATAACAAGCACATTGGATGAACGATGTAACTGTGCAGTTGAGAGTTGAGCAGCTCGAAACTTCAGTGTCCCAGATAACAGAGTCAGTCATTGTAAATAACGCTGTATGTGGTGGTGACCATCCTCCCTTAACACTAATCAGGGGGCAAAAGTAAGTATGAAGGGATCGGAAAAGAAAGGTAAGGGCAAACAAACCAATCACCCTCTGGGAGAAGTAGAATTGGCCAAGAGGGGAACGATGGGAAAGACGAGTTTTAGGACTAAGTTCCCCTTCCACTCTAGCCCACACGATTGTGCGGGTTCGGACCCCGAGGTTGCCAACCAGCACTTAGAAGGTCAAACCTTTTAGTCACTTCTTACTACAGGCGAGCACGTATCTACCACTTCCCCCCCCCCCTACTCACTGGAGGAAATAATGCTGTGAGGTACGTTGTAATATTATATCTACGTAGGTATGTGACTATTTTCACAACATATATGTCCTTCTCGATCTGCGGTGACTTCCAACTTCAAAGTCGGCAAACAATTGCCTGTTTAAAATTCTGGGAACACCGTGCCTAGGAAACGTTAGTAACAACAGATGCTGATGTCTCGACAGTAACACAAAAACTTAAGTATTTACTTCTGTTATGAGCTACTTCCCTGTCCCCTTACTTGAAAAAAATAGTGTCAGCTTTTTATGCAAACAATATTATTTGTGGTAAGAGATATTTTGTATATAATGTACTATGTTTATCACAACATAATATTGTCCACCAGCACTGCGGCTCAAATCTACAATTGAGAATATACGGTACCTGTATGATCCAGTGTCCAGAGGCGTTTTTAGGCTATGTAGGGACAAGTCGATACTGGGGCCAGGAGAAGATACACACTGCTTGATGTTTGCCATTGAAACTGCTAGCATCGAGAACAAGAGAACCAGGAAGAAGTACAGAGCTGATCACGTAACTATTCTCAATACACCATCCTAAAAGAGATCATGACAGAAAATTTGCTCGTTTTGGGTAATATACAAATTTCAGTTTCATTCGCATGACACTGCCATCCATTCTTAGTAGAACAATCACGTTACTATCGACAGTGAGCCTGCAATACAAAAATGTGTTCAAAAATAGTCCGTTTCCCTCGATTGGTTTGAGGTATTCTGACAGGGCTTTGCATGCTTCATCTTAAGTATATGTTAATAATTCTGATCAGGGCTTCACGAACTTTATCCTAAGTATGTGTTGAATACCATGATGAAGGATTGAAGATCATGGCCCTAAACATGTGTTAAATAACCTGATGAGGACTTTTTTAAACTTGGCCTTATGTATATTTAATCCTTCACAGAGTTGAACGTCTCTTACTGCAAGCAGATTGTGTTTCCACCAAGCTTTTGACTTTTTTACAGCAATGTCGGTCTTTAAAATGAACGATTTTCAGATCACTTCATTATCATTGATACGCTTTCATTCCATTCACTGCACTGCCATCACACCATAAATATTGAAAATGGGCCACCAGCTTCTACTCCAGAGTTTCTGTTAACTATAAATATAACTTAGTTTCCTCCCAACTGACATTGCATTCGCTTTAGAAATGCTCATTTTCATGTTATACTCAAGATTTTAGGTTACAAGCTTTCGAACTGAATGGCCATTAAAACAAGTCTTCAATAAAGACTAAACTACTTACAACATTATGTAAATACATGTTTATATATATTTCCAAAACGGATCCTTGCAAGCTATAGACAGTAAGATTACAGTTTCGTCTAATCCAGTTAACTATGAGTACCGAGATCTCAAACAGTCATAATTTCTAACTGCAGACTGATTGTGAACATAAATACCTTTAATTGCCAGTAATAACCAACTCATTGTTATGGCTAACATAATATTTCCCATGATATTCTGCCACACTTTTCCAGACAGGCGAAACTTCGACTTAAGTACCTGCTCCTCTTAGAGAGTTTTGCCAGTTCCGTGACGTGAGGTATACTAAAATTCTGGTCCTGGAAGCCAATGTCTGGTCATAATCGGCATGAATAGCTGCCTCTGTGGATCAGTGGTAGAGTGTCGACCTCCGGATCCCAAGATAGCGGGTTCAAACCGGCAGAGGTAGTCGGATTTTTGAAGGGCGGAAAAAAGTCCATTCGATACTCCATGTCGTACGATGTCGGCATGTAAAAGATCTCTGGTGACACATTTGGTGTTTACCCGACAAAATTAATTAAATGTCAGCCATAGACGCCCAGGAGAGTTTCGGTTTACTCGGTCTGCCATCTAGCGGGTCTAGAGTAAAACGGAAAGTCGAAGTTGACGAGCAGACAGCCAGATGGCGTCAAATTGAAATGTCTGCACACGGTAGCTGAGGCCATACGATTATTATTATTATTATTATTATTATTATTATTATTATTATTATTATTATTATTATTATTATTATTATTATTATTGGGCACTAATTTTCGTCTCACTAGCTCTCCACAACCGATAGCACTTCCCTTTTACACAATGTTTGTGAACACCGAGTCTCTTACAGTGATGAAAGGAATACCGCCATAGTTGTTCCGATACTTCCTATTGCCTTCTTTGTAGATTGGTGCAATTACTAATTTCGTACATTCAGTGATTGCCTTACTCCAATTTTATGCTGAACCAATTGTTTTGAGTGATTTCATCCCTGACTTTAAACTATATTTTATCACTTATGACCCAAATTCACGTCATCCTATTAGTCACAGTTTTTCAGTAAACTTGATTGATCAACTACGACTTTCAAAATTTTCCCTGGACCCCTTCTTACCAGCTTCAAAAATAAGACTTACCAAGTGAAGCACCATCTCGCTGAGTGTCGATAATTAATTTGTTTCTTCTGCTTGTCATTTCATATCAGACAGCTGAAAGCTGGAGATGCCTCGGCTGCTCAGTGTAGCGAGCGTTTGGACGACCCCCGATGATCTCGAGTACAACGTTCCGATAACCGGGAGAAGATAAGTCAGGCCGCTGACTTACAAACAAGAAAATATTGCAAACTCTCTCTTGGTTACACCATCTTGCAGAATGACGGCCTGAGATAAAAAGACTACGGAATGTGGCGAGAATATAGAAAAATATGTTTAATAAATTTACCACAACCCCCCAACCTTATCACATTTGAAAATCTCAATAATTATCCAATATGAGAGAGAAATCTTAAAGTGTGCGTGTCCTGATTAACTGTGACATTATCAGAGTATTTGGAGGCTGTCCACGCCTTCCACGCACGTTAAAATTGATTTAAGAGAATCTGAGTGAAAAGCTCATTTTGAGGCCACGCGCTTAGTATTAACTTTCTATTTTAATTACCGGTATTTTAAAATTGTTATTACGTTCTTGCGTACGGCTTGTTGAGACCTGAGTTTGGAATATATATGGCATTTTACAACACTGTTGACTACGCATCAATATCAGTATTCGGCAAATATTTTCATGTGGGAATTATCTATCTCAAATTTGTAAGACAAATTACTCGTTGAGAATGTTGGTGAGAATGGCAGTGCCTCAGTTATGGGTGGACGAGGGCACAGCGATGAGAGAACAGGGAGCTGGAAGTCAAGTTATGAGTGATCAACTTAGAAGTGTTGCAAGAAACGGAAAGTAATTAAGTAATTATTTAATAGATAAATTGTACCGGATATTGTAATAGGAGTTGAGTCATCTGTAAGAAGTGATATCAAGGATGCGCATATTTCTCCCGAAACTGAAGAGTTTATCATGGGAACGGGATGGGTTATACAACGGAGGTGTAAATGTGATGACAAGGTGGAAGTATTTAGTCAGCAGTACTAAAAGGTCATTTCCAGTTAGAGGAGGTGAAGAACAGAAATTTATCTATAAGAATAAAGATATTTGCAGGAAGGTACTAAAGTCGAAAGCTACCAAAGCAGGTGGAATTGAAAAGTTTACTGACGTCAAGCTAAGTTGGGATACAGTGCCGTATCTGAAATATTTGTTCACTATTTGCGTGGAGGAGTTACATAAAAAGAACGGAGAGTTGCTGTGGTGGTCGCAGTGTAGAATGCAAGGGTACATAAAGCAGATAATTAACTTACGTGCCAGTCACTTTGAATGTGTTTCTTGTTAGTCCTGGGAGTGTATTCTTTTTGATTATGCTACACGCGTTTGTAAAATTACTAACTGGTTTGTTAGAAGGCAGTTCGGATTTTGGAAATGTTTCTCCAGTGAGGCACATCTTGTAAAAATCTAGGAAGATTTAGCGGATATTCTAGGTTCAGAAGGTCAAATGGACTCCTTCGCTATTTAACTATCCAGGACCTTTGACAGGGTTGACATTGGAAGATTTTTTTTATGAAAGTAAGTAGCTGTTTTTGGATGGTTCTGCGGCCACCTCCTCCTCCGGCACCTGGATGAGGCCTCCATCTCATTAACTATGCTGACTAAGACTGCATGCTTAACATCGCAGACGCCATCTTGGAGGGGCTTAACCATACCTTTTTCGCGCAAGAGAGCAAGCCTAACCTCAAAGCCGCCATCTTGGAGGGGACTACCCTCACTTTTACGGCGAGATGCCCTTCCCGACGCCATCTTACCAGATGCCCTTGTCGACGCGGATTTTGCTTAAGAGAGCATGCCTAACCTCACAGTCGTCATCTCGGAGGGGTCTAACCTCATCGTTGATACCCGGGCTAAACTGCAGGTCTAACGTCATGCTGACCACGCATTAACCTCTTGAGACTTGGAGTTGAAGTTGGAACAAGATGGCGGCCATACATAGGCTCTTATGGAGGAAGCTCGCTTAGGAGAGACTTTGGAATTAAGATGACGGCCTAGGGGACGATTGCGCCAGATGGCGGAGAGCAATTCTAACCTTACAGTCACCATCTTGGAGGGATCTAACCTCAGTTTTACGGGCAGATGACCTTCCCGTTACTATTTTGATCCTCCTACTAGAGGAGGTAAATAGCTTTATGTCTCTATCTGACAGTGACGGAAAAGTGTAAACATGCATAAATATGACGACGTGATCTTACGCGTAAGGCTTTACGCCTCCATCCGACAGACTGTCTTCGCTGGGACTGAGCACGTCCACATGCAGCGATAAGGTTATGCATGCTTAGTTTTCTTCCTTATTAAGGTTACTCTCTGGTAAACTCAAGCCTTTAGAGATGATATGAGTGAGAATATTTTCGATAGGTGTAAGGAGGCAAAGGAATGCAATAAGAAGAACATTTTGAATTTAATAAAATAGTTATTGTATAATTATTTACAAAATTAAACAAACTACTACCTGTTATGCAACAGTCTCGGTTATGCTGCCGATAAGGTTGCTGTATTCCTTAACAGCTTACTGCAAAAGACATGATCCAGGGACTTTGATGCTGACATTGGTAGAAGATGACGGCTACACATATGACTAGGGATATGGTGTAAGGTGTAATACAAATGCTTTATTCATAGGGGGCGTAATATTAGGAAGCATCTTTGAAGTTCTAAAACGGAGATCGAGTCTGAACTAGAATAGAACTACTCTGGGGCTAAACTCCGGCACTTTAGAGACTCTAAAACGTACTTAGTAGGAGAAAAGGCAATATTATAAACCTATGCAGAGATTAGATCCAGTCACGATGGGGGCACATTTTTGCTGCTAAAGTCAAGTCGCAACAGAAAATGCGTTTTGAAAGTACTTGTTAGGAGTATTTGCTAAGACATGAAATACCAAGTTCATTGTCTCTTTTTTCACATTTTAGCCTAACACGCACATATCAGCAAAAAATAACTGCACGGGTCAGTTTACTAGCCTTGGAAGTATTTGCTGACACAGGGAATACAAAGTTCATTATTTCTACAAGTTCGCAACTTAGGTACAATCACGCAGGAAGACCTAACCTACCTTCGTACCCAATATAATTCGTAAAAGTAATGTGGTGCCGGAATTTAGCTCTGTAGGATTTCGTGTATTATCAGAGTTCCCGAATACAGAACAAAATCACTTTCTATACTTCATGATCGATGCCCCTGCAGGCCTAACGTTACGCTGATCACGCGTTAACCTCCTAGGACTTGACATGGTAATAAGGAGATGGTGTAAGACTAAAAACATATGCTTTATTCATTGAGATGTAACGCTGAATGGTGACATTAGGTCTTGGGGTGTTGAGCGACCGCGCAAGGTAACGGCCAAAGAAAGGCAAGGGCTACGAAATGCGTGAAAATTAAAGGCTCCTACTTTTTTGCTATTTGCTTTACGTCGCACGGACACAGATAGGTCTTATGCCGACGATGAGACAGGAAAAGCCTAGGAATGAGAAGGAAGCGGCCGTTGCCTTAATTAAGGTACAGCTCCAGCATTTGCCTGGAGTGAAAATTGGAAACCACGGAAAACCATCATCAGCGCTGCCGACACTGTGGTTCGAACCCACTATCTCCCGGATGCGACATCACAGCTGCGCGCTCCTAACCGCACGGCCAACTCGCCCGGTAATTAAAGGCTCAATAATCCTCGTAAACCTAATAGCGTTGGGGTCGGAAAAGAACAAGAGTTAACCGAGGAAGTTCGGATAGGATAGGTAAAAGTGAGTAGCCTGACACAAGTAGATAGAGGCAATGCCTGGACTCATCTAAGGGCTCCTATTAGCCCATTAGCCCTTCAGCCCTTTAGCCCGTTAGCCCTTTATATAATTAGCCCTTTAGCCATTTAGCCCTAGGAGGAGGAGAACGAGGAGGGCCCGGTGAGGACGACGAGAGGATGAGGAGTCGTTTTGCCCTATCGCCCTTCTGATAAGACGTGACTACCGGGTTCAGTTCCCTGTCATGTGGGTAGCACGAATTTTTTTCGGTTTTGCATTTTGCAACCCTACACTGAATGAACTTCATCACATCTAAGATAACAAAATTACCTTATAACAATGTTCTACGTCTATCTACATCCCATCATTCTGATTATACTTTTAGCTTTAAGCGACTATCCTATACGAGAGCCCTAGTGCAGCTCTCCCCAAGGCTTAGTACCATAAGAGCCTATGTATAGGCAAGAGCCCCTGCGCTAGTCTGATGCTATGAAGGGCATCCGGTAAGGATGAAACCCCCACATTAGACTAATACGTAGCACAACTTTCCATGAGTTAGACTCATAAGTTTCTGTGTATGCCTATTTACCCCTGTGCTGTAGCAAAGCTCTCTCATCGATTTATCCCTCCCATTCAGTCACCCTTCCGACTGGCAGTATACCGTTGATGCAATTCTACCCCTCTGTCCCTACTAATAAAATGAGGATCTAAGTGGAGTGACGTCATCATAGTTGCGAGAGCTGTAGTAATGCTACTGCTAACAAGCTTTGACCTGTAGACTCAGAGTTCTCTCAAGTCATGCGTCTTGCATCATAACACATTGTCGGAATTCCTTTACTACACCAGATCGGAAAATACAGCTTAGCTCACAAAGTCATTCTTTTCTGATGAGATGTACACTGACTGAGCAAATGTCATGGGATAGCGGAGCACTGATGCGCAGGTTTGTTGTCTGCGCACCACACGCCCCCTGTGCCAGCAGCAGTTGTATAGTAGACCTTGTGAGCAGTGGCTGTGCATGTTACAGTTGTAACATGAAACGTCGTCGTGAACTGACACCGTTCGGACGGGGTATGGTGGTCGGTGCCCGACGGATGGGACGTGCGATTTCGGAAGTGGTGCGGGAATTCGGCTTCACACGATTAACCGTGTCCAGGGTGTATCGTGAATGGTTGAATGCGGGTATCACCGTCCACAACAGACGAACGACCGGCCGTCCAGGCACCCTCGATGACCGTGACCGGTGACATCTGAGACGGATTGTCAATAGTGACAGACGGGCAACCGTGCAACAAATCACGGCTTAATTCAACACACAGGCCGTGCTAGACACGTCTTCCAATTGACAATCCGTAGGAATATGGGTTCTATGGGGTATGGGAGCCGGCGCCGCACACGGGTGTCACTGTTAACCCAACGTTACCGGGCACAAAGACGCGCATTTGTCGCCAGTCACCAGGGATGGACACTGGAACAATGGCTTAACGTGATATGGTCGGACGAACCACGATTTCAACTGCACCATGCCGATGGGAGGCACCATGTATGGCATAGACCACATGAAGCGATGGATCCCGCCTGCCTCGAAGGTGTGGTCCAGGGCGCTGGTGTCTCTGTTATGGTCTGGGGTGCATTTTCCTGGTATGGAATGGGCCCCCTAGTTATTCTGGAAGATACTTTGAATGGTACGCGGTATGTTGAACTGCCCGGAGACCATCTTCACCCATTTTTGGCCTTCCAGCCCCCAGACGGTTCTGCGGTGTTTCAAGATAATAACGCGCCGCCACATCGCTCCCGCGTCGCCCGGCAAAGGTCCAGGAATATGCAGCGGAGGTCCAACGACAGCCATGGTCACCCAGGAGCCCCGATATGAACCCTATCGAGCATATCTGGGATGTCCTGGAACGCAGGCTCCGTGCCATGGATCCTGCACCCACGAACAGACCAGCATTGGCGGCCGCTCTGAAACGATTTGGTGTCAGCTGCATCCACAGGACCACCAGGGACTTGTCGACTCACTTCCATGACGTCTCACTGCAGTTCGCAGGGACAGAGGAGGCCCCACACGCTATTAGGTGACTATGCCATGACATTTGTTAAGTCTGTGTACATGCCTCCACATTTACTGTAGTCAGTACACCTTCATCGTACACTCATTTCAATCAGGGTGAGAATATTTGAATTACATTTAAGATCTTTTGTTCAGAGTTTATGTCTGCTCCACGTTCGAATCCTTGGGAGTGAAATTTACTCTGCTCAACCAGACTTCGGGTAGAAGTGCCTCCCCGCAAGAGTTGGCCAAGGAGGTTAGATAGATGACAGCTGAGCACGGATCGTACCTAGGCTCAGCTAAAGACCTCAAGTTCGCTAACTCATGCTCTCTCTACTCAGGTGTTCCTTTTATTAGCCTCTTTCAAATGTTTCCTGTAAGATGACGACATCCCATTATCTCGGGGAATCAGAGGTCGTAGCGTGCGGCTCTATAGGTCATACGCTACAACTTATGAGCCCCTGAGGTAGCTCTGTAGTTAAGTATAAACGAATAGAGTATAGCAGCCATCTCGCATAGAAGGCCTTTCCTCAGTTCTCGAAAGTCTGGATGACAAAACTAATAGGTCGTAAGTTACAAGTTGTAGGCCATTGAGGTAGCTCTGTAGTTAAGTCTAAACGAATAGAGTATAGTAGCTATCTAGCCTAATAGCCCTTGCCCCAGTTCTTGAAAATTAGGCTGATAAAACTAATAGGTTATAATTATGCATTGTAAGCCCCTGAGGAAGCCCTGTAGTAAGGTCTATACGAATACAGTAAAGCAGCCATCATGCATGGTAGCCCTTGCCTCAGTTCTCGAATGTCATGCTAATAAAATTAATAGGTCATAAGTTACAAGTTATGAGCTCCTGAGGCAGCTCCCTAGTTAGGTATAAACGAATAGAATATAGCAGCTACCTTGCATATCAGCACTTGCCTCTGTCTTGAATTTCAGACTGATAAACCTAATAGGTTTTGTGTTACAAGTTGTGAGCCCCTGGGGTGACCTTGTAGTTAAGGTCTATACAAATATAATATAGCAGTCATCTTGCACGGTAGCCCTTACCTCAGTCCCCCGAAAGTTATGCTGCTAAAACTAATAGGTTATAAGTTACAAGTTGTGAACCCCTGAGGCAGCCCCCTAGTTACGGTCTATACGAATAGAATATAGCAGTCGTCCTCTATGGTAGCCCTAACCTCAGTTCTCGAATGTCAGGATTGATCAACTAATAGGTAATAAGTTACAGTTATGAGTCCCTGAGGCAGCTCAGTGTCATATCTATAAGAACAAATCGCCATTTGCTCCTGCTCAATCTCCTTGAAATTAGTCCCATATAACCGATATATAGCAACCATCTTGCCTTGGGAGTCGTAGCACTAAGAAGGTGAACGCGGTCGCCATCTTGCGCAGTCGCTCCTAGGCCGTCTCTTTAAATCCTATGTCTCCCCTAGGCCAGCTTTCTCCATGAGAGCCTATGTATAGCCATTAAGGTGTGCAGTAGCCCCTGGGCCAGCTTTCTCCATAAGAGCCCGTGTATAGCCGCCATCTTTCGCAATCGCCCCTAGGCTGTCATCTTAAGTCCTAAGACTCTCCTGGGTCAGCTTTCTCCATAAGAGCCTGTATATAATCGCTATCTTGAGCAGTAGGCCCTGGGCGTGCTTTCTCCATAAGAGCCCTGTATAACCGCCGTCTTGCGCAATCGCCCCCGGCCGTCTCCTTAAGCCCCGTGTCTCCCCTGTGACAGCTTTCTCCGTAACAGCCTATGTATAGCCGCCATCTTGCGCAGTAGCCCCTGGGCCAACTCCTGGGAGTTAGTCCCATAAGAGCCCTAGTATAGCTGCCGTTTTGCACATTAGCCCCTTGACCAACTCCGGCCTTTTCCCCCTACTAATTATCATACTAATGTATTAAATTTGTTGGACTAGTGTTGAGTCCTATGTCACTTATACACTGGAATAATTTTCTTACGTTAAAAAAATGAATTAATGAAGCCGACTGGATTCTAAACTTCAACTTCAACTATGTAGGTGGTATGAAATGCATGGTTTTACTTAATTCTGCTGACCGTCAATTTTGATTTGTTAATATAATTGGGTTATTGCTGAACTAATAACTCAGTAATTGATTGACTTCTTAATATAAGCAGCCCGAAAGATAACCTCAACACAGCTGCGAGCTCATGAGTTTTTAAATACTTGCGGTCCTTATCGGTTTTCATGGTATTATCTTGCTGGGTAATTTGTTAAGCGCAGACCTTTTTTGGAATATCACTGCAAGTGTTAAACTCTGATAAATTATAAAGAACACGCCAGTGTACCAAGATCACACGAGTTGGAACATCCTATTGCAGATTTGGTCACACCGTGCAGTGTAGATAGCAGCACTATCGACTTTCTCGCTGAAACCGCTAGCTGTTCGCTATAGCTACAGTAAAGTGTTTGGTTCCAACAACAAATACCAACATGCCTACGACTTCGACACCAAACTGGATAATATGGTGAACAGAGTTTCCAACAGAACTAACCCAGATTACTAACGTATGTCCCGGTTGAGGACGTTTTGTCCCAGTTTCCGAAACCAGTTTTTCTTCGGGACACAAGATGTCCCGGATTTTAAACATCGATTTATTTTTATAATGGCAAAAGTTTGTAGGTAGCCAACGAATTTGCAGTCGGAAATATAGCGAGGTTACGGCCCGCAACAGTGTGATACGGTAGCTGAAACTGAACATTGAATTCGGATGAAAGTAGCATGAAACGGGAGCAGAGAATCGGAGCTTAAACTCATAAATGAACGAGTTTATGAAGGGTAATGGGGAGATTCAGAAGTCGATGTGATTTTTCTACTCGATTAAAACGAAGGACTCGTGAAAAAACAATGTGCAGAAAGAAAAGGGGACAAACAGAAGAACTGAAGCTGCATTTTTATTCTTTTAATCAGTCTACCGTCTTTAGTTCTTTTCTCCCCGGACTCAACAAGGGATCTCACCTCTACAGCCTCAAGGGCGGGTCCTGGATTTGGTCGGTGATACAACAGGGGACAGTTGGGACCACTTCGGGTGGGAGGGGCACAAGGAGATTTCTGGACCCCAGACATGTTCTTAAAGGCACAATGCGCCATTTTGCCCCCCGAACCCCAAAGGCAATTCTTCTCATAGATGCTTACACTTAACGTGGAGTTCGGCGCACCGAGTCGTGGATTACAGTGTGACAAGGTTGGACAAGATAGTACCAAGTTGATCCTCTCATGTCTGCTGCGGAATGGTCTAAGGTGCTCTGATGGGACGGGTGTGTGTCAGAGTGTGCAGTGAGCTCTCACTAATGAATATCGGACAATTCGTAGCAGGGACATTCCGTACCAGCGGACGATACATACCACCTGGCCTGCGGATGTCAGATAATGACTTAAAAATATTTAGGATATGACAATGTGGGACCTATTCCGAGTGCATTATGCTGTATTTTACTATTAAATATGCGATTACAGATTATTAAGTTAGTAATTTGTAAGACATTATGCACTATACACGATAGGGTACATTTATCGTTACCGAGGTCTCGGAGACGTCGTTCTTAGTAGTATTTTGGTGGCATACATATTGTTATATTTCTGGTTTCTTAAACTTTGGTGTTATTTATTGTTTTTTACGGTTTTCTCTCCAAACGAAGAGCAAGTGTGTCAAGTTTTGTGATGACATAGCTCTCAAGCAGGATCTCATACCGTTTCGTTATTCATAGTGTTGGCCGGGTTGTGTCGCTCAGTCGTTTGAGGCGCTGGCCTTCTGGCCCCAACTTGGCAAGTTCGATCCTGGCTCAGTCAGGTGGCATTTGAAGGTGCTAAAATACGTCACCCTCGTGTCGGTTGATTTATTAGAACTTAAAAGAACGCCTGCGGGACTAAATTCCGGCACATCGGCGTCTCCGCAAACCACAAAAGTAGTTAGTGGACGTAAAGCCAATAACATTATTATCAAATGGGGAGAAATTCACATCTTACGTTTCATACGGTATCTATCATCAGACATGAAATGTTACGGATTGACCTGGCATAAATGTTCGGGGCTTATGGGAAAGCCATTCGCAGGTAGTTAACGACCAGTGAGATGTCCAGAAAAATCAACTGGTAAGGAATGTTCCTGGTACAAAATATCCGGACATCCTCGCTAATGGGTTTGGGAAGAGCCTGGTGGTGGTGACCACTGTATTAATAGGAAGTGCGACGAGGCAACCATCCTCTATTAATATTAATCAGACGGAAAGAATGGAATGAGTCCGACAATTCGAAAAATGAAGGTATCGGCTGAAGAAAGACAAGAACCGCACAGGGCGTGATAATTAAATACTCTCAAGGCCTCGGAAAACTAATACCGTCGGGGTCGGAAAAGTACAAGGGTTGTCCAAGGGAGGTCGGATGGGATAGATGAAAGTGGAGAGCCTGGAAGAAGTAAGTGGAAGCAATGTCAGGACTCAGCCAAGTGTCCCTTGATCACCAAACCACGCTCTCGAGTAAAGAGCCCCTGAGGCCAAAGAGCGTGGGGCATATCCCTTGAAGTACTGGTTGAGTGATGAGTTGACCGACTCTACGACAGCTACATATAATGTACCTGGAATCCATGGAGTTTCCGTAGAAGTAATCAGTGCAATTAACATGTCATCCATGTACAGTCAAAGGACGTGCAGAATTGCGAGTTATAGGAAGATATACATTTCGTAAGTGTGTGTTAACGAAATGCGGTCAGAAATGAAGGTATTCGAGCAAGGCATATTCAGCACATTTATTCAAGAATGGTAGTAACTTTTATTATGAGCGTCTCACAATAACGAACCTCGTCGTACGATCAATCGAGAGTTTATTTTGAACAGTGTAAAAAGAGAAGTGTGTGTCGAGATCTATGAACGGACATCGAACCTGCAGAATTCCATTCAACCTCTCTGCCTATGAAGAAGAGGATTTCCAACATGCATGACGATTCTGATTATAATAAAATTCAGCAGAGCAGTTTGATTCAGTTTAACGAAGTGCAGGTGTCTATTCTTTGTAATCATAGACAACACTGTTAATTGTTTGGCTTCCCGTTTTGACACATCTTACAACTTCTTGCTTGAAGTCCAGGAGTTTATACTTGGTAGTGATGCAAACAGACACAATTTTATACTTTCGTAAAGATATTGTAGACTCTAATCATCCTTTGCTTCACAGAGGAATGTTTTATAAGTCGTGGCCGAACGAAGGAAAAATAATTGTTGTGGATACTTCAAGAATTAGCTCATATTAATGATTTGGTTCCAGAACAGTTTAACTTTTTGAAAATAGTGGGGACATTTCCCGTGACAACGTGAACTGCTGAGAAGTACTTCAGACTTCTTTGCGTGCAACTAACGGACAGCTGAGAATGAATTCACTGTGCCATCTTCATGTATACAAGGATACTGCTAGGGCGTTAGACCAACACCTCCTAGATTATAAGGCCTCACAACAGCGCTGTGACGTCACGCAACGGAGGCGATCGCAATCCAAAGAAACCCAAAGCATGGTCACACACAAACATGATTTTAATATTTTTAGCTTGTGGAATAACTTATTTACCAACAAATAAAGTTTAAATTTTAAGGGACATTGAATTATATTGCCGTATTACCGTATCTTAGAGACTCTGTAATTGAAGATTGTTTTAAATCACGGCAGCATTTACAATGTTAACTTACTCCAGGCTGACTTGCTAACACACAGAACTGAAATTCACAAACATATTTCAATTGAAATAGGCACTGAATAGACAGTAAATGATTTTAAAATAAAAAGAGAACGTATAAAATTAGTTTAGGCCTAACATGTAGACTGTACTACAAAAATATGATACACTAACTTCAAATTTCTTTACAAACTTCCATTTTGCGAAAATTTAGAAAGACACTGAGTTAATAATATTAAGGTAGAGGAGCATAACATTCACCTGGTCTGTAGGTAGGCCTAGGTCTAAATTATAACACATTGGCATTAAAGTTAATAAGATATACATCATCATATATCAAGCATACTAGTAATGCAAAACGACTTCGATACTTTTGCCTATTACATGAGTACTGTACATACCTATTTTGAGAAAATTACAGACTTTCTTGAATTTGTACAATGTTTTATGGATTCATTAGTTTTGTTCCTGCAGTAGTTATTTATTAGAATAATTGTACACTTCCAATAATGTTGTAATACAAATATTCTGAAGTGTGCTCCCTACATTCATTCCTGTCGTTTATACATTCATCAGCTGAGAGAACAATTTGCAGGGTAACATCACTTACATACTTCTTATGGTTATTTAAGCTAAGAAATTTTCTCTCACTTTATGGCCTCAACATCTTTTTTATGATGACGTATGTGTATGTAACTAAGTGTACAGCTGTTTCTGCAGGATATTTCAAATTGTCCCTATTGAGGCTGTCAATAACATTATGATGACTATTTCTAACAGTAACATCTTTCAAAACTAAGAAATCTGCACAGTAATTACAATTTAATTTCTTGAGAAGAGAATGGCAACAATAACCTGCTATGTATGTTAAAATACTTGCAACACCAGATGTGCTGTCAAGATCTGAGTCTGTTACATTGAGCTCGCCTGAAAATGTTTGAAATGAGGAAACTGCACAATAATCATGATCTAACAGTATATCTTCTTCAACAATATCATTTACAACAATTTTCCTACCATTAGAAATGGGCAGTTCAATTGAATTCAAGATTCTTATTTATTTCTCAATTTCAAACACCTGTCTAACAGAAACATGGTAATGGCCACCTGCAAGTTGCCTGTATTCACCAAATCGTGCCTCTAATGCATCTGTCTGAAACTTTCCAGGAAGAAAATATGACCATTTCAGTACTTCAGAACAAAACTCTGTTAGCTGTATAAGGCAGCAAGTTGTTTGAGTAAGAGCCCTATGCGTTTGACTAAACAATTTGCCACATTTCAGACCTAGATTATCCCAGTGATCTAACCACTGAACAAACTTCATTAAAAAAACCCTTCCGTTCATCACCAGGTTTGTTGGTGAGAGGCTGTTGAAATTTATCATTAAGTCTTACACCTTTGAAAGGGGTCTTTACATTAACAATATGCCACCAGGTAGTGATTACTTTTACAAATTCAGCTGTGCCCTCATATGATGTTAAATCGTGCTTTTCTCCTACAACTAGTAAAGCATTTACTATATTGTCATTAAACAACTGACACACATATTTCACATTTTGTCTTTCAAAACTTGAAGGCCATAGAGCTTTGACAGTCAAACCACACCCATGCTTTACAAGGTAATTCCCTTCAGCCTCAGAAAAGGCCCTTATAGCTTTGAAAGATGCAACGTTAACTTTAGAAAAATCATCAAAGTCAGGATACACAAATTCCAAACCATTAGTTTTCTGGTTGAGCCATTTATTTCTGATGCATTTAAATAAATGCACAGTGTCAATGAGATAAAAGAGAGACTTGTTAGGATTTCCAGGATTGCAATACTCAGTTTTAAGTTGCGGTGGATTTGAAAATTTTGACATTGCTCTGGTGTTGAGAGCATTATTATCAGTCACAACAGCCAGAACATTAAATCCCATAGATTCCAAACCAACAATAACCTTTGACATGATACTGTGTAAATCATCACCTGTTAACTTGGACACAGAGAGAATATGAACTACTTCCTTTTTTGATGATAACATGCTCTGGATCATAAATACATGTGCTGATGTAGCAACATTGGTAGTGTTAGCACATGAGCCTACAATGTTCCCTCCCTTGAAGTCCATGTATGGTTTAATGTGAATTTCATCTACCATCAATGTTACAAATTTGTCATTCTGTTGAAAACCTTGAACTTTCTGTTTTATATATTCCAGAAAATATGTAGGGTTCTGTTCTAATATTGGGCTACCATTCAGACTGGAACATACTCTTTTCAAAGTATTAACATGCGGCAAAATTAAATTACTTCTATGTCTCATAAATTTGTAAGCATGAGGAGAAATCAGTTGGAAGATTGAACAAATAACAAGAAAATCATTATTATACTCCCTTTTGTGTTTAGGAACTAAGGAAATTTTTAACTGTGATTTTATTAAATTAAACGTGGGGTCATCTTCCTCAGTGATCATTTCACCCACTAGGCCTAGAATTAACTTATTCGTTGTATCTTTCTGCACACTGTTACACTCATTCCCTGTAATGTAGCTATGGAATTTTGTAACTATAAAATGTACTTCATTTGTGTTGGTAATTTTGTCTACATTCGAAAATTTACACTGCAATAAAACCCCTTTAGAATACACTTTTGAGGTCATGTCCTCTTCAATTATTATATCTGCTATGCAATGTGGTTGCTTTAATGTCTCCATGTACAGAAAAATTGATGATGCTTGTTGTTTAAAGGGGCCTAACATCGAAGGTCATCGGCCCACAGAAAAATTACTTGCATTTCCTTCACAACAGTACACCTACATATGTAGGCATGTAGTTTAATGAGTATAATAAATCTAATTCGGATAATAATAATAATGTATCCCTTGATTGTAAGCTAACATAACCTCATATCTTACGAGAGTAAACATACCTATATATCATCAGTTGCTGCGTGTAGTTTAATACCTAATAGGCCTATGTGCATTATGATTATGTGGGAATGTAAAAGTAACAGTTACTCACCACCGAGTAATTAGTAACTCTGTAATCTTGTCTTGGAATTGCACGTAACCATCTCTGCTGCATAACCTCATCTTTCGGAAATTTAAACACATGGACTTTTTTTATCATTATCGTAATTTCCCTTGCAGTTGGGCACACAACACTTTAGCACCATTGTACACAACGATTTGCAACTGGTACAATTAAAATAATTAAAACACTTCTACATAATTGCACCGACACATGGCCACACTCATTGCTTTCTTAACACTGAGAAGGTTCAAGCTTGCCGCCGCGCAGTGACGTCATGGTAGACATGCGGAACAGTTGTGAGGCCTTATTATTAGGGATGGGTCCAGTCAGTCCATTTGCTTGAACGAATTCATTCGATACCGTTCATCGCCTTGAGTCGTTCAAATGAACTAGTTCAAATGAACGAGGTAGTTCATAAGCAGGTTAGAAATGTGCTGTCACGTGACCATTAACATGACACACCATTGGCCATTTTTGAACGAGCTTATTTTGTTGTTCAAATGAACGAGGTAGTTCATTTGTGCTCTCGCGGCATTTCGTTCAAATAAACGAAGTCGTTCAAACGAACGAAGTCGTTCAAATGAACGAGGTAGTTCATTTGTGCTGTCTTCATGGAAACGCTCTCGTGGCACGTCGTTCAAATCAACGAGGTAGTTTATTATGAGCTCTCTTGGCAACAGCACAAGCGGCGTGAGGAGAGGTAGTTTACCGTACCGCACGCGAGTTAGTATGTAAATTTTACAACAGATGGTACTTGCGTACGTCTTCGTCTTCCTTTAATTGAATGGCAAACCATACAGCCTTGACCCCACCCCACCTCCTACGTTGTTTAAAGCTCGGTGGTTTTAAGGGGCGTATGAATCAGCTGTTTGAGAGAGAAGAAGCTACTGTATTTACTGCCTTTATACACGGGAAAACATTGCACTAAGGTGATAATTGTTCTTTTTATCTGTTAAAGAGCTGAGAGGACGAACCGTATGAAACGTCCTGTTAATAAGGGATGTTCCTGAATAGCTAACTAATAAAATGTCAGATGTAAGTCCTTTAAGGCGTTTGCTGTATAAAACTAGAGTTTTGTCTTAGGCCTGACATTACACTAATCAGAGTGGAATGTGTCAGGCCCTATCTACTGACGATGATAGGGTGTATGCACGTGAATTTATCAGAAGCCCATTAACTTTTGATATGCTCTATTGGTATGAAAAATCTAATTCCCTCATCGATAAACATTCCCCATTAATATTACGACATATTACAGTGAGTTGTGACGGACATTATGAACTTGAAATGCGGTCAGCTGATTCCTAACCCAGACGTAATTAACAGTTTCGTTGTCAGGGAAGAAATGTAAGAGATACACAATTTCAATTTGTCTTCAACACACCATTGTTAAAGCGTAGTTCTTTGCTCTATTCACTTGATCATAAGAATGTATGGTAATTTCGAAGGAATATGATAGAAAAACATTTTGTATGCAACAAAGTGACAATAAATACGTACATAGGTTAATGGGAATGCAAAACTCCCTCTGTAGATCAGTAGTCTACGTCCGATCCGCAAGATTGGGGGTTCAAACCCGGCAGAAGTACTCGGATGTTTGAAGGGCGGAAAGAAATCCGCTCGAAACTATATCGTGCGATATCGGCATGTAAGAGATCTCTGGTAACACATATGGTGTTTACCTTAAGTCCGCCAGATCACCCTCCTGGTGAAATAAAGTCGAACGTCAAATCAAAATGCCTGTACATGGTAGCTGAAGCGTACTTAAAATAATAATAATAAATTTATTTATCTGTTTACCCTCCAGGGTTGGTTTTCCCCTCTGACTCAGCGAGGGATCCCATCTCTACCGCCTCAGGGCAGAGTTCCGGAGCTTGAGACTTTTGGTCGGGGGATACAACTGGGGAGGAGGACTAGACCTCGCCTAGGCGGCTTCACCTGTTATGCTGAACAGGGGCCTAGTAGGGGGGGGGGAGATCAAAAGGGATAGACAAGGAGGAGGGAAGGAAGCGGCCGTGGTCTTAAGTTAGATTCCATCCCGGCATTTGCCTGGAGGTGAAGTGGGGAAACCACGGAAAACCACTTCGAGGATAGCTGAGGTGGGAATCGAAATCACCTCTACTCAGCTGACCTCCCGAGGCTGAGTGGACCCCGTTCCAGCTCTCGTACCACTCTTCAAATTTCGTGGCAGAGCAGGGAATCGAATCCGGGCCTCCGGGGATGGCAGCTAATCACGTTAAGCACCACACCACAGAGGTGGATATTATTATTATTATTATTATTATTATTATTATTATTATTATTATTATTATTATTATTATTATTATTATATTTTTGCTAGTTGCTTTACGTCGCACCGACACAGATAGGTCGTATGGCGACGATGGGACAGGAAAGGACTAGGAGTAGGAAGGAAGCGGTCGTTGCCTTAATTTAGCTACAGCCTGGTGTGAAAATGGGAAACCACGGAAAACCATCCCGAATACTGTATACTGGCCACACTTACGTGACTGCAGCTATCGAACTCGGTATTATTATTATAATACAGCAATTGAATGAGTGCACTTGTTACACACATGACCACTTCCTTTTAAAATTTAAAATTTGGGCTTGGAGCTGTAAAAACGGTGGTAGGGTGATAGTAATTACATTTTAATACAGGAAAACTGAACAGTTTTTAAAGCCCGAAACTGAAATATTGATAGGCCTATTTGAAGGGAAATAGCCAAATTTTCACTCCTGATAGCGTAGTTTACGGTATTATTTGTTTAAGATGTATTTGTTTAGAGAAAATATTCTTAAGGCGTATTTTTTATGTGGTTTATGATGGTGGAAATGATGAAAACTTTCGCGTATTCTGTGTCAATCGCATCTTAAGATAGCTTATGTGTACTGATGTCTTGTATCTGTTACCATGTGCTAGCATGGTTTTGCTACTCTGTTCCAAATGCATGTGATTTCGTTGTTGACATTGTTTATTTTGTGTGTAGACAGAGTATTTATTTACCGGTGCCCGTGTATTATTCCCCACAACTGTCGTGTATGACAGAACGCTTACGTAAGTGCCAGACAGTGACACGTTTTTTTTTTTTTTTTTTCGTAATGGAATTCTGAGGAACCTCAAATACGGTATTGTTCGTTAATATTATGTGGGATATCGTTGTTATAAGAGATAAACCAGTGACATTATCACCCCATCGTGTGTTTCGTGGACCGTATCTTGCATAGGACCGGACTTGAACCAACATGCGCTCAGTTACAAAGCTAGGCGACTAGTACGACATTCTGTGAACTTAGTACTTCATCGTCTTGCGGAGCGCCTAGCACGAGCAGAAAACAGCTGCCCAGTGCCCAGCGGCGCCGCCAGCCTGCCTAGGTGGAGAAAAGGCATCTACGACAGGCAGAGAAACAGGTAAACTTTCTAATTTTTTACAACTCTTCTCCCTGCTCCATCATCACCAGTTGAGAAATGTGCTGTCATGTGATCATTAACACGGCACGCCATTGGCCATTTTTGTGCGTGCTTATTTTGTCGTTCAAATGAACGAGGTAGTTCATTTGTGCTCTCGCGGCATCTCGTTCAAATGAACGAGGTAGTTCATTTGTGCTGTCTTCATGGAAGCAGCCCTCGCGGCATTTCGTTCAAATGAACGAAGTCGTTCAAATGAACTAGGTAAAGCTATCTTAGCAACAGCACCAGCGGCGCAAGAGAGATAGTATTCCGTGCTGGACGTGAGCTAGTACGTAAGTTTTACAATAGATGGTGCTTGCTTACGTCTTCGTCCTCCTTTAATATGCTGTATGCTCGCGTGAACGACTCGTTCAAAATTTTTGAACGAACTCGAACTAGTTCAAATAAACGAGTCGTTCAAATGAACTAGTTAGTTCATGAACGACCCAACTCTACTTATTATCTAGGAGGTGTTGGTTAGACCCAGAGAAGGTGGCGGATGAGTTTTGATGAAGAAAAGAGGTCAGAAAGCGGGCATTCCTTCAGAGAACTGCATTTCCCAATGGAGACGGTTACAGTACATCTGGTGATGGAGCTTTACACACTTCATATCATGAAATGAAAAATTCACAAAATGTTTTTTGTAAAGCAAGGCTCATAAGATTCGTTCAAAAAATCTATTTAAGGAACAAGTTCTCTTATTGGTCTGTTTTTCTCTTAGTTTGTGAATATTGTTATTATATAGGAATGTTTGCATTAACGGTTATTCGTCATTCCACATGCCAGTGTTCATGTTAATCATGTGGCTCCCCCACAAAGTAGGCTAGTTTCCAGAAGTCGGCGTTAACGATTGGATAGGTGAAGGACGCACCTGCTAAATTGACCACGGGCCTTGTTAGTGATGGGAAAGGACAGACAAGAAAGAGGGAACGAAGCGTCGCGGCCTTGAGACGAAGTGCGGAAACCACGGAAAACCGCTTCGACAATGGCCGATGTGTGAATCGAATCCCCTTTACTCAAATGATCCCGTGAGGCCGAATAGATCCCGTTCCAGTTCTCGTAGGTATCGGTAACAATTTTGAAATTTCGCTGAATAGCCGGGCTTCCGGGGTTGGCAGCTAATTGCACCACAGAGGTGGACGAAGCAGTATTTGAAGTGAAGTTATTTAGAGGTGCCCTGCATTCGTGAAGTGAAAGATGAAGATATTGATGATGACATCACACCTCTGGGCGAAGCAATGGACTCGAATTGAGAAGTGTCACATAAATATAACACATAGCCTAAGCTTCCGACACGCAACTACGCAGTATCGCGACGCTTGATTTGTACGGCTGCAATTAAATTGAGGAAAGATAAGGTTCTTCAATGGAATAAGTCTTTCATAGACCATCAATCATAATATCCACATATCGAAGCTGCAAACACAAGATTTACAACAATAAGGAAGTGTGATAGCAAACTTGTATGGTAAACAGCTCATGAGCATAGTGGTAACCGGCGGTGTACGCTTCTGATTCCCATTTGTCTCCCGTCTCTCGGTAGGTACGCACGCCATTTATTTTCTATCCTGAGTGTAATGGTTGGTCATGGTGGTCCCAAATGACTTTATGACTTCTATCCATGTACAGTAGTTAGCTGGAAATAAGTGAATTGTATCGGGTGTGTATATATACAGTCGAGGAACAACGCACTAGTTATAAAGTTGTGTTATTCGCTATTTTCGGTTTACTTTCGAAGTGGTTGGCTTGCTGTTATTGAATGTTTGTATTCATTTGTTTTGTATTGTGCATGTCGGACATATTGCGGTATGTTGTCGAGGTTTGTTCTGTGGATTGTGCTATTTCTCGTAAGATTTTCTTCATCAGGTAATTGCAGTTTCTTACGTTTTACACTGTGTCCGAAGCTTTGGACATATTTCTAATAAATTTGGAGTATCATGCCCGGTTTCTGGAACGTGAGATATCGAACCTATAGTGGTATCGAATGAATAACTCGTGTTTGCACGAACGTAAGCTACATCTATCGATTCGATAAATCTCCTGCTAACTTAGAGGGCCCTGAGCAGGAGATATCTATTTGTTCATGGGTATGTCACCCGCATAGGTCCTACCCTTCCGAGGGCCCAGCTCAGACTGAATACTTTAGCCCTGCACTCGCGGGGGCGCGCTGTTGTACTTCACGTCACTCACCGTAAGCCCACGTGACGAATACGGCAGCTCCTATTGGTAGAAATATCTCCCGATTGCTATTGGTCAATTTGAGTTTGACAACTTGGACCACGTGGGACGACCACGTTTGTGACACTTTGCTTCACTTTGATTTGTATGCATTTATCTGTTATCTTCGTTTTCGTGTTTGAAGAAAAAGTACAAGATATTTGAGGTAAGCATCCTTATGGTTCTTGTTTTACTAATCTCCTGAGGCCAGAACATGAAAATATACCACACCAAGGCAAATGACTTTCGGATAAATTGAATCATATTCGCCTAGTCCTAAATTTGCTATTTATTTTATTTAACGTTTGAATATTGTTTGCGGGATATTCCATTCTATTTTTAAAACAAAATCCTATTAAAAGGATAGTAGGCCGCAGGAGGTTAAGTAGTTATTAAGTTGATGATTGATAGCTGCTCATGTTCCCAAAAATTTCTTTTTGGCTGTCACTGTTTTATTACCTTTTTGCATGGTGGTTACATAAGTCTACTTGAAACAGACACCTTAAAATTCTGTTGATGTAATGTTATATTATTTATGATAATCCACTATCATTTTGAGGGTATTGAAATTAGCAGTAAAAATATAAACTGATACAGTGTCCTTTATTACTTTCTTCTATTTCCTTTCATGTCTCAGACCATGCACGAAACGTGTCAGATCTGTGGCATTTACACAGATAGCAAAGAAGGCCAGCAACAGGGAATCTTATTTCATCATTTCCCTGTTGGTAGACCGGATATTTGCAGAGAGTGGTTGGACGTTGTGGGGGGTCGAATGCTTGCGGCAGCTTCCTCCGAAGCAGCTGAAGAACCGCACTGTGTGTTCTAGGCACTTTCGCCACTCGAGCTATCCAGGACCGCTATCAAGGTTGCTGTATAAAGATACTGTCCCGGAAAGAGGTAAGTAGTAGTAGTAGTCGTTGTTATTAATTTCACTGTACTGTGACCTATCAAATTTTCCTGGGTTTCATTTCAAATTGCTCTCCAGAGGTAATGATGATAAATTCATCAGTGCCAGATGAGGGGGAACCTCGCTTCTCATAATGAAATTTACTATAATGCCTGTCACACCTGGTCTTGCCGTACCTGTAAGTTGAAATTGGTACATCTCTTACAGGCCTAACATTTATTATTAACAGAATAGTGCAGAAATGTGCAAATTTTATAATTTTTATAATCCATCAGTGGCTTTACGTTAGCTGAATTGTGATGGTGAGGTATTTAATTGAGCTCGCTATATTAACTCCCTCTTTATCTGAAAACCATTTGCACCGTTTTGTCCAGGTTCATTTTAAGGGAACCTGGTACACATTTTTTTATTTTCCACAATTTTTGAGCAATCACAATGAAACTGTTGTGGAACATGTAGGACTATTATAGAAATAACATATCTTATTTTCAGCTAAATATCCTTATTAGTTTATGAGATATGATGTACTTTGTGTTTATGATGCTCGCAAAACAGGCAACTTTCAAAAAGTTCCCTGTGGGATGGATTTTTACCTGAGAGTTTGAAAACTTCTTCCTTATAACATAAAAAAACTCAAGGATGGAATTTTCAATTCACCCTATGTCGCTTAATTAACTCCTGTTTCAAGTTTGTAATTGTATTTTATATGTAATTTTCCACTAATTTTCTGTTCATTTTGCCTCATAAAATGAGTATATTGTAGAAGAATGAAAAATCTATCCTACAATTTTCTTGGTAGGTCACATAGAAGCTACATACCAACTTTGGCAAATATAGGTTTAGATTTGATCTGCATGGAACAGTGCAGGTTACAAAAAATGGTATTTTGAGTTAAATGAATTTTAGTTCTAAAACAATTAAAAGTTTTCATAATGGCCTTTCCAAATCTCTTAAAAGTCACCAGCACTATAACTCCTACCCTCCTGCTTCTTCTTGGCTTCATCCCTGTGTACCTTTAGGAGTTTCAGTTTTTCCTGGCTGTTTTCTTTTGTTGGGTGACTGACTGCTGACTGTGAAATTTTCTTCTTTCATCTCTTTGTGTGGCAAGTTTGGTGGATGCTGGTGAAAGTTTATAATTCCTTACAGCCATTTTCATTTCTTGTGTTGCACTACATCTCATGTTGTATTCTGCAACTGCATTAGAAACAGCTATTCCAAGTCGTTTTGAGGACACAAAGGTCTCTTCTCATGGGCGCCCGGAGGATCTTTTCCAAGGGGGGGCACATCAACAATTTTCTTGAATATAAAAACCAATATAACGTCAGCAACATTAAATTGTTTACAGAAATTTCCGGTTATAACAGATGCTAGATGACTGTCAGTAATTTCAGTTTATGAAATAATCTGGTATGATATTAAACAATTGAACATCAACATTTTTAGAATTCCAGGGGAGGCAAATACCCCCCCTTGCCCCCCCCCCCTCCCTTGCGGGCGCCAATGGGCACTTTTTCCACATACATGCATGAAGACTTTCATTGGCAATTTACAACATCTAGACAGAAGTTCAGTTGATGCCAGCCTTTGGTATACAGACAAAATTTTCAGCAGCATTGCAATTGTGAACTGAACTGACAATTTTTGTGACTTTGAGGGGTTTGTCCAGTTGCGATACTCTTATTGTAGAAGCACCATGATTCAGGTCTTTGGGGGCATTTCTTATGCTTAGGATCTTCTTCTGTGGAGGAGTAATAGTATAGTGTGGCACATATTGCAGATTTCATATTATCTACAGAGGGAATATTTGCACATATTGCCTGCCTATAATCATTTGTGAGCTTCGCAGTAGTTGCTTCCTTCAAACTTCCAGGTCCCCTTCCCCCAAGTGTAGTTCCTTCATGGTTGACTAAATTGTAGGATGAAGTAGTTCATAACATAGCTAACAGTTGGCAGTATATATTGCAATATTAAAAAATAGTATAATCTCAATGCTACTGTAAAGAGGGAATTAATGGTAACAGAAGGAACACGGATAGCCAAGCATACAGAGGAGAGGAGGCGTGGTTGATAATTAAATGACCGTGCAGAACCATTTAAAAACGACCGTAACTACGTCAAAAACAGTCACAGCGGCACAAAACCACATTTGTTATTTAGAGGATGGTTAATATAATTTATTTATGCCAGAATTCAAATTTCAACAATTTCATCCATTTAAAAAAATGTGTCCCAGGTTCCGCTAACTTTGTTGTCTTCAGAATATTTTTCAAGCCTGACCACAGTTGCTTAAAGATGATCTTTGTTCTGAGAACCTTTATGTAGGTCATCAGCATATACCGTTATACCGTTCTTAGTGTGTGTGTGTTTTTTTTTCATATAGGTGTGCCTCGACACAAGGCTGGTCCACGGCCAAGTCCTTCCGCTGCTATGACTGCTGCTGCTCACACCACCTGCACCACCGGCACTCCTACTGCTTCTGCTACTACTACCTACTACCACCGGTGCTGTTGCTGCCACCACCATCTCCATGCCTGCCGCTGCTACTACTGCTACTGCTATGGGTAATGGTGCTGCTGCTATTACTACCATGACCTCCACTCCTGCTGCTCCTGCTTTCACATATAAATACTATAAAACTGTGAATTTAAATGATAAATCATTAGCAAAATTTCATCAATTACATCGGAGATCAAATGTTTAGCTTGACTACTACGTAGTCACGAGCTGGGGTCTGGATTAGCGTGGAATCACATGCGAGCCCTCTGTTCCGCATAACATCACAAACCTGTATGGCAGTCCACGTGCCCACAGCAACTGAGTGGGAGGCCTAACTCCACTGTTACATGATTTGGAAGGAGCTATAGAACACTAGAAGATCAAAGTAGGCCTACTCTGTTATATCTTGTTTGTGATGATAACATTCAAATAGTTCAATTGTGCAGTTAATGTTTACCTGTCTGATATTTTTGTTAACACCCTGAGGGGAACGAATTGAAATTTATTTTCATATTGAAGTTTTACATAGTATTCCCCACCTGCCTACTCATTCTTGCCACCCGGCTGACAAACATTACTGGGGAGAACACTGGTGCTAATGTTATTAATGTTCATTTTACATTCAGATTAAACAATTTCAATTTGTGAATGCTAATGATTGTTTATCAATATATTTAATTTTGTTTTACAAAACACCCAGCAAGGAGGCTGTGCAGTGGGGTCATGCATCTATGAAATTGCGCTTGTGCAGTGGTGGGTTCGAACCCCACTGTCGGCAGCCCTGAAAATAGTTTTCTGTGGTTTCCCATTTTCACACCAGGCAAATGCTGGGGCTGTACCTTAATTAAGGCCATGGCTGCTTCCTTCCCGTTCCTAGGCCTTTCCTGTCCCATTGTCGCCATAAGACCTATCTGAGTTGGTGCAACCTAAAGCAACTAGCCTTATAATAGTTGTCCCCCTGTGGGTAGGGGCAGTAGACTAACAGCCACGACATCCTCTGCCTGCTGTAAGAGATGACTAAAAGGGATCCCATGTGCGCTCTGCACTTGGGATCTGGGGTAGGCGACCACGGAGCCCTTAATTGAATTTTGACATTGCTTCCGCTTACTTGTGCCAGGCACCGCACTTTCATCTATCCTATCTGATCTACCTTGATCACCACCTGTTCTTTTCTGCTCCCGATTGTATTATGTATGGAGGCTTAGGGAGATTTATTTTCAAACCCTCCATGGCCCTGGTCTTCCTTAGCCGATACCATCATTATTCCTAGTGTCGGCCCCCTTCTATTTCTTCTCTCCGATTACTAATATATATTGGGGGTGGTTGCCTAGTTGTACTTTCTCTTAAAACAATGGCCTAGATGTTAGGCCCTTTTAATCAACAAGCATCATCATCTTAAGCAAGGAGATTTGTGGTGAGGGCAAGATGTTTGGTGGCCATGGCATATACTAGGAACTGTCCCATCATTCGCCTTACTGCAGGTGAAAGGAAAACCATTCTCAGGACAGCCAGTGGTAGGGGAACAGCCCGTTTCTGTGTCCCAAATGCAGAGGTGTAGAAACACGGTGGAACCGTGGCCACCCCTCCTCTGCTTGGTTGGCCGGTTGGAGTGCATGTTATCATACCACAGATCAGCCTCTCTGCAACCACCGACATAGATTTCTGCCTTCATTGTACAGTAGATACAAATGGCACTGTCTGAAGTGAGTTTCCACTGTCTTCAACTGGCATTTTGTGTAGGTCACAGCACAGTCCCTTGCACACCGTAATGTTGTGGAAGGTAGCAGCATATTGTTCATAATACTGTACTAAATTATCAAACAATTTCTTGGATGTAGCTCTTAATAGGTGGAGCTATGTTGTGACTTGGCATGGGTATGTTTTGTGCTGGATCAGCTGCCATATTATTGTACGTAGATCCTGATGCTACATATTTCTGTCAATTTATTGGAACTCCTCTCCTGTGGATGGACTGAAAGGAAGCATTATTTGTACCTCCTGCATGTTGTATGAGGGAACAATCACAGAATCTGTAAGCGCTCTCTTGTCTTTTAAACTCACAAATGTATTCATGATTCCATCCTTTTCCATGTACCAGAAAAATTTAGATATATCCTACTGTCACACAAAATAGAACATTTCTAACTATTGTAAATAGTGCAGATCAATGGATACAAGGGATGCACACAATTTTGTAGCTTGACATTGGTTGTCATCTAAATGCAGATGACTGATTGAATGATATGTTGTGTTTTGATGCAATATGTAGGAACAGGGTATGTGCTATCATGTCTTGGTTTCTTCAAACACTACTCTGCCAGAGATTTGCCATCCTCTAGTAGATGCAAAAGAAGTAAAAATCTCAATATTTCTCAGTGTGTGGCCCTAGGTGCCTCATTTGACAGACTGAAAGATGTATCATATAGTAAGTTCCTTGGGAAAATAGGCTACAAATGGTGTTGCTGAAAACTTTTGACATGTCAATGCAACGTTAGACTGCAATAAGAGAGAAAAGTATTATGTTGTAACTTGTCAGTTCCAGTCGTTCTTTCATAAATGAATGATTTTGTATTTGTGTTGTATTGAATAGTTTTCTGGCTGATGAATATTAATTGATGATTAACACTGCTGCATGTAATGTCAAGAGATTATGATATACTATGATCACTAAAACTTTTGTGCAAATTTCTACACCATTTTATACCTGTAACACTGTGGATAGTAGGTAGAATATAGCTCCATAAATCAAAAGATCATGTTTCATTTCAATTTACCTTTGAATCCTACAAACTCCCTCCTTATCATATGAGTTTGCTTTAATCATTTTGGTTCCTGTGTATGGTTTTCTTTCTTACATTGTATTTATATTTTATTTTCTGCATAAGTAGCATATCTTGATACTATTGATTGTTACGGTTGGCTTAAGTAGTGTTAAAGAGGACTGATGTACGAGGGGATGTTAGTGTCTATTTCTGTTGTAGGTCTTAATCTGAGATAAGGATTGCCAATCCCACTCACCTTCTGGACACTTCCTTCCTCCCTTTGTGAGTTAGCTTCCTTTTCCCTCAGCAGAAACAAAAAAAAAAAAGCAGCATAGGCAAGGCCAGTCACTCCCATCCTTCGTGGCTTTGTGAATTAGTAAAAATAAAATATAGCTCCATAAATCAAATAATTATAATAAGCAGCACAATCTGGTAAGCTTCTTTTCTCCAGCAAAAAAATTATTATTAATAACAATAAAGCACAGGCCAACCTCCAGGTGTATCACTGTTCAGAATGCAGAATTTCAGAAAAAGGTAACAGAACGAAGGAAAGAAAGAAAAGGAAATGAAAGAAAAACATAAAAGAAATAAAAAACAAAAACATAGATTTAATATAATATTTAAGAGGAGGGGAGGGGGGCGAGAACCTGGGTACCCTCCGCGCGCTAAACGGTTTAAATCACCCGCCCGGTAATTTTAGTTCAGCCCTGCTCTCGCCAGGGGCGCTAGCGTGCGATTCCTGGCGATCTTTGCGCAGCCGTTGCGTACAGAAGTGAAAAATAACGTTGAGAGTCATCTCTTACTCATTCTCTTTGTATTTGTTAACTTGGTTGGCACGTGCGCAGTTCTTCAGTATCGGCAGCTAATATTATGTTAACATTTTCCATGGCTTTCTCATCTTCTTCCGACGAAGAAATTATAGAAGTTGTCAACATTTTAGAACGACCACGATTAGATAATCGTCGGCCTAATGTTGTGACGATGTACAGTGAAAGCGAATTCAAAGACAGATTCAGATTACATACTGTCATGCATTTGGTTGAGATTATAGGAAATAATTTGCGTCCTGTGACCAACAGAAGTTTTTCAATTTCCCCTCTTGAACATTAATAACAGTACGTTTTTATGCCACTGGTTCTTACCAGATTCTTGTCGGTGATTACATTCGTGTCCATAAAAGCACAGTTTGTAGAGTAATTAAGAAGGTAACTCACGAGATTGCCAGTTTGAGGCCTAATTACATACGAATGCCAGAATCAAGGAACGAACTGTTAAGGGTAAAGGAAGGTTTCTTTTCTATGAGTGGATTCCCTAATGTATTAGGCTGTGTTGATGGAGGTCACATTCCAGTTCAATCACCGAGCAAAGATATGGGTGAACTTTATAGAAACAGAAAGGGATTCTTTTCCATTAATGTTCAAGTTGTCTGTGACCATTTATTGAAGATTAGGGATATTGTCACATGATTTCCTGGGTCTGTTCATGACAGTACGGTCTTCAACAGTTCCCATATCATGGCTAGGTTTGAAGGTCAGGGGTTTGATGGTACTTTACTTGGTGACAGTGCTTACCCATGTCCTCCATATCTCATGACTCCATTTCTCAATCCTAATACTGAAGGTGAAGTGAGATAAAATTATGCTCATATTAGAAGAAGAGTATCAGTGGAACATACATTTGGTGTCTGGAAAAGGAGATTTCCTTGTTTATCTTTAGGCCTGAGGATTAAATTGGAAACAGCACTTGCTGTAATTGTGGCTACTGCTGTTTTACATAACCTAACAATAGATGAACATGGACAAGAGTTTGACATTGAAGCTATTCCTGAAGAAAATAACATTGACCCACCTCTGCCAGACAATGGGTCTGGAAATGCTGTGAGAAGAACACTGGTTACCACCTTCTTCAGCTAAGACTGAAATAATATTTAAAAAATGAAATTGTACAACACTACATTGTAATGAAAAATATAACACACTGTAGTAGAAAAAATAATTTATTTAACATTGTTGTTGCCCTGCTTCTAAATATCAATGTTGCACTTTAATTGATCATACTGTGCTTGCTTTATTTTAAGTTCTAAGGTTTTAACTTCATTTTCTATCTTAATATTCTCTAACTGGTTTAATTTCACTTGTCTTTCCAATCTTGCACTCTCCAGTTCTATTTCATGTTTACTTTCAATTAGTTTATGGCATCTTTTCACATGGTCCAACACTAAAATACTTGTTTCCTCCTCCCTTGCTTTTACTGCCTCCTCAGTAGTCATTATGTTAAATTTTTTCCCATGAATTTCATGGTCATATTTGTCTTTAGTATTTTTTTCTGTTTATTGCTCTGTCTGCCATGCACTCTGCTGCCCTCTTCCTTCTTATAACATTACCAGAAGTTTGGTCACTGTTTATTGCAACTGATTGACTGTGTGTGGGTGTTGGGGTGACCACTTCTGGTGCCCTTTGGACAACAGGGACTGCCTGGGTGACAACTTCTGGCACCTTATGGACTATAGGGGCTGTTTTGGGGATGACTTCTGGTGACTTTTGAATCTTAACTTCAAGGGCTGTTTGGGTGATAACTTCTGGTGCCTTTTGCAGATGATTATCTGATGGATTAATCACATCTAGTACAACACCTGAAAAAAAAAAAAATTATAGTATTGATTAATATAAAATAAAGAAGGTCATACTTTAGTTATAGTACTCATTTCAACAAAATATTTACTTAATAAATTATATGACAGAAAGGAAGATAACAGATGAAGATTAAATTAGATCACCTCCAAGATATTCAGCACATGAATCATAACAATTCTGCAGAGGCTCAAGCTGAGGTTTCATCATTGCTATCAATCTCTCATCTATGCTATCTGTTTTTGGAGTAAATGTTCCACCTCCTGTTTTGTAATGCTCCACCTGAAATAATAAATACATGCATGTTTACCAATAATCATGAAGCAATAAATCTCATTGAATCCTAATGTAATTCACATAATAGCTAAGCAAACCAGAAAACCTCATATCTAACAGACAGACAACTGAGGTAAAACTAGAAGAGAGGTATTATTTTATTCTAGCCTTGTATATAGACTAACCTAGTCCTAATTATGCAATATTTACAATACCAGTAGCTATCCACATGTTGCATTATTATTTCATTTCTGGTATATTAACAATAATTAAGATTAAAGATTCATAACTGATAATTATTGTATTATTCAATTACTAGCAGCCATGAAACATTTTCATACCTTTCTATGTCATAAAAATATAGGCCCACTCAGTACCTTGCATGTATCTTAAGAATAGTTGCCTAAATTTGGACAAAACAAGTTCTAGCTCTTATTCAAATGAAACCACTGCACTTGCATTTCATTTTCTTACTGTCATGTTACTGTTGTTAACAATATCAGTTTGACTGCATGATCAGATTAGGCCTTTTATTATTATTATATATTATATATATATATATATATATATTGCGAATGAGCCCATTACAACTACGCAAAGTACTTAGAGACAGGCATTTGCCTTTCTTCGTGCCCACACTTCCTTCATTCGTTTGCTGTGTGCTTCTTTTCTCTCTTGAGACCATGTTGTTCCGGTCTTCTCTTTGGTTTTTCCTCTTGGTCAACTTGCCACTTATGAACTTTGGTTCTGAAGATAACCCGGCTTTGGATGTCTTCAGGTGTAATTCCTGCCAGTTTGAGATCTGTTTTAATTTCGCCAATCCATTTTATTGTGTCCGTTTTGGCTTTACTTCGGTTTTCATAAAATTCAACTATTTGCTTGCTAAGTCTATCCGGGTTCATCCTTTTTATATGTCCAAAGAATCTTAATCTGCGTTTTCTAATGTCGCTGTGAATGTTAGAAAATTGTTTGATTTCCTGTTTCCTTTTAAGGCGGTACTGTTCATCTATGAGTTTTGGGCCTAAAATTTTTCTAATGATCTTACGTTCCTTTTTCTGAATATTTTCTAGGTCAGTTTTCCTGTTCAAAATTAGTGTCTCTGATCCATAGAGGCATTCTGGTTTTATAACTGTATTATAGTGTCTTAATTTTGCATGCTTGGAGAGACACTTTTTGTTATAGATATTTTGGGTGAGTCTATACGCAGTTTCCATTTTTAGGCATCTAACTTCATTGGCTTTTGTTTCCATTCCATTCTCCTGAATTATTTCACCGAGATATTTGAATTGCTGGACCCGTTTTATTTTGCCATATTTTGTCTCCATGAATTTAGGGGCTTCTTTGCTGCAGGTCATGTATTCAGTTTTTTCAAACGATATTTGGAGGCCGACTTTTACCGCTGTTTCTTTCAGGAGTTCGATCTGGTTTATGGCTGTTGAAACGTCACGAGTTAAGATTGCCAGATCGTCCACAAATGCCAGGCAGTCTACTGCTAATTTTCCCCTACCAAGAGTGATTGGTTGGTCAATCTTGAGGTAAGACTTCTGTTTGCGCCATTCCTGTATTACCTTTTCAAGGACGCAGTTGAAGAGTAGTGGAGAGAGCCCATCTCCCTGTCTTACTCCTGTTTTGATCAGAAAAGGGTCTGAGATATCCCCCATGAATTTAACCTTAGATTTCGTGTCTGTCAATGTCTCTTTTACAATTGTGAGTGTTTTCCGGTCTAGACCCTGTTCTTTTAATATCTGAAACAGTGATTGACGATCAACTGAATCATAGGCCTTTTTGAAATCAACAAAAGTACAAACTACATTTTTGCTACAAATTCTCTGATGCCTTAGGATTAACTTTAGGTTCAAAATTTGCTCTGGACATGAACGGCCTGGTCTGAAACCTGCTTGATATTCTCCAATTTTTGGTTCTAGTTGCTGTTGGGCTCTATCGAGAAGGCACTGAGATAAAATTTTGTAGGCAACAGATACCAATGAGATTCCTCTGTAGATATTTACATCTGTTCTGTCTCCTTTCTTATGTAAAGGATGAATTAGTGCATTTTTCCAATCTTCTGGAATTTGTTCTGTTTCCCAACTCTCTTGGATGATACTGGTGAATTCTTTTATAGTATTTGGGCCTGCTGATTTGAGAATTTCTGCTATGATCCCATCCTCACCTGCAGCTTTATTATTATTATTATTATTATTATTATTATTATTATTATTATTATTATTATTATTATTATGTCCTCCAGGCCCAATTTTATCATCAGCTCTTCATGGAGTATTCAGGAAAAGAAGTAAGATTTTAATCACATAGAAATTAACTTTTAGTTTTCTTTAGTTAGTGCAAAGAACACTATTAGAATGTGAGAAAATAGTCTGTGTACCTTTCAAAGTGGTGGTGGTGATAACCGTTTTAAGAGGAAGTATTTATCTCTCAAAGACAAAGAACAAGCCTGGAAACAACCAGCTGATAGTTTCAATGAAATTTGTGGTGACCTGAGTTCACCTTGACTCCCAAGAAACATAAAACATCTGGGCCTCTTTAATTAAAAATTTTGCTGAGAGCTGTTGTTTATGTTACCTTCTTATCTGTGCCAGCACACTTCACACCCTTCAGGAATATTAAGTGGCCTTGGTTAGCTCCCTACATTCAGTTGAAATTCTCAAGTGGACTGCTAAACCTCATGTCACCAGTTAAGAGAGGGATTGGGAGGTATTAAGGGGTAAGTACAAAAACAGATGCTTCTTTTATGTTAACATTAATCGCTTCCTTCATTGGTTCACCAACAAATCATAAAAATACTGGTGGATAAGATGGTTTGCTTGATATCATTTTCTGCTATATTTGGGAGATTGTTAATTCCCTGAGCAAAATTGTGTAGTGTGTTAGTGACTTCAAACTGGTCATCAGTAACAGGAGGTATGCTTTCTTAACCTCAGTTGTACATTGATTCATTAGCCTATCTTCTATCTCATCAATGATTACAATTAATTATTTCATTTTCTAATGCCAATAGGCCTATTACTTTTTAGCTGTATTAAAAAGTGTAGTGTTCGAGTGAATAGTTCAGCAGCTTGTTATTCAAATCTATGGTAACCTTTTTACTAGGAAATTCCCAGATAGGGCCTACATTAATACAAAGTGGGGGAAAATGGGTTTAGTTTAAACTCAGAATTAACTACTTTTGGGAGGATGGTTGTCCAGCTGTACTTATCTTAAAACAATAATCACCACCCAGAAACGCTAAACTGCAGCAGTTTCAAATAAATGCAAGTTTAAACTCATTTGGAGGAAATAGCCCTTAGCCTAGGAATTTCTTTCTTTCTTCCTCTTCCTGTTTTGCTATTTGTTTTACATCACAGTGTCAGATAATTCTTATGCCAATTATGGGATAGGAAAACTACGAGTGGTAAGGAAGCAACTGTGGCCTCAACTGAGGTATAACCCCAGCATTTGGCTGATGTGAAAATGGGAAACCATCATCAGTGCTGTTGACAGCTGGGTTCAAGCCTACCATCTCCCGAATGCAAGCTGGCAGCTACGTGACAAACTGCGTAGCGAACTCACTCGTAGGCATTTCTATTGTAAGGTTTATATGGATAGCCTAACCTATAATATAGTAGGTATAGACAGAAAGATTTTTATTGCTAAATCTTATCTTATCCTCTGAAATATGCTGCCGAGACTTCCTCTTCAGTGTGTAGTACAAATAGTGCAGCTGTTTCGGGAGCCTGGGTCCTGATTGACAATTAGCATTGTATAATTTGGTTATTTCCTCCCAAGCTGTATTCTTCTCTTTCACACTCGTTGCATCAGTCCTTTTGTTCCCTATAACACTTATGAACTGCTCTACAATATCTAACAATATATTTATGTCTTGTTCAGTGAAGTTTTTTGCCCTTTTGCTATCCATGATATTGCCCTCTGCAGAATTTAGCAATACTATACAACGAATTGTACCGTATGACGTATTTGTGAAGATGACTGGGACAGCTGGATAATAGTCAAGACTGTGAATCACTGCCTTTTGGATTCTGCTCATGTTATGCATAAAAACAAGGCAGTACTAGCGGAGGCATCTAGTGAGTAGTTATAAAACTTGATCAACGAGCCAATAGTTGACAGTTCGATAAGTTAGCTGCTATTACTCTGTGCAACACAGCGAAGATTTATCGATTCGACAGCTGTAACAAATCAATAGCTGTCAGAAAGATATCTCACCATTCCAGAAACCGGGCATCAGTCTTGTACATCACCATAAGGAACTTAATATCATACGGTACGTCATAGGAGATAACGGAAGTTTTGTTGTTCAGTTTGTATTTAAACACAAAAGAACAGCGGCAGATAATTCTGTTTTTCAGCCGACTGTAGGCTGTCTACGTTAAATATTACCCGGCTGTCGTTCTGAGCGATAATATATGCAAGTTTGTTCCGACAGTGATTCAGAACTGGTTCTGAACGGTGAGTCCATGCTGTTCTAACAATATTCAGAACCATTTCGGGGCCAATGCCAGCAGTTCTCATTCAAGCCAAGAGCTGCGTGTTGTATACATCCACATTTAATTCGACCAGTAAGTGGTGCGGCTACAAAGAGTACTTCTCATTGGAATAGTGAGGTCTTCCATCATCCATCGTTAAAAGTTTTGTAACAATTCGTAGATGGCTTTGATACAGTTCACAGTTGCCATTTGCTTATCCCAACAAAATATTATTAACAATCAATTCTGGAAGCATTCTGATTCGCATATGCTCATTAAAATAATTTTGAAGGAGTTCATAACCAGTTTGGAACACTTTGTTGTAGCGAAGGAGCTCATAATCAGTTCAGAACTGTTTGTTGTAACAAAGTAGTTCAGAGCCAGTTTGGAACTGGTCTTTGTAACAACATACAGTATATATTGTAACATAATCAGTAATGGTTGCAACTTCTGGGATAAAGTTGCCAATGAGTACCTGGCTATCCTCTATGAAATCATTTGTTTGATCAATGAGGAATATGGCTAAACTGCTAATGAATTCAACATATTGTATGGTAGCCCTTAAAGGGGCTGCTAGCCCAGGTGAGGACTGTGCATTGAGAGAAGAACTATGCCTATACCTGTGTAAGAAACTGGCTTATTAAAACACGTAAGGTACAGGGCTTTCACACAATTGTCATTATTATCCAGGATGATTTACATAATTTGTAAGTGTAATGAAAAATGCTGGGCTGTCCATCTACTGTCTGAATGTTTGCAGACCGATGACCTTAGATATAAGGCTCCTTTTAAACAACAAGCACAAACAAGAATGCTTGTGGATTGGAAAGGAAAATGAATGAACTATATCAGAAAATTCCTAATAGTTACTTTCAAAATTATATAGTAACTGAAATACCGTTGGACTCTAGTGTAAAGACAGTACAGAAAGTACATAGCCAATAGAGCTAGTGGAGTGACAGGGTGGGGAGGTTGTGTCTTCACAGTCAGCCCTGCAAGTTGAGCAAGAAATCATTAGTTTTGAAGGTTTGGTTGTAGAATTTTATTTTTACAAATTGATTTGTCGCACCAACACAGATAGGACTTATGGTAACGATGGGATAGGAAAGGACTGGGAGTGGTAAGAAAGTGGCCGTAGCAGCCCTGGAAACAGTTATCTGTGCTTTCCCATTTTCATACCAGGTAAATGCTGGGACTGTACTGTAACTCAAGTCCACTGTCACTCCCTTTACGCTCCTAGCCATAACACCATAAGTTCTGTCTGTGTCAGTGTTATGTAAAATAAACTGTTAAGAAAAAATGGTCATTTGGGGTATAGAGGACAAAATATACAGCATAGCACAGGATAGGGCTGTATGGGGATGTACATCACACCAGTCATTAGACCCCCAGATTAGTGGGTGATGTGTAAGTTGCATAGTCATGGGCTTTTCACTAGCGGTGTGTAAATTAATCCCAACCTGTGGGTGTGGGATGTTCTTTCAGTGAATATGTTTATCCCTGAGGTTCAGTTCCAAGTAAAACTGGTGGTCCAGTGGCTATGAGCACAATATCAACAGTCACCTAAAACTACAGGTTTTACTACAAAACAGCAATAAGAGTGTTTGTTGCTCATGTTTCAGGGCAAGATCTGTGGAAGTAATCTACATCCCAAAACCGTCTAAACATTCACGCGCTATTTAAAATGGACTTGGATGTGAAGATCAAAGATGAACCAATATGCTTTGTGGAAACATCAAATAATTCATGCGTAAGTATCATTGCAGATAACTTTATAGTGATTACAATTAAACCTTTAGCAGTCATCTGAATTTGACTGGTTACATAACTATACTTTTACCTGTTTTTCAGGGAATATAAGAGTGTCTTGCTGTCTATTCGTAAGGTCCATATATATTTGTATACTAATCTCAAATGTACTAAATATTCTTTTTATGATTACATAAATGCAGAATTTACAAGTAAGCATCTTTTATTTTGCAGAGCATGTCTGAAAGCTGAATTCATTCATTAGGTTTCGAAGAAGAAGTGGGTTTCTCTTCATCTCCCTTTTGCCTTGTAGCTCTTGTCGGGGAAAATGGCAGTCTGAGTAGCTCAGGTTGTGGAAGTCTTGCATTCTGGTTTCAAGTTGGCGTATTAAATCCTTGATCCCACTGATGGTATTAAAGGTGCTCAAATACATCAGCCTCTTTCTGTCATCTTAGTGTTTAGAAATCCATAAAGCTAGTTTGTATCACATCGAATCAATAATGATAACAACTTATAAGTTACAAAATTCATTAGGGTCCTTATTGACAATTGATCACTATTAAAGGGTAGAGGAACATGGAGCATTCACTTCGCATTGATTTAAAACAATAAATTACTACACCTGATGAAAAGGCCACTTATTCAAGTTGTGAATGTTCCCTTCAAAGCTATATATAAACTGTTTATGGGACAAGTTAGCCATGCGTTTAGGACCGTACAGCTGTAGGCTTGCATCTGAGAGGTAGCGGGTTTGAACCGCACTGTCGGCAGTCCTGAAGATGGTTTTCCATAGTTTCCCATTTTTACACCAGGCAAATGATGGGGCTGTACCTTAATTAAGGCCACTGCCGCTTCCTTCCAACTCCTATACCTTTCCTACCCATTTTGTCGCCATAAGACCTATCTGCGTCGGTGCGAAGTAAAGCAAGTTCCAAAAAAAAATATATATACTGGTACTCATACATTCTATTCAACATGTAGATTAAGTGGGTCCACTGTACAGACTTAGGGAAATATTGTGGTGGACAGAGGTGAAAAAAGATGCAGGCAGAGAGTCCAAAGATGATTTAAAACTTTGAAATTAGAGCTATATTTCTTTCTCTGATATATTTTGGTATCTTTACAAAATCTCAATTTTACAATTCATGGTACAAAGTTCGTAAGATTGGGTAAGAATTTAGAAAATCAAATAATAATTTTTTAATAAATTTGAGCTTGAAACCCCCTAATTTTACATTCTCCATGAGCACTGCAGCTCCTTTCAACAAATAGTCAAGGAGACGGATCACCCAATTCCTTTTACACCACTAGGAGACAGAGTATCCAAAATACACAATTTTCCAAGGGTACCATTCAACCTTTACATTAATAAAAAGGGCATCTTTGCTCTATAAAATTTTTCATTTAGAAATCTATTTCCAGAAATTCCTTCCCTTTGAGCTAGTTTTCAAACTAGCACTTAGTTAAACCAGGACTGCGATTTCCTTGAGCTTCGAGAAGTCCAGCAGCGACAGAGTGTGTGTTTATCAAGGAGGCGCACACTCTGTAGACTGGAATCAAAGGCACAACCTACATTTTACAAATTCATGCAGTATTCACTATCTTATATACTCAACAGTCTATCATCTTTACATAAAATGAATGAAATAGAATTAAACAGGGGTATCAAGTACCCATTCTACCAGGCCTTTATGAAAAACGACAGGTTACATTACTGGCCCAAAAACAAAATGGTGAGGAGGCGGACAGTTGCGCTCCTTAAAATTGAAATGGATAGCCTAAAACTCTATTGAGCCTATGGCCCGAAGTTACAGAGGCTAAGCCTATACTACTGAGGTGACTAGATGGAGAGAATATTTAAGTTACAAAGATTACACACAGAAAAAGGTTACAAAATCAAAGTTACCTCAAAATCAAGTTGATAGGAAACACGAAAGGTTAGCTCACTCTCTACTTCCAGATTTCGGTTAAGTTGCTTTGGCCTCGTTGAAATTTACATTTGAATTTTGATATTTACATTTTAGAATATTAAAGTTACATTGTGAAAGATTGGAAACCTTCCCTTCAAGCTAGTTTTCAAAGACTTAGTTAAACCAGGACTGTGATTACCTTGAGCTTATGGACTTCTTGAAGATGGACGATGTGCCTCCCTGATAAACACACACTCTGTAGACTGGAATGATCAATAAGACAACCTGGTCCGAAAATGTGCCGTCTTTTATACCCAAGAGGAAAGTTCCAGAAAACTCTGATCTAAGGCCCAACAACACCCAAATTCTTATTGGGTGATAAAATAAGTAGCAGAAACCTGTGATTGGATTAAAGATAAATTCACAAAATTTTGTATTGGCCCACCTCTTAAGTTGTCGGGAAGAGAGAGAAGTGTTGTAAACTTTAACATGCCAAAAACAAAGAAAAATCAGTTCATTTTAGGATACCTAAGAATTCAAAATTACCTTACAATTTTAACAATCAATCTTCACACCAGAGGGCATAACATAAACTAGAGACATCTGTAGAGAAATGTCCAAACTCCTTGTGTTAGTTGTTGTAAGTTTTAGATTTTAGATGGCATTCTCCAAGGCGCTTCATTTAGTGTATGGGGCGGGTGTACCTCTGGTACACAGACAATGAATATCAGCTCCAAGATCAATTCCAGACATAAGAATACTTGGTTATTATAAGGATATTGATAATGGCATAGTCCAACACCAGTCACAACAGTTTTAATGTGTTATTTGAGTTTCAATTTTAAATGTGTAATCAGACATTTCATCACTGTTTTAGATTTACGTTTTGCTTAAGACATATCAAGTTGTATTTTTTTAATTGGTGGTTATATGTATGCATGTATTTCCAATGTGATCATGGTTGAAGGTGACCTAATTTTGTAAGGTCGGAACTAGTAGTAAATTATATAAGATATAATATTAATCTAATGGTATTGCATAAGTGGACCTATCTCTACCCTTTGATAATGATAACAACTTGACAGTAAATTTTTTTCCAGAAACCATGACCTGCTATATTGTAAATGTGATATTGCTAAAAGTTTAATATTGTTATAATTTTATATTGCCAGGAGATCAAAAAGATCACTTGGGTCTTTGTTTTTAATATTTAATTAACAGATGGAAGGATACCACATGTTGATATACCAGTGGTTTTTACAGAGTTATGCATTACAGTGCATTTGTGTTATTCTTGAATCTTACAGAAGATTGATTTGGTGAAACTTGAAATGCTGGGAGATTTTATATGATGTTTGCACTTGAGATTTGCAAAGAGACTATGGTACAGTAGAGTATTCTCTTGCATAGGGGGTACATTATTTCATGATGTGGCAAGCCACTTGTCTTGTTTTCTTTGACCTGTCACACAGTGGTGAAGTAATTATGTACGTTCTGTGGATGGGTGATCTAATGCAGCCTTGGTTTGTAAAGAAATGCATGTGGATATAATTAGGCACAAAATATCCAGAAAGTCTATGGGAGAATTTTGGAATGAATGGGTTATTGTGAGAAATAATCTATGAGTTGATATATGATCCAGTCGAGATTTTGGTGTAATAGTTTTTTCAGTAAAAGCCCCCATGGCCCCAGGCAGCAGCATGCTGGGCTCTCACCACTGGGTTCTGTGGTTTAAATCCTGTTTAATCCATGTAAGATTTTTCCTGGGCAAAGTAGAGGCTCTCTCAGTACTCTGGTCTTCCCTGTAATCATTCATTCCTATATTATTTCATTTCATCTGTCAGTCATTAATAATTGCCCCAAAGGAGGGCAACAGGCTATGGTAGCCGGCACAGCTCCTATCATTGCCTCTAGATGGCAGCTTCATTCGTTCCATTCCTTACACAGTTGAATGACTGGCAACAGGCTATGGATTTTCATTGTTTCAGTAAATTCCTACATCTTGTCATTGATATTGAGCTATAGGAAATTAAGTCTAGATAGCTGTGTGCTGTTTTGGCTTTGTGGCCTGCTCTTTCATTCCCTCAAATTCTCTCTTTCCCATTGAGTCAGTGAAGGTTGTGAGGTTATTTACATGAATGGTTTTATTTCTGATTGCAAGAGCAGGTAGATTCATTCTTTGTCTGTTTGGGATGATAGTAAAGGCTGCTTATGAGTCTATAGGGATAGCGGGAATGGTCACTTGATTGTTTGTCTTGAGTATAATCTATAGCAATCAAACGATTGAAAAATAAGCATTGAAAAGAAGCAGACAATTATCAAATCAACTCATTCAGAGAGAGAGAGAGGGAGAGAGAGAGCAGAACACATGATAGGAGAGTTTATCGATCCCAGTTCTTCTACATCCATCTCTACTCTCTCCCTGATGAGTTTTACTTCCAAGCTTCAGGAGCAAGTTGGGCACTCCATCCCAGCTTCAGGATCAAGGTGGGCATTAACACTCCTTCAGGGGCCACCCTGACAGATGTTATATAAGATAAAAAATAGAGGAGGTAACAGTTTAGGAACATGGGTCAAACACAAAAGGTACAATAATTATTGAGAGGAACAAATAAGTGTCACGAAAAAATGAACACATGATAGCATGAACATAATTGGAGTTCAGTGTGGGAAGAAAGAGCAGATGAGGACAAACACAATAACACAAAATGGTGATGATAATCTCCACATCATCTTCATACACTGCCACAGGCTTTCTCCTCGCCAATCCAAATTCCTCTCCTTTCAGCCCCTGACAGGCTGGTTTGTGCTTCTCGGCTTCATCGGGAGGGCGGGCATCAGAACTCATCGAGGGTCCAGCTTCACAGTTCTTCACTTTTGGTGTGGGAAATGTAGTATTGGAAGAAAGGCAGATAAATGCAAGAAAAGGGAAGAAACATGAAATAAAGGTAAAATATAGTTGGTTAAATATAAGGAATACATAGAAGCATTCGAGAAGTAAGTACTTGTTGAACAGGGTCATCCAGAATTTTTGTATTTATTTCATTATGTTATCATCAATACCACCTGGTGCGCACTTGTATAATGACCTTATTACATCCTCTACCTCATGTTTTGTGAAACTGTTTCCCCCTGTGTAGCTCAAGTTCAGTTTCTTGATAATACTTTTCTTGTGAGCTATTGTTGTGCATGCTGGGCTGAGTGACTCAGTTTTGATTCTGGCTCGGTCCAGTGGTATTTGAAGGTGTCCGCCGCATGTTTACTACATCTTTCCAGTTTTTATTTTGGTTCATGGGCCTGTTTTCTCAAAATATCTATCTCTGGAAACCATCCAGGTGCAGTAGTAAAGGAAGAAAACAGGCATAGTTAATTTTTTCTATTTCCCGGTAAGAAGTTATAATTGATTTATCATATCCTCATTTCATTTATTAGTTCTGCACAGTGTCACCCCTTATGCTGAAGCATTATTTTGCACCACCCAGCACTTTGGTCTAAGTTACCCCTTACTGCTTCTGTGTGTGAACAGCAAATTTAAGGGAGGTATAAGATAGGAAAGCAAAAGAGAACCCATCAAAACCACATGATAAACATAAAAAACAAGAAATATCACAAGTACAGGGAACATCATGTAACAGACCTACCATTTGAAGGCAATCAAATTCCAGAAGTACCCAACTAAAGTGATGATGAAAACAGGCCCATTCCCTGGAGAGCAATAAAGAGGGTGTGAACAAGAATGCAAAATGAACTGTAATAAGTTCTGTACGTTTGCCTGAATGGAAGATAAAAGAACACCCATTACCATTAACAATAGATTTTATAAATTAAAATAACTCTAATAGTATATTTGAAATAGTAAAACATGACAAGATTCATGATAAGTAGAAAAGAAGGTTGAAAATTATGAATTTCCTCTAAATTAAGATAATAATTAGGGATCCGTTATTAAAATATGGTTTAAGACAGTTGAATTTAAACATAATTCACCACTCATGGTTATAATCTGATTATATTAAAATGGAGAATTCTTATTAAATTCCCAGTTCGCTGAAACCAAGAATAAGGCACAAATAAATAAACAATGTTATTTAGAAAAAAAATATTTATAATTGAATTGAATAATATCACCAAGAGAAGCTCACAAAATCTCAATCCTAATAAAACTTCCAAGATTTTGCACAATTAAGGAAATAAATTTGTTCCCACCATCACAGACACATCAGTCTCGATTAACAGGTTGGCTGCCAAAGCGGTACATTGTACCGCTGAGTGAGTGTCTCATGAGGCCACGGCGGTACAAAGTACCACTGACAGGTGTTGCTATATGACTTTCCCTGCTGGGCCGGTGGACCGCTCAGCTGTTGAATTCGCTATGCTTGCGTACAGCTATGGCCTCGGAGCAAATCCTGGTGTGCTTGGTTTCCAAAATATAGTCTTTATTTTTTTATGAATCCAATCTTCTTTTATTGGCAATATGTGAGTATTTGTCCAATAAGTTTAGCCATGCACTTAGCTGTGCCGGGTTAGCTAACTGGCAAGCTATGGATTTTGGAGATTGGGTTTGAATCCTACTGTCGGGAAACCTGGTTATGGTTTTCTGTGATTTTCCATTTTCATTCCAACCTTATGCCTACCTAATCAATAGGCCACACTGGTTCCTTCCAAATTTTTGCACCCATACCTGAGCTAATTTCTTCGCATATCGCAATGAATATAGCGTAAACATGAGCTTATTTACATGTTCTAAATTGACAACATAGCAACATTTTACCTTACCATTGAGCATTTGGCAAGGGGTAAATGCGAAATGAATATATTTCAAATTTAATTTGGTGAAGAGTTTTTTTGTGTTGCAGAACGTAATAGATCAGTTTGACATATACACTACTTACCAGAATTCTCATACTGAGAGTTCGACTTCGAGAAGAAAATGGTTTCATTTTTATAACTAACCTCTGCGTTCACTGGTAAAATAACTTAGAAATATCTCGCAAGTATTTCACACACACCCTACTGTAAAACAATGAGTGCCTTACGATGGTAGTCCTAAGCGCTAATAAACAAATCGTGGCACGCTCTGTTATCTATAATCAAGCAATGCAAGCTTCTAGTACCGCTAGACTGTACTGCTCTGGCTGTCTAGGTAAAACCATGCAGTGAACTTTCCTGTGGGGCCACGGCGGTACCTCGGGGTGCTGGGAATATTTATTGTATTTAGTATGTACATTGAACACTTAAGTGAAATATCACTTCAATTTTTGCTTTACTGCTTATTTACTACATGCATGAAAGAAAAAAATGCTTTGGCCACCGGGACATTTCTTGCTATGTGTCCTGGCAGTCAACGTGTTAACAATCTATTTGCAATAAACAAAAGTCAATCCACATACACAAACTCAATAAGATAGGATACAAGAACAGTGGGAAGACAGATACATATGAAACACAGCCCCAAAGAAAAGAAGGGCAGACATGATAAGGAGAAGCTTTAGCTGAATGGGAGAAAATCATAAGAACATAGTGTTATTGGAGATTCAGAATGACTGATAGGACTTGCATGGAATTTATTAGCATAATATATAATTTCATTATTTATCCTAGCACAGGGGATGAGGTTACTAGGGACACAAGTCTGCACATGGTAAGATCTTCCCTCATGCATGAAATGAATGAAAAATATAATCTTTACAGTACATTTTTAGATTTAATTGGTTAATTAATTAATTAATTAAAGCTTTCTGTACTTATTTTCATAAGAATTATTATAATTTTACACTATTTCATTTACAAATGTAGAGTATTCTACATTGTTTAACCAGTATCACAAAGATCTCCTTCACGGGTGCCTCCTTTACGTTTCTCCATCAATTCGAGATTGGTATAATGCACAGTTAGCTTTGTAGTGTCTGCAAGGAAAAATAATTGCCATGCTTCCATTGCAGAATTTTGATTTTGTGCTTTTCCTCTGGTACTTGGAAGATGTCTCACAGGATTCATATGCGTAGTATTATGTGTTGTGCTTCTGCAGTGTACAGTACAGTTCCTCCATCCTTCCCTGCGTATAGAGTCTGTTTAGTACCACTTGGTCAGAAATCATAACAACAGGTTCTGTTTCAGTTTCAGAGAACTTTCTTTCATTTGTCCTATATTATTAAAGCAAATATCAATTATTTAATCTAAATCTTCGCCTGCTTCTTCATTCCTGTTTATCTCATTTTCCACTTGATCCAGCCACTATAACAGTGTCTGTACATTCTTGACAATCATACTTCAATATTTGCAAATATAGTCAAAATATTTACAGTATTCAGCAATGTCAGAAATACTAATGTAAAAAAGTGCAAGGTGAGGGAAAATCTCACTGAACTGTAAGGATGACAGCAACGCACCACAAATGAAAGTAACGAACCTTCACCAATGTGCAACAGTTGCAGAATGTTGCAGATGATAATAAAGTTGGAATACTGCAAAATAATTGTGCAGTGCAACAAAGTCAAAAACTGAGGGATTCCCTCACCACCCACTGGTGCCAAGATAATAAAAGATTGCCTTGAGAATAATACAAGTTATCCATTAAACAAAAAATAAAGGAAGGAAACAATGATAGTAATCATGGCATAAAATAGTAACAAGTAGCTCCAAAAAAGTTGTGAGTGGCATACAATTTCACATGTGGTTTCATAATCCCAAACATTCCTTCAAGAAATTTTACAAACTAGCTAATGCGCCTGTGATTCACTACAGTATTCTACTTTGTATACAGGTTTCTACATAAATTATTGTACACACTGTACCGGGTGGTACACCTCCATGCCACTAATTCGAACTTTGCGCCAGTTGAAACTCCCCTACTGGAGGAAGTCTGAACTTTATCTAATGTGTTAATTTTCAAGTTTCTCAGAAGATGTCACTACTTGGAAATTTTGAAGTTTCTGAACTGGGTCGTTTTCGATGTATTATTGTTTTGCCTGTAGTAAGAAGTGTGAACATTCTCTTCTAGAGGACACTACTGAAGAACTACAATGGTGCACCCTAGTGCGAAGTGAAAGAACTGTTTTTTGGAGAAATTTTTATTTCAAAAGTTTGTTCCTTGTTACATTTCTTTCTGTTATTGTTTAAGTTGGCTGTATAACCCTTCCTTTCCCCTTGTTTTGAATTTAGCCAATCCCGAATTTCTTTAATTAATTTATGACCAATCAGGTGTATCTTCTCCAAATTGAATATGTTGCTTAACCCTAGCCAATAAAATTCTTGTGGGAGGGTGTTCTCATTCCTGAAACGCCTCGAACTTTCCGCGAGAATATATAAACTGCTGATTTTCGGGTCTCCGCGCCACTTCAGTAACATCTTTCAGTGTGTAAAGTACGTAGCAGGGGGCGGGAAGCGCCTCTTTCTTCGGGCAGCAGTTCATCCACAAGGTAATGGCCTTTTAATAACTTATTTTCTTGCTAGCTCAGCAGTTTAACTCTCGGGGCAGGTCCGACTCCTTTTCCATGTAACTTTCCTTTAGAAATGTAAAGACACTCTGTGTCAATTCTTTCTGTTTTAACTACATATTGGGATAGAGAGTGCTTAACTCTCTCGAACTCCCACTCATATTGCATTGAGGTGAACTTATTTTCTCAACCGTTTCTTCCTTACCGTAATGTAAATTGTTTCCTTCTAAAAGTCACCTCTTTAGTATGGGATTAGCCCTTGCATTAACGGCCTTGTGCCAAGTAGGTTTTATATGAAATGTATTAGAAGCGTAGCTTCCCCTCCTCTCAAATTGGTATTTTAGAGGTCAGTTAATTAACCTGTTTCTTTACTTAATAGGCCTCAGTAGGTTGGGTATTTTTACCCCTGTGTATAGGTCCTTGGAGGACAGCTTGAACGTGGAGTTTGGTGTGGCCTTTGATAGGCTTAAATTTTGAGAGCGCGTTGCTCTTTCTTGAAAATTTTGATTTCTGTGTGCCTCGAGGAGGCTTTACTGTGTAATTAGGAGCAAGAGCTCCTGGGCATTATTGGGGTCTTCTGCCCCGTTGTTGAATCTTGTGTATCGTAATGTTGGGCTTATAGCTCAAGAATTGTGTGTCTGGCTCTCGGAGCCCAAATCTTGTAACACTGTAACTGTACACTTTCAAAGTAGTGGCTTTGCTACTCTGTACCTGCCATTCTTGTTATTTCTTGATTTTGAAAAGAAAATATAACCTTGTTAAATTTTACCTTAACTTTAATTTCGTAGTTTGAGACCCGTTCACCCCCGCACCTTCTTTCACCTCTGCTGTTCCACAGATACCTCGGAACAAGTGGTAGCAGAGCGTGGTTGAATGGGTCTCAATTTAGCCCCTTTTGACGGCTAAGCATTGCTTTGATCCGAACTCTAACAATTTTCTCAGTTGATGGAATTTTTTGATTTTTCCTTTTTCAAAATTGTTCTGTCATCATGCCCGGCCCTCGCGATGTTCTCCATCTTAACTATTTGCGCAAGGAGGAGTTGATCTATGAGTTAACTATTAGAAATGTGCAATCTGGAGGTACGGTTGCAGTAGACACAAATAAGCTTAGAGAGTCCCTTGATTTGCCCATTTCCATCCCCACTTTGGGAGAGAAAGAAATTGACGATTCTCTTTCCACGATCACCGACAATACTACTGAGCTAGCATCTGTAGTTAGTTTTTTTGAAGAAAATGATCCTTCTCCTAATCAAATTAAGCATGTGCAAGCCAGGCTATTTCATTTTTCAAATAGAGTTAACGATCTGTTGTCTCTGAAGTTGAATGACGTTCAGAGGAAGGAAGCTAGTATGGTTCTTGAAAATCTTTCTGAATTGTCCAGTAAGGTTACCCAGTTGTTAACTGGGGAAGTTCCTCCCAAAACTGATCAACCCGCCACGGTGAATGTAGGTAGCGAGGAAGAGCCTCCTAGGGGAGAAGTCAATAGGAGAACCGTTGGAGCTCAAACAACCTCTGCTCCATTGGACAATGAATCTGAACGCCGAACCTCGTTGAATAATGTACGTTCTGAATTAACATCTTTGCCACTTAAACCTTTACCTACCATGTCACCTGGGTTCAGCAGCTTGCCTCATCCATTAGCAATGTTGCTCAGAGGTATCTCTAAGTTTTCTGTTAACACTACCAGTGAAGTTATTTCTTTCTTAAGGTTTTTAGTTGAATTTCAGGATCATGCCCTTGTTTTTTCTCTTTCTCCATGTCAGATTTTGCAAATCATCTATCCCTATGCAATTGGTATTCTCTCAGACAAAATAGTAAGAGCCATTGCCGAGCAATCATCTATTGAAGACTTCCACGCCCACTTGCTAGCTAACTTCATCCCGGCTAGGGCAAGGTCCTCCCTTATTCAGAAGTACTATTATCGTGTACAGCGCTTGGATGAAAACTTGGCAGACTTCATCCAAGATATTAAATTCTATACTAGGGTGTTTGCTCTTCACTTCCCTGAAGATCAGATTGTACAAGCTATTGTGGAAGGCATTTCACCATCCTATAGATCATATTTGTGTTTCGCGGCGTGCCCGCAAACCTTCTCTGAACTTGAAGCATTGGCCGTCTCAGCGGAAGGAGTTAGATACGCCGATTCCTTGCGTGTAGCGAAAGAACCCCCTCCTTCTTTTAGTAATCCTCGGCCTCCACCTCGCCGACCAGTCACACCCCGTAAATGTTATGCTTGCGGGTCGCCTGACCATCTTCGCAATAAATGTCCATTGGTCAAATCTAGTAGGGCAAATAATGGAGCTGGTTCATCACAAGGCTGTTTTAAATGTGGGGCTTTCTCACATATCGCCAAGAATTGCCCAAATTCGAATAGCACCCCCTCCTGCTCAACTTCTGGTGCAAATTCCACCAATGCCAATAATAAAAAGTGACTAGTGGCTTCGGCTGAGTCGACTAATCCATCTTCACGAGGCTCAGCCCCTGGTAAACAGGTCGAAAATTCAGGGAAAATGCAGTCCTCAAATTCATCTGTTGAATGCCCCAAAGAATGTCTTAGGATTGCGGCGGATACCACGGCACCCGTACCTTTTCTCAAAATTGAGTTAAATAATGAGCCTATAACAGCTCTATTAGATTCAGGCAGTGTTTGTTCTATTATTTCGGCCGAATGGTATTCAAAATTGAAATCTGTTTGTAAGCTTCCTGACTATTGTTCGTCTTCGGTCCAATATGTTTCGGCTAATTCTTCTCCATTAGAAATTCTAGGTTCTTTAAATGTCAAAATTCGTATCTTTAAATTTACATGGAAAATTAAATTGTTTGTGGCCAAGCACTTCTCTTGCCCCATCATATTGGGAGCTGACTTCATTTCTCACTCTGGTCTTGTGCTCGATCTTCAGAGTAAGTCGTGCACATTCAAATTTGCTTCCAATTGTAAAATCCCCTTGTTAAAATGTAATTCTGCATCATGTTCATCTATTTCGCCTACCCAGAATGAGATATTGTTAGACCTTAGACATCTATCTGAGGAGCAGGCTGATAGTATTCGTAAGTTGTGTCAGTCCTTTCCAGAGGTGTTCTCTGATACTCTTGGTGTTACTGACCTTATTGAATACAAAATTGAGGTCACGGATTCGATTCCTGTCCGCTTTCCACCATATAGGCTGTCTCCACCCAAAATGAAGGCTCTGAAGGAAATCATTGATCAAATGGTGAAGGATGTTATTATTCGGCCCTCTAAGTCGGCGTATTCTTCACCTATTTTTCTAGTCCCGAAACTCCAAGGGGGCTTCAGGCCTGTCATTGATTATAGGGCTCTCATTCGGAAGGTGGTGTTACAATGTGCCTTTTCCCGACCTTCATTCTTGCTTTTCATGGTTTCGTAATTCCAAGTTCTTTACTATCTTGGACCTGAATTGGCCTACAATCAAATTCCCCTAGCCGAAGAGTCTAAACACCTTACAGCGTTTGCCACGGACTGGAATTTGTATGAATACAACCGCGTGCCTTTCGGGCTCTCCACGGGAGCAGCTGTACTCACTAGACTGCTAGATAGGGTCTTCTCCGTCATCAAATTTGAGTACTTGTATCACTACCTGGATGATGTCGTCGTATTTTCGGAGACTTTTGAAGAACATCTAGATCATCTGCGAGAAGTTCTCAATCGCCTTCGTAAGGCTGGGTTAACTGTTAAGTTGTCCAAGGTTGCCTTTGCTAAGCCCTCCATGTCATTCCTAGGGCATATTGTGTCACCTGATGGGGTTGCAGTCGATCATTCTAGAACACAGGCCATCCGTGATTTTAAACCTCCCAAGGACATTAAAGGTATCGCCAGGTTCATTGGTATGGTGAATTTCTTCAGGAAGTTTATTCCTAACTTCGCTAGTAGAGCGGCGCCCTTGAACCTTCTTCGTAGGAAAGGCATCAAATTTGAGTGGGGACCTTCTCAACAAGCCGCTTTTGAAGATCTTAAATTAGCTCTCTCTAATGCCCCCGTCCTTGCTATGCCCGATTTCTCGAAGAAATTCATCGTCCAAACTGACGCGTCGTCGTCGGCGGTAGCTGCAGTCCTTCTTCAAGAGACTGAACTGGGAAGACGACCCATCCCCTATGCATCTAGGACCTTGTCGGCTCAAGAAGCCAAGTATTCCATCTATGAGCTCGAAGGTTTGGCAGTCTTATTTGCCTTAGAAAAGTTCCGTCTCTATTTGGAACATGTCAAATTCGACCTGGAGACGGATAATCAAGCCATAAGCTGGGTCTTAGGTAGGCCGCGTCGTACAGGTCGTATAGCCCGTTGGGCCATCCGTATTTCCGCCTTCCAATTCGATGTCAGGCATATCAGAGGTACCGAAAATGTCGTTGCAGACGGACTTAGCCGTATGTTTTCCAGCGACGTCGACACCCATGAACCGGTCGATAGTTCATCTCCTCCCGAGTCCATGCTATCTGATGTTAATGCCATCTTAACAGATGCTCCCATGCTCTTTAGGGATATCGAGAAATACCAACGGGAAGATCCGACGCTGGCTCCGATAATGGAAACCCTTTCTTCTGGGGAACATGTCGTCCCTTATGTACTGAGGAATGGTGTTCTATGTTGCCCTTCGAGGCATGATAAGATGATGAAAGTTGTCGTTCCAGCTGTTCTTGTACCTATGATCTTTAAGTACTATCATGAGACCCCATTAGGGGGGCATCTAGGCATCTTTAAAACTCGTGAGAAGATTCGTGAAATGTTCATCTGGAAGGGTATGGACGGTGAAATCCGTGAACTAGTAAAGGCTTGTAAATCCTGCTTGCTTAGTAAACCCACCATGTCCACCAAGGTAGGCCTGTTGTCTTCTCACCAAGCGTCGCGCCCTATGGAACGCCTGTATATTGATTATGTAGGACCCTTCCCCCAGTCAAAGGGAAATGCCAACAAGTTCATCTTTGTATGTGTAGATGGTTTTACAAGATTTTCCTGGTTATTTCCGACTAAGCTGGCTACCGCTCAGTCCACCATTACTTGTCTAAATTCTATCTTTGCTTCTTTTGGTCCGTGTCAATAAATTGTGTCTGATAATGCTAAGGCTTTCACATCTAATTTATTTCGTAAATTCTGCTTCGACCTGTCCATCTCTCATGTGACAACTTCTGCTTATTACCCTCAACCATCTCTGGCTGAACGGGTTAATCGTAATCTCAGGTCCGCGCTTATTGCCTGTCATCATGAAGATCATTCTAGGTGGGACACGTCCCTGCATTGGTTAGCTTTTGCTTTGAATTCGGCGGTTCATGAATCTCATAAGTTTACTCCAGCTTCTTTGATGTTCAAGTTCGTTCCCAACACGCCGCTCTCTAACCTCTGGTCTCTGAGTGACATTCTACCTGAGACAATAGACCCAGATAACATTAAAGATCTTTGGAAGAAGGCTAAAGCCAACCTTAAAGTGTCTCATGAAAAGGTTAGGGAAAGATATGATCGTGGACGGAGACCCACCCATTTGAAGGTAGGTGACCAAATGATGGTCAAGAATTTTGTTCCCGCGGGTAAGCTTGCCCCCAGATTTCATGGGCCGTGTATCATTCTCGATTTCCGTACTCCCGTTACCTTATTGTTAAGCAATCCAGCCACCGAGAGGATATTTAGGGTTCACCTGTCACAGGTTTCACTCGTAAGGCCTTCTGCCCTTGGAATCTGTTTCCTTTGTGTGTAATTATTTTTTGTAAACCTCCCCCGATCAGTGGAACTGCCATCCTGTCCTTACCATGGCCATTACCACGCTCCCGTCTCCTGCTAACATAACACCCAGTGGCTTATACATGACATGAATATCTTCACGCCGCTGGCCCCTCAACCTCTCCACAAAGCCTCTGCCCTCAAAAAATGATGATGGTCCAACAAAATTCTGCCGCCGGGCTTTAATGTTTCAGTGCCCCCGCAGCAGCGCGGCGCCGTACCGCTCCTGAGGCAGGTACGGGCCCGCCCTTCTCCAGTGAGGCCAACCTGTGTACGGCGAGCCGGAGTCCTCCTCCCGGCCAAGGCTGATGTGCGGCGCACAACCTGTAACTCGCCCGCGACCAGCATGTTCGCCGCGGGCGCGGCGTGCTTCAACTCCACTACTCCTCTCATAGTGCGGGCGAGAGGTATCTCAGGGTACTTGAGGGGTCCGAGCGGCCTCCTCTGAACTCAAGCAGCGGCGGCTGGTCTGGCCGTCAAACTTATCAACGTTAAAAGTACATATCCAGCTATATGGACATTCCATTTCAACATTACTACCTTTTTTTCGGATTTTACTGCAATATCCGGTGGACTTCGAAAATTTTTCCTCTACTTTAAAAAACTAAAAGTTTCCTTCTGAATTCAACTTCTACAAACATAAAGACATTACATCAACAGTTACTACAAGAATTTTGAAACTGGATCCAATCATTTTAAGAAAATTTGTTGGTAAATACTTCTGCAATTAACTCCATATCAACATCATAACTTGGACCTTATGTTGAAATAAAAGTTTATGTTCTTCTGTGTTACCCCTTGGAGGGACTTTTGGGGGGGGGGGGGAGGTCTGTACCGAGTGGTACACCTCCATGCCGCTAATTCGAACTTTGCGCCAGTTGAAACTCCCCTACTGGAGGAAGTCTGAACTTTATCTAATGTGTTAATTTTCAAGTTTCTCAGAAGATGTCACTACTTGGAAATTTTGAAGTTTCTGAACTGGGTCGTTTTCGATGTATTTTTGTTTTGCCTGTAGTAAGAAGTGTGAACATTCTCTTCTAGAGGACACTACTGAAGAACTACAATGGTGCACCCTAGTGCGAAGTGAAAGAACTGTTTTTTGGAGAAATTTTTATTTCAGAAGTTTGTTCCTTGTTACATTTCTTTCTGTTATTGTTTAAGTTGGCTGTATAACCCTTCCTTTCCCCTTGTTTTGAATTTAGCCAATCCTGAATTTCTTTAATTAATTTATGACCAATCAGGTGTATCTTCTCCAAATTGAATATGTTGCTTAACCCTAGCCAATAAAATTCTTGTGGGAGGGTGTTCTCATTCCTGAAACGCCTCGAACTTTCCGCGAGAATATATAAACTGCTGATTTTCGGGTCTCCGTGCCACTTCAGTAACATCTTTCAGTGTGTAAAGTACGTAGCAGGGGGCGGGAAGCACCTCTTTCTTCGGGCAGCAGTTCATCCACACGGTAATGGCCTTTTAATAACTTCTTTTCTTGCTAGCTCAGCAGTTTAACTCTTGGGGCAGGTCCGACGCCTTTTCCATGTAACTTTCCTTTAAAAATGTAAAGACACTCGGTGTCAATTCTTTCTGTTTTAACTACATATTGGGATAGAGAGTGCTTAACCCTCTCGAGCTCCCACTCATATTGCATTGAGGTGAACTTATTTTCTCAACCGTTTCTTCCTTACCGTAATGTAAATTGTTTCCTTCTAAAAGTCACCTCTTTAGTATGGGATTAGCCCTTGCATTAACGGCCTTGTGCCAAGTAGGTTTTATATGAAATGTATTAGAAGCGCAGCTTCGCCTCCTCTCAAATTGGTATTTTAGAGGCCAGTTAATTAACCTGTTTCTTTACTTAATAGGCCTCAGTAAATTGGGTATTTTTACCCCTGTGTATAGGTCCTTGGAGGACAGCTTGAACGTGGAGTTTGGTGTGGCCTTTGATAGGCTTAAATTTTGAGAGCGCATTGCTCTTGAAAATTTTGATTTCTGTGTGCCTCGAGGAGGCTTTACTGTGTAATTAGGAGCAAGAGCTCCTGGGCATTATTGGGGTCTTCTGCCCCGTTGTTGAATCTTGTGTATCGTAATGTTGGGCTTATAGCTCAAGAATTGTGTGTCTGGCTCTCGGAGCCCAAATCTTGTAACACTGTAACTGTACACTTTTGAAGTAGTGGCTTTGCTACTCTGTACCTGCCATTCTTGTTATTTCTTGATTTTGAAAAGAAAATATAACCTTGTTAAATTTTACCTTAACTTTAATTTCGTAGTTTGAGACCCGTTTACCCCCGCACCTTCTTTCACCTCTGCTGTTCCACAGATACCTCGGAACACACACAAGGAGTAAGATTATATTAAATTTTATGTCCCTGAGCAAAACGGGAGGACCCCATACACTGTTTCCAATGTAAGGTGCTCTTTGGGGAGTTTTGATGAGAATAGCGGAGCACATTTCCTACCACCATTCAAAACAGAGTTCAGGAGTTTCTACCATATTGGCAAACTCTGTTCCCAATTGCCATTAACAATAGAGATGAGGAGTTTTCAATATAAAGACAGTGCCATTTTCATAATGCCAGTCAAAATCAAGTTGGAGGGATTTTAATATCTCAGGAATAGAACCATCTTTTAGTTTGTGAGGCCATGTGTGTTTGCAGAGTTTCACGCAGACATGCCATTTGGGCTCAAGTTGCATTGGCATGCCCCTGTAAGCCCTTGCTTGGCAGTGGAGGACCAACTGTGTGATCCCGCAGTGTTAGCAAATAGGGATCGCTAACCTGCGTAAGGAGAATTGGATTCTCCGTTTTCAAAAATATGTACTCTAACAGTCAGTTCCAGTCAGTGCATGTGGGATGTTTGAAATAAAACCCTTGTCCCTGTGATTTGATTTCCGTGGAAGACTATCGGCTGTTCAGCTGTGATAAAGACATTGAAAACAATGGAGAGCTACAGGCCTGCCTGCTTACTTCATTTGCCATTAAACTATGACCCTAATGATTATGTTTCTATTACTGGTACTATTTTTTTTTCAGTAAATGCCAGTCAAAGTAATTTTTGGCTCATTTTTTAATAACAATTTCTGTTGCAGTGTGAAATGGACCAGAAAATAGAGATCAAGGAAGAACCTGTCTGGTCTGAAGGCACAACAAGTACATCCTTCGTAAGTATCATGCCTGATTACTTTATAGTGATTGGAACTTAATGGATATTCAAAATATTGTCGGATCTATAAGCTACAAAGTATTTCATCTGGAATTATGTTCAGTGCATAACAAGAGGCCTAAACTCTCCAACTTTTAAAAGGTACTTTGTTGGATGTTTTACTGTATTCTCCTTTCATAGCATGACATATCTAGGTGGTAGTCTGGTAGGTGTGCTGTATATTGTTGCTGTCAATGACCATCAGATTAGTGGTGATGGCATGCTAAATGTCCTTCATTGTTATATGAAATAGTGGTTAGTTGTCGACATTATTTTTCCCCATGGATAGTTTAATGTTTGGTTACATAATGCTAATCATTTTCAGTGTAAATTAACTGGGCAGGCCCTGTTCTTTAGATGATGAGGACCTTCATCTTACCTACAGGGCCCTGGTAAGATTCCCAGTGAGTTTGAGATATCAGTACCTGAAACTTAGTGCTGATTCAGGATCCTATCAGTGCTGTGGACAATTTCTTCATTTGGTAAAACTACTACAGTGACATTTAGGTTACTGTTCATGACAAAATTACTGGTTGTGACTCATTGGGTCCTTTTCACCTAAAATCCTGGGAGGATTGAGTCCATTGTTGCAGTATTGATCATTCTATATTATCCTCTTTGGCAACAACATATTTGTATTGACATGTATATGAGGAGTTTGCTAATTATTGAATTTTACTCTTTTCTCCTAATGGGATAGATTTTATAAAATTGTTGGTCAACTTTGATAATTGGATTTTTCAGTTAATTAAATAATTGTCCTGTGTGGTCATGGAGGGAGTTTTCTTTGGTGTTTTCTTCAAGTCTTTAGTTGTTTTTGTACAATTTCTTGTTCTGTGTTCCCTCTCTTTCCACATAATTTATATTTTACTTTTTTATTGATAGAGCTACATTAATTTTACTATGAACCATTCTGTTAAATTTTTGTGAATTATATTCATGAAAAACTAGCAGAACATTCAACAGTTCTGGAGTCCACTGAAAAAACAAATTTAAGGGAGGGGGATGGATTATTTATACTCCTCTATTTGAACAATCTATGACATGCTCAGAATGGTCACAGATTTTTGGCAATGCTGATGGCACTCCTGGATTGATCAGTAGGGGTAGTTTGTGAAGTTAGTGTCCTTGCAATTGTAATACTCAGTATTCATTCTTAAGGAATGCCATCAAAATATGTCCCCACAACAATAAGAGTGATGCAACCTAGAAGGATATGTAAACACCACCAGGTCGTTCTCAATACTGATTCCAAATCAGCGGCCTGAGAGTTACTCATCCAGGTAGCAATAAAACATCTATTCATCAGTAAGATTCAGTCCCAACTTGTTGGATCTTCGAAATGACCAGAATTATACTAACTACAACTGCTATGCTTGAAGGTACGGCATGTCACAATTCTCTTATGGCTTCCTACACCGTTGCTTTTGAGATTGCACTGATAGATAAATCTAGGGGAGTACAATTCTTATTCCCTGTTATGGTGTGGATTTTACAGGGCTCATGGGGATAGTGAGATGGTTAAATATTCCACTGATAAGAAAAGTAGGGCTGATGACCTTCGATGTTAGGCCCCTTTAAACAACAAGCATCATCATCAATATGAAAAGTCACTTTATATTTCATTGTAAAACCAGTTAATGGAAAAATTTCTGACCTCCTTTTCCACCATGATATTAGAACACTGGTATCACTTGACCTGATTGTGTGGCTGTAGGTACTGCAACAGCTGTATTAATATTCTTTGGAATCTGCAACAATTGAATGAATGTTGTGACAACCTTATTATTGTCATCATTTCTGAAACAAAGTCCTGCAGAATTTTAGCAATTTAGTTTGGGAGCGAGTCTAGAGGTTTAGAATGGTAGGGCAGGCCATGGCGTTGGTATTATGAAAGGATTGTAGTAAATATAAGTTCAAATATAGTGTTCTAACACCTTTTTAATGGACACACTGCCCTGCTGTGTTTGCAGACCGCCCTTTTAACACAACCTGAATATGCGCTAATTACGTAGTGTGAAACTGTTTAGTGAAATGCACAATGATTATTTTCAGCTTAGTTACATCGATTACATTGGGGTTTAAATGTTGAGGGGTTTCGCATGACATCACAAACCCGTATTGCACTCCACAGCAATGGAATGGTAATCCCCAGTATTGAATGATTATGAACGAGCAGTACAACACTAGAAGTTCAAAATGCTCTGCGTTATTCATGATAATAACACTTAAATAGTTCAACTTTGCAGTTACTGTTATCTGTCTGTTAATGTGAATGCCCTGAGGGGAATAAATTGAAATGTGTTCATATCCGTTTTAGTACATAGTATTCCCCACCTGGCCACTCATTCCTGATACTCGGCTGAAAAAATTTCTGGGGAAAACACTGCATTAGTTAGGGAAGAAGCTGGTAGGACAAGATGAATTGACATGGAAAGCTGCATGTATAATATAACTATTTATAATAGTTTATTTAAATCTGCCTTGATCAATATGCTCATTAAATGAAAGAAACATTATTAATTAAACCATACATGTTTCGGGAAATCTCAACCATTCCCTTCATCAGTGGTTAGATCAAAGAATAACAATGGAAAGCTGCATTATTCTAGTCCATGGACTGGTATGCCATTCATATTAGTAATGATTGTAATCTATATAAACAAAATTGTAATAACTGATTATTGATTATTTTGACAGCATTATCGTATAATTATCCATTTCAGGTGTAATAATGAGACATAAATATGCTTTAGCTTAGGGGTCTTGCCTTTCTTTTTGTTGTTGTTTGATTTCTTGAAACTGAAAAACTACTGTATATATTTGAACCCACATTTAGAATCCTCTTATCCATGGATAATTTTTAGTTTCAATATCATGTCAACATCCATGAATTGACTGGGGATTTATGTGAAACCTGGAACTGTGATTTTACTCTCCCAAAAAATATACATGACCAACCTTATTTTAAAATCTACCAACCTTACTAGAAAATTATTCGTAAAACTTTCTGCTCATGTACACTATTGTGATAGGAGGATTAATGAGGGGGATATCTTTTCAGAATGTCTTAGAGTCTTAATTCCTGAAACACATAGCCTGTGAGAAACATTTTTTCTATCTGAAAGGAACTTCACATTTATTGTGAATCAGTTAGTTTTTATATTTGCAGGAAACAGTATACGTGCTGTCATAATACGATGCTGAGGAGTCTGATGAGTCAGACTGTTCATGAGAGTGAAATTTACTGAGACAGTCATTAGCTTCCTCTTTCACAGTTTCAGAAGTCATTGATGTGGACTAGTCACCACACCTGGCAATGTTTTCAACCTGAAAATTCTTCAAACTCTTTCCCACGATACACTTCCAGCACTCGTGTTATTGGCCAGTCGATCCAGTTCTTCCCATCAGCTGCAACCAGCACCACATCCCCTTCTCCAGTGTTTGTAGATATCTTATTCTGCTTGTGGATCAAGTGACTTAGGTACTTTTCTCAAATTCATATTGCAACTGTAGTAAAAATCAAAATCTATTTGATGAGTTCATGGAATCCAGTTGATCTAGATACAGTATGCCCATGCAGACATCGTCTTGCAAAATACTTGAAAATGAAAGTTGGTTAAGATCTTCAGGCTTCTCAGGCAACTAGGTAAATGACGGGATTTAACCACAGATTCACACTCACACAGTAGGGTCTTCATCTCCTCGTAACACAGTGAAGCTCTCCCGAGGACACATCTCAAATTTCTCTTTACTATCTGAATCAGATTTTGCCACCAGCCACCCCAACCTGCCTGCTGGAGGAGGGTCAATCCTCTACTGTATTCACTGCATTGTGGACTCTCTTTCTGTGTGGTTTTAGTCGACATTTCAAACAAATTATCTCTGCCAGTGAAATTTGTTCCATTGTTGTTGATTCTTGTTGTTTAAAGGGGCCTATCATCTAAGGTCATCGAAACTCCATTATTGTTGTTGTAGACACTGTTGGTATTTCTCATTGTGTGATGAACCGTTGAAAACTCGGTAAAAGTCCATTTGTTAAGAAATTGCTGACCAGTTCCAAGCCCCATACACGGCAAATGTAAAGAGCATAATCCACCCCTTTGTTTTTCCTTTCAGTATCAAGAGTCCAGCAAAGTCTACACCTGTCACCTCAAATACCACAGCATCATTTATTCCATTTTCTGATAGAGTTCCAGAATCAGCATCTGCCTTCTTAGCTTCATGCCATTTTTCATCTCACATATCTTGACAGAATTGCCTGGCTGCTCCTTCGTCCTTGTATAACCGAAAATCTAATAGTCTAACATGTTCCTCATGGATTAGCAGTTGCACCAGACAATATTTAATCATTAGTACCATAGGGCATCATAGCTCCTCACTATCTTCCCCTTCAATAATCTTTGTTTTTCTCACAAATTTCCTTCACAATCTTTGTTCATGCATAATGACTTCCAGCTGGAAATCCCTTCTCCCCCAGAAACTGCTTCTTGAATGAATCAAATGAGTAATCTTCCTGATGCCTTTATTTCATCCATCATTTTCTCCTCCACAAGTGTTTCACTCACATTCCTTCTTTTGTTGTTAGTAATCCGCAACATCCAGGTAACCATTCTGGCAACCTTTATATAGAAGAAGTATATTCCAGATACCATGGAGGCTCCCCAGATGGGACAGCATAAGTCACACTCTCCTTATCTCTTTCATGATCAACTTCCTCTTCTTACACTGCAGCTTCACCACAAGACCATTTTTTTTCTTCCAGCTTTACCAGGACCTTTCCACCACTTTGATTCTTTGATTCTTCACCACAAGACCAATTTTTTTCTCCCAGCTTTACCAGGACCTTTCCACCACTTTGATTCTTCTAAAACTCATCCACGTTGCAACCTTGTGAAGACAAATTAGCTGGATAAAGTCTAGCTCTTAAATGCTGCCACTTTGCTCTGTGGGAGAAAGTCAATATTTCCTTCACTCTATTTTGTACAAAGACACCCTTTCTATCCATATCAATGCAGTGTCCAAAGTTAGCAGTGCTCATCAATGAGCCTGAGACTGTCTTTTATAGTGGCTAACATTCAAATACCAATAAGGCAGGAAAGTAATTCTAGTTGAGGTGTTGTAGTTCTCTTAAATGGTTCTACCCTCCCTTTTGCAAAATGTTAGTTGCAGGCTAATTTCATCGTGATGCTTGCTTTTCAACGATACAACTGCAGCATAAGCATATTTACTAGCATCACAGAATGTATGAATATAATGAGACTTGATTAGAGTCAGCCAAGGTAAATTGTCTCGCTATAGCAATACAAGCTTTTCAAGGAAAGTGTTCATTCCACTTTATGAAGATGTCTTTTGTTTCTGATAGTACCTCTGTGTCCCAACTTATTTTCAAACTGTATTGCAACAGAACCTTCGGCATCAGAGACACAGGACAGGAGAAACCAATGGGGACAAAGATAGACAAAATACATCATGTTGTTACAGGATTGTTATGAATTTTGCAAATTTTTTGTGACAAGACCTAGCAGCCCCAGTACTGGAGAGACTGAGTGCTCTGTGCCTAAAAAATGCATGCTACTTTCCCATCCACTCGGCGATGACGAAAGACCTTCAACCTCATATCAGTATGATCTTCCTACCATAGAAATCGATCAACCCTCTTTACTGACACTTGTAGGAACACCTTTCTAATGTCCAAGTTCACACCCACTGGCCTCTCTCTAAACCTTAGCAGAACAAAGGGAATAATTTCAATTTACTTCAGACCTTTGTTCATATAGTCATTCAGTGTCAATTCCCTCATCCTTTTAATGGATGCATCGAATATGGGTCTAATTTGCATAGTTGCACTGTCCTTAAATACACCCCGAAGAGGTAGAATGTGGCCTTTACCTCTAGCCCCTTCATAATGTCTCCCTTCAACAATACCATCCTTAGACCATTGTTGCAGTAAAGCATCACTCTTGAAATTAATTCTCACGAATAATTTTCTCAGTCACAGAATATAGCCTTTTTGTGCAACATCCCTGTGTCATATATTATTTGTAATCCCTATTGTTTCTCAACTCTTGTGTCAAGCGGGCAAGACGATGGTGAAATTACTCTTAAAGAAGTGGAAGAGATGGTAAATAAACTCCATTGTCATAAAGCAGCAGGAATAGATGAAATTAGACCTGAAATGGTAAAGTATAGTGGGAAGGAAGGGTTGAAATAGATTCATAAAATAAGATTATCATGGAGTGTTAGTAAGGTACCTTCAGATTGGATGAAAACTGTAACTGCTACCTATAAACAAACAAAATAGGAAGGATTGCAATAATTATCAAGGTTTCACAATTATCAGTATACCAGGCAAGGTTTTCATGGGCATCTTGGAAGGAAGGGTGAGATCAGTGGATGAGAGGAAGTTGGATGACCACAAAGGGGCTGTCAGGATCGGATTTTAAGAATGCGCCAGAATTTTGAAAAATCTTTGCTGTTCGAAGTTTACATGGATCATCTGGTATAATGTATAAAGCAGTAGAGAAGGATTCAGTAAGGTGAACTTTTAGTAAGCAATCTGGCATATGCTGACGACTTCATCTTCATAGATGCAATGAGTTATGGTATGAAAATTAGCTTTTCTAAGACTAAATTGATGTCCGTAGGTAAGAAATTCAAGAGAATTGAATGTCAGATTGGGGATACGGAGTTAGAACTGATAGACACTTTGAAATATTTAGGATGTGTGGACTCCCAGTCAGGTAATATAGTAAGTGAACTTGAATCAAGCTAATGCATTGAGCTCACAGTTTGCAATCAGCAGTATTCTGTAAGAAGGAAGTCAGCACCCAGACAAAACTATCTTTAATTGGTGTTTTTTCAGGCCAACTTTGCTTTACAGGAGTCAGAGTACCTTCTTTGCAAGGTAGAAGTAACAGAGATGAATGTAGCACGAATGATTGCTGGTAAAGGCAGGTTGGAAGAATGATGAGATAAAGGCTAAATTAGGATTGAAATCAATGGATGGAGCTGTAGTCATAAAGGGCATCATTGTGGCGTCATGTGAGACGAATGGAGTAGGGTAGATTACCTAGGAGAATAATGGAGTCGGTCGTGGAGGGTAAGAGGAATACAGGGAGACCAAGGCGATGATGATTAGATTCAGTTTCTTATGATTTAAAGATAAGAAATATAGAACTAGTTAGAAATGGAGGATTGTTTTGGTGATTAGTGAATACACAGAGGCGTGCAAGACTGAACGCCAGAAGTGTACCACTTAGCGCAATTAATTACATAATTACCCCAAGTGACAGCACAAATGCTCTGACCATACACCAAAGGTACACATCAGAGTTATGGAAACGTGCGAGTCCAACACGTATCAAGTAAGAAAAATGAACAACCACTCACCATTTAAGGGGGGGATGTATGCGATATTACAGTATAACAGCATTTTTATTATAACTCAGGGCATTTTAGAGGTAGCTTTACCAAACTTTGTATACACATAAATAGGTATCAGAGAAATGTTTTCCACCAATATGAAAAGATAATATTTAATATTTTTCAAATTCTGAAAATTCAAAATTTGAAAATTTTGTCATGATGTAAGGAATATTCACTCCAAAACTGTCTCTGCTATGAACTTGAACTTTTGTATACAGACTGTAAGAAAGCAATTGAAAAATTCTCTCGAACAGAATTAGTCAGAATGCTTTGTTTTTCATAAATTATATTTTCAATTCTAGAAAAAATATTGACCTCTTTTATAGGTATATATAACTGCATAATTTCCTTCCAAATTCATTTAGGAAAAAACTGTCCAAGGGTATTGTAGACCTAGTTATTTGAAATAACTGTACCAAATTTCAGTAGAATAGCCCTATTTGTTTAGGAGAAAATGTTCCGTATATGTTGCAATATGTAATTTACAGGAAATGAAGAGAGAAAATTTGAAATGTTATTTACCAGAAACAGACAACTAATGCTGGCCATAACCATATTCCTCTTCTTCTTGTGACTCTTCTAAACCTCTCCTTTTCACCTGTTTCATTTGCCTGGACTCTTTGATGAGCATTTCTCCTGATAGTTCTGAAGCAGCAATGCGTTGGTCGTCTATCTTTCCCAGAATTGTCTGCGTGTAAGCACCAGCATCAAAACCAAGCCTTTCAAGGACCGTGATTCTTCCATTATTTCCATCATTGAACACCAAACATGCATCCTGTGCAGCAATTTTAACAACATCAGAAGCAGCAAATGTTGTTTTGGGACACCTTTTCCATATTAGCTGGTTGTAACTCTCATTCGCGTTTTGAGTTTTGCCATGGGTGCATTTTTTTAACAGATCTGGGTGTGCTAGAATCCAGAATGTGAGCTTGATGGCATTCATTACAGCTTCAGGAAGGTTGTGTTTATGTTTATATGATTTTCCTTCTGCCTGTGCTTGTTTATATTTGCACCAGGTTATGCTGCAAAGAGTATGTATTGCATGTTCATCAATAGAGAGCTTGTGAAAAAATATTGCCCACACTACTTTTTGCATGGCTTTGACATCTCCAACATTGTCGCTTATGGCCTTTCCATAGTAAACCTGCAGACTGTGTCTGTCTTTATCTGTGAGCCTGTGTAAGCCTCCAGGTGTTCTCCCATCTTCAAGCTTTTTGCCTTTGAGTTCATGCTTTAATTTCAGCAGTCTACCACCCATCCTTTTCTGAATGTGCCCTACACACTCAAGTTTCTTGATTGGAGCATCTGAACCATAAGGTTCACTTTCAAATACAGATTTGAAAGAAGAGGAATCTCCATCTCCTAAATACCTACCTTGTGTATCTTACATTGTGAATTGTCTGGCTCCGATGAAAAATTAGTTTCATACCAGCAGGTTCCATTCGACCGCTCGTACCTGAATGGTTTCGGGCACAAAACATTTTATGTTTCTCCAACCACCTTTCTTCTTCCACCTTATCTTCAGATGGTTTCCTCAAGGAACATGCACTGCAGTATTTCCTCATTACCTGAAGATCAAGAATTTTTCCAGTATCTATGCTTATTACAGAGGTGACACAGTGAAGGGAGGTGTGGCCACGGTTCATCCAAGTACCATCACATGAAACGGCCAGATCAGTAGCAGGACAATCATTATCTACAAGTTCTCTGTTCAAGATAACTACTTCTCTAGCAGCATCAGCCATACTCTCTTTACTTTCTATTTCCAGGGCACCAAGAATGTGATTGCTGAGGGTAGTGAACTTGCTTGATGGTGGTGGCATGTTCATCAAACCACAAAACAAATTCGTGCCTTCCCTCCCCACCCCTATGCATCTCATGGCATAGCATAACCTCAAATTTGCTTAAAAACCATATTGTGTGAGGTAGATGTAAAAAATGGTATATCACTCTGACAGTTCTCACAAAATAGATGTAACTTGCATACTACACCGATATTGTCTTCACTGTCAAAGAGTTTCCGTGATGTTTTTCCACAAACAGCACATGCACAAGAAGAAGATACAACACTGCTCAGAATTTCTAAATCTATAAATCTGTAACCACTAGTTGCTTTTACGTCCCGTGCTGTCTTTTGAGGATATACGAGATCCAAGTTTCTTCTTTGATGCACTACCATTGTTCACAGGTGAATTTTCAGAGTCATGAGTTGGTTCCTGGCACACGACGTTTGTATTTTCCTTTCGAAATCGTAAAATGCGGGCCTTCTTCACTTTTCTAAAAACTCGCGGACTAAATCTGGGCATTGTGAAAGGTGAAGAAGCCCACAAAAGTAATAAAACTCACTCACTTACTCCGCTCACTTCAGAAATTGGTTTATAATCTGGCAACAACAACAATTTGCAACTCTGTTTACATCGGAAGTGGGCTATGCACATGCGGCAATACAGTGGAAGTTGTCACAGCCTTCTTGATCGCGCAGTAAGAATTGTCTCAACTTTTGTCGTCCAAATGGACAAAATATTTCAGTTTATGTCATGATGACTACCACGAAGGGGGCGTGGCCTTATACACATCGAAACAAAATATTACATTTGACACACATGTAGGCTGAATATCATCACGAAACTTTGGGAATATATTGTCAACCTATCTAATTAAATAACAACATCGTTTTCAAAAAATCGCATTTTTGACCCAACATCGCATACGTCCCCACTTAATCAAGCGGTGACACCAGAGGGGTGGATTAAATGTAAACCTGGTCATCTCATAATTACCCCTTAAAGAAACACAAACTGTTACTTGGAAACAAAGAGAGATTTAATGATAGACCATAATAAGCATACACCTTAATTAAAATAATCCTTCCTGGAACAAGACGCTAAAGTTAGTGTTTTAAGATTATTTGAAAATAACCAACAGTCGACCATTTCATTTGAAATTAATAGAAAAATTAATTAATACATTAACTAAGACCATACGCTATACTGAAACACTTCTTTCAGCTTTAGATATCGTCCAAGTACTGGTAGAGTTCACATCAAATTTCGTAATACAATCATATACCTTGTTAAATTCAGAAGCAAAGTTCACTTGATTGCCTTTTCTTTTTTTTTTTAAGATCAGAAATGTTATTTGGAGTACATCCCAAAGGAGATCCTACAAGGAAGGGTGCAATATCACGACCAGGTATCAAGAAAAGATTACCCCAAAATAATAATAATAATAATAATAATAATAATAATAATAATAATAATAATAATAATAATAATAATTGTCCGCGACACCGGGAGGAAAACATTCCAACAGGGGAAGAAAAATGCCAAAGATAATTAAGGAAAAACAGGTTAAACCACCCACAATACTACTTTCGTAACAGGGACATCAATTCATATCCATCAACATTCATCAGCTATAACTTTAGCACTCCCATAGCAACGAACACACGATAGGTCAGTCAAGGGAAAGGGCCAATCACAGGCCGCCAATTAACAATAGGTGAATACATTTTAGGAAACAAAAGAAAAACAGAACGCCGATAAAACACGCAAATACTAAGCAAATAAATAATAAAATGTAATTAGGACGGAAATAAAGTTAGAATGGAGATAGAATACGAACGTAAACCCCACATCCTTGTAGCAACTCGCTTGGTTAGTAACTTTGCCAAAACATAGAGTTAATCCCTACCTGTTAGGCCTAGAAAGCCACAACCAAACATTAAGTTTTGAATTTACAATTTAATAGAATAAGAATTAACAGTAGACGCAAGTCCTTAGTGACCAAAACTAGTTGACACACAATTTCTATTTCTTTAAACCGAAAAGGAATAATGTTCGAAAAGTGCAAGGTTAAATTACAGAATTTAGATGACGCCAAGTTTCATTACGTCCCGGTACACAGTTCACTTTTCGAAATATTCAGTTCACCACACGGAATCAGTAAAAGGAGAATAGGAAAGACACTTACAGTGTATCAGCTTGATGTAGTTGAGAAGTGGTTTCAGCTTCATGTGCTTACTTACGAATGGCAGAGGAAATCCATTAAGACGCTTAAAACTTCCAGGTGAGTAAGATGAATAATAATGATAATATTTTTAAAAACTGAAAAGTTCACAAGGGCGTAAGCCCTATCGAATTAACTTCACCCAGGCTCCATTTTCAATTCCAAATCCATGCCGCCAAGCAGAGAAGCTGGCCGCCCTTCCATTTCGCTTCACTCCCAGAACGATAATGACGATTACCCAGGAGCCTTCAGTCAGTGCACAGCCGCAATGACAACGTGCGTGCACGCCCAGTGGAAGGGGGAGCGAGTAGTGAGGTAGTTCATACCTACGACACTAGATTGCAGGAGAATACAGAAAAAGGCACTGTCTGGGCGTACACAATAGGTGGGCATCTTAATGACCTTTCAAGCCGGAGAAAGTTCCAGTTATAATTATTGAAAACCATGGTATCTTTGACCATGAATTACTTAATGAATAACGTAGCGGCGAACCACTTTAAGGACATGAATTTCAATAGCCAAACAGCCATTACAAAAATATTTACGGAGAGGATATAAATTATTACGCTGGTAATAGTCTCCCTCGCCGAAGCTCCACATATACAGCACATGATTACCTTCATAAGGCGGTGGTCTTGAAGCAAGCTAAGTTTTTGGTGGAATAGTCTGAATGTGAAAACGACCACCAATCACAAGTCTCAGTTTATGCATCACCAGCAGGATGAATCAAACGGTCATTAAGAACCAAAACATATATGATTTGAGTAAGAGAAACAATAGAGTTCCCTCAGACGACACTAGATTTCTAGTCACTTTCAGTCATATTGAAGTCCCATGCACCAAACTGGTGCTACACACAAGTCGCAGGTAAATTAATGTTCCAGATCAAAAGTGACTCTGATCCACCAGATCGCTTGTTAAGTTTTTATTCAAATAATCAAGTCCCGCAAGTTCATATGCGTCATTTGATCGAAGAATACGTTACCTTGTGGTGCACACACACAATTAGAACAAGTTCTTAAATGCTCACTGGCAGAACATTAGACCTTCTTGGTCTTGACTGCACGCGATCACATACGTAGACTTAAACTACTACATGTTAGACAAATTAGTATTATTTATCGGACTTGCGTTAGATAAGAAACGCCTTCATTTGGCTTCCACCCTTTTTTGTTTGGATGGCAACGACAACTTAAAAAGGAAAAAAAATGCCTAGAAAGGAAGGAACAAAAGGAATAAAACAAAATTGGTGAGCATAAAACACGATTACAAGGTCCAACCGGAGAATACTTGACCTAAACTTAAACTAGATTAAGATGACTTAAGACTACGGTATGGCACTGGATAAAACTACTAGAGAAGGAAAGGACGAACAGGATTACAATACAATAATTACTTAAACAACCCTTGACCAGGTACAAGAAAATACATTACTATAAATATATCATGCCTAAATTAAATATATGGGCAGAGATACAATGTACAACATGTAAGGAAAACTATAAACTTGAAAACCAATGATAGTTATCTCCTCAAATTAGCTTTCTATACATATAACCAACCATATCAGAATGCCACATAATAACGGCACCATCAACAAACAGAAACCAGGAAGCTACCGTTACGTAGACATAAAACATGACATGATCCTGCCCACAGACGCAGAATGGTTCCCAGAATAGAGATACTAAGGGAACACCAATCCACACATAATAATTTCAAAACAAAAACGTTGACCCAGGAAGAACACCTTGCGAAGCAATGACACATTACACCGTAATACAAGTTATTTAATATTACAACCTCCTCCTTTTTACCCTTTAAATCAGCGGAGTAGAACCACTAATCAGTGAGCCAATAAACAAATTTTTAAACCCTTAAAGCACACGACCAAGGTCTAGAAATAAATTTTGCAATTAATTTTAATGCTACCTATACACTCCATGCATAACCCAAATAAACTAGAAACGGGATAGGATATAGTTTTACTCACAAATAAGAGAAACACCCAGAAACTGGATATAAGATAAAGATCAAAATCCATGGGTTACAGTAAGTAATTACTCAAGACAAGATGAATATAGTAGCTGCAGTTGGAGACTTGAAGATCTTTCAGATGGTGGGTACGCGTATAGTTGGTCATCAGCAACGAGCTATTAGCAACACCAAGCCAAGAATAATATGAGGATGGAAGGAGTCATGATAACACAATCATTAACACCATGGTGGAACAGGACAGAAAATGGCAGAAAGAAAACGGGGGTGTTTCCCAATCTTGAATCATATTCCACACAACTTCACCGAACATTCAAACATATACATCAACAGTGGGCTACTAAATCAAATAAAAGGTTCAGTAAAGCACCTCAATTAAGCAGTCACTTAGGAATGTGGGAGCAGAGACCTGACAACATTCCATATCGGCTATCCCCAAGAGATCTCGGACAAATCCTGACTAGAAATAAGTGATATCTGTAGACTCACACTGTAGCCGCACAGCCACAGGTACCTCACCAAATATGGAACAAGGTAAATAAAATATAAATGGTAGTTCACGAACCAGGTCGATGGAAAATGCTCAAAATAACGGAGAGGGAGAAAACACCACTAAACGACCATATCACCAGATACTGGGAGGCTTCAGTGCCGCCAATGAAGCACTAGTTAATCCCATACTCAACTAGCGCACCGTAGAACGGCAAGATGACAAAAGCAATAGCAATGGGTAGTAACACTCCGGAGGGAAAAGGAGTCAATAGGCTGGCAGGTTAATCCGAAATGAACTTTATAGTACAGGATAAATACATGATGACGTTAGATTACCAGGGTATGCAGAGAATTAAAACAAAGGAACAGACCAGGACATACAGGAACCACAAATTATATACAAGCAAACGAGGTTCTTCAAAAAGAAGAGAGATGTAGACCCACGCCGGGTTTATTTCCTAGTCTGCGGGGACACAGAGGTAAAATTAAAGGCAACACCACCCATACCGAGGTGTCATAGCAAATAACTTATACCACACGGCAACAATACAACCATAATGAACCTCAACAAATATGCATTACCCAAAAGGAGGAAAGGAGCACTAACTACCCTCAACGACATGCCGTGAAGCCATAATGCTACCTCACATTGTAAGCCTAAAACCAAACCACGGTACCGTTTACAACATTATTAACTCAGGACCAAAACCAATACCTACTAGGTACAAAAGGATATCGTGCTCCTCAGGTGGAGGATCCATTAGTGCAACTTGTGCAAAAATAACACCACAATAACAAGTAGACCAGGCAGGACGACATGGAGCTACAACTCAACTAAATAACATACTGCAAGAATGATGCACTAAATTAGAGACCAAAACCAGGCAAGGAAGGTCTTTAGAAGGGTGTAGAATTTATACCAATGCAAGCAAAAATACAATAAGAAAACACCTAGTTAACCACTACTACCAGGAAGGAAAAACCAGATGCAAATTTGCAAAAGTTAGACGGGGCAGGATTTTACTCACCAGAAAATCGTCGGTGCAAGAATGATTATTAGTGGATTACTCAGCAAACGGGGAATTCACAACTGATTACAGAAATGACCCAGAGGAGGACATCAGGGCAATCGCAAATTAGGGAATCGTGGCACCAGAAGTTGGAGACTGAAGGTAGTGAAGACAGTGAAGTCCATGCCGTAAAGACAAACAGCCAACCACCACCAATCCCGATCGACAGAGTTCCGCCTTAGCCAATACCCACAGGTAAAACCAAAACTTAACCGACAGGACATAACACCGGGTATTATCCAGTTCCTAGTCAATCTACCCAAACAAAAGTAACCTAATAGATAATTCGGTACGTTTAATGCACACCTAACGATACCACAACCGGAATAGACAGCAACTACAGCACAAGAGCCAACAATTCAATTTATGATCAAAATTTTGCAATCATCAATGATCCGGATATAATCAATTTATGATGGACAAGTTGGCATGCACACAGACCAAAGGAGCAGTGAGATATTAACAATTTATAAATTAGGCGCCAATAGTGCAAGTGAAAGTATACACGCTTCCCACGAACCACAAACTTATTTTTTAAAATAAATGATAACAATAAGTACACGGTAGTTAAGTTACTACCCAGACATATTAAGATTCACCGGAGACATGAATGCAGGAGATTAGGTGCAGGTCTTAACACGTGGTAAATAATTCGCACCCCACTAAGCAACCCCCTATTTCTTGGACAGAAAAAAGGAGGAAAAATCAAGAAGCAATGCCCAAAACCAACACAGTACATGAGGGAAAAATATTATTAGATTGAATTCACACCCAACCAGAATAGTTACATAATAATCTAAAGGTAACCAAACAAATTTGCTCTCTGAAATATAGTTCTCATCCGCAGATACAAACATGCATTAACCTGATTTTAACTGGGACAGTCAACCCGTCTAATCCTCTTGGCGATGGGGTCGCTCAACAGCACCGACACTGGAGACAAAAATTGTAAAATAGTACAGGGACCTTGATACCTGGGGGCAAGTTTAGCAGAAAATTTGTTTTTTTTTTTTTTTTTTGCTAGTGGCTTTACGTCGCACCGACACAGATAGGTCTTATGGCGACGATGGGATAGGAAAGACCTAGGAGTTGGAAGGAAGCGGCCGTGGCCTTAATTAAGGTACAGCCCCAGCATTTGCCTGGTGTGAAAATGGGAAACCACGGAAAACCATCTTCAGGGCTGCCGATAGTGGGATTCGAACCTACTATCTCCCGGATGCAAGCTCACAGCCGCGCGCCTCTACGTGCACGGCCAACTCGCCCGGTAGAAAATTTGTTAATGGCTTTGCTAATGGGATAGGACGTGAAAAAATTCATCACCAACCTGCAACCTAAGTGACTTTCTACCCTTGTTATACTTATACCTGCCTCTCTCATAGGGTACTGACAATTTCTTCTCGGCTTCATCCCAGATTTTCTGAACGTCATTGGGTGTAGACAAGTCTGGAAGAAGATCATCAATGCCCAGTACGTTGGACATAGGAGAATACGGGGTGTAACAGAACATAAGTGACATGGGGCTTTTACCATGAGATTCGTGTGTGGCAGAATTGAATGCGTGAGCCAACCAGTGTAGGCAAGAATCTCACTTGGATTGGTAATTGTGATGATATGTAATTAGAGCAGATTTTAGGTTCCTGTTCATTCTTTCGGTGTAAGAAGGGTTAGGATAGTATGGAGTAGTGGTGACATGGGAAATGCTCAACTCGAAGCGGTACTTCTTAAACAAGTGGCTAGTGAATGCACTGGCATTGTCAGAAACCAGAAACTTGGGGGGACCAAAGGATGTAAGGATAGAATTGAGGCAACTTACAGACGTATGAGAAGTCGTAATTCTAGTGGGAATAATCCAGGAAAACTGAGGGAACGCATCAATACCAACAATGATATGAGTATTTCCCAGGGTAGAGCGAGGGAGCGGACCTACAAATTGATGAATAACCGTTCCATCGGGCGGGAGGCTTGTGAAGATGATAATAAACCCACACGATTGTTCAAGTTAAGTTTACTGATAGCACAAGTTTTGCAGGACTTAACCGTATTTCCATCAACATTCATCAACAATCTTCAACAACCTTAGCATTCCCATAGCAACGAACACACGATAGGTCAGTCAAGGGAAAGGGCCAATCACAGGCCGCCAATTAACAATAGGCGAATACATTTTAAGAAACAAATGAAAAACAGAACGCCGAAAAAACCACGCAAATACTAAGCTAATAAATAATAAAATTTAATTAGGAGGACGGAAATAAAGTTAGAATGGAAATAGAATACGAACGTAAACCCTACATCCTTGTAGCAACTCGCTTGGCTAGTAACTTTGCCAAAACATAGAGTTAATCCCTACCTGTTAGGCCTAGAAAGCCACAACTAAACATTAAGTTTTTGAATTTACTATTTAATAGAATAAGAATTAACAGTAGACGCAAGTCCGTAGTGACCAAAACTAGTTCACACAAAATTTCTTTTTTTAACCTGAAAAGGGAAAATATTCGAAAACTACAAGGTTAAATTACAGAATTTAGATGACGCCAAGTTTCATTATGTCCCGGTACACAGTTCACTTTTCGAAATATTCAGTTCACCACACGGAATCAGTAAAAGGAGAATAGAAAAGACACTTGCAGTGTATCAGCTTGATGTAGTTGAGAAGTGGTTTCAGCTTCATGTGCTTACTTACGAATGGCAGAGGAAATCCATTAAGACGCTTAAAACTTCCAGGCGAGTAAGAATAATAATATTAATAATATTCTTAAAAACTGAAAAGTTCACAAGGGCGTAAGCCCTATCGAATTAACTTCACCCAGGCTCCATTTTCAATTCCAAATCCATGCCGCCAAGCAGAGAAGCTGGCCGCCCTTCCATTTCGCTTCACTCCCAGAACGATAATGGCGATTACCCAGGAGCCTTCAGTCAGTGCACAGTCGCAGTGATAACGTGCGTGCACGCCCAGTGGAAGGGGGAGCGAGTGGTGAGGTAGTTCATACCTATGACACTAGAATGCAGGAGAAAACAGAAAAAGGCACCGTCTGGGCGTACACAGTAGATGGGCATCTTAATAACCTTTCAAGCCGGAGAAAGTTCCAGTTATGATTATTGAAAACCATGGTATCTTTGACCATGAATTGCTTAATGAATAGCGTAGCCGCGAACCACTTTAAGGACACGAATTTCAATAGCCAAACAGCCAGTGCAAAAATATTTACGGAGAGGGAATACATTATTATGCTGGTACCATGAAAAGGAATAACAGTCTATGTTGAAAATGTATGCATGTATCTACTCCTTTAACAGGACATTTCTTAAAGTGCTCATGGATAATAATTGCATAACCGCAGAGTCCGTGTTTGCCACTATTGGCAGCATGGTCTGAAGTTACCCGAAGGTTCCTCTACAAAATACTAAATGTATTCGTACGTACAGTCATCAGTTTATTGCCTTTATTACATGATATGCAAAAATTCTATCTGATTTGGGTGTTGGTTCACGTTGAGTTCACTTCCTTGATGGTGATTTTTGATCATTCAGCCCCATTGAGGGAGAGTCTTGCTGTTAGAATAAGCATGAAGCAAAATTTTCACGAATGTTCCTTCTCGCGTTAATTTAGCCACTCAGAATATTGATGATAATAATAATAATAATAATAATAATAATAATAATAATAATAATAATAATAATAATAATTGTGGCGTGTTGCAGACTTTTTGAGCTGACGCCTGTAGGTAATATGGAATGTCCAAGCACAGAGGCAAAGAATAATAAATGTGTCAAATCTTCCATACTGTGCATCTCAACCATGATGATAAGAAAAGGATATTTTTCATGTAGACTCATCACACTGCACCAATCCACATGTGTCAGTGCTCTATTAGATCCTCATATTCACTACAAGATAGGAATTGCATTAGTCCAGTGTCTGTGTTTTCACCTATTGACAGCATGGCCTGGAGTTTTCAGTGAAGTTTGTATTGATTAAGAGGATACTTATGCATTTTTTAATATCAGTACAGATTTTGGCTTCATTGGAATATCTGTTTGCAGTCTTGGTTTGCTTACCCATAAGATGTCATGAATTTATTAGATCAAATGTAAGATTTGGGAACATTGCAAACTGAATGCTACTATGATAATCAGTAAACACTTCAAGACCCAGATTACTGCAAAATTTAAGTGTATTAGCCACAGAATTACTGAAGGTTTATGCACCTAAGGAAATGTTGATTTTCTGTCTCATCCACTGTAAATTCTTTCTCCATAATCTATAACCAGTGTGCAGGCCTTTCTCCTCCTGTAATAGTACCAAGTTCTTCCAAGTATTTCACCTCAGTAATATTTTCGTAGTCTGGAGCACTACCATCTATGCGAACCTGCTTTTCAACTAGGGAATTCATTGCAAATTTTATATTGTGTAGCAGCATCAAGAAAAGTTAATACCTTTTGCTCAAAATCTGTTGGATGTGGAAAAGAACACTGGGAGTTCAGTCCAACAAACTTCATTCCTAAGGCTATTGGTCTTAATCCCATCGCAACTGCAGAGTATATGATTTTCTTGTACAGGCCCTCCACTCACTGGTATTTTTGAGCTCCTCTCCAGTGCTGCAGCCATAATGTCTAATGCTTGCTTAGCCACTTTATACTCACCAGTGTTTAAATATCCCTGACCTAAGTCAACATGGACACAAAAATGTTTATTATCCCTCACCAAGTCCTTCTTAACAGCTGTTTCAGTAAACATCTAAGTTCCACAGGTTGATTGTGAAATAGCCCTAACTTTTTCCTTCTTTTCAAAACTCTCCTCTGTAAAACCTGGACTGCCATCCATAGGTGTTGCCCAGTGACAAAGATTTTGAAGATATGGTGGTGTGAAAATTTCCTGAGGTAACAATAAGGATACTGGGGATATTGATGCACAGTTGGGTTGGCCTGAAGCCTGACATGGTCTTGGATCACCTCTTGGAAATAGCTCCCCAGAACATTGAGACCTGAATCATTACATTTCTTGTGAAAGCCTCCAATGATTTCTTGCTGATGGAAGACTTTCCTCCTGTTCCACTTTGTTTGCTTTGCCATGATTTCAGTTGTTTTATTTTCCTGGTAGCCTGCACCAATTGCTGCTTTAATTTCTTGAGGATGGAACAAAAGCTGTAGTTTTGGTTGCAGGTTCAGTGATTTAAAAGATAAAATTAAACCATTTTAAAACAATGTCATCCAGATCACTACAATTTTAAATTGCATGGTAAATTGGAGCATCAAATGGTTAGGAAAGAATAATTAAAAACTTTTTAAGGGTCCCCTACTTTTTATAATTTAATTTTAAAAGGTTGCCTCTGGTGGGTTTTCTTGGTTATGTTTTATTGGCAGTGAGCACTCTATTTTCTTTATTTGTAAATATGAGGGGAAATAAAATGCTTAAAACCATGTTTGGCAGTAATAGCCACTGGTCATTTGATACATGTACTTATCTTCAAAGTGTGCAGAGCATTAATTACTGCATTGGGTGGGATACCATTTGTCTCTTTTCATCCTCACAACCGACTGTTGCGTTAATTCCTTGATCTTTATAAAGGACATCAGAAACATGATCGAATGAATAATAGCTGTGTCTCACGGTACTTCCTCTGATTAAACATTGAAATGGTTTCAATATCAAACAGGAATTACAAAGGCAATATCAGTTAAAATTCAGTAACACTTTGTTAAAACAAAATGTATCCTCGGATTAGTTACACTGATTAGTGCAGCCATATGCTGAACATAGGGCTGGCATTCTAGAGACAATAATGTGACCTTTTGCTTCTCAATACATATGAAGTCCCGTCACAATGGAGCAAGTGGCCATGCGGTTAGGGTCATACAGCTGTGAGCTTGTATTCAGGCAGCCCTGGAGATGTTTTTCTGTGGTTTCCTGTTTTACGCCAGGCTGTACCATAATTAAGGCCATGGTCACTTCCTTTCCACTCCTAGTCCTTTCCTATCCCATTGTCACAAAAGTACATGACCCACAGGAATTATGCAATTTGTCGTTATATATCCACATCCTGAAAGTTTGGATTCTCATTTCTGTGGCTAAGAAAATATATAGGGCTCCACACTATTTGGCAGGGTGGAGAGGACTCAGCACTTTGTTATTCTCTTCTGAGCTTTATTCTGAGATCATTTCAGGATAGGAGTTGCTACATGCTAATGAAGATGGACTCTGCTTTCTCTATCCAGCATTTGATTTCAGGAGAATTTCCCTATGTTACTCCCTAGATATACCATGTATTTTTACCATGTCTGCCTGTATGTTGTACATCAGAAAAATATCAGTCAGTGTAGGTTTCTTTTTTACATGGCTTTTGTTGTGTTCAGGACAAAGTCACAAACTTTGGGTATAGCTTTTGCAAATTGTGGAGAACACTCATTTAAGTGCAGGATAGGAAGAACACTGTAGTGAAAGGTGACAAGGACTAGGTTCGAGCATACATAGGAGAGTATAGGTGAGGATATTGTACAATGCATGCCTCATGAAACATACAATCATATCATAAATTGTAGTATACCTGTTAAGAAAACTTTCACAAATCCTCCCAATAATTACACACATAACTGCACATTACACATAACTCAGTATGTTAATCACTTGACAGAAGACTACGGATCATTCCCTGTCGCTATTGCTAGGCATAGTAAATCTCTTAGGGAATGCTCCCCCCCTGCTGTTTCATCATATTCTGGTATCCATGTCTATTTCACTTCTGCTAACAGTGTCTGTCATTTTTTTATCACTTTCTCCTGCGGTTTCAGTATTGCTTCCATCACTGTCGCTATTTCTGTCCATTTCTCTTCCCACGTTTATGGTTACCATGGTCCAATAAAACTTCACTTGAAATTACTGATCTTCAAATTTCTTTATGTGCTCACAAATTTTACTTCTTGTCCTCATTTGTAATTGAAACAATTTGTTCACTGTAAATTATAGGAATGTTTCCATTCTGTACATCACATTGTGTTCAGAAATGTTATTCTTGACACTTGCCCATATCAGCTTAATGGGATTCAATTCAGGGTGATATGGAGAAAGGTGTAATATAGTATGACTGTATTTGGCTTAAATACAGTCTATTTTATAAGTGCACTGGACTGGCTTGTTCGTCTTGATTAATGGATGTAACTGGGTTGTCAGCATGTCCTCTTATAAAGGAATTTCAGTCTCTGTTAACCAGGGCACAATTTCTCACTTGCTATTGTTGGAGTTATCAGTCCAAAGCCTTGTTTGATGGAGACCTTCATACGACCTTATCCTGTGGTATCCTTTTTATTTCTAGATAACTACTACATCCTACATCTGCTCTAATCTGCTTGTCATATTCATATCTCGGTCTACCCCTACTGTTCTTACCAAATACTCTCCCCTCAAAAACCAACTGAACAAGTCCTGGGTGTCTTTAGATATGCCCTATCATTCTGTCTCTTCTTGTCAAATTTAGCCAAATTGATCTCTCACCAGTTTTATTCCGTATCTCTTCATTCGTGATTCGATCTACACAACTCACCTTCATCATTCATCTTTAACACTATATTTCAGACGCTTCTACCCTCTTTTTATCCTGAGCTAGTTATCATCCATGTTTAACTCCATACAACACCACGCTCCAGACAAATGTGTTCAAGAACTTCTAAGTAATACGTTTTTCAATGTTTTCTGAAGAAAGGCCTTCCTTGCTTGTGCTAGCTTGCATATTATGTCCTCGATACTGCGGTTAACTTATTTACTACCCAAGTAACAATATTCATCTACTATCTTTAGAAGTTCATTTCCTAATCTAATATTTCCTGCGCCAGCTGGCTTCGTTCTACTGCACTCTATTACTTTTGTTTGGGATTTATTTTCATCTTGTACTCCTTCCCCAAGTCTCTGTCTATACCATTCAACAATTTCTCCAGATCTTGCAGCAGCCTGACATAAAATAACGATATCATCAGCAAACTTCAGAGATCTGATTTCTTCTCCTTTGATTGCGATACCCTTTCCAAATTCCTCTTGATTTTGTTTACTGCCTCCTTCTTCTATACGAACATTGTGAAGGAATGGGAACCTGCAGTCCTGCCTCACTCCCTTATGGAATACTGCTGATTTCTCAAAGTCTTCGATTCTTATCACAGCGGACGGTTTTTTTGTGCAGATTGTAAATAATTCTTCTTTCTCCGTGTCTGATATTGAATGCTTTTGTTGTTCTACAGACAGTATGTATGTGTACTTGTTCTTCTTAATTCAATCCTCTTAAGGTCAGACATAAATTCAGGATTGCTTCATGTGTTGTTACATTTCTTCTGTAGCCAAATTGATGTCCTCCAGCTCGGTTTGAAATTGTCTTTTCATACTAATCTAATGGTGCGATAATTTTTCACACTTGTCAGCACCGGCTTTCGTGGGAATAGATATAACATCATTCTGCCAAAAATCGTATGGCAATTTTCCTTTTTCGTGCATCTTGCACGCTTAAGGGAATAACCTCTCCATGCTGATTTCTCTTAAGGCCGTCAGTAATGATGAGGATATGTCATCACTTCCTAGTGCCTTGGTTATACTTAGGTCTTTCAAAACTTTCTCGAATTCTGACTTGAAAATTTGACTCCCATTTCATCAGTATCAAGTGTCTCTTATATTTCCAGAACCCTATCATCTACTTCTTTACCTTGATACTGTTGTTGGATACGTTCTTGCCATATTCAGCTTTGTCTTTCTTTTCCTATAAGTTTGTTCCTTCTGAGCTCTTGTTGAGGGGATTTACTTGAATACAGCATGAAAGATGCACGTATGAAATGAGCCTAATCGTTGGACTGCAGTTTCATTGGATTATCGGCCCGCTGTTGACAATATTCCTCCATATCCAATCTATCGGTACTGTCGTATCCTAGCAATATAAATGGCCCGTTATTGGACATTATACATTTTCCAGCTAACTCATTCCCAGTTGCCAGCGTTTCGCCCTTGTGTGCTAAGTTGAACCCATCAGTTGGTACTTAACACACCCACCAAGACGCATGGCTAGTGCATACCGTGGAGGCCTCCACACTTAGCACACAGGGGCGAAACGCTGGCAACTAGGAATGATTTAGCTGGAAAATTTATAATGTCCAATAACGGACCATTTTTATTGGTATTATAAATTTACTCATTCGGGACAAATCTTTCAGATTTCGTATGGGAATCAAGATCTATATCAACTGTCGTATCACCCATCACTACTCTTTGTTACCTGGTTTTCCTTTCTCCAAAGGCTTCCTTGATTTTCCTGCATGCAGTTTCTACCTTTCCTAGGATCATAAAGCTTTGAACATCCTTGCACTTCTCTTTCTGCCATTCTTCCAGATATGGTTTTCTGTGGTTTACCACTTTTAAACCAGGCAAATTCTCAAACTATACGTTAATTAACCCATTGGAACCTGACTAATAGTCTAACCTGCAGGGACAGAAAACTATTATTTTCGAAAATTATGCTTTAATTCTGTTTATGCCGGGCTGAGTGGCTCAGACGGTTAAGGCACTGGCCTTCTGACCCCAACGTGGCAGGTTCGATCCTGGCTCAGTCCTGTCAGCCTCGTGTCGGTAGATTTACTGGCACGTAAAAGAACTCCCGCGGGACTAAATTCCGGCACCTCGGCGTCTCCGAAGACCGACAAAGTAGTTAGTAGGACGTAAAGCAAATAACGTTATTATTATTATTATTATTATTATTATTATTATTATTATTATTATTATTATTATTATTATTATTATCATTATTATTAATTCTGTTTATTGAGGATTGGTCAAAAGTAGCATTTTTTCAAAGCTATATACTTTACAGATCAATGTCTAACTGCTCATTAACTGTTTCTCAGTCTTCAGTAGTGAATCACCATGTGAAATTTTTCGAAGCAGCTCTCCATTTGGAGTGGAACACCACATTTTCACTTCGGACCTAATTTTATGACCTTTGCAAACTTCGCAAGTACTAAAAGGTTGTTTCTTCCTTTCTTTTCTCTTGGAGGAATAGGCACTGGAAAAAGTCCCCATATTTTTGCCTGAAATCGCAGATGGCTGCCTTGACTCGGCGTTCTTCCTTTTGTTGTCCCAGGCGGGAGAGCAACACTCTGCAGCAATCGCTCGGCAAATGCTGTGAGAAAGTCTGTATAATGCAGCCGCCTGCCAGTAACCTTCATGAACACAACGTATGAATTGAAGATAGCCATATACAATAGATACACCATTATCTTTTTATAACCCTTGATAGTCCATCGCGTTACGGGGAAACGTGCAAGGACTTGGTCTTGACGATATACTGCACCCGTACAAAGCCTGAGTCCCAAACAACATTTATCTCAAGAGGTGGTACGGTTCACATATAATGCAAATAATAAACAACAATAAAAAACTATGAAGATACGGAATCTAATTAAATGTATGCGCGCCATCCAATTAGTACTACAGGGATGAACGGATCACTTACTTACTTACTTACTTTAAGGCTCATCATAAAAACAAACAAAATACATTAAACCAGATCAAAGGGAAAAATTGGAGGCTCCGTTGTAGGAAAGGGGACGGATATTTTAAACGGTCACCAAGGGTTTACTAATCTACAAAAACAAGAACTTGGAACTGTTTCCTTGCAAATGCGTAAGGAGCATTTTATTTGAAGATAAACTGGAACACACACAAACATTTGTTGAACCTTATTTTGCCTATAATTTGGCAAATCATTCCTGAATATATATACATAAAACTAACAAATATACCAGTGCTTCGCTACGGTATTCTACATTGTATACGGATATCGACGTAAAGACTGTGCGTGCAGTAAATGAGATTGTTTTAAAATTGCATGTCTCTTAGCCTTATCCGAGAAATAGCATGGGAAAGTCCCCATACGTTGTTTCCAATGTAAAGTGAGGGTTGCGGAGTTGTGATGATAACGGCAGGCTCACTTGCCTACTGGCATTCACAATCGAGTTGGCAAGTTTACATTATAATTGCAGGCCCCATTGCCTACTGCACGGTCACAATCGATTTCGGGAATTTTAGTTACAATGGCAGACCCATTTCCTACTTTCAGACAGATTACAGCTGAGGAGTTTTTATTATAATAGCAGGCAACTTCCCTACCACCAGTCAAAATTGAATTGTGCGGTTATCATTATAATGACAGGCCCTTTTTACTGCTGCCAGCCAGCTTACTGCCAGTCAAACAGAATTAGTGAGTTTCCATGAAAATAGCAGGCCACTATGCCTAATGCTAGTCAAATTTTAGATTGGAACATTTGTTTATAATGGCGGGCACCCTGGCCTAGAGCCAAACACAATAGGGTAGGGCACCGAGCTCGATAGATGCAGTCGCTTAAGTGCGGCCAGTATCCAGTATTCGGGAGATAGTAGGTTCGAACCCCACTGTCGGCAGCACTGAAGATGGTTTTCCGTGGTTTCCCATTTTTACACCAGGCAAATGCTGGGGCTGTACCTTAAATAAGGCCACGGCCGCTTCCTTCCCACTCCCAGCCCTTTCCTGTCCCATCGTCGCCATAAGACATATCCGTATCGGTGCGACGTAAAGCAACTAGCAAAAAAAATAGGGTAGGGGACTTTCCAACAAAACTGCATGATCCCTTGCCTTCTGCAAGACAAATCGAGAAGTGAAGTATTTATTAAAATGGTAGGCCCTCCTTACTAATGCCAGTTACACAGGAGTTGGAGAAGGAGCACATTCCTACTGCCAGCAGTCAAAGTCGTTGTAGGGAGTACTGATTACAATAGCAGACACACCCTTTCTCGATCGCTACAAATCGACATCAATGAATATATATAGATGGACATACGAAAGTATATGCATGTTTACAATATTGCAAACCTTCATTTGCAGAATAACTGCTGCTTAACTGTACGTCATATTGACAAAGGATTGTACCGTAAGGCGCAGTATTTAGCTATCTAAATGGCTGGTCCTATTATATTTTCTCGCATCTCATCTATTCATGGGTCAGATTGAGTCAGAAACGTTGAATAGTTTGAAATTTTTGTAAGATTACTTTTCGGATAATTATGTGACATAGCATTAGGCTCACATATGGGTACTGGGTGGGCCAATGTTCGTGTAGAGTTTGATCATACTATCTTTCCTGTAAGTGATTGAAAGTATGAATTATATAGGTAAATAGTCCAAATTTACTTCAAATCGAGAAATAGAGACGAATCTAACGTATAAGCGATACAGATACGATAAAAAGTCATAAGACCAAGGTTGAAGATCACTCCTAATTCAACGAAGATTGTGCCATCCGTTATGTGATAGGACTTCCCGTTTATTCCACGAAATACCTCGAAACGAAGGTCTGCACATCATGAAAATTGCTTCCATATTTCGATTTTCTTCGGGGATAAAAAATGAAAAAATTAAAGATGTGTGAAGTTTTTCGTTCGTTACAGGCTGAAACGTATAATTTTGCCAAATTTAAATTTTCTTCCTTGTCTGGCGAAAATTTCACCAAAATAGTCAATGTACAGGCACGCACAGTCGTTACGATTTTATTTATATTGATAGATAAGGAATCTGCTCCACGTACAACACATTTTGGCTACGTCCACTGGACTTAACCTGCAAAACCAACCGTTCATGATATCTTACTTATTAATCCTCCTGTCGAAAAGTTCACATGAGAACAAAAGTTATCGAAATGGATTTCCATGAAGGATTGTAGATTTCGATTAATTTCTGATGTGCAAATTTTGAGGAAGTGCTAAATCATGGTTCCGGTTTCGGATAAACCCCCAGTTAAATTAGGTATTCAGAAATAATATTGGCCCTAGAACGTACACAAGGACAGGTGGATTCTAAATATCAAGTTTGGTAGAAATATATTCAGTAGTTTTCAAGTTATAAAAAACTCACACAATCAAACCGACAAACAGACACCTAAGTTAAAAAATATGCAGATGGCCATTATTACAACTGAAACTGATAACCGTACGGAAATTCTGCCAAAATAGCCAATGTATAGACAGACGGTCGTTGCGATTATATTTATATAGATGACAGATATGCATGGGGACGTTTGAAAGTGCAAACCTTCATTTCGAGATTTCCTGCTCCTAAACGGTACATCATACCAACAAACGGTTTGCACCCTCAGACGTCCCTTTTATCGCTCTACATGTTTGGTGTTAAAACATTTTCTCGTATCTCACATATTTATGGGTTCGATTGAGTTACGATATTTGAATGGGGTGAAATTTGGGTACATTTTCATCATTTTATATTATTTTTCACATACTTATGTGGAAGCTAGAATCATAAAATTGGGTTTGCAAATAGCCATTGGTCCTGTCAATGTGCGTGCCAAATTCGATGACTCTACCTTTCCTATAAGTGTGTCAAACTAAGTAATACACGTGTAAAAAGCACAAAATTTACGAACCATCGAAATATACAGCCAAATCTACCCTATAAGGGAGGGAGAGAGAGAGAGAGAGAGAGAGAGAGAGAGAGAGAGAGAGAGAGAGACGACAAAATATCACAGGACCAAAATTGTAGATCACTCGAAATTGAACGGAGATCATGCCATCCGTTTTGTGATAGGACTTACCGTTTAGCCGCGCAATACCCGGAAACGAAGGTCTGCACCGTCACTAAATTGCCTATATTTCTATATTATTCGGCATAAAAAGTGAAATATTTAAAGATCTTGGAAGTTTTCCGTAGGTTACCGGCTAAAACGTATAAATTTGCTTAATTTCAATTTTTCAGCTCGTCTGGCAGATTGTGAGGCAATCTTGATTTTGGGCGGGGGGTGGGTAAAATTTAGGACTTCCAAGAAACTATAGTTAAAAATATGCAGGTGGTCATTATTACCCCTTAAACGGAAAGCAGTACGAAAATTTCGCCATTATAGTCAATGCACAGACACATGGTCGTTACGATATGATTTATCTAGATAGATAAGCAATCAATCAATCAATACTGATCTGCATTTAGGGCAGTCGCCCAGGTGGCAGATTCCCTATCTGTTGCTTTCCTAGCCTTTTCCGAAATGATTTCAAAGAAATTGGAAATGTATTGAACATCTCCCTTGGTAAGTTATTCCAATCCCTAACTCCCCTTCCTATAAATGAATATTTGCCCCAGTTTGTCCTCTTGAATTCCAACTTTATCTTCATATTGTGATCTTTCCTACTTTTATAAACGCCATTCAAACTTATTCGTCTACCAATGTCATTCCACGCCATCTCTCCGCTGACAGCTCGGAACATACCACTTAGTCGAGCAGCTCTTCTTCTTTCTCTCAGTTCTTCCCAACCCAAACATTGCAACATTTTTGTAACGCTACTCTTTTGTCGGAAATCACTCAGAACAAATCGAGCTGCTTTTCTTTGGATTTTTTCCAGTTCTTGAATCAGGTAATCCTGGTGAGGGTCCCATACACTGGAACCATACTCTAGTTGGGGTCTTACCAGAGACTTATATGCACTCTCCTTTACATCCTTACTACAACCCCTAAACACCCTCATAACCATGTGCAGAGATCTGTACCCTTTATTTACAATCCCATTTATGTGATTACCCCAATGAAGATCTTTCCTTATATTAACACCAAGATACTTACAATGATCCCCAAAAGGAACTTTGCCCCCATCAACGCAGTAATTAAAACTGAGAGGACTTTTCCTATTTGTGAAACTCACAACCTGACTTTTAACCCCGTTTATCAACTTACCGTTGTCTGCTGTCCATCTCACAATATTTCCGAGGTCACGTTGCAGTTGCTCACAATCTTGTAACTTATTTATCACTCTATAGAGAATAACATCATCCGCAAAAAGCCTTACCTCCGATTCCACTCCTTTACTCATATCATTTATATATATAAGAAAACATAAAGGTCCGATAACACTGCCCTGAGGAACTCCCCTCTCAACTATTACAGGGTCAGACAAAGCTTCACCTACTCTAACTCTCTGAGATCTATTTTCTAGAAATATAGCAACCCATTCAGTCACTCTTTTGTCAAGTCCAATTGCACTCATTTTTGCCAGTAGTCTCTCATGATCCACCCTATCAAATGCTTTAGACAGGTCAATCGCGATACAGTCCATTTGACCTCCAGAATCCAATATACCTGCTATATCTTGCTGGAATCCTACAATTTGAGCTTCAGTGGAATAACCTTTCCTAAAACCGAATTGCCTTCTATCGAACCAGTTATTAATTTCACAAACATGTCTAATATAATCAGAAAGAATGCCTTCCCAAAGCTTACATACAGTGCATGTCAAACTTACTGGCCTGTAATTTTCAGCTTTATGTTTATCACCCTTTCCTTTATACACAGGGGCTACTATAGCAACTCTCCATTCATCTGGTATAGCTCGTCCAACCAAACAATAATCAAATAAGTACTTCAGATATGGTACTATATCCCAACCCATTGTCTTTAGTATGTCCCCAGAAATCTGATCAATTCCAGCCGCTTTTCTAGTTTTCAACTTTTGTATCTTATTGTAAATATCATTGTTATCATATGTAAATTTTATTACTTCTTTGGCCTTAGTCTCCTCCTCTATCTCTACATTATCCTTGTAACCAACAATCTTTACATACTGCTGACTGAATTCTTCTGCCTTTTGAAGATTCTCACATACACACTCCCCTTGTTCAATAATTATTCCTGGAATGTCCTTCTTGGAACCTGTTTCTGCCTTAAAATACCTATACATACCCTTCCATTTTTCACTAAAATTTGTATGACTACCAATTATGCTTGCCATCATGTTATCCTTAGCTGCCTTCTTTGCTAGATTCAATTTTCTAGTAAGTTCCTTCAATTTCTCCTTACTTCCACAGCCATTTCTAACTCTATTTCTTTCCATTCTGCACCTCCTTCTTAGTCTCTTTATTTCTCTATTATAATAAGGTGGGTCTTTACCATTCCTTACCACCCTTAAAGGTACAAACCTGTTTTCGCATTCCTCAACAATTTCTTTAAACCCATCCCAGAGTCTGTTTACATTTTTATTTACCGTTTTCCACCGATCATAGTTACTTTTTAGAAACTGCCTCATGCCTGCTTTATCAGCCATATGGTACTGCCTAACAGTCCTACTTTTAAGACCTTCCTTTCTATCACATTTATTTTTAACTACCACTAAAACAGCTTCATGATCACTAATACCATCTATTACTTCAGTTTCCCTATAGAGCTCATCTGGTTTTATCAGCACCACATCCAGGATATTTTTCCCTCTGGTTGGTTCCATCACTTTCTGAATCAGCTGTCCTTCCCATATTAACTTATTTGCCATTTGTTGGTCATGCTTCCTGCCGTTCGCATTTCCTTCCCAATTGACATCTGGCAAATTCAGATCTCCCGCTACAATCACATTTCTTTCCATGTCGTTTCCCACATAGCTGACTATCTTATCAAATAATTCCGAATCCGCGTCAGTGCTACCCTTTCCCGATCTGTACACTCCAAATATATCAAGTTGCCAATTATCTTTAGAAATGAGCCTTACACCTAGGAATCTGCTCCACGTATAACACCTTTTTTGCTATGTCCGCTAGACTTAGCCTGTAAACCGACCTTTCATGTTATCTCCCTTATTAATCATCCCGTTGAAAAATACACATGAGAAAAAGAAATTAGAATTGGATTTCCAAACAGTTTGATCGATTTCCAGTCAGGTTGGTCTTGTACTTTATATATTGTGGGAGAGTAAAAATCACCATTTCAGTCCCCTATAATACCCCAGTCCATTCCGGGAATTTGAAATGGTATAAACCTTAAAACCTACCCTTGGAGGGGTGGGTGCTAAATATAAAGTTTGGTTCAAATATATCAGTAGTTTTCAAGTTGTAAGAAATACGCTTTACGCGCACCCGCTCTTGCGTTAAGTCCGGCGGGACTTGTACCGAAATACGGTCCGTTAATGATAACTCCGTTATTACTCCTGGTATCGAAATGATGCACATGAGAAAAAAAAGGTTTAGAATTTTTTTTTTCATGAAGGCAGGTAGATTTCCATTAAGTTTGGTTGTGTATATTTTGAGGGAGTCCAAAATCACGGTTTCGGTTTCGTATAAACCACCAATTAGTTCAGGGACTTAGAAAGAATATTTGCCATAAAACCTACCCAAGAACAGGTGGATTTTAAATATGAAGTTTGGTGGAAATATATCCAGCAGTTTTCAAGTTAAAGAAAGACAAACAGACAAACAAACATACAAACAAACAATTAAACAAACTAACAGACACCAAGGAAACCTACCCTTGGACAGATGGATGCTACATATAAAGTTTGGTTCAAATATCTTCAGTAGTTTTCAAGTTGTAAGAAATACGCTTTACACGCACCCGCTCTTGCGTTAAGTCCGCTGGGATTTGTACCGAAAAACGGTCTGTTAATGATATCTTTCTTATTAAATCCTGTTATCAAAATGATGGACATGAGCAAAAAGGTTTAGAAATTAATTTTCATTAAGGCAGATAGATTTCCATTAAGTTCGGTTGTGTATACTTTGAGGGAGTGCAAAATCACGGTTTCGCTTTCATAAAAATCCCCACTCAGTTCAGGGATTTAGAAACAATATTTGCGGTAAAACCTATCCAAGGACAGGTGGATTCTAAATATGAAGTTTAGTGGAAATATATCCAGTAGTTTTCATGTTATAGAAGGACAGACAAACAAACAGACAAACAGATACCAAAGCTAAACATTATGCATATGGTCATTATTACACCTGAAACGGATAACTGTACGGAAATTTCGCCAAAATAATCAATGTACAGACACACGGCCGCTACGATTTTATTTATATAGAATAGAAGATTAAGGCAGGTAGATTTCCATTAAGTTCGGTTGTGTATACTTTGAGGGATTGCAAAATCACGGTTTCGGTTCGTAAAAATCCCCACTCACTCCAGGGATTTAGAAACGATATTTGCTGTAAAACCTACCCAAGGACAGGTGGATTCTAAATATGAAGTTTGGTGGAAATATATCCAGTAGTTTTCAAGTTATAGAAGGACAAACAAACAGACAGACACCAAAGCTAAAAATTATGCAGATGGTCATTATTACACCTGAAACGGATAACTGTACGGAAATTTCGCCAAAATAATCAATGTACAGACACACGGTCGTTACGATTTTATTTATATAGATTAGAGTTTTGTCTGTACATTGCTCAGAATTTGAAAAGAATGGTATTTCTGTATCGGTCATGTCCATAGTAACAAGGAAATGCAATTTTACTTTTCCGTAATTTCTGTCTGTCTGTCTGTCTGTATGTATGTATGTATCTATGTATGTATGTATGTATGTATGTATGTATGTATGTATGTATGTATGTATGTATGTACACGCATCACGAGAAAACAGCTAAAGAGAATTTAATGAAAATTGGTATGTGAAGTCGGGGGATGAACCATTACACTCTAGGCTATAAATAATTTTACCTACGCTGAGTGAAATGGTAGTTTAGGGGAAGGCCTAAAATTTAATTCTCTAATATTTATGTTACCGTGTTTTGGGGGTAGTTATGCATGAAAGAAGGTGCTGGGTGGTGAATAGGTCTCAAGCTACTAAAGTGAAATTAATTTTAAAATTTAACAAGGTTATATTTTCTTTGCAAAATTAGGTAACAACAAATAGAACAGGTACTTAGTAGCCGAAACACGATTGAAAAATACATTTACATAGGTACCCCATTTGGGGCTTCAAAAGTCAGAAACAGAATTCTTGAGCAATGAGCCCAACCTTACAATGAACACCATACAACAAAGGGGCCGAAAACCCCCAAACATGCCAGAAACATTTGCTTCCAATTACACCCAAAAGCCTCCTTGAGGCAGAAACACAATTTTCAAGAAAGGGCAACTTCCCCCTAAAATACAAGCCTATCATAGGCCACTCCGAACTCCACCTTTAAGCTGTCCTCCAAGGACATATACACAGGGGTAAAATACCCAACCTACTGAGGTCTGTTAAATGACAAGAAGGTTAATGCATGACCTCTAAAATACAATTTGAGAGGAGGCGAACTTGCACTCCCAATACACTTTGCTTAAGACCTACTAGGCCCTAGGCCGTTAATACAAGGGCTAATCCCATACTAAAGAGGTGACTTAAGAAGAGAACAATTTGTTTTACGTTAACGAAGAATAGGTTGAGAAAACTAAGTTCACCTCACAACAATATGAGTGGGAGCTCGAGAGGGTTAGCACTCTGTATCCCAGTATGAAGCTTTAAAAGAGAATATATGAAAGGAGTAGTTACATTTTAGGAAAAGGTTACATGGTTGAACGCTTAGAACCCGCCCCGAAAGTTAAACTGCTGAGCTAGCAAAGAAAGAAGTTATTAATCGGCCATTACCTTGTTGTTGATCGCTGCCGAAGAAAGAGGCGCTTCCCGCCCCCTGCTATGTACTTAACACACTGAAAGATGGAACAGAAGTGGCGCAGAGACCCAAAAATCAGCAGTTTATATCCTCTCGTGGAAGGTTCTAGGCGTTAGGGGAATGAAAACACCCGCCCACAATTATTTTATTGGCTAGGTTACAGAAACATATCCAAGTTGGGGGGAAATACATCGGATTGGTCGGAAATTACTAAAAGAAATTCGGGATTGGATAAATCTAAAACAAGGGGGAAAAGAGGGGTATACAGCCAACTTAAACAATAACACAAGGAAATTTAACAAGAAACAAACATTTGAAATAAAAATTTCTCCAACAAAATAGTTCTTTGACTCCGCACTAGGGTGCACTATTGTTGATCTTCAGTAGTGTCCTCTAGGAGAGAAAGTTTACACTTCTTACTTCAGGCGAAACAAAAACACATCAAAAATGACACAGTTCAAAAACTCAAAATTTTCCACGTGGTGACATCTTCTGAGAAGGTAAAGAATTAACAGCGTAGATAAAGTTCAGACTTCCTCCAGCAGAGGAGTTTCACCTGGCGCAATTTTTAAATTAGCGGCGTGGAGGTGTACCGCCCGGTACAGACCTCCCCCCCCCCCCAAAGTTCCTCCAAGGGGTAACACAGAAGAACATAAACTTTTGTTTGAAAATAAGGTCCAAGCTTTGATGTTGATATTAAAATAATTTGCAGAAGTATTTGAGAAATTTCTTAATTGGGTTTGATTCAGTTCCAAAATTTTGTTGTAATTGGTAACGTAAAGTATTTATGTTTGTAGAAGGCGAATTTCTGAAGATAATCTTTTAAAAGGTGATGAAAAATTTTGCAATGTCCACCAAATTTGTTGTTGAATTCCCAAGTGTAGTCATCTCTTATAGTGACTGTCCATGTAGTTGATGTAGGCTAAGTTGGATGGCCAGACCGGCCGTTGCAGCTTGCGTCCAAAGGGAACCGCTCGGACCCCTCAAGTACCCTGAGATACCGCTCGCCCGCACTATGAGGGGAGCAGAGGTGTTGAAGCACGCCGCGCCCGCGGTGAACATATACAGGCTGCGGGCAAGTAGCAAGTCGTGCGCCGCACATCAGCCTAGGCCGGGAGGAGAGCTCCGGTTCGCCGTGCACATGTCGTCCTCGCTGGGGCCGAGGGGGCCCGTCCTCGAACCCAGCCGCGGGACAGCGCCGCGCGGCTGCGGGGGCACTGAAACATTAAAGCTAGGCGGCAGAATTGTGTTGGACTATCATCTTCTTTGAGGGTACAGGCTTGTGGAGAGGTTGAGGGGCCAGCGGCGTGCAAATATCCATGGCATAAGTTAAGCCACTGTGTAAGGTGGAGCAGGAGACGGGAGCGTGGTAATGGCCGTGGCAAGGACAGGATGGCAGTTTAACGGATCGGGGCAGGTTTTACAAAAGGCTTACATCTAAAACCAAAATATTACAGAAGGGGCAGAATGCCTTAAAAGCGAAACTCAAAAAAAATATAACCTTCATATCCTTTCAAAATAATATGAAGCAAGTTAACACAGAAATTACACCGGTTTCACCTGGGACAGGTGAACCCTAAATATCCTCTCGGTGGCTGGATTGCTTAATAACAACGTAACCGGGGTGAGGAAATCGAGAATAACACATGGCCCATGGAATCTGGGGGCAAGCTTGCCCGCGGGAACAAAATTTTTGACCATTACTTGGTCACCTACCTTTAAAGGGGTGGGTCTCCGTCCACGATCATACCTTTCCCTAACCTTTTCATGAGATACTTTAAGATTAGCTTTAGCCTTCTTCCAAAAATCTTTAATGTTGTCCGGATCTATTGTCTCGGGCAGAATGTCACTCAGAGACCAGAGGTTAGAGAGCGGCGTGTTGGGAACAAACTTAAACATCAAAGAAGCTGGAGTAAACTTGTGAGATTCATGAACCGCCGAATTCAAAGCAAAAGCTATCCAATGCAGGGACGTGTCCCACCTGGAATGATCTTCATGATGATAGGCAATAAGTGCGGACCTGAGATTACGGTTAACCCGTTCAGCCAGGGATGGTTGAGGGTAATAAGCAGAAGTAGTTACATGAGAGATGGACAAGTCAAAACAGAATTTACGAAAAAGATTAGATGTAAAAGCCTTAGCATTATCAGATACAATATATTGGCACGGACCAAAAGAAGCAAAAATAGAATTTAAGCAAGTAATTGTAGACTGAGCGGTAGCCAGCTTAGTCGGAAATAACCACGAAAATCTTGTAAAACCATCTACGCATACAAAGATGAACTTGTTGGCATTCCCCTTTGACTGGGGGAAGGGTCCTACATAATCAATATACAGGCGTTCCATGGGGCGCGACGCTTGATGAGAAGACAAAAAGCCTACCTTAGTGGACATGGTGGGTTTACTGAGCAAACAAGATTTACAAGCTTTTACAAGTTCACGAATTTCGCCGTCCATACCTTTCCAGATGAACATTTCACGAATCTTTTCACGGGTTTTAAAGATACCAAGATGCCCTCCTAATGGGGTCTCATGATAATACTTGAAGATCATAGGTACAAGAACCGCTGGAACAACAACTTTCATCAACTTATCATGCCTCGAAGGGCAACATAGAACACCATTCCTCAGAACATAAGGGACAGCATGTTCCCCAGAAGAAAGGGTTTCCATTATCGGAGCCAGCGTCGGATCTTCACGTTGGTATTTCTCAATATCCCTAAAAAGCATGGGAGCATCTGTTAAGATGGCATTAACACCAGATAGTATGGACTCGGAAGGTGATGAACTGTCGACCGGTTCGTGGGTCTCGACGTCGTTATGAAACATACGGCTGAGTCCATCAGCAACAACATTTTCAGTACCTCTGATATGCCTGACATCGAATTGGAAGGCAGAAATACGGATGGCCCAACGGGCTATACGACCAGTACGACGCGGCCTACCTAAGACCCAGCTTAAGGCTTGATTATCTGTCTCCAGGTCGAATTTAACATGTTCCAGATAGAGACGGAACTTCTCTAAGGCGAATAAGACTGCCAAACCTTCGAGCTCATAGATGGAATACTTGGCTTCTTGAGCCGACAAAGTCCTAGATGCATAGGCGATGGGTCGCCTCCCTAGTTCAGTCTCTTGAAGAAGGACTGCAGCTACTGCTGACGACGATGCGTCGGTTTGGACAATGAATTTCTTCGAGAAATCAGGCATAGCAAGTACAGGGGCATTACAAAGAGCTAATTTAAGGTCTTCAAAAGCGGCTTGTTGAGAAGGTCCCCACTCGAATTTGATGCCTTTCCTACGAAGAAGGTTTAAGGGCGCCGCTCTATTAGCGAAGTTAGGAATAAACTTCCTGAAGAAATTCACCATACCAATGAACCTGGCGATACCTTTAATGTCCTTGGGAGGTTTGAAATCACGGATGGCCTGGGTTCTAGAATGATCGACTGCTACACCATCAGGAGACACAATATGCCCTAGGAAGGACATAGAGGGCTTAGCGAAGGCAACCTTGGACAACTTAACAGTTAACCCAGCCTTACGAAGGCGATCGAGAACTTCTCGCAGATGATCTAGATGTTCTTCAAAAGTCTCTGAAAATACGACGACATCATCTAAGTAGTGATATAAGTACTCGAATTTGATGTCGGAGAAGAGCCTATCTAGTAGCCTAGTGAGCACAGCTGCCCCCGTGGGGAGCCCGAAAGGTACGCGGTTGTATTCATATAAATTCCAGTCCGTGGCAAACGCTGTAAGGTGTTTAGACTCTTCGGCAAGGGGAATTTGATTATAGGCCTGATTTAAGTCCAAGATGGTGAAGAACTTGGCCTTACGAAACCATGAAAAACAAGAATGAAGGTCAGGAAGGGGCACAGATTGCAACACCACCTTCCGATTGAGAGCCCTGTAATCAATGACAGGCCTGAAGCCTCCTTGGGGTTTCGGGACTAGAAAAATAGGCGATGAATACGCCGACTTAGAGGGCCTAATAATACCATCCTTCAACATCTGATCGATAATTTCTTTCAGAGCCTTCATTTTAGGTGGAGATAGCCTATAAGGTGGAAAACGGACAGGAATCGAATCCGTGACCTCAATTTTGTATTCAATAAGGTCAGTAACACCAAGAGTATCAGAATACACCTCGGGAAACGACTGACACAGTTTGCGAATACTATCAGCCTGCTCCTCAGGTAGATGTCTAAGGTCTAACAACATCTCATCCTGGGTAGGCGAAATAGAAGAACATGACACAGAATTACACTTTAATAGTGGTATTTTACAACTAGAAGAAAATTTGAATGTGCACGACCTAGACTGGAGATCGAGCACAAGACCAGTGTGAGAAATAAAGTCAGCTCCCAATATAATGGGGCAAGACAATTGCTTGGCCACAAACAATTTAATTTTCCATGTAAACTTAAAAATACGAATCTTGACCAGTAAGGAACCTAGAATTTCTAATGGAGATGAATTAGCCGAAACGTATTGAACAGGAGAAGAGACATAGTCAGGAAGTTTACAAACCGATTTCAATTTAGAATACCATTCAGCCGAAATAATCGAACAAACACTGCCTGAATCTAAGAGAGCTGTTATAGGCTCGTTATTTAACTCAATCTTAAGAAAAGGAACAGGTGCGGGGGTATCCGCCGCAATCCTAAGACATTCTTTAGGGCATTCAAAAGATGAATTTGAAGGCTGATCGTTCTCTGCATTTACAACCTGTTTACTAGGGGCTGAGTCTCGGGAAGATGGATTAGTCGACTCAGCCGAAGCCACTAGTCCCTTTTTATTATTGGCATAGGTGGAATTTGCACCAGAAGTTGAGCAGGAGGGGGTGCTATTTGAGTTGGGACAATTCTTGGCAATATGTGAGAAAGCCCCACATTTAAAACAGCCTTGTGATGACCCGGCTCCATTCCTTGTCCCACTTGACTTGATCAGCGGACACTTGTTGCGCAGATGGTCATACGACCCGCAAGCATAACATTTACGGGGATTGACTGGTCGGCGAGGTGGAGGCCGAGTGTTACTAAAGGAAGGCGGGGGTTCTTTCGCGACACGCAAAGAATCGGCGTATCTAACTCCTTCCGCTGAGACGGCCAATGCTTCAAGTTCAGAGAAGGTTTGCGGGCACGCCGCGAAACACAAATATGACCTATAGGGAGGTGAAATTCCCTCTACAATAGCCTGTACAATCTGATCTTCAGGAAAATGAAGGGCAAACACCCTAGTATAAAACTTAATGTCCTGTATGAAATCAGCCAAGTTTTCATCCAAGCGCTGTACACGATAATAGTACTTCTGAATAAGGGAGGACCTGGCCCTAGCCGGGATGAAGTTAGCTAGCAAATGGGCATGGAAATCCTCAATAGATGATTGCTCGGCAATGGCTCTAACTATTTTGTCTGAGAGAATACCTATAGCATACGGATAGATAATTTGCAAAATTTGACATGGAGACAGAGAAAACACAAAGGCATGATCCTGAAATTCAACTAGAAATCTTAAAAATGAAATTATTTCACTGGTGGTATTAACCGAAAACTTAGAGATACCTCTGAGCAACATTGCCAATGGATGAGGCAAGCTGCTAAACCCGGGTGACATAGTAGGTAAAGGTTTCAATGGCAAGGAAGTTAATTCAGAACGGATGTTACTCAACGATGCACGGCGTTCAGGCTCGTTGTCCAATGGGGCAGGGATAGTTTGAGCAGCGATGGTTTTCCTATTTACTTCTCCCTTAGGAGGTGCTTCCTCGCTACCTACATTCACTATGGTGGGTTGATCAGATTTGGGAGGAACTTCCCCAGTTAACAATTGAGTGACCTTGCTAGATAATTCAGACATATTTTCAAGCAGCGTACTAGCTTCCTTCTTCTGAACGTCATTCAACTTTAGAGACAACAGATCGTTAACTCTATTTGAAAAGTGATATAGCCTAGCTTGCACACGCTTAATTTGATTGGGAGAAGGATCATTTTCATCAAAAAAACTAACTACAGAAGCTAGCCCAGTAATATTCTCGACGATCGTGGAAAGAGAGTCATCAATTTCTTTCTCTCCCAAATTGGGGATGGAAATGGGCAAATCTAGGGACTCTCTAAGCTTGTTAGTGTCTACTGCAACCGTGCCTCCAGATTGCACATTTCTGATAGTTAATTCATAGATCAACTCCTCCTTGCGCAAGTAGTTAAGAAGGAGAACATCGCGAGGGCCGGGCATGATGACCGAACAATTTTGAAAAGTCAAAAAAAAATTCCAGCAACTGAGAAAATGGTTAGAGTTCGGATCAAAACAATGTCTAGCCGTCAAAAGGGGCTAAATTGAGACCCATTCAACCACGCTCTGCTACCACTTGTTACCGTGTTTTGGTGGTAGTTATGCATGAAAAAAGGTGCTGGGTGGTGAATAGGTCTCAAGCTACTAAAGTGAAATTAATTTTAAAATTTAACAAGGTTATATTTTCTTTGCAAAATTAGGTAACAACAAATAGAACAGGTACTTAGTAGCCGAAACACGATTGAAAAATACATTTACATAGGTACCCCATTTGGGGCTTCAAAAGTCAGAAACAGAATTCTTGAGCAATGAGCCCAACCTTACAATGAACACCATACAACAAAGGGGCCGAAAACCCCCAAACATGCCAGAAACATTTGCTTCCAATTACACCCAAAAGCCTCCTTGAGGCAGAAACACAATTTTCAAGAAAGGGCAACTTCCCCCTAAAATACAAGCCTATCATAGGCCACTCCGAACTCCACCTTTAAGCTGTCCTCCAAGGACATATACACAGGGGTAAAATACCCAACCTACTGAGGTCTGTTAAATGACAAGAAGGTTAATGCATGACCTCTAAAATACAATTTGAGAGGAGGCGAACTTGCACTCCCAATACACTTTGCTTAAGACCTACTTGGCCCTAGGCCGTTAATACAAGGGCTAATCCCATACTAAAGAGGTGACTTAAGAAGAGAACAATTTGTTTTACGTTAACGAAGAATAGGTTGAGAAAACTAAGTTCACCTCACAACAATATGAGTGGGAGCTCGAGAGGGTTAGCACTCTGTATCCCAGTATGAAGCTTTAAAAGAGAATATATGAAAGGAGTAGTTACATTTTAGGAAAAGGTTACATGGTTGAACGCTTAGAACCCGCCCCGAAAGTTAAACTGCTGAGCTAGCAAAGAAAGAAGTTATTAATCGGCCATTACCTTGTTGTTGATCGCTGCCGAAGAAAGAGGCGCTTCCCGCCCCCTGCTATGTACTTAACACACTGAAAGATGGAACAGAAGTGGCGCAGAGACCCAAAAATCAGCAGTTTATATCCTCTCGTGGAAGGTTCTAGGCGTTAGGGGAATGAAAACACCCGCCCACAATTATTTTATTGGCTAGGTTACAGAAACATATCCAAGTTGGGGGGAAATACATCGGATTGGTCGGAAATTACTAAAAGAAATTCGGGATTGGATAAACCTAAAACAAGGGGGAAAAGAGGGGTATACAGCCAACTTAAACAATAACAGAAGGAAATTTAACAAGAAACAAACATTTGAAATAAAAATTTCTCCAACAAAATAGTTCTTTGACTCCGCACTAGGGTGCACTATTGTTGATCTTCAGTAGTGTCCTCTAGGAGAGAAAGTTTACACTTCTTACTTCAGGCGAAACAAAAACACATCAAAAATGACACAGTTCAAAAACTCAAAATTTTCCACGTGGTGACATCTTCTGAGAAGGTAAAGAATTAACAGCGTAGATAAAGTTCAGACTTCCTCCAGCAGAGGAGTTTCACCTGGCGCAATTTTTAAATTAGCGGCGTGGAGGTGTACCGCTCGGTACAATTTATATTATTAGTGGTCCTATCGATAAATACTACATAACGAAAATTGTATAGACTAATTTTCCTATCTTTTTTCGTTCATTGTTACGGTACCGGCTTTAATAACACAGATATTCATGAATTTGTATTTTTGTTGCCAATTCCATATCAACGCCGAGCCACGAGAAAATAGGTAAACAGAATTTAATGAACGTCGGTGTATGAGTTGGGAATAACAAACTACAGTCTAAGTTATAAACAATTTTATTCACCCTGGATGAAATTGTAGTTTAAGGGGAGGCGCCTAAAATTTAATTTTTAAATACCTGTGTTATTGGTCCTATCGAAAAGTACTACATAAAAAATAAAGAATACAGTTTCCGGCCATTTATGTTTTATTCAGTGTTACCGTACCGAGTGTGATAAGAGTGGTATTTCAGAGTCGGAAGAAAACTAAATGCGAAGGCCTAAAATATTGAAAACGCATAATATTGATCAACAATAACATTGCATTGACCCAAGGTTAATAGAGAACAGTACATTGACCAGTTTGTTGTGATGTTCTTTGTCTCTTATGCTGCCGCTCAACTCAGATGGATGGGATTACTGCTGCGTACCGAGTATAACAGCCTGACTGAATATTGGCGTGAAATAGCTGGGGAGTTGCAAAACTTTCTTCTTTACCATGCCATTCCTCTGGTTCATACATTTTCTGATACTGGCGGTACGTAGTATTCTAGCTATTCGATCCCCACTCTGACGCGCTGGTTTGAATGAGCAGTGTGCATACTTAAGGCAGAGGCTCACTTTTTTTTTGTTATGGCAGGGGAAAATCTTTTAAAGACACCACTCTGTGTGGGAGTTGGATTTCCACCAACTAAAAACCACTGCCCTCTTCACTCAGACCATTCTGGAACTGCTTTTCGGCATGACATCAGAATGGAGTGATGTATATTATTAAGTTCTTCCTTTCTCTTCTTTCTCCTTCGTCCCCATAATGCTTGTCGCCATTGCCTTTACTGTGTTCCAGGCAAACGGGCTCTCTAACATAATCTGAACCAGATTCCCTGGTGTGAGTTGTCGGCCAAGTCGTTGGCAGGCTTTCCTTCGTTCTTCTTCCCATCGAACACAGTAGAAAAAAAAGTGTTCTACTGTATCCCTTTCCGAACAGTACCGACAACCATCTCTCTGCGTCTTTCCCATCTTCATGGCGTATACGCCGAATCTTCCATGTCCTGTCAGGATCTGCGACAGATAGTAATCTACCTGCCGATGTCTACATTTAAGCAAGTCTCCTATGTTGGGTATTAGCTTGTTTGTCCATTGGCCAACATCGGTTGTGCCATCCCATCGGTCTTGCCAGTCTAGTAAGAGTTGGTTCCTCGAGGCTTTCTTTTCTTCAGCAGATAGAGTTGCACCCCTTTCATGCCAAAGTTTTCTCTCTACAACGAGGAGGTCAATGGAAATACTGCCAGCTACAACTTGTAAAGCTGCTGTCGAAACAGTTCGATATGCACAGGTAACTCTGAGCAGCATTTTCCTCTGTATTCTTTCCATAGCTCTTCGGTGAATCTTCCTCCTGAGTGCATTGTGCCAGATAGGTGCAGCATAAAGTAAAATGGAATATACTGCAGAGCACATAATCTGTCTCTTAACTGTTCTTGGTCCCCCGATGTTAGGCATAAGTCTGGCTAATGCCGATGCCTTCTTCTCTGCCTTTTGCGTTACTGCCTTCACATGTGCACCAAATGTGCAATTCCTGCCAATAAGAACCCCAAGGTATCGTACAGACTTTCCTGGGATAATCACTGTATCATTTAATAAGAAACGAACATTTTTCCAATTCCTGGGACCTTTCAAAATTACAGCCTCAGTCTTATGTGGAGCCAATCTCAAATTATTTACCATCCAAAGGTTAACTCGTCTCAGTGATTCATTTACTCGGAAGGTCAGTTCTTCTACATTCTCTGCTATTACCACTATTGCAAGGTCATCTGCATAACCAATAGATGTTGTCCCTTTTGTTAGCTGCAGGAGTAAGACACCATCATATAGAATGTTCCACAAGGTGGGTCCTAGGACAGATCCCTGTGGAACGCCAGCACTCATTTCGAGATCTTCTAAATCATGAAATCGTATTCTTCGTCCTTTGAAGTACTTAACGATTATTTGTTGTAGATACTGAGAAATGTTCATCCTACGAAGTTCTCTCAAAATAATGCTCCAAGAAGCAGTGTTAAAAGCATTTTTGACATCTAGCGTTATCAAGGCAGCCCATTTCTCACTGCTTTCTGACTGTATTTGAATCACCCTCTCAATAGCTTGGGTTGTGGTTCTACCCTTTCTAAATCCAAACTGCTTCGAAGAAAGTCCTCCCTGTTGTTCAAGTTCTTTCTCCAGTCTAGTTTTAATCAATCCTTCGTAAAGTTTGCTGAAGGTGTTTAATAAGCAAAGTGACCTGTATGCTGATGGATCTAATGATAGTTTCCCTGCCTTCAATAACAGCACTAGCTTGGCCACTTTCCACTCATCGGGGAATTCACGCTTTTTTAATAAATCATTGAAGACTGATAAGATCCAACCAGGTGCCACCTCAACTGCATACTTGATGGCTTCTGGTGGGATTCCATCTACACCTGGTGCCTTACCAGTCTTCATATTGCGTGCTACCTCTTGTAACTCAACCACAGTGAACGGTTCTGCAACACAAAAATCTGATTCCGTTTCAAGTCTGTCATTAGTACAAGGGAACAACTCCATTGCTATGGCTTTCCTTCTATCAGCTGGGAGCTGAACTGGTACCCTGTTGATTATTCGACCGGTCACTATCTTATATCCCGCTCCCCAGATATCACTGTCTAGATCTTCGCATAGCTTTTGCCAGAGATTTCTCTTAGAATCCTTTATTAGCTTCATTAGTTGCCTCTTTGATGCCTTATACCTTAGTCAGCTTCTAATGGTATTAAGTTGACCTGGCTGATTTTTTTCCTAGATATTGTAAGAATTCGTCTCTTGCGATTGCAGTCTTTCCTTTGCATGTCTATTTCATTGTTCCACCAGTAAGGGACTCGTGTTTTATATTTTGTTGATCCCCTCAGTCGGCTGGTCCTACAAGCATCTTTAAGAACAGCAGTTACATCTTTTAGAGTATGTTGCACTGTATCTACAGTTTGTGACATCCACTCGATTGCAATTTTAAAAGTTTTCCAATTATAGTTCCACACCGTTTTCGTGATATCATTAAGCTTCTTCGATCCCTTAACTTGAAAGTAAATAAAACGATGGTCGCTGAGAGATTCATCTTCCATAACTTCCCAGTCAACAATGAATGATGCTATACCCTGCGTTGAGCAGGTGACGTCTATGAAAGACTCTGAGTTCCCTCTGGAAAAAGTTGGTAAGATTCCAGTGTTATGAACCACCAAGTCTAGGGTCGCTATCCATTCTGCCCAATATTCTCCCCTACGATCTGCAGTTGGTGCCCCCCACAGAGGCGACTTGACATTTAGGTCTCCGAGAATTATAGATTCAATACTTGACGCCATGCAGTCCTGAACTATTGCATCTACTTCAGCTTTGAAAATATCAAAAGGGATGTTAGAAGAGATATAACAACAATAAATCTGATATTACTGAAGTTGAATACACAAATATCCTTCTTCTGCCCTTATGCTTAGCACCTCCAACTTATCACTTAAAAAGTATGCAGCTACATCACATCTTTTGTCCGTGAACCAACCACATTCGGCTACTCGCCTTCTGTTTGGCTCGCTAACAAGCACTAAGTCTACTTTCTTTTCCAAGGCTGTCGAATACATGATGTCATGACTGTCGGATTTCCTCATGAGATTCGCCTGCAGTATGTCCATTATTGGTCATTTAAATTCAATTTCCTTGCCTCTAATATTAGCTTCCTGTAAGTAGGGCATTTCATTTGATCTGAGCGGTGGCCCTCCACTTGGCACATGGTGCAAAACGAAATGTTCCCACAATCCTTCGCCAAATGGCCTTCTTGTCCACAATTTAGACAGCTCCGTGACCGGTCATCCTTAAAGTCGCAGTGTGGCGCTTTATGTCCAAATCCAAGACATTTAAAACACCTTGCAACTGTAACTTTTTCCTTCACCATACAGGTTGCCCATCCCACATTTATTTTCTTTTTCTTTAACAGTATTTTCGATGGTTCCATTGGCAATATTACGGTAGCATTCAGATTTCCAAACCTCCCCGGTCATTCGGACGTAATATTGATCTGAGATTCTTCGACAGCAGCTTCTAAGGAGAGTGCTGCTTTGAAATAGTTTTCATTTAAATCCGGATCCATACCGTACACTAAAATTGTTGTCTCCTTCCTTTTTGTTGAAACCTCTATTTCCTTGACGTTTTTAGTTATCTCACGTTGTAATACGTCAGCCTTTCCTTTGCCTTCTACAGTAAGTATAAGGTCATCCTTTGCTGTTTTCCTTATTCGTTTTATTTTAACGCCAATTTTTTCGATGTTTACTCCTTCCTTTACTGTTTTAAGCAATTCGGCGGACGTTTTTCCCGCAGCTTTGCACGTAACTGTTTTCTGAGTATTATCATTTAGGGATTTCTTTTTCGATGTTAATCCCACAGAAACAGCCTGTTTTACCAAGCACCCTATTTCAATATCACTCTTACGAAACATCCATTCCAAGATTTTCCTTATATAATTCCGATCAAGGGTATCCGGGATAGTTATCAGCACCTTCTTTCTTGCATGAGTCTCAATTATCTCTCTCCAGTGGGTGAGACATGAATACAGGCTCTGCAGGTCATTTACTCCATCCTGATTAAATGAATATGGTATTACATATACATATCGCAGCTTCTCCCGTTCTCCTCCTCGACTCGTGTAGGTTTGCGTAACAGTGCGCAGGAATTCCGTCTTACCTTCCTCCAGATTAGAGTTCAGCAAATCAGAGATTTCTGTATGCATATTCTTCATGCTTCTGGTAATTACATCGTCCTCTGTAAGATGTTTGGGATTTACAACCATTGATATATCCCAATCAGTCAATTTCCCTATATTTCCTGAGATGACGTGCGTGTAAACACAGTCAGGCCATTCCTTATCCAATAGCTTCGCAAACTCGTCAAAGCACGTAGCTTCCAAGAGGGTCTGCTCTATATCTAGCACTCTGTCACTGAATTGCGCCTGTGTCCCAACATCACGGGTTATTTTCTTACTGGAGGTTGTGCCCTGTTCCAAATCACTCCTAGCCTTTGGATCGTCATTCACATCAAATTGTTCCCATTCCCACGAACGACTACGGATTATTTCTGCCATTTGTCCCATTTCTTAATACCTTTCTTTATCTCCGCTTTGGTATTGGGAGTCATCTTAACTAATGCTAATAAGTCTTCACTATGCTTGACTAACTTATCAATTTCTAGTCGCATCTCTTCTAATCCTACTCTTTGGTTTATAGTCTTCGTACCCTGTAGTTCCATGGTTACGTCCAGCTCCTCATCCGACATAGTATCTCTTTGGTTTTCTACGTCGATTTCAACCTCTTTGGATTTGACATTTCTATTCTCAGTACCTCTACTCTCTTTTCTCTTTGAAAACATAGCCTTAAATCATTTAAAGCAATATAAATGGCCTATTTACCTTGTCAGAAAAGGGATGCCTCTTTAGCTCATCAAAGAGAGATAATACTGCGTTCTGAAGGGCAGTACTTCCACTTATAATCGCAATATATTTTATCCATACACAGCCTTTAAAACACCACTTAATGAAGCAAATACGCGGAGCACTAAACAACACCAGCCATTCAATAGCAGCACGCAAGTAGTAGTTAGTAGAGGCTCACTTAGTAGTAGTAGTAGTAGTAGTACAACCTGGTGTGGAATTACAATTTAGGCCTAGTTCAAATTATAGCACCACAGTTCACTAAATCACTCAAAATTCAACCCTGAAAAGAGCCGTTTCGTAAGAAAAGCTTCTTCATCTTGACTTTTATTAAATTCTACATTCATTTTCTTTGAAATTAGCAGTGAAGAGGGGGTTTCTCCTCTGGCTTGGAGGAAAAATTTACCTCCAAGTCAGATAGATTTTTCCGCCGCCTGTGTAGTGAACTGAAATATTCCGACTCATCGGGTACTGCTAGGAAACAGATTAGTAAAAGGGCATAGTTTTTGCCCTGAGAGTCTCCACTATTCGACACCCCCACCTGGCCGAAATAAGACGAAGTGTGTTCACGGATCACGGCTGTCTGCGGCTTCGTCATTCCAGCTCTGGAACTTTGGACTGTTAGATCGGCAGCGTAGTACTGTTCGTTAATAGTGAGAAAATGTGCGGTTTTTCATTTGATCGAGTATTTCATATGAAAACATTGTTTTTAATCACGCCGTTCCTAATGACGTCATTGTAATGACCTATGTTCATGTCAGTTGGGAAAACTACTGAGTCGGTCTTTTTTAGGATGTAAGTGAGTATATGCCATTATAATGAAAACTCCCCAATCTGATTGAGACTGATGGTAGGCAAACGGGCCTAGTCTTCATATGAGAAAAGACGTTTGGTGACTTCTCCGTCGCGTTTCTAGGGTAATGTTAAGTGCTATGCAATTTAATACAATCTTGCTCACAACGTGTACACTACCTAACTTAGAATTCTGTATACAATGTAGAATTCCGTAGGGAAGCACGGGTACATCAGCTAGTTTACATAATAAATTTGACACTGTAGACCACTCATCATCCACTTGGGTGGTTGAACCGTTGATTGCCGAGGGTTAAATCTCGACCCTCGTGACAACACCACGGCCACTTATTGTCGAGACCATTAACCTGTTGGCAAGGAGGGCGCGATCACATGCATTATGTCATCGCCTCCACCTTTATTGAGATGAGACCAACCCAAGGTATGCTAAATGTTAACGGAAGGAAACGACTAACGGTCCAGATGCAGGGATTTTCCATCACATTTAACCTCATAAACTTAGCCTGTTATTTCCAACAACTTGACATTATTACGTTATTTCGCCAGCTGACTCCCGTAGTCTCCGTCAACATAACTCTTTACGGTTCCGGTTTGTTTGGCGCTAAGCAATCTGTTAAGACACGATTTACTTGGAATATTATTATTATTTTTATATTTTAATTTCCAATCTTTATAATTTAGTCACATATGTAAAATACTATGTGAACAACCAAGATCCGATTTCACATCGATCGGGACACAATAACGGTATTCCAAGCACAAACTTACTTCATTTCGTACTGTCAATTTATGGGAACACCATGTCCTCCCAAGACAAATCTCAAATCTCATGGCACCTCGCGACTGGGAATCTCCATCCAGTCCCTGCGAGTGCTAAATTATTCCTTCCTTCTCATTTGGAGTCCATTTATTCCACTGGAATTCTTCAAAACATTTTATTTATTAATCCTCAGTGCGAGGACCCTTCTGCCACTCATAACACCGCAATCGGCATATTACATCGACGTAGGCATCGGGATTCATCTATTTTATCATCAACGTCAGTACGACTCAATTTTATCACATGCCGGATTTTTGTCCCGCTCGACTTCCAAAATAAAAAATAGCCTTAACCCACTCTGGGCCTTCAACATAGCTTGACCGTTATATACAAATGCCTCTATCGCTTCTAAACCATGTTATTGTGATTATTATTGACTCCAAAACTTTAAATCAACAATTAATATAAAATCAAATTTACTACACGAATTAAAGGCTTCCACGTACGACACACATGTTATCTCCACATTTAATTTTAACTTGCATTCACAAAACGTTATCATTATACACTCATTGATACATGACCCGTGTCCGTTTATCACTCCGGTACTTCTAACGATTACTATTATTGCTGTCTACTGGTGAAACTTCGCAGCACACATAATCATTGCTATTTACATTAAAAACTATCGGACATAATTCCAGTCCCACAATATTTAAAATTCAATGGCGACCCTGTATCTCTGGATAATAGTACAACATGCCTTAACATCTATACAATTTACGAGAAACTGACCTAAGTCCGAAAAACATCTCTGGAGCAATTCTAATATGAATCCCAATATATCTATACGTGAAACATGCTCCTATACAGTCAATCATAATCACTTCAAGCACTTGGAAGAAACAAATCAACCCTAATTTACTCTACTAAAATAATCAAGAATATTATGAGTGCTTGATATTATTATTTGCATATTAATTTGCCCTTTGTATACGTATCTGAATTATACGAGGCGGGAAGCGGCTTGCGTGACACTCAAGTTACCATATTAAATGATATGTATTTCTCCCCGTCAACGTTAACACATCTACATAATTAAATTGGTATTTTACTCATCTCTGTCTCTAGTCTGCTAAACCAAACGAGAAGCACATGGCCCGTCCAGTTTAGCACGCCATCTTGCTGGTCTCCATGCCAGCAGTAGATGTAATCCTTTGTGCTTTTCAGTTTGACACATTTTAAATTGTATTAAAAATATATAAAAATTAACACTTGGAAAAATTTACACTCTAATTTTAACAAAGAAATGTTTACACTGCTGGCCTTTTATCCGGCCCACTTAATGTGGACATACATTCTTCATTCCTTCCCGGCACTAAGGAACGCGTGTTACACCGATATTACATTCAACGGCTCGGCGCGCACTTGAGTTTCGCACCCGGCACGTCCGTGAATGTTTGCGTTTCTGCCGGCTTACGTTCCCTTGACTGACCAGATATCGGTTTTTAACCGACTGTTCACTGGTGTCTAATTATGCCGAACAACCGTGACCGTTCTCGTGTAATACACTCTGTACCCTCGATAGATTATATCACTTCTACGTGCAGGTTTATATTTAATTAGTTCTGTAAATGATTGTACACTGACTTAGCAAATGGCACCTAATAGCGTGTGGGGCCTCCTCTGGCCCTGTGAACTGCAGTGAGACGCCGTGGAAGTGAGTCGACAAGTCCCTGGTAGTCCTCTGGACGCAGCTGACACCAAATCGTTTGCAGAGCGGCCGCCAATGCTGGTCTGTTCGTGGGTGCAGGATCCATCGCACGGAGCCTGCGTTCCAGGACATCCCAGATATGCTCGGTAGGGCTCATATCGGGGCTCCTGGGTGGCCATGGCAGTCGTTGGACCTCCGCTGCACGTTCCTGGAACCATTCCCGGGCGACGTGGGAGCGATGTGGAGGCGTGTTATCATCTTGAAACACCGCACAACCGTCTGGGCGCTGGAAGGCCAAACATTGGTGGAGATGGTCTCCGAGCAGCTCAACATACCGCGTACCATTCAAAGTCTCTTCAGAACAACTGTGGGGCCCATTCCATACCAGCAAAATGAACCCCAGGCCATAACAGAGACACCAGCGCCCTGGACCACACCGGCTCCATGGCTAAATGGTTAGCGTGCTGGTCTTTGGCCACAGGAGTCCCGGGTTCGATTCCCGGCGGGGTCTGGAATTTTAACCACAATTGGTTAATTTCGCTGACACGGGGGCTGGGTGTATGTGTCGTCTTCATTATCATTTCATCCTCATCATGACGAGCAGGTCACCTACGGGAGTCAATTCAAAAGACCTGCATCTGGCGAGCCGAACGTGTCCTCGGATACTCCCGGCACTAAAAGCCATACGCCATTTCATTTCCTGGACGACACCTTCGAGGCAGGCGGGATCCATCGCTTCATGTGGTCTGCGCCATACACGGTGCCTCCCATCGGCATGGTGCAGTTGAAATCGTGATTCGTCCGACCATGTCACGTTACGCCATTGTTCCAGTGTCCATCCCTGGTGACTGGCGACAAATGGGCGTCGTTGTGCCCGATGACGTTGGGTTAACAGTGGCACCCGTGTACGGCGCCGGCTCCCATACCCCATAGAACCTGTGTTCCTACGGATTGTCCACTGGGAGACGTGTATAGCACGGCCTGTGTTGAATTGAGCCGTGATTTGTTGCACGGTTGCCCGTCTGCCACTATTGAAAATCCGTCTCAGATGTCGCCGGTCACGGTCATCGAGGGTGGCTGGACGGTCGGTCGTTCGTCTGTTGTGGACGGTGACACCCGCATTCAACCATTCACGATACACCCTGGATACGGTTGATAGTGTAAAGCCGAATTCCCGCACCACTTCCGAAATCGCATTTCCCATCCGTCGGGCACCGACCACCATACCCCGTTCGAACGGTGTCAGCTCACGACGACGTTCCATGTTACACCTGTCAAATACACAGGCACTGCTAACAAGGTCTACTATACAATGCCGCTGGCACAGGGGGCGTGTGGTGCGCAGGCAACACACCTGCGCATCAGTGCTCCGCTATCCCATGACATTTGCTCAGTCAGTGTACATTTCTATTGATTTGTCGGTAGGCAACTACTTGTAACTCATGATACTGTTCAGTGCTCAAGTCCGTAATGCGTACTACTTCATGTACTGGATCACTGTGCTGTCGAGCGTAGTGACGGCTGGAATAAACTTTTACAAGTGTATTTGTTATACACACTGACATCGTGATCACTCGACCAAATTTTCACAAGTGTTATGGTTACACGTACTCGAGCGTAGTAACTGCTCGACGAAATTTTATCGAGTGTCTCCTCAGTCGCCCTGACCTGGCATTTATGTGAATGTTCCTCCCCTCTCCGAGTTCATGAGAGGTCACGTTAGAGTGAGAGGTTACAATTTTCCCATTTGACTGTGTGCAAAATTGTCGGTGGCTTAAACTTGGGATCCACTGATGTGATTTTCTGATTCTTGCCTTTATGAAAAATCTCAATTTATTTCGGTCGTTGGTAATTGTAATATTTGCTAATTTAGCTCCTGTATTCTTGGCTGGTAAATACGCGCAATTTGTGGCGTCCCTTATCTTCAACCAATCAGCGAATAGCGTGTCTAATTTCTAAGAATTACGATAGTAAATCTTCACGTATATAAATAAAGTTGTAGGGGGTCCGCTGTCTGTAATTTCTTTTGTTTTGCCAATTTTTCAGATATTTATCCGTTTTAGGTCAACTCAAGACCGAATCGGTGGTTTTTACATTTCGTGTCTGTCTGTTCCACCATCACGTCGAAACGGCTGGATATATCTCAACCAAAATTCATATTAAGAGTATACTCATCTCGGGGAAGGTTTCGATGTGCATATCATTTTAAAATCGTTGAATAGACGGGGGTTTATAGCTGGTTTTCCTCCATTTTCTCTCATACTATGATTTTCTGTAAACTCCGTGGACCGTACGTGAAACGTCTCTTCATTATAAACAACTTTCTTTATGTTCATAATTTACCTTACTCTTCACATGACGGAGAAATTTACTATTTGCTGCGGGTATCATGCTCTGCATTGAGTGACCGACAGACCGACAACGAACCTACAGGTTACCATGGCAACGTCTCTGACTGCTTGCCAGCAGGGAAGTGACGTATTGCCATTTTCCTCATCATGCTTTTAAATTCGTGGTTGTTCCTTGGGTAGAAGGCAAGAGAGGCGTCATTCGGCCATTCTGCGGGATATTGGCGGAATATCGTTGGAGGTTATAAACGCCCTCGAATAGATTAAGTAATAACACCATTAGTCATATTCTTATTTGTTTACCTAAGAATCACTGCTCATAAATTTCTCCGCTGTTACCGCTTTATTATATCCAAAACTCACACCAGCATAATTTATTGAGGGGCATTTGATTTTCCAATACATTCACTTGGCATTTACATATTTGTCGTTATCCGGCTGTCCTCAGTTATAATCCATTTTCTATTAATTTCACCTTTCTTAACTGTATTATTTTCTACCTTAATTACTCCCTATGTACGCGAGTGCTATAATCTACTGGATATATTTCCACCAAACTTCATATTTAGAATCCACCTGTCCTTGGGTAGGTTTTAGGGCAAATGTTGTTTCTAAATCCCTGAACTGACTGGGGGTTTGTACGAAACCAAAACAGTGATTATGCACTCACACAAAATACACACAACCAAACTTAATGGAAATCTATCTGCTTTAATGGAAATTAATTTCTAAACCTTTTTTCTCATGTGCATCATTTCGATACGAGGATTAATAAGGGAGATATCATTAACGGGCCGTTTTTAGGTACAAGTCCTATCGGACTTAACTCAAGAGCGGGTGCGTATAAAGCGTATTTCTTACAACTTGAAAACTACTGAAGATATTCGAACCAAACTTAATATTTAGCATCCACCTGTCCAAAGGTAGGTTTTAAAGTTCAATAACATTTCATGTTTCAGGAATGGTCTGGCGACTTGTAGGGAACGAAATTGTGATCTTCCACAATATATACAGTACAAGACCAACCTGACTGGAAATCGACCAAAGGTTATGTAATTCTATCTCTAAAACTTTTGTTTTCTTGTGCATTTTTTCGTCAGCAGGATTAATAAGGGAGATATCATGAATGGTCAGTATTGCAGGTTAAGTCCAGCGGACATAGCCCAAAAGGTGTTGTACGTGGAGCAGATTCCTTATCTATATAAATAAAATCGTAACGACTGTGTGCCTCTACATTGACTATTTTGGCGAAATTTTCGTACAGCTTTCCGTTAAGGGGTAATAATGACCATCTGCAAATTTTTTTGATTTAGTTTCCTGAAAGTCCTAATTTGTGCCCTCCTCGCCCAAAATCCAGATTGCTGCATAATCTGCCAGACGAAAAAGAAAATTGAAATTTGACAAAATTATACGTTTTAGCCTGTAACGGACGGAAAATTTCCAAGATCTTTAAATTTTTCACTTTTTACCCCTGAAGAATATCGAAGTATGGAGGCAATTTTAATTATGGTGCAGACCTTCGAGAAGTCCTATCACATAAAGGATTGCACAATCTCCGTTCAATTTGGAATGATCTACAACCTTGTTTTTATGACTTTTTATCGTATCTGTATCCCTTTTACGTTTGATTTTTCTCTATTAATCGATGTTAAGTAAATTTGGACTTTTCACATGCATAATTCATATTTTCAATCACTTATAGGAAATATAGAATCATCAAACTCTTCACGAAAATTGGCCCTCCCAGTAGCCATATGTGAGCCAAATGCTATGTATGTAGCTGTCACATAATTATTCGAAAAGTAATGTAATGTGAGGTTATCTTACAAAAACTTTACCTTGTTCAACTTTTCTAACCCACTTTGACCCAAGAATAGATGAGATATCATAGGACCAGCCATTTAGGCCACTAACCGGCGCATTATGGTATGTTCCTTTGTCGATATGACGTACGTTTAGCAGCAGTTAATCTGTAAATGAAGGTCTGCAATATTGTAAACACGCATATACTTTCGTATGTCAATCTATATGTATTCACTGATGTCGATTTGTAGCGAACGAGAAAGGGTGTGTCTGCTATTGTAATCAGTACTCCCCACACCGACTTTGACTGGCAGTAGGAATGGGGTCCTTCTCCAACTCCTGTGTAACTGGCATTAGTAAGGAAGGCCTACCATTGTAATGAATAGTTCACTTCTCGATTTGACTTGCAGAAGGCAAGGGAGCATGCAGTTTTGTTTAAAACTACTCTACCCGATTGTGTTTGGCAGTAGGCAAGGGTGCGCGCCCTTATAAACAAATGTTCTCATCTAAAATGTGACTGGCATTAGGCATAGTGGCCTGCTATTTTGATGGAAACTCACCAACTTCGATTGACTGGCAGTAAGCTGGCTGGCAGTAGGAAAAGGGTCCTGTACATTATAATGATAACTGCACAACTCAATTTCGACTGATATTAGGGTAGTTGCTTGCCATTATAATAAACACTCCTCAACTGTTATCTCTCTGGAAGTAGGAAAGGGGGCTGCCATTGTAACGAAAACTCTCCAAGTTGATTGAGACTGCGCAGTAGGCAATGGGGCCTGGAATTATAATGTTAACTTCCCAACTCGATTGTGAATGGCAGTAGGCAAGTGAGCCTGCCGTTATATCACAAATCCGTAACAAACGCTTTGCATTGGAAACAGCGTATTGGGACCTCCCCATCCTGTTTCTCGGATAAAGCTAAGAGACATGCGATTTTAAAACAATCTTATTTACTGCATGCACAGTATTTACTTCGATATTCGAATACAATGTAGAATACCGTAGCGAAGCACGGGTTTATTTGCTAGTTAATTAATAACTTTTAATATTTGGTCATGTTTCTAGAATTTTCCTGATTACAAATCTGTATTCAGTTTTCTTTATAAATTTATCTCGCGAAATCAATCTGTATATCACTTCCTGGCTTGACTGGTTCTCCCCGGCGAATTTTACCATTGTCTCACAGCTAAGAGGGTGTTTGAAATCTAATGTTATTCCTTTAAATACCAACTGCTAGCTTCAAATTCGTCTCCAGCCTTGGACTTCCCATGACGTTATTTTCAGGAATCTTGCAGGTCGTGCTCCCTTAGTTCAGTAGATCGGCTGGCCCTGAGCAACGTATTTCCTGGTTGGGTTTGGATATAGCCCTTCCGTTCTCTTTCCAACTTGGCAATAGTTCTTAGAATACTAATTTTGCTTGCCATTGTGTTTTATAATCTCTAGTGGAGACAGAAGTCTGTGTAGGTTTCACAATACCTTCCGAACTCGTCGGTAGGCCCACAATGTACAAATGTAAGAGTTTCTTGCTTAAGGAATATATATTCGTTCATAACTAATTCTAATTGAATGACGCAGCTGACACGCCCACCAGGGTACAATACTACATTAATTTTCATGTTGTATCCTGCAATATCCTTGGGGATATTCACCACTTCCTCTCCTCCAACTCGTTTTCTTTGAAATTTCACAACATCAAAGTCCAAGTCCTTATCAACAGTTGAAAGTAAATGCACATCATTTCTTTCATTCCACTTTTGGCGAGAATATTATTAGCTGTCATACTAATAGCCTCACATTTCGTCGGAAGTCTGGAGGCACGTTCTTCCTGTTACTGAATACGGTACTCACAGCATGAGTTCCATTTTCCAACAAGTGCGAACAAGTTCAGGAGAAACATACCAGTTATCAAGATATAATATATGATCTTGGTTCAAGTGTGCTTCCATTAGTTCCAAAACTGCTGCTTCTGTTGCTGGAATCACACACTGTTTGCCTTGTCTGGTGTCAATTTTGAACTGGGAACAGTATCCAGAATCACTTTCACAGAGTTAATCTGTATAAATAAAGTTGTAGGGGGCCGGCTGTCTGTAATTTCGTTTGTTTTGCCAATTTTTCAGATATTTATCCGTTTTAGGCCAACTCAAGACCGAATCCGCTGTTTTTATTTTTCGTGTCTGTTTGTATGTTTGTCTGTTCCACCATCACGGCAAAATGGCTGGATAGATTTCAACCAAACTTCATATTTATAGTATACTCACCCCTAGGAAGGTTTCGATATGCATATCATTATAAAATCTTTGATCAACGGGGGGTTTATTGGAAAACCAGAACGGTTTTCCTCCATTTTCTCTTGTATTACTGATTTCCTGTAAACTCCGTGGACCGTATGTGAAGCCTCTCTTCATTATAAACAACTTTCGTTATGTTCATAATTTACCTTACTATTCAAATGACGGAGAAATTTACTATTTTCTGCGGGTACCATGGTCTGCGTGTGTGACCGACAGACCGACAACGAACCTACAGGTTACCATGGCAACGTCTCTGACTGCTTGCCAGCAGGGAACTACCGTATTGCCATTTTCCTCATCATGCCTTGAAATTCGTGGTTCTTCCTTGGGTAGAAGGCAAGAGAGGCGTCAATCGGCCATTCTGCGGGATATTGGCGGAATATCGTTTGAGTTTATAACCGTCCTCGAATAGCTTATGTAATAACACCATTAGTCATCTTCTTATGTGTTGACCTAAAAATGCCTGCGCCTAAATTTCTCCTCTGTTACCTCTTTCTTATATCCATAACTCACACCAGCATAATTTATTGAGGGGCATTTGATTCTCCAATACATTCACTTGGTATTTACATATTTGTCGTCATCCGGCTGTCCTCAGTTTTAATCCATTTTCTATTAATTTCAACTTTCTTTACTGAATTATTTTCTTCCTTAATTACTCCGTATGTATGCGAGTGCTAATCCCGAAAACTTGACACTCTTCCCTTTGAGGAAATATTCTAAGCTATGCAAATGTATAACTTTTGGTCCCGGAAAATATCGATATATAAATTTAATTTTAACGGAGGTGCTGACCTTCGTTTCGGGATAATTGGTGGCTATCCGGTAAGGCTTATCACAAATCAGAAAGCACAATCGCCTTTCATTTCGGAGAGATCTACAACTTTGGTCCTATGACTTTTTGTAGTATTTCTATCCCTTATACGTTCAATAGAGCTGCATTTCTCGATTTCAAGTTAATTTTGTACTTTCACACGTATATGTTAACCTTTGGCACACTTGCAGGAAAGATAGATTCATGACATTCGGCACGCACGTTGACATGACCAGTGGCCATGTGATAGGCAAATTTTATGATTCTAGCTGTCACATGGTTATCACAAATATACAGTAGTATGCGAAAACTTTACAAAATTTCACACCATTCATTGATTCTAACTCAATCTAACCCATAAATATAGGAGATACGAGAAGATGTCATGGGACCAACCATATAGAACACTGAAAGAGGCGTCTGATGGTGAAGTCCGTTTGTAGATATGTCGCAGAGTTTCAAAGCAGTAACTCTCGAAATAAACGTCTGCACTTCTAGAGTGTGTCTGTTCATTGACTATTTTGGCGACATTTCTGTACAGTTATCCATTTCGGGTGTAATAATGACCATCTGCATGTTTTTAGCTTTGGTGTCTGTTTGTCTATATCTTGGAAACTACTGGGTATATTTCCACCAAACTTCATATTTAGAATTTAGAATGGGTAGGTTTTAGGGCAAATATTGTTTCTAAATCCATTAACTGACTGGGGGTTTATACGAAACCGAAACCGTGATATTGCACTCCCACAAAATATACACAACTAAACTACCTGCCTTAATGAAACTTAATTTCTAAACCTTATTTCTCTTGTGCATCATTTCGATAAGAGGACTTAACTTAAGAACGGGTGCGTGTTGAGCGTATTTCTTACAACGTGAAAACTATTGAAGATATTTGAACCGAACTTTATATTTAGCATCCACCTTTCGAAAGGTAGATTTTAAAGGTCAATAACATTTCCTGTTCCCGGATTGGACTGGCGGTTTAGAGGGAACCGAAATGGTGAATTTACTTTTCCACAATATATACAGTACAAGGCCAATCTGACTGAAAATCGACCAAATTTGTTAGAAATCCATTTCTAAACTTTTTTCATGTGCATTTTTCGACAGGAAGATTAATAAGGGAGATACCATGAATGGTCGGTTTTGCAGGTTAAGTCCAGCAGACATACACCAAAAGGTGTTGTACGTGGAGCTGATTCCTTATCTATCTATATAAATAAAATCGTAACGATTGTGTGCCTGTACATTGACTATTTTGGCGAAATTTTCCTACAGCTACGCGTTTAAGGGGTAATAATGACCATCTGCATTAGTTTCCTGAAAGTCCTAATTCTAACCCTCCTCGCCCAAAATCCACATTGCGGCATAATCTGCCAGACGAACAAGAAAACTGAAATTTGGAAAAATTATACGTTTTAGGCTGTAACGGACAGAACATTTCCAAGATCTTTAAATTTTTCACTTTAATCCCGAATAATATCGAAATATGGAGGTAATTTTAATGATGGTGCAGACCTTCGGGAAGTCCTATCACATAACGGATGGCCCATTCTCCGTTCAATTTGGAGTGATTTACAACCTTGGTCTTATGACTTTTTGTCGTATCTGTATCCCTTTTACGTTTGTTTTTTGTCTATTTCTCGATGTTAAGTAAATTTGGACTTTTCACATGCATAATTCATACTTTCAATCACTTATAAGAAAGATAGAATCATCAAACTCTACACGAAAATTGGCCCACCCAGTAGCCATATGTGAAACAAATGCTATGTATTAATGCTATATATATTGAACATTTATTGAACATTGGAGGCATTTAGCCCAGATACATGTTCAGAATTAAATTACATAAACAAGGAACCCTTAAACCCAGTGAAACTGAACAGTTATAGATATAACTACAAATACACCAATTACATTATACCAAGTTGCCTCTAGCATGGACGAATGACCAGCTCACATGCTAGGGCACCCCCTACACCTAAATTAAGCCTTTAACTAACTACTGACTACATTAAATCTATACTAATTCTATCCTAAATCTGTCTGGCCGTGACACCCCCCTGGTGAGGAACTTCAACCACCCTTCCCTGGGATGTCACGCCCAGACATGTCTCATGAGGCTCGGAAACCGAAACTTCACCGACCCCTTAAGTTGTCAACGTTATTCCTCACCACTCCTTGTAACAGCCCACAAGTGTGCGGATGCCAGCTCTACGTGTAGGCCGTCACGTCTCTATTCATCTGCCGAGACGGTGGTATGACTCGGCTCATCTTTCGCTGTCTCCTTGACAACTTACTTACTCTAACCTAATACTACTTCCTACCTTACTCTACTCTACACGTGCAGACGTACTGAATCAGCACTTAGCTTGAGATAGGTCAGGCCTATCTCCCCCTCTTCCATCTCTACGTCACCATCAAACACTAGCGTATCTAACAGAAAATAAAACCATCTGCATATTTTTTTGGTTTAGGTTCCTGAAAGTCTTAATTTTTGCCCTCCTCGCCCAAAATCCAGAATGCGACATAATCTGCCAGACGAAAACGAAAATTGAAATTTGACAAAATTATACGTTTTAGCCTGTAACGGACGGAAAATTTCCAAGATCTTTAAATTTTTCACTTTTTACCCCCGAAGAATATCGAAATATGGAGGCAGTTTTAATGATGGTGCAGACCTTCGAGAAGTCCTATCACATAAAGGATTGCACAATCTTCGTTCAATTTGGAATGATCTACAACCTTGGTCTTATGACTTTTTGTCGTATCTGTATCCCTTTTACGTTTGATTTTCTCTATTAATCGATGTTAAGTAAATTTGGACTTTTCACATGCATAAAACATATCTTCAATCACTTATAGGAAATTTAGAATCATCAAACTCTTCACGAAAATTGGCCCTCCCAGTAGCCATATGTGAGCCAAATGCTATGTATGTAGCTGTCACATAATTACCTGAAAGGTATTGCAATCTATACTAATATTATAAAGAGGAAAAGTTTGTTTGTTTGTAACGAATAGACTCAAAAACTACTGAACCGATTTTAAAAATTTCTTCACCTATAGAAAGCTACATTGCGACGGAGTAACATAGGCTGTATTTTATTTTCAAAACAATTCGAAGTGGGGGGCACGGGGGGTAGATAAAACATAATAGGCCAATATTTGCAAAATATGGAATGTATCGTATAAGGACGAGACTAAGCTCAATTTAATCCTCTTGACGCAAAGATCAAAACTCGGTAGTCCCTACGGGCCCGGAAACCATGTTTTAAGGCCCTAAAACCAACCGTTACGCAGATATTGCCACCACTCTACCCCTGCTATAGGAATCGGATAAAGTAATGTACTGCCGTAACCATGGCAACGTCTACTCTAGGATTCTACAGCAGCGAAATTATCTACAATAAATCACAAAAACTTAACATGTTACAGGCATGAAAATTGATATTTGGAATCCTCTTTAAGAATAAAAGAACACAAATATTCGTTTTCAGAAAATCCACTTAGGGGGGAGGGGTGTGAAGGAAAGTGAGGAAGGAGTTGAATTATTTATGTGCATATATCTCAAAAAAGAAGATGTTACAGACTTTAAAATTTGTACTTGGAATCTCCTTTAAATATAAATACACTGTTTTTGGAAAATCCACTTAAGGGGGTGAAAAGAATAAAAAAGCGGGTGAATTTTTAAAAAGAGAGCATCTTCTTCTTCTATCGCTTTACTCACACCTGTGAGATTGCGGGTGCGAACTGTGTCGCACATGTGGATTAAACCCTGTTTTACGGCTGGATGCCCTTCCTGACGGCAACCGTATGTGTAGGGATGTAATTTATACTTCTATACTAATATTATAAAGAGGAAAAATTTGTATATTTCTTTGTAACGGATAGACTCAAACACTACTGAACCGATTTTAAAAATTACTTCACCTGTAGAAAGCTACATTGCCAGTGAGCAATATGGGCTGTATTTTATTTTCAAAACAACTTGAGGGGGGCGACGGGGGGAGATATAAAAATATTAAAATAGGCTAATATAGGCGAAATCGAATTTGTCGTACAAGGACGAGACAAAGCTCATTTTAAGCCCCTTGACGCAAAAAACAAAACTCGGTAAACACTTCGGGTTCGAAAACCATGGTTGAAGGCCCTAAAACCAACCGTTATGGAGATATTGGAACCACACTACCCCTGCTCTAGGAATCGGAAAAAGAAACGAACGGCCGTACCATGGCAACGTCAGCTCCAGGATTCTACAGCAGCGAGATTATGCATGTACGTTTGGCCATAGCTGCCAACCAAAATTGATACACCTATGACTTACTATCTGGAAAAAATAAACTGTTGTGTAAGACGCTCATAGCACTCCTTTGGGCGGGGATGGAAAGGGAGTGAAGTATAAAAATAATAGCCCCGGAGATCTCCGTAGTACAGCGACCAGCGGTTGACGTTGGGCCTCCGTTTTTACGTACTGGATTAGGTTTCAGCATTTTGCGGAGTCTGTTACCTATAGTTTAAACTATTTTCTATCAAATCATGGAGTAGTAGGATCACTGATGTTATTAGTGCCGATATTTTGGTCCACTTTGACGATCATTGTAACCATGAAACCTACAGTATATACAGTACACAATTGACTTGAACAAATTTCTCAACATTTATACTCAGATTCATTATATGATGTGCGACATGAGTGACAAGCCCTGAGAATTATAATTCTCGATAATTATAGTAGTTTATTTTATGCATCGCGTATTTCCTTCATCATTTGTAATAGTTATGAAATGTTGGATCAAACAAATACATTCGATAATATTTATATTTGTGGTACTATCTGGCGAAAGTATACTTACACTAAACCTGCAGCTTTGTGAAGGGAGCAGGTATATCTAGGTGGGAATGAAGGAAAAACATGGTAGCAAAAGATCTGAGAGGTCGACGCTAATTAGGAACTAATATTTAAAGGCCCCCATGAAGAAAAGAAGAAGAAGATACACTATAATTCAAACATCACAAATAATTTCTACGTTCTTAAGTAAATACACCAGTGATATAAATATCTAATGAAGTCAGTCACACCGATAGTATGAGTAACTAGAGCCAGTTTCTGATAACCCGTACGAAGAACGGGTACTTCTGCTAGTGTGGCTTGTCACTCATGTCGCACATCATATAATGAATCTGAGTATAAATGTTGAGAAATTTGTTCAAGTCAATTGTGTACTGTATATAGGTTTCATGGTTACAATGATCGTCAAAGTGGACCAAAATATCGGCACTAATAACATCAGTGATCCTACTACTCCATGATTTGATAGAAAATAGTTTAAACTATAGGTAACAGATTCCGCAAAAGTTTGCCCTATTCAACGTTTCTAACCCAATCTGACCTATGAATAGATGAGATATCATAGGACCAGCCATTTAGGAGGCTAAATCCGGCGTCTTATGGTACAATCCTTTGTCGAAATGACGTACTGTTTAGCAGCAGCTAATCTGTAAATGAAGGTCTGCAATATTGTAAGCATGCATATACTTTCGTATGTCGATCTATATATATATTCACTTATGTCGTTTTGTAGCGATCGAGAAAGGGTGTGCCTGCTATTGTAATCAGTACTCCCCACACCGACTTTGACTGGCGGTAGGAATGGGGTCCTTCTCCAACTCCTGTGTAACTGGCAATAGTAAGGAAGGCCTACCATTGTAATGAATAATTCACTTCTCGATTTGACTTGCAGAAGGCAAGGGAGCATGCAGTGCTGTTTAAAACTCCCCTACCTGATTATGTTTGGCTGTAGGCAAGGGTGCCCGCCCTTATAAACAAATGTATCCATCTAAAATGTGACTGGCATTAGGCATAGTGGCCTGCTATTTTGATGAAAACTCACAAACTTCGATTGACTGGCAGTAAGCTGGCTGGCAGTAGGAAAGGGTCCTGACATTATAATGATAACTGCACAACTCAATTTCGACTGGTAGTAGGGAAGTTGCCTGCCATTCTAATGAAAATTCCCCAACTGTAATCTGTCTGGAAGTAGGAAAGGGGCCTGCCATTGTAACGAAATCGATTGTGACCGCGCAGTAGGCGATGGGGTCTGCAATTATAATGAAAACTTCCCAACTCGATTGTGAATGGCAGTAGGCAAGTGAGCCTGCCGTTATCATCAAAAATCCGTAATGAGCACTTTACATTGGAAATACAGTATTGGGAACCTCCCCGTGCTGTTTCTCGGATAACGCTAAGAGACAAGCCATTTTAAATTCTTATTTACTGCATGTACAATATTTACTTCGATATTCGAATACAATGTAGAATACCGTAGCGAAGCACGGGTACAATGCTAGTAACTTTTAATAACGAACCTGGATGTTTTGGAAGGATTGTATTGCACAAATGGGAGCCTACCATGAAATTTCATAACACTGTCATGAGTACCTATATCTCTGTCAAGAATGTAGATATTCTGAAACTTTGGTTGGAAATATGAAATAACTGGTGTGATTTTTCTTAGACGGCAAATTGGATCTGTAAACATGTCATCAGAAAAGTGCAGAAATCGTGAAATTTGACAGAGAAGTTCAAATGTCACAGTGTCTGAAAATATTTTAGTTGATACTTTTCAGGGATTCGGCCGGCTCCACCTCCACACCCTCCGCAGAGGCCTCCCCCACATTGACTTTTCAGGGGTTCGGCAGCCTCCACTTCCACAGGCCCTCCGCAGAAGCCTCCTGCGCATTGACTGCGCTGGCTGGGACTGCATGCTTAACCTCACATCCGCCATCTTGGAGGGCCTTAACCTTACTTTTTACGCGTAAGAGAGCAAGCCTAATCTCATGGAGGGGCCTAACCTCGGTTTTACGGCTAGATGCCCTTCCTGAGCCTAAGAGAGCGAGCTTAACTTCACATACGCCATCTTGGAGGGACTTAACCTTACTTTCTACGCGTAAGAGAGCAAGCCTGACCTCACGGATGGGACTAACCTCAGTTTTACGACGAGATGCCCTTCCTGACGCCTAATAAAGCGAGATTAACCTCACATCCGCCATCTTGGAGGGTCTTAACCTTACTTTTTACGCACAAACAGCAAGCCTAACTTCAGAGCCGCTATCTTGGAGAGGCCTAACCTCAGTTTTACGGACGGATGCCTTTCCCGACATCATCTTGAGTAGTAGGGCAATGGGTATTCTCGAGAAGTTATTTTGAATAGTGAGGCAATGGAGATTAGCGTAAGAGAGCACACCTAACCGCATGGAGGAGCCTAATCTAAGTTTTACAGCCGGATGCCCTTCCCGACGCCAGTTGCACAAGATGGCGGCTATACACAGCTCCTTATGAGACGGCTTAAGGGCGCTTGCGCAAGATGACTGCTGCCCTTAGGAGACGGCCAAGGGCGCTTGCGAATGATGGCTGATACGCATAGGCTCCTATGAGACGCCCTTGGGACACTTGCGCAAGATGGCGGCTGTCTAATTGCACGAGATGGTAACTATACATAGCTTCTTATGAGACAGCCAAGCCTGCTTCCTTCCCACTCCTAGCCCTTTCCTATACCATCATTGCCATAGGACCTCTCTTTGCTGGAGCACCATGATGCAAGTTGTAAATAGAAACTTATTTGACATATACAAGGATTGAATCGTTGAAAGTAGCAAATATTCAATTACAATTTATACAAAAAGTATGAATGTTATACCAGATTTACTGTCCTTCAGAGTAGTCACCAGCATTCTGTACATCTTCTTACCATTGATGTGGACATCATAGGATATCTATTGCAGCACCTGTTATGTTGATAATTCGAATAGAGCAGTTTACTGCCTGACAAATCTTTGAAACAGTTCTGGAGCAAAGGCCCCGAAGTGCTTCCTTCGTCTTCTGAATCTGATCAAAGTCACAACAGCTTAAATATGTGGATTATAGTATATGGTACAGCAATTCCCAGCCCAATCGACCGAACAAATAAGCCACGTTTGCATTGTATGCGGCCGAGCGTTGTCGTGGAAAATGATGGGTTATACGCATTGACGGTATGCTGTGAAGGATCATTGTGCGTTAGGATAAAACCATAACAGTCATATATGAGTATAAATGTAACTTTCACATGGCTCGGGTTCTCGCGAACTCTCAATCTTTGCGGTTTCCCATAATGATGCAATCATTTCGATCAGAATTTGAGCTGTGGGTTATACAATTCAGTCCATATCTCATCTAGCGTAACAATATGACATTAGAAAGCCTCTTCGTCGTACTGACAGTACTCCAAATAGTTCCGAGCAGCATCATATCGTAATCATTTCTGCATTTTCCTTGATTCATGCTGAACCCATGTTGCTGAAATTTTTCTCATGCCCAGGTGTTCCTTGTAATATAAAGAACAGTCGTATTCGCTAACCCGCTGTCTGGGGCCAGGTCACATATCATATGACATCGACCAGTGTCGATCATCACGGCAAGAGCATGCACTTCTCCTTCACTGACACCAGGGTGACCTGGCTGACACACGTCTGCCATTTATTGACGTCCCTCGTTGAAGGCTATTACCCACCGTGCCTCTGTCCTGTAAGGCTATGCAGTTTTGCTGCAAGCTTCTTGAAGACCTTGAGGACCCTGTCGTGCTGTACGACCTCTGGCACATTCAATCGATTGCCAGCTAACCCGAGGCTGTGTTCATTATGCCAGTTTGCACGTGTGTGATGCGAGAAGGTATGCTCTGAGGTAAGGTATGTATGCAACTAACATGTGCTGTCAGTGACATTATTAGATTCTATTGCATGGGTCTCTGCAGCAGTGTTGTCATAATTAAAGTTCCAACCGTCTTATCTCCCATACTTCAGTTCGCGTTCATTTTATAAAGCTAATTAAATATCATTTCGGTTTTCATCCACCTGTGGTCTACTTAACCTTCATATGACCAGTCCATTAAAAATATTTTATAGATATATCTGGAAAATCGCCTGTTTTAAGCATGTTTCATCTCATGAAGTTAATATAGATTGTTGTTTAAAGCTTCTACGTGTGCTACGTGGCATATCCATAGATGCAGCCGATCCTGAAGAGACTCATCAGAGAAGAATGAAGCCGTGAGTTTTTCCGGGCCCGTGTTACTCATGTACTATGGATCCTTGATTTCTTTTTGCAGCATTTACTACACAAGACATTAGTTTAGTATAGTAATGTTTTATTTTAGCTGGCAAGATTAAGGCCTTCAGGCCTTCTCTTCCATCTAACCAGGAACTGAAATACATATATGTATATTACATTTTATTACTTACAATAACTAGATCTAATACAAATTAAATTTATAATAATACAAGAATGGTGAGATTACATTAAGATGAAATAAATTAAGATTAAATAAATCAGATATAAAAGGATAAATTCATAAAACTAATATCCTACATGTAAAAAAGAGACGGTACATAAAATTTGATTTTAAAAACAAATCGGATAAGAATTTTAGACTCTCTACCAGGACATCCATAACAATATAATACTTGTAAGTAGCAGCATCATGTTTACAGATGATCCTTACTGGTGCATAAAATGTCTCCAAAGTGCTTCCTTGAAAGTGCGAATAGTGCTTAACCCCCTGATACTTTCGGGAAGGAGGTTCCACTCACGGCAGGCAATTACTGTGAATGATTTATTGTAGATGGCAGTTATGGGTAGGTAAAGCAAGGATGGAATTATTAGCAGATCTGGTGTTAAGACTGTGATAAAAGGATGGGTATTTGAAATATGAAGTAAGGTAAATTGGCTGTGAAGAATGAAGGATTTTATGGAGATGGCATAGGGTATGCACAGTGCGACGGATTTCTAGTCGGGGCCAAGACAGATGGTTATATGAAGGAGTTACATTGTCATAGTATTGTAGGTTACAGACGTATCTCACACATGCAATTTGACCACGTTGTAATCTGCTCAATAACTTGCCTCGAGCGTTTCTATATATCGCGTCATAATAGTCGAAATGAGGGAAAACAAGAGTTTCTACCAGCACTTTTTTAGTTTTTCAGGAAATAAGTATTTATACCCTCGCAGCATGTGCAATGCAGAGAATGTTTCCTAGGTGATGTTCATGATATGCGTTTTCCATAGCATGTCATCATCAAAAGTAATGCCTGGGACTTTTACTGATGACATGAATGGTATGTTAGTATTACACAATCTTACAGATGGAATCCCTTGTCGATTGACCTTCGCGAGTAGTTTCGGGTATCCAAGGATGATGGCTTGCATTTTTGCTGGGTTTAACCTAAGACCACATCTCAAAGACCAAGAAGAAAACGATGTTAGATCCTGATTGATTTTTGTCTATGGCCGAAGGGAGTTTCTTTCTCTTTTGGTGCTTGTTAGTTTCAAGATATACGACGTTAGCTATGATGCTTCAATTTTCATTAGTACGGATTAGATTGAGGAATTATTTTGAATATTCCTCTGTTGTTGAAATACTCAATGACAGTTAACTAAATTGAATCCTTTCACCTTTGTTAGAACAGTGGAAAGTTCACTTGTGATGAGGCACAAAAACCGAGAGATAACATTAGTCTAACATTGCATACAAAGTCAAGTGCAGACTATGTCAGTTGAATGATAATTTATAAAATGTTAGGCTGTTATGCTCTTCGGTAGCGGTTATAGGCAATTAAACGTGGGGAGCGTAAAATGTATGGACAACCAAAAAACCCGTTTCCAATGGATATAGCAGGGGGGGGGGGTTAAGATATCAACAATAAAAAAATTGCTATACAATGGTTTTTGATGCTCTGTGAGCGAATTTCGATAGAGACTAAAGGTTCAGTCAGTCAATACTGATCTGCATTTAGGGCAGTCGCCCAGGTGGCAGATTCCCTATCTGTTGTTCTCCTAGCCTTTCCTTAACAGGTTTCAAAGAAATTGGAAATTTATTGAACAACTCCCTTGGTAAGTTATTCCAATCCCTCAGTCTTTGCTGAGCTGAGCTAGTGAGCAGACGTGCGTGGTAACGGTACGGAAGTGCAGGAAAAGCAGTATGGGCGTAAGAGTGCAGCAGTATAGGAGTGTAATAGGGCGATGGCACAACCGGGTCAAGTGGATCAAGACGGAGTGTAAATTAGGATTTAATAAAGGAATAGGACTGACAGAACTGTTGATGGCGGCAGCTATAGTGGCTACTCTATTAGTCAACGTAGGCGTCGAGATGAACCCAGACCCATTGACATGGGAGGACATGGAGAAAATCAAGGAAGTTGTCCGCGATGCTTCTCAGGCTGACCAGACCAAAGAAAATTTCGAAGCACAGTTCCAACAAATCAACGATATGAAGGACAGCATAACCAAATATCTAACAGAAATAAAGACGAAGATAAGAGAAGATAATGAGGAAGGAGCTATAATAATTCAGAGGATAAAGGCGCTAGGAGAACAAGTACAGGTACGTCAATGGCGAGATAGCAGAAGGAAGAGCAGAAGAAGAGAAGGAATATTATTATTTACGGACTGGATGAAACGGAAGGAGATCTAAGATGGAATATTGATGAACTCAGTCTTTAAGCTAATGAGAGAGAAATTAGGCATTGTTGTACTGAAAGGGACATAGATGATTTGTATAGGATGGGAAAGAATAGGGGAAGAAGAGCTGTTAGAATTTTGTTTCCTTATTAATGGGAAATCATCCTGGTGGTGTTGTGAACAGCGAAGCTCAAGGGGAGGAGGAAAATGATGTTGGTGAAATTATGCTTGAGGAAGTGGTAAAGAAACTCCATTGTCATAAGGCAGCAGGAATAGATGAAATTAGACCTGAAATGGTGAAGTATAGTGGGAAGGCAGGGATGAAATGGCTTCATAGAGTAGTAAAATTAGCGTGGAGTGTTGGTAAGGTACCTTCAGATTGGGCAAAAGCAGTAATTGCCCCTATCTATAAGCAAGGGAACAGGAAGGATTGCAACAACTATCGAGGTATCTCACTGATTAGTATACCGGGCAAAGTATTCACTGGCATCTTGGAAGGGAGTGTGCGATCAGTCGTTGAAAGGAAGTTGGATGAAAACCAGTGTGGATTCAGACCACAGAGAGGCTGTCAGGATCAGATTTTCAGTATGCGCCAGGTAATTGAAAAATGCTACGAGAGGAATAGGAAGTTGTGTTTATGTTTCGTAGATCTAGAGAAAGCATATGACAGGGTACCGAGGGAAAAGATGTTCGCCATACTGGGGGACTATGGAATTAAAGGCAGATTATTAAAAGCAATCAAAGGCATTTATGTTGACAATTGGGCCTCAGTGAGAATTGATGGCAGAATGAGTTCTTGGTTCAGGGTACTTACAGGGGTTAGACAAGGCTGTAATCTTTCACCTTTGCTGTTTGTAGTTTACATGGATCATCTGCTGAAAGGTATAAAATGGCAGGGAGGGATTCAATTAGGTGGAAATGTAGTAAGCAGTCTGGCCTATGCTGACGACTTGGTCTTAATGGCAGATTGTGCCGAAAGCCTACAGTCTAATATCGTGGAACTTGAAAATAGGTGCAATGAATATGGTATGAAAATTAGCCTCTCGAAGACTAAATTTATGTCAGTAGGTAAGAAATTCAACAGAATTGAATGTCAGATTGGTGATACAAAGCTGGAACAGGTCGATAATTTCAAGTATTTAGGTTGTGTGTTCTCCCAGGATGGTAATATAGTAAGTGAGATTGAATCAAGGTGCCGTAAAGCTAATGCAGTGAGCTCGCAGCTGCGATCGACTGTATTCTGTAAGAAGGAAGTCAGCTCCTAGACGAAACTATCTTTACATCGGTCTGTTTTCAGACCAACTTTGCTTTACGGGAGCGAAAGCTGGGTGGACTCAGGATATCTTATTCATAAGTTAGAAGTAACAGACATGAAAGTAGCAAGAATGATTGTTGGTACAGACAGGTGGGAACAATGGCAGGAGGGTACTCGGAATGAGGAGATAAAGGCTAATTTAGGAATGAACTCGATGGATGAAGCTGTGCGCATAAACCGGCTTCGGTGGTGGGGTCATGTAAGGCGCATGGAGGAGGATAGGTTACCTAGGAGAATAATGGACTCTGCTATGGAGGGTAAGAGAAGTAGAGGTAGACCAAGACGACGATGGTTAGACTCGGTCTCTAACGATTTAAAGATAAGAGGTATAGAACTAAATGAGGCCACAACACTAGTTGCAAATCGAGGATTGTGGCGACGTTTAGTAAATTCACAGAGGCTTGCAGACTGAACGCTGAAAGGCATAACAGTCTATAATGATAATGTATGTATGTATGTATGTATGTATGTATGTATGTATGTATGTATGTATGTATGTATGTATGTATGTATGTATGTATGTATGTATGTATGTATGTATTAATGGGAAGCCGAATTTTGAATAGTGCGAGGAACTTGAGCAGCGTTTGGATAAAAAGGGATATGGACAGAAAAAGCCCCCAAGAGCAAAGAGTTCTACCATTCCATTTACGACAAGCAAGAAAATCGAAGCTGCGGGCATTTATAAGAGGAAACCGCTTGCACGTGGTAGGAGAAACCTGGGTGAGAACGTGGACGGTCAGTGATCTGCGTGATATGTTCAAAGAACGAAGTAAACAGTTTGGATCATCAGTGGAAGTGCATGGTGAAGGAGTGTTGACACAATGGATTCCAGAGTATACGCGAGGTGCTAGTGTGGATAACCCTGGAAGGTGATTCAGCGATCTACGTCAGATCTTCCAGTGGAGTTAAATAACAGTGGGAGGAACGACGAGGCGAGCCGGATGTCAACAGCGGCGCCGCGTGGAGGAGCTGAGGATACTTCCATGCGTAGGTCAGTGAGTCTAAAAGACTTTTTTCAGAAGAAGGTGGTGGGTTCAGGTAGTAGATTAAATATCAGAGAAGAACTATCTGAGAATTACGTTGTTTGCTCTCCGGAGGGGAGTATAATGGAAATGGAAATACCTGGAATGAATAGAAGTAAGTCAGGGAGTTTAGAATATAGAAGTAAAAATAACAAGTGTTAAAGGTATCATGTGTTAATATTGAAGGAGTATGGAACGAAATAGGTAAGGCAAACTTTAAGGAGCTACTGGCAGAAGTGGACATCCTTGGGCTTGTAGAAACATGGGCTGATTACAAGAAAGACTGAAAGATAGAAGGGTGTATCGTATGGAGTCAATATGGATCAAGGAGATCCAATAGAGGAAGGATATCGGGCTGAATTTCGGTGCTAATCAAAAACAACTTATGAGATAGAATACAGCTCTTACAATCTGAGTTTAAGGAATTAATCTGGATAAGAATATTAGATAGGGTCAATTGGAGGAATGAAATATATAAAACTTTTATATATAATCCTCCTTTGAGCTCCCCATTTGCGCAGAATGATTTTTTGAGAATTTAGCGACAGGAATTAGACGAATGAGAAGTACACATGATCAGGCAGGCATTATTATTATGGGCGATCTTAACGCGAGGATAAGGGACAAGAAGCCAGTTTACAGTCAACCTGAGGACGGGGTATTAGTAGTTAATAGAAATAGCCAAGATAAAGAATGAATCAGAAATGGAGAAAAACTACTAGAATTATGCGAGGTAGAGGAGCTTTATATATTGAGTGGATGGTGGGTTTGAGATGAGAGTGGAAAACTAAGACCTAGTTGTATGCTGTAGGGATAGTTTTCAAATTATCAAAGAGATAAGCATTAGGGATTTGGCAGAGGCAATTCATATGCCAGTATCTATAAAATTAATAATTGAAGATATAAGAGCGCAAGAGATCGTTTACGATAGCGTAAATGAGAGGAAAATATCTAGGTATCGTTGGAGAGAAGAATTAGGGAATGAATTCAGAGTACTTTAACGGAGAAAATTTTGAGACTTGGAAAATAGGTATTGTAAAATTGATAGAAGATAATAGAGTGGACGAAGCCCTAACCAGGATAGAAAATTCAATAGGAATGGCAGGAAAAGGTATGAGGCAAAATCTAAGTAAAACGCAGATAAAAGGTGGATGGTATAATACAGAATGTGTAAAGAAAAAGTCACTAGTTATGAAGGCACTTAGGAGATACAGGGTGGATGGTGGTTAAGTAGCTAGAGACGAATTTTGTAAAAAATGAAAGAATGCAGAGAATTGCTAAGAAAGACGAAGTCGGAATGGCAACAAAAGATGTATGCAGACATAAATAAAAGTGTAAGGACAATGAAAGTAGGACTGTATGGAATAAAATAAATCAAATAACCAACAAGAAGTCGGATTCTGGGGAGCCAATATAAGTCATAGTACACGGGTCCAGTATTTCGAGAAATTATTGAATAAAAAAGACAAATGGAGAGCTCGTCATGAGGGAATTATTGTTTCGGGGATTTTGAGTGTTACTCTGCCCGAATTAGACGAGGCTATTTCGACTCACGAAATAAGGAACCTGCTACAACGAGCCAAAAAAAGTGAAAATGAAGTGCTATTTCGGGTATCACATACGAATTTTGGAAAGAGGTGGGAGAGCGAAACGGCATTTAGAAATTTTGACAAGGATATTCAAATCAGTATTCAAATCCCTATCTCCCATTCCCATAAACGAACATTTGCCCCAATATGTCCTCTTGAATTCCAAATTAATCTTCATATTTTGATCTTTCCTACTTTTAAAGCCACCACTCAGGTTGACAGTTTACCAACTTAAGTACGATAATAATCGTACTATACAATAGAACGTTCACCACAGGAACAATAGTTACGCATGTATTACAATTAAATAGTACATTCAGATTGTACAATTTAAAAGTAATTTGGTGTATGACTACACGCTAAAAACCTAAAAACACTAGATACAACTACACAGATACATTGAGTGAGATTGACAGACTGACGAATGCGCGCGGCAAGCGTGCTATCTTGGCAAAAATATACCCCGGCTACCCTTCGTCGCAAAACATGGTACACTTTGCTCCGCGGGTCTTCACTACTTAATGTGGCGCTGTACAATTCAGTTAGCCGCGTCGAACGATACTTTGTGCGTATTATCACTTAATATTTTTCTTAATAATTGAATAAATTAAAGGAAAGAATTAGCTGAAAACACAACCGAAATAGTTTTATAAGTAATTCCGTTTCAGTTGGCTAAAATGGAATAAACTTTTATTTTTCTCCACAAAGATGGGGGGGACTGCAACCTCCCACGCCCCCCTAATCGGCGCTACTGCTGCTCATGTCTAGGAAACATATTAGGTAGTTTAGAAGTCTCTGACCGGGCGAGTTGGCCGTGCGTGTAGAGGCGCGCGGCTGTGAGCTTGCATCCGGGAGATAGTAGGTTCGAATCCCACTATCGGCAGCCCTGAAAATGGTTTTCCGTGGTTTCCCATTTTCACACCAGGCAAATGCTGGGGCTGTACCTTAATTAAGGCCACGGCCGCTTCCTTCCAACTCCTAGGCCTTTCCTATCCCATCGTCGCCATAAGACCTATCTGTGTCGGTGCGACGTAAAGCCCCTAGCAAAAAAAAAAGAAGTCTCTGAACAGAGTCCTTTTAAGACCAAAGCAAACCTGTGGCTCTACAGCTCTGATGAGCATTACCCTACCAAGCGACCTCTGCTCAGCCTGATGGCCTGCAGTTTTTAAGTCGATGTGTGGTGAGCACAACAAATTTTCTTGCCCATTATTCTTGGCTTCTTAGACTAAGGACTCTAACTCTTTATCAATTAACACCATCATTGTTCTCGTATAGCCTGACTGGACCAGCAAATATCTGTCAGAGTCTGGCAATAATCTCTGACTTGTCCGAGAATCAATTCTGGGGCTTCCGGGAATGCGGTGTACTTGCTATGCGTAGAAAACTCGGCCAGCTTTGTCCTTTAAAATTTGAATGTAAATGTTATAAGACTATATTGACATTGCCTTCAGATTGTCTAGAGTCAACGAAAAGTCCAACAACTGACTATTTGTTGTACGCAAGAGGCAAGAGATTGACCTTTCTCAAGTTAAGATCCAATGTATGTCTGACAATCAGAGTCATCTGTAGGAACGCAAGAAACAAACAAGTGACCAGTCATTTAAGAACGCGTAATAGGATGAACAGGAAGACAGGAAGTTGCAGGAAGATAAGAAGTTGCAGGAAGATAAGAAAAATTTGCAGAGATTATTGGTGTCCTTTTTTTCTGCTTTTGCTCCCTCTTCCAGTGCTGTCCTCTTTATCCTATTATGAGTTCCTTTTCTTGTTCGCCGAGCTCGATAGCTGCAGTCGCTTAAGTGCGGCCAGTATCCAGTATTCGGGAGATAGCAGGTTCGAACCCCGCTGTTGGCAGCCCTGAAAATGGTTTTCCGTTGTTTTCCATTTTCACACCAGGCAAATGCTGGGGCTGTAGTTTAATTAAGGCCACGGCCGCTTCCTTCCCACTCCTAGCTCTTCCTTGTCCCATCGTTGCCATAAGACCTGTCTTTGTCAGTGCGACGTAAAGCAAATGGCAAAAAATTGCCTTTTATTGTTCCTGTTTTTCATATAATTTTGACCTGACACTTCTTTTTTTGTTTCTTTTTACATTGGGAGAAGAAATTGATATTTTTATTGTGCAACTATGCCGTTTATTTTTTCAGTTTTGTCATGTCTATTTATAAATTGTAACACTAGTTATCTGTTTACTCTACATTTCTTACTTTGTTTTGCATATTTGTTTCTACAGCCTTCCACCGATATTAAGGATGAAATATGCGTAGATGAACACACCGTTGGTCAGCTTGTCGCTTGTTTCAAAGAAGAAGAGAAGTAAGTACTGTTTAACTTACTTACATTTGGCATTCCTAACCCTCGGCAATATGGAATTTTCTCCCCCTGCAGACAAGAGGTGGAGTGAAGTCCTCGATATCCCAATACCTTGCATTCAAGGCGAGCACAGGTCCATCCAGATCCTTCTCGAATTCTGTCTCCTGTACTTCACTCATGGTCCGAACTTCTTGGTTTGATTGTGGCTCATGAGAAAATTCGACAAAATTAAATAAATCGGCCTGTAGTATCTAGTGATCAGCAAGCCGCCTAGTTGGCACCTTTCGGTATCTGAGCCAGTACAGTGACTATTAATATTACCATCTCAGTTCTTTTCTACGTATTGTAATAGGTGTTCCTGGAGTGTCTCGTTGACCATGACCTTGCTGTTCGCCATTCTTGCAACATGTCCATTCTAGGGAATCAACCTGCCGTGAATTAGGCACTTGATTCTGTCTCCTTTCAAACCTTTGTACATATTTGCATTCTTCTATCGAAACCCTAATTTCTTTCATTAGTGAAACTTTGCAAATACCTCCTGTCTGTGATATCGATATATTTACTGTAACCTTCAGTGGCTTGTTAAGTTTCAAAGCCGTAGAATACACTGGCTGGTATGATGGCATAGCAGAATTTATCTTGTTGCACGAATTTTCTACAGTTTTTTCAGGTGGAAGAATGACATCAGACACCTGTCAGGACTCTTTCTTATATTTGTAGGCCGGATTGTTTTCAGATGAATGACCAAGTTCTGATGTACACAAATTACTTTCCAGACTCAATTTTTTTCTAATCTTTTAAAATCTGACTATGGATTCTGTGGCTGAAATTCCAACACCGATCAACAGAGACTGGTATATTATATTCTCTCTTGTGTATTTTTTTATAATTTATTTTTCACATCTCTCACCTCATTATAAACACTGCTCCAAGCAGTTTGGAGATAGTTAATTATCTAAATGTGAGTCTTTACTGCTCTCTGACATTTAGCTTGGCCTCCTGTTGCTGTTTCACAATCTATGTTCTTAAATCTGAAGCGTAAGTAGTAGCTGATTTCTGCACAATCTTGTGATCATGGGCAATGTATGGTAGAAATAGAAAACACCACCGACTCACTCATCTGAATAATCCAAGAACTATCAAATCAATAAAACTGAAATATGGTCATGAGTAACAGGTGAGCAACCTATTTGAAGCATGCATCATGTTAGGGTTAAATTAAGTGAGAAAACAAAAGTAAAGTTGGTGATTATTTCAAAGCAAGGAGTTTGCCTCAGAATCCTCAGTGTTCAGGCAGGTAGAAGGTATAATCCGGGATAGGAATGTTGGCAGCACTGTCTCTTGTCTTGCTGTGTTGGATGAAAGTGAAGGAATCAAATGTTTGGTTTTGCAAGAATGTTATTCTCGAATATTTAAATATAACAATTTATTCAACAACATAACCACAAAATAGTTGAAGATGGTGGTAGGCAGCTCCATAGTGATACGAGTTCTCAGAGTTTGTGCCGTGTTTATAATTGTATAAAGTGTAATGACATCTGCAAGATTAGTATCAAAGTACTCCTTGACAAACAGAGAACTGTATACAGGTGTAAAACTTAATAAGTGCTTATTAGTAGTATCCAAATGTGAGATTAATTCTTGTTCGTGGTGTAGAAGTTACGGTCTACAGTCCACTATAGGAATGGCTATCGGACGTCTGGAGGTTGGCGGGTTTCCGGAGGAAGCAATGTTGCCAAACCACCTGTATCTTTTCCCCACCTTGTGATGTGTTCAGTTACTCTCAGTGGAGATGTTGAATCGAACCCATGACCAAACTCAGCAGTCTCATTCAAATGCCTGTGTTACGTGTGTAATTCTAAGCATCATGCGAATCAACAATGTGACGTGTACATTTTTACTCACCAGTCCAGAGAATATGTGCAATGATTAATACATCTCTTCTGCAGGACATTAACTCGGGGGTGCAGACATGGCCATGTTGGAAATGTAGTTCTCCTGAATCTCAAAATCATTTTTAAAATTTGACATCATGCAATGTAAATTCTGATATTAGCAACTCAGAATATTTGACTGCATATAGCAAGACAGTTACCGAATTTGGTTTAATGTTTGCGACCTGAAATATGTGAAGCATGAACAGGCAGTTCTGGCCACTCTTGCTACTTTAGACCCACTAATTGTGGGCGTTAGTGAATCCTGGATAAATTCGTCAATCTATGACATAGAATTGGTATCTCAGTCATACACAGTATTTAGAAAACCTCAGGGGTAAGAACACGTAATGCCATGAAACCCGAATTCAACCCTGTGCGATTTTAGCAGCTGAAAACAAAGACAGAATTTGTTTGCATGGAATTCACATGCGCTGGAAACAAGTACCTTTTGGGTTCCTTGTACTGAGCCCCGAACCCCCCCTACAGTGACATCAATGAGGAATTACCGCTGCCTCTAAGTCATGTACAAAGTATCCAAAATGGATTCAAAAGTATCTAGAAGGCTTGGCTGGTGATTTTATCTCGGAAATGTTCCGGCAGCATGATCGCCTTCACCTCCAGCTTCTTCCCATCAGCCCATTAGCAGCGGCATTCATTGTCAAATTCTAGAACGTGTTCCTTAAACAATTAATTACTGAACGAACCGGTAAACCCTCTATCCTCAGTACTGAGAACGGAAGTGATCCTCTGTTTCTCCAAACACCTAGCACTTACAGCTACCATTAAATACAAGAAACCCCAGTAAGAAATGTAATAGAGAAGTCTATTACTTCAAAAAGCCTGCTGGGAACTGCTATCATAACTTCTAAGAAGCCATCTACCCATTGTTACCAAGATACACTCTCTATATATTACAAAATAAATGGTCAAAATGATATGCAAGAGTATTGTGCTTTAGAGGAAATGGAAACAGGATACAAGCAATCTTATTTGGGACAAATATAAATGCGTGAGGAATACCACCAAGAAATTCATCCATGAAGCATGCAAGAACCACATAAACAAGATAAGTTGCAACAGCAAAGGCATGTGTTAATACGTTAATAGTAAACACGACAAATCAGCACAAAGTGCATTCTACTCTAATGACAATATTTACCTCCCTCGAGGCCATTGCCTCAACGTTCAGTGAGAAATTTAAAGGGGACAGTAATGAACCACGGGAAAGTAAAAATATGTACTCAAACACAGCTAAGCCAATACCGCTCTCCCTCTCCATCCTTTACTTAACAGATGTCAGGATAATTAACAGCCTTCAAAATACTCGACCACATGCTGTTTTCTACCTTGACCACTTACCTCCAATTATCTTTGTGCAGTGTGCAAAAGCATTAGCTCCCTTGGAGCGGACCTTGGAACAAAATGGTGGCTAAACATTTGCTAATGGGACTGGGGAGATGGTGTAAAGTTTATGACTGATAGGGGCAAAATGGAAGGCAGCCAGAGGGGCTCGGAGTTGAACTTGTAGTTCTGTACAAGATAGTATATATTGTTTATATGGGACTAGGTAGGTTGTGTAAAGCCTAACACATTTTGTTTTACATCTCTATTTATGTAGCAATTTTGATAGAACGACTACTAGCACTGCTGTACAAGAATTAAATATTATAGTTCCCCTAAACTACCATTTTAACTAGCCTACTATTTCGAGTGTCTGTCTTGCTTTATACGGGCTTGAAACTCTACAGATAGAGTTGGAGATAACACCATGAGAGATGTAGGTTATTGAAGAGTCTGCAACATTATGGTGTACTGTATGCTACAGAAAAAAATAAAGCTACTCTACTGACTGTACTGTAAAGGCTATTAGTCAGTAACACTCACACAATGTAATTCTTGCCCTTTTTCTAGAATATCTGCTTCATACTTTGTGTAACAACAATCTTGATCGGCCCTTATCTGTTCCAAGCGTTCTATGAGTATGTTGGGATCTTATATCTACATACGGTAACAGAGGCTTGTTGTTAACATTTCGGACTACATGCAGACTGTTGATATCTAGAAAAGTGTATTGGTTTGTGGGTAAAAAATGCGTTGAGACCTCCTCAGTCGTCTTCTTTTTCATCGCCTCCTTCATTTTGTATCTGATCCTGCTGTTCTCCTTCTTTAGATATTTTCACTGTGATAGAACATGCAGTAGGCTTAGGCAATGAAACAAAAATTGAAAACTCTGATGGTGAATACCTTCGAGATCTTCGTTTTCTCCCTCTTCTTTATCTTACTTCTCTTCCTCTTGAGAGGTGAGCATAGGAACATAACTTTAAGTTGGAAATATTTTTATAGGTTTACTATTCATAAATAAATAATTATCTGGTAGAATAGATTTGAGCTCTCTAAACTTCTTTATCGGTGAAACTACACTGTAAATGTCTTCATGATGTTTGCCATTGGAAGGTTTCCAGAACAGAATTTTACACTGTTTTCACCGAAAAATTGTACTACACGACATCTTATTACGCTCTTGTTGTACCCCCAGAGGAAGGTTCTTCCGCAGTCTTTGCAAATATAACGTGGGGTAGATTGTTTCGTAGTAGATATTTTCCTAATGACAGTGAGAGGCAAAGAGAGATGAACCAATCTTTTTTTGTTTAATAGTTATATCCAGTTAGACCATGTTGCTATAGCACGGCAACATCACACGGACATACAGAATGTCAAGGTATTACGAGGAGCCAATATAGATTCTGATCACTACCTTTCACTTGTCAAGATTAATATGCAACCCTTTAGAAAAACACCAACTCTCCAAAGTAGCCTTACGATACCCAGGTTCAACACTCTGCGACTGCGCAATGAGGATTGTGATTTTCAGGATACCCTCAGGAAGAACACAGAGAAAGAAGGATGGCCTGCCTTACAAAAGGCCTTGCTGGATGCTGCTCAAGAAACTATCCCTGCCTCATCAACCAAAGGGAAACACCCATGGTGGAATTCAAAGTGTGATGAGGTTATAGAAGAAAGGCGTAAAGCCTGGACTAGGTGGAACCAACATAAAATTGAAGCCAATTATGAAGCCTTCCTCATGCAAAGGAAAGCTACAGGTAACACCATCCACAGTGCCAAGAGAAATTACCTCAGGAGCCTAATGCAACAGGCTGAAAATAATAATTTTCAGAGAAACAACTCAAGAGACCTGTACAAAGGACTTAAGAAGCAAACGACCCAGTACACAGCTCCTACCCTCATCCTCCACGGGCCAGATGGAAAACTTCAACTGAACAATAAAGACTGCACCGAAACTGTTGCAGATTATTTCCAGAAGCTACTAAACGCAGAGGAACCTAAAGAAAAGCTTATTTTCCATGAGCCTTCACACAGGAACCCTGATTCTCAACCATCTACGAGAGAAGAAATAAAGGACATCATCGGTGGTCTCAAGAACAACAAGGTTTCTGATGAAGACGGCATATTTGCCGAGATGTGGAAACATGCAGATGACCAGTCTTTGCAGAGCATCCATCAAATCATAAAGGACATATGGACAACAGAGTCCCTACCCGAAGGATGGACGTCTGCCTTGATTCGTCCCCTCCACAAGAAGGGAAGTAAGACAGACTTCAACAATTATAGAGGTATTTCCTTGTTACAAATTACCTACAAGATCCTCACTGTAGCCCTGCTCAATAGAGTCACCACACAGCTAGACTCACAGTTAGGTGAATACCAAGCTGGTTTCCGTAAGACTAGATCTTGTCCAGAACAGATACACAATCTTAAGACAGTTTTCAATTACAAAAGCCGAGGTGGACATCCCTGGGTGGTGGTCCTAGTAGATTTTCAGAAAGCTTATAACTCTGTGGACAGAGACACCCTTTTCTCGATACTATGGGAATTTGGCCTGGATGGGAAGACCCTAAGATTGGTTCAAGCCACTCTGAGTAACACGACGTCCAAGGTCAGGTTCAGAGGTGAACTATCCAAAAGCTTTCCAATCAGAACAGGAGTTAGACAGGGTGATGGTCTCTCCTGCATTCTCTTCAACTGTGTCCTGGAAAAGATCATTAGGGAATGGAGAACGATGCTACCACCAAGAGCTGGAGTGAAGCTTGGGTACAAGAGAGACAACCTCATTGTCCCGTGCCTAGCCTTTGCCGAAGACCCTATTCTACTGGCAAACAATATAGAGGAGGCTACCTACAACTTACAGAGTCTTCATAGTGTAGCGGTTAAGACTGGTCTGTAGATCAGCATCCAGAAGACTGAATTTATGACCAATATCAAGGAGGCCCCTTCTACAATTTCTCTCACAGACGCTACCATACGAAAAGTACCTGCAGTTAAGTACTTGGGAGAATGGATCTCTGCGAATCAGAGCGAGAACCTAGCCATAGATGCCAGATGTACCAAGTTTGAAAGGACTTATCACTCGTGTCAAACTCAGACACTACAATTCGGTTGTCAAACCATTTGTTCTGTATTCTTCTGAGTGCCTTGTAATGGCTAGGAAGGGCCCACTCAGAAAGCTAGAGTTAAAAGAGAGGAAGATCCTCAGGAGGATATTAGGACCAATCAGAGAGGAAGGAGGCACTTACAGAATCCGCCATAATGATGAACTGTATGAACACCAGGAGGACATCGTCACGTCTATAAGGAAAATGCGCCTGACCTTTTATGGACACTTGGCCCGTCTGGATTCCAAAAGACTCACCAACAGGACATACACAGTAACAGGAAGAGGCAAGGCTTCTAAGAACAAATGGATCACGTCAGTTAAGTCGGATATGGAACAACTAGATATCCCACTAGGACAAACTCATGACTGACTACTGTTCCGTCAAGCCATCCGACACGGAATTTTCCCAACGTCCCTTACAAGCAAGAAGACTACAGGAACTAAGTGGACAGAGGAGAGAAAGCTGGCTCATAGTCAGCAAATGAAGGAGTATTGGAAGAAGAAGAAAGCAACAACTTTACCGAAGAGTATATATGAGCCCCGTGGTCCTCAGTAGGCCTAAACGACAAAGAAGAAGAAGAAGAAGAAGAAGAAGTTATTTCACTCTCCTCACTATGGGACTGAGCCATCAGTCTAACAAATCGACTCTGTGGCAAATTGCATTTACAGATATTTGTTTTAGTTATGGTTGTGTGCTAATTTCACACATTTCATGGAAGTAAACTTAAGAAAATTTTCTTCTTGTTTCCTGAAACACATTGTCGGATATAAAAATTGTTTTCTTGTTAAAGTATTGAATCACTACAAACATCATAACAGAACAGAAAACATTGTTTTCCTCGAAGTGAAACAGTGTTAAATATATATTTTTTATTTTTTGCCTAGATACATTTATATATATTTTAAAGTTCAGTATATAATCGATGACATAAAAGTTTTAACAAAATTCCTCTCCATGTGAATAAGCCAAGTTGTCATAATTTCTGAGGAAGAGAAAAATAAGAAGAACCTCGCCCAGAGATTTGTGATCTATGTTTGTCCACAATTCCATTTTGTGTTTAAATATATCTTGGAAGTGGGAAACAGTCCTTGGTAGGAGGTGTGATTTGTATGGCTTTTAATCCCCAGGCTTGACCCCTACAGCCAGGGGAGGAAGTGAATCCTGTGGGATGCCTTTTAAAAATTTGGTCCAAATGTACGTTCCATTGAAAATAATTTTGAAACGTTATGCCTAGTTAGGTAAGTGTGGTTGTTACAGCAAGGGGTTGATTATTTACAGTTAGAAAGCGTTTGTTAGTTGCACGGCATATACGTTTACGGTTAGGAAATAATATATTTTTTCGTTACATTAGTTTTGATTTGTCAGAGATTGAGTCATTGTTCGAGTTAATTTAAATTGGTTTTGGGACGGGATTGCAAGGAATGGTTATTGGATTCCGCAGCCATTATTGCTGTGTGTGCTGCGAGCTGACAAACTTATGTGGGGGGGCATAGGTTGGATAATATTGATAAAAATAACCGGACATACAAAAGTGGTGACAGTGGGACACCTTGTGGTACTCTTGCTTTGATTGGAATGGTGTAGGTAAATGTGTTATGGATACTGATTTTGGCTAGAAGTAGGTGATTGTCATTGGAACTGGAAGGTGATGGAGTTTAAATATCAGCCTGTTGAAAGGCATTCTTAACATCAAGACAGGTGAGTGCTGCGCGTATTTTTGTATGTAAATATTTTGTGATGGATATATAGATATGGAAGACATGGTCATGTATGGTGTGCTTAGGACAGAAGCTGGCGTGTTACTGAGGCATATGATGGGAGCGAGTCGGAATAGGTGTAGATACAGTGAGGTAAGATGATTCAAGAAATTTTAGAACACTCTGTTAGAAGAATTATGGGACGATATGAATTTAATTGGGATGGTGGTTTTGGGGGTTTCCAAAATAACAAATGTTTTTGGTATGTAGCCAATATGTGGGAGGGGAGGGGAAGAATTCAGTTTGGAGAATTATGGTGTATACTTTGTTTAGGAGTTGTAGGAAGGGTTGTGGTGCTTCTTACATGTGTCAGTACGTAATTTGATCTACTCCAGGGACAGTGTTCCTTCTTGTTGAGTGTGTCTTTTATATCTTAGACTCTATTAAGAGCATTTAGGGGATGTTGAGATTCAGGAGGTGGAGGGGATTCAAAGGTAAAAGATTTTCTGTGATCCCCGAATATTCCGATATTGCATCGTTGTCAGGATGGTGGATATTGCGATCGGAAGATGGTGAGAAAATTACATTATAATGATCTGCAAGAATTTCAGTTATTGTTTTATTATCACTGAGTGCAGATTTGTTATGTATTACTGGGCAATAGGGATAGTATTGCTTTATGTTTGTCAGTTGTTTTAATTTGGTGTGGTATTTTCGAGTGTTGGTTATGTTGCATAATTCTGTGCAAGTATTTGCCCATGCTTTTCTTTTAATGGCCTTAATGAATGATCAAGCATCTGAGTATTTGTCTGAGTATCTGTCTGAGTATTTGGTTTGAAATTTCAAAGGTATACCTTGTAATGTTCATAGGAATATTTTAATATTTTAGAGTGCTTAGGGTGGGAGGGGAGGTTTGGAACGTTGGGTGGTGTGGTGAGGAATATGGAGTTGGTTATCAATAGTTAGTGGGGAATATAACTTGTTAACATTATCTTGTAATTCATGCTGTAAAGTAGGTTGTTCTGTACTGCAATTTATGTCTGATAGCGTTTGTATGCTACCCAATAGGTTCGTGTATACAACATGAATGTTGGGGATAGTTTGTTATGTTGCTATGGGTTTGTTAGTACATTTTTATGGTTATTAGGGCAGTGACATTGTAATTTTCCGTTGAGAGTAGTATGGTTATGTCACAGGGATTGTTAGGCACCATCCCTGAACTTTGTGTTAAGAATACCGCCAACTTTCGGTGTGCCAGGCTTTTATATCCTGATTCCCTTTACAAAAAATTGCAAATGTTTCGGAAGCTTGAAGAACTTCATCAACCATTTCTTACTCCTGAAGAAAGGGAATGTGAAGAAAATTTTCTTGAATAATGATGAAATGGCGATTCTGGCAGGTTTGTTGGCCAATTTCCTGTTCTTCCTGACATTACACTTGTAGATCAGTGAAAGCATAAAGCAGTTAAAACGCTCAAACACATTTAAGATAATTTTGCTAGATTTCGCGACTTGAAGCAGCTGTATGTAATTTTCTTGCATGAATACAGTGAAACAGTACACGCGAAAATTGCATCCCTTGAGACTTATAATTCATGAAGCTTTTATATGCCCCACCATTGTGTTCTCAAAGATTCTAGCGTAACAACCAAGCCAAATGTTCACTTTTACGGATGACGTGAATCATGAAATAGCTTTGAACTCTCTGTAAATGGTTCACCCTGAAATTCAACCTTACTTCCTATCTATTGTTTTACGGTTCACAACTTACCTTGTTACTCTTTCAACTGATATTGCTAAGATGCACAAATTTGTTTTAATACTTCCCGACCACAGGAGTCTTCACATTATTGCGTGGCGTGAATCCTCTGATGAGAAAATGAATGACTACCACCTTACTACATTTACACGGTCTTCCCTGTTTCTTGCTCCGAGATTTCTGGTTCAACTTGCTGACAAACACACAGAATCTCATTCTATTTGCATCTTCTTGTTTTTATGTTGACGACGTGTTGACAGGTACTATCTCGTTTGAAGTAGCTGAGGAGCTTCAGTCAGAAATTTCTTCCCGGCCTTATAGTTCACATGTTTATCTCAGAAATTGCACAACAAATTGTCCGGAATTGCCAATATCCCTGTACATGATAGAGAAATCATGTCATCAGGTAACCTCACTACGGATGAAGCTATAAAAAAAATAGGTGGTATTTGGCACCCTAAATATGATGAGTTTGAGTTAGAATTAAAGTTGAAGAATGCACATAAAGAAATCACTAAGTAAAGCATTCTAAAAATTATTACTTCCTTATTGCACCCTCTTGAATATTTTGGATGTGCTGTGGTTACATGCCGTCTAATCATATCTTTTATTTGACAATTGGAAATTATATGGCTTATCAGTTAGAAACTTAATCTGAAATTTTTGAGAATTGGAGTGCTATGTAATATGATAAGAAGCAATTTTGGTACATACATTTTGTTTTCTTCTCTCTAGATTTGCGAACGTTGCATTATTGACCGGAAGTCCAATGGATACATGTAAGAGTAGCTGCAAGATATTGAAAGAAGGAAGTGAGGTAATGTGCATTTTGCCTACTTGTAAAGAGTACAACATACACGTGTTTTCTGACTCTGATCGGAGAGAAATCCATCCCGTTAGACAACGCGTATTCTGTTGTAATGAATGTGGTTCGAAGTTTTCTGCGAAGGCGAATCTTCAGCGACACATGTTTAAACACACTGGTGAGCGTCCATATTCCTGTAGACAGTGTGGAAAAGAGTTCGCCGAGAAGTATGCACTAGCGCAGCACCTGCTTACGCATACTGGTGAGCGTCCATATTTATGCAAACAATGCGGTTCGGAGTTTTCTGTAAAGTCTAATCTTCGGCGACACATGCTAATACATACTGGTGAGCGTCCGTTTGAATGTGGAGAATGCGGTAGAAAGTTTGTCCAGAAGTGTACACTCAGGCAACACCTGCTAACACATACTAGTGAGCGTCACTATTCTTGTACACAATGCGGTAAACAGTTTACTCACGCTAGTACTCTCGGTAAACACATGTTAACGCATAATGCTGTACGACGATATTCCTGTAATGAATGCGGTGAGAGATTCTCTTCTAAGTGGTATATGCGGAAGCACCTGCTTACACATACTGGTCAGCGTCAACACTCCCGTCAACGATGTGGTCGTGCATTCACCTACAGGCGAAATTTTCTACAACAGAGGTCATAATATATTCTGCTACCGTATGCGACAGTAGACGGTACTACCTGCGACTGTCTGGTCGAGGGTCTCGCGGCCGATAACAAACCAGGCAAACTAAGGGAAAACCAATAGCTGCGAGCAGAGGAGTTTCCCTTAGAAGGTTGGATAAGATGAGACCTTTGTGTGGGAAATAACACATAAATTCATCAGCTGCCGCCTTGCAGTGCGGCAGGGGACTGCCAAAGGCTAAGGGAGACCACCCAGAAAGAAAATCCTCTAGTACGTTAGGCCTAGCAAGTCAGTACAGGAGTACAATGCAGTTGCTTTCAAAACGAAAACGAGCCTCGGAAAGAAACATATTCTGAATGTCGACAATACTTCAAGTACTCTTGGAACTAATGAAGACGTCATGTCCGATGCTCATTCAAGATGCACGAGAAGAACCGATCATAGAAACAGGCTTCGGTTTGGAACCTTAAACGTTATGACTCTAACAGGAAAATGCAACGAAATCACGGATTTAATGAACCGTAGACATTTTCACATCCTAGGGCTAAGTGAAACCAAAAGGAAAGGTTGCAACACAATAATGTTAGAGGCGGATATAAATTATACTGGAGTGGTAATCCTGCAGTGGCGAGGAATGGAGTTGGTTTTATACTCCATAAAGACATTGATAGTGTAACAGATGTCTCCTTCATCAATGAGAGATTATTCAAAGCTAAAATATTCCGAAATGGAGAAACTCAAACTGTAATCCAAGTTTATGCTCCCCAGCATGGTTGTAGCGATCACCAAAAAGCAAGCTTCCTAGAAAAACTAGAGGACATCATTGATGAAGAGAACATAATGATAATTGGGGATTTTAATGCTCAGGTAGGAACTGATAGGTCAGGTTATGAAGGCATTAATGGTCCATATGGGTTTGGTAATAGAAATGAGGAGGGTAAACTTCTGCTTGATCTATGTACACGAAACCAACTTCTGGTGAAGAACTCGTGGTTTCGGAAACGGGATAGCCACAACATAACGAGATACATTTGGGATGGTCAGTATAGATCAGTGATAGATCTTATCATCACAGATAGGTCAAGTGGAGAAAAGGTGCATGATGTAAAAGTGATACCTAGTGAGAGCCTTGATAGTGACCATAGACTCCTCATTGCAGACCTAAAAGTCACCAAACCTATTATTAAAGTAAACAAGAAGAAAAAACACGAATTAAAGACTGGCAATTGAAAGATATGGAAGTCAAACAGCAGTTTCAGCAGGGAAATCTGAGCTAAAATACCAATAACAGACACAAAGAAAGGTAATGAAGAATGGAATGATTTTAAGGCAAGTCTGGTTGATAGTGCAGATAAAATATGTGGAAGAACAAGCAGAAGAATGAGAGAGAAAAGAACATCTTGGCGGAATGATAAAGTGAAAGAAGACATAATGAAAAGGAATAAAGCCAAAAACCTTCTTGATGTGGCTAAGTCTGACAGAAGAATCAACAGCGACCAAATAGACAACAATAAATTGGAAGAAATAGCAAAGGAATATAGATACAGAAAGTTGGAAGTCAAGAGAATTGTACGGGAAGAAAAATAGAAAAGTTGGAAAGAATTTACAACTAAACTGGAAGAAGACACTAAAGGGAATATGAAAATGATATATGGAATAGTAAAAAGTAAAAGATCAGATAAGGAAGCAATTACAGCTCTGGAGACAGCAGATGGGAATATAGTTCGCAATATGAAAGATATCACGGATACAATGGGGCAGTATTTTGACAAGATCCTAAATGGCCCTAAAGAGATCTCTCTTGAGGATGTAGGACAGAAAACAATAGAGGAAGATATCCCAATTACATGGACAGAAGTAGAGCAAGCTCTCCATAGGATGAGAAGTGGTAAGTCAGCAGGAGCTGATGAAATTACAGCTGATATGATTAAAGCTGCTGGTCCACCAGGAATACAGTGGCTGTATAGAGTTCTCAGAACAATATGGAAGAATAATGAAATACCTGAAGATTGGACAAAAGGGGTGATAGTTCGTATCTTACAAAAGGGAGTAGAAGGAAAAGTGAAAATTACAGAGGCATTACCCTCTTATCACACGGCCTTAAAATTATGGAGAAGATCATTGAAGCCAGAGTAAGGGATATACTAGAGCCTATCTTAGAAGAGGAACAACATGGCTTTAGGACTGGAAGAAGCACAACAAATCTGATATTTGCTTTGAGGATGTTGGCAGAGAAACCTGGGAAAGAGGAAAAGTCCTAATTATTGTGTTTATGGACCTTGAAAAAGCGTATGATAAAGATCCTAGATCAACTACTTGGAAAAGTCTTAGAAAACTTGGTGTACCGGGGTACCTTATTAGGAAGATCCAAATGCTATATACTAATTGTAAAAGCTGTGTCAGATTTGGAGATGGTCACTCTGAATGTTTCAATACAACTGAAGGAGTACAACAGGGAAGTGCCTTATCACCTCTTCTATTCATAGCAGTTATGGATACCATTTTAAAGTAACTAAAAGGAAAAGGTAATAAAGATCTTCAGGCTCTGGTGTTTGCAGACGATGTGGCAATCTGGGATGAAACAGAGGAGGGAGTGCAAAATCAGAATGCATGGTGTAAGAAGTTTGATGATTATGGAATGAAATTGAACCCATCAAAAACAGTAGCATTGAAAATCAGCAGACATAATACAGAATGCAGCATAAAAATACAGGACCACCAAGTTGAAGTAGTACACCAATTCAGTTATTTAGGAAGCATAATGGCTAATAATAACAGAGCTGAGATAGAAATAACAAACAGAGTAACCAACGGCTCTAACTTTTATAGTATCATTAGACACCTACTATGGGATGAGAAAGTCCCACAAAGAACAAAAATGACCCTGTATAAGTCATATTTCATTCCTATCCTTACGTATTCTCTGGAAACCTGCACGCTAACATCAAAGGATTGTAGTAGGATTCAAGCCTGTGAAATGAAATTTCTTAGAGCTGCCCTCCAAAACACCCGAATTGATCGTGTGAAAAATGAAGAGATCCGATCTAACCTAGGTCTAAATTAATCGATGGAGGAAAGACTTAGGTCATCTAGACTTAAATGGTTTGGGCATGTTAAACGAATGAATAGCACAAGGTTACCATGTGCTTATTTGGAAAAGAGAATAACAGGTACAAGAGCAGCTGGAAGACCAAGAAGAAGATGGATGGACCAACTGAGGGAAGATGTGGAGGGAAGAGGATGGAATTGGGAATCTGTCTTGGACAACGAAATGTTTTTGAATAGGCAGCTTTGGAAGACGCTCGTTTTCAAACACTCTACCCGGCTCGCTGGAAGGGCAAACCGATGATGATAATGACATGCTCTCACATACTGGACAACGTTCATTCTCGTGTGATACTTTTGGTAAGGAATTTTTATTCTAGTCGGGTTTTAAGGGACATTTGTATACACATACTGGTGGTAATATCTATTTTTGTAATGAATGAGGTAAGAACTTTACCTGTCAGTCTCATATATGTGCCGGCCCCTGTATACACGTACAATTGATTTTCAATATACGTGTCATGAATGTCGTAAATACTTTTCTCACAATGAATATCTTTGTCGAGACTACATTATCCACACTACAGCCAGTCTTTTTGTCTGTATTCAAAGTGGTAATAATTTTAATAAGAAGTCGTCTCTTCCGTACCACAATGTTATACGTATCGGTGAGCATTCACATTCCTCTATGCAATGTGATAAGCTTTTTTCTCAAAAGTCACTCCTTTGGCGGCACCTGTTTAACGTACTGGTCAGCGTCAACATACCTGTGATGAATGTGGAAAGGAGTTTCTTTGTAAACAAGTTCTTCGACACTTGCTGATCCATACCTTGTAATCAGTGTGGTAAAAAGTTTTCTCAGTAGTCGCATGTTTGAAATCTCCTTCTTACACATACTGTTTAGCGCTCTCATTTCTTCTGATGACTATGGGAAGAAGTTCTTCGATAACACCACCTTACCCCTTCCGGGCAAGGGTCTGTATTCTTATGATCAGTGCGATAGTTTTTTTCCCAAAGTTTAGTTTTCGAAAAGACAAGGTAATTTGCAGCTCACTTATTTTGCTGAAAAGGATGTGTGTATCACTTTTGGTGAAAAGCGTGTGTTGAAAGTGACCTCGCTAATATATCGTAGTTACGTGAAAAAGACAGCGCTTATTAGATATGTCCACATCTTTTTCTTGATTGTGGTAATATTTCAAGCAAATCTAATATTTGACAACACAATTTTGCGATTGTGGGATTTCGCCCAAATTATTGTAATGGATGTGGTATGAAGTTTCTTGAAGTATGCAAACTATATATACAATATTTTAAACGCCCACAGTAATTTATGTGAATAATCATTAAAATCATTAATAGCAATTGCCATATCATTTAAATAGTCAAATATGAATTAAATACCTAATCGCCCCACACTGGCGCCATTGGCAGTATATTGTTTATAATTAGCCTTTGCAATATCATTAACATAAATCAAATATGAAGAAAATACTTTATAGCCTCACGCCAAATAAAATCTATCTGAATAGATTACTAACTCTTTAAAATAGTTAGAGAGATAGCCTTTATTTTCTGTGGTGAAGTTAACGCTCTTGGCTCTTTCTTACATTTGATCACACACATATTATTACTTATTAATACAATTACATTGATAAACGTAAAATACCAAGAACTACAAATAAAACTAATGCTTAAGACAAAATATGAATGTATACACACCAAGAAGAAATAAAGAAAAAAGAACTGCCTACATAATACAGATTTAAAACAATACTTATTTCAATATATAACGAAAGAAATACGAACCGAAAATACAACTAAACTAATAAAAATACTAAATGAAATTTAGTTAATTGTATCCTTGCAATACTAGACCTAATTTAAATACTGTAGTTACTACCAGCTACCTTTAATTCTACTTGGTAAATACAGTACAGATGTTTTAAATTTAATTCAATTATCATATTAACCCAATATTTTATTGTATAATAATCTCATAACATGATTTTCACACACAGTCGGTCGTTCCACTCGTACAGGTACCTTGCTGGAAGCACTTAAGGAGAACTGCTGGTACGAAGTTTTAAACATACTTTTTGATGCATCATCCTTGATGTCTTTGGGAAGAGCATTCCACCATCCCAAAGCGGTGATAGTAAATGATCGATGGTACGTTGTTGCTCGGTGTACAGGTATTTATAGGACAGACATTGCGCGAGTATTATTGAGATGTAAAGAGATAAAATAAATTCCTAAAGTAATATTTTGAAATCTCCTTATTATCTGCGCCAGAGTTCACCAGAATGAATCCCTTGAATTTTGATAGAGCATGATAATTCTTTCTCACCCAGGGCGTGAACAATCTGCTGCGTTCTGCATCTTTAGGCCTTACATAACATGAAAGCGACTAAATAGGTAGGGACCACACCTAGGCTCATCAAAACTTCCAATGATTCTAAAATAATTATATTCTAAACAAAATCCGTGCATGGGCACTTCATCAACACACCAAAATATACATAAAATACACTCACAAACTGTTGCTGGAAGAGTCCATATTTACACAATTACTGACAGCAACAAAAACAGTGGAAAACCAAAAGCGAGAAACAAGCCACCGTTTGAAGTCAGCTCATTGAACAAAGCACACATGTGTAGATAGGTACACTTGACTTTATCTGTGTATCAACACAACTTGCATATTCCCATTATTTGCACTTGTTATATCACACAGATATTGGACCTTTGTAATATTATGTTCACTGATTCTAACACTTGGTTTATATATACATCACTTGAGGAACACACACTTGATGTTCCGGAACATAAATTAGGGAATGTCTAAAATACAGCACTCAATAGCTCTAACAAACACATAATACCAAGCCTCCACAAGTGGCACAATACCAAGTGCCTATGCACTCCACAGTTGTAGGTTATTACTACACTTCTCAAACACAATAATGCCACTTTCCACAAACGTTGCTCCGCTGTTTGAAGTCAGGTATTCTCCATCAAACCAAGTCCAGTATGCTTCTCGCCGTTTGATCACATGCCTATGTAGACCTCAGCTTCCCCGTTTCTTACATGGTGCATGTAGATTAACCCTTGCTATCCAATCACAGGAACAAGATCTTGTTTAACCACTCCCTGAACCGCTTCTTTATCTCATTACAACACCAATAAGTCCACCTCATCATACTCTGGACTATTCACATGACTCATAGTGTCCCAGTAGGGACACGTTTTTAGCCTTTCTCCCCAAGCATTTTAGGCCTAGGTTACTCACCTTTGAAATTTGTATCTTTTGGGGAACTTATTCCAACTCTGTTTAATTTTATGTACTTTGCGACTTATGTCGTTTACTGTAACTGTATTCCATCCGTCCGCGGATTACTTCAAATGTTTTATATGATGTAAGTCACGATTTTCTGTTATCTATTGGTCCGCCACAGGCCAGACTGAGAGCGAGCCTTATCTTAGGCTCGTTCGCTGTTCTACCCGCTCCTGCAGCCGGTAGTCATTAATCCGAATTAAACAGAGCGTGAGCTGAGTCCATTTTCGAGTTCCAAGATGGCTAGAAGCCTTGTGCGTGGGCTCTCTGACGGGTATCTTTCCACTTAGATATGCCCGGATGATGTGCTATGGATATGGGATAAGGCCCTGAAGTGTTTTAATTTTCTTTATTATTTATTGTTATCTATTTTGAGTGGACGTCCGTTATTTTTCCTTCTTAAATAGTGTGCTGAAGGAATGTAAGCTGCTTTTCAATCTGACACCATGCGTTAATTTTCTTCGCATGGATCAAAAGTAAGTGAACTACGATTTTCTCTTTACCATGGAGCTGGATGGCATCGTCCCAAAACCTTTATTTGACGAGTGAAAATATTTCTGCTCTACTATCACCATTTCTAAAAGACCTTCCTTTCGAATGAACGTAGAAATTTTTTTGAATGTGAAAACATTCGGATTAATGACTGCACCGATTAAAACAATTTCGTGTGGGAGTAATAGTTTTGGACTAATGTTACAAATTATTTCGCTGTTTCAAATTATGTTTGGGATGTTTCGTAGAGATTAATTTAATAATGTAATTAAATCTTTTAAAGGTTTGAGATCGTGAGATTATCTCCGCGGATCGGGATCTAGTTTTGTTTTGTGCTATCTTTTCTGTGTTTCCCTTTGGTATATCTTTCCTTGCTTCGGTACGCTCTCTGATTGTGACTTTTCTATGTCAACCGTTGCCAGGAGGAACTATTGTTCGGTTTGGTGGTAATTAATTACGTTTTCTGGTGGATGGATGTATTATTTTAATTATTTTAATTATATGTTGGGAGTTTCGGCTCTTTTTTCATCCCTTTAATTTAATTGTGATTTGAAACCGTGAACCTTTTTCTGCTGGCTTGTTCTGCTCTGCCCTTCACGGCGATGTTTTTATGTGTGCACGCACTGTTATGCCTCGTCCTGTTCGTTCTGATAATTTATGATCGTATTCTAATTTTGTGGGCATTTGATGATTTGCTTCGTGTACCTCTCTGGTTTGAAAAATGCTTTCTCTGCATGTTATGTAATTCCTTGTTGCGGCTATTGTGTCCCGGTTCAGGAGAAAATCTCGCGGTCTCCCTTTCACCCACTATCACGTTGGTACCAAAATTTCTGAAGATAGATTTTGGTTTGAATTACTGATATACAAGTAAAGTTTAGGTAATCACTCTAGCCCTCTGTCGGGCAGTAAAATTGGTCCATGGACGTTAACGCAAATAATTATTTGTAATTGATCTGGTTTCACGTCTACCTTTAATTTTCTTAGTTTAGAGGGCGTCCCTCGTTTGAAGGTACTTTTTGACTTTAACCAACTTTAATTTAGTTAATCTATTTATCAAATGTTAATTGAGTTCAGAGTTTATTTGGTTAACCAGTTAATCACTTAAGTAATTAATTTCATAATTTTAAATAGGTGCACCTTTAATCTTTATTAATTGGTTTTCTTAACTATCATATGCAATTTTTTTCGCAGTAATTAAACTATTCATCTCCTTTAAGATAATAACAGTGTATTTATTTCATGTTTTCCACTATTTACTACCGTGTAATTCTTCGGTTCTCGATCTAAGTCGCCTCTGATTTCGGGCCTGTTTTCTGAACTTGGGTAAGTATTTTGCTGTTTCCTATTAATTTTTTTCTTGGTTTCCTGCTATCTGTTGTTCTTGTTTACTTGTACCAGTTGTCGGTACGACTGGTACAGAAATTGGTATTGTTGGGAGATCAGAAGAATGCACATGCCCGGTGAGGTACGGGGCGAAGGGGTTTTCACCAGCAGAGCCAGTGACGTAATGGTTGTCATAGCAACTTCGCTACTACCCAGGCTGCTTTATATTATCTTCTACTGACAGCTCTTCGTTCTTGTCGGTTGTAATCCAGCTAACTGCAAAGTGTGAGTCAATGTTTTCGTGTAGCAGATAGAGCAGATAAGAGCCGATCTGTCTGGGCAGAACAGGAAGTTCGTGCTTGCAGGCCACATTCCTCATTCTTGCATTCTTCTCATCTCTACACAGTAGCAGACCTTGTGTTATTGCTATTTATGTACCTGTAGTACATTTTTAATTCTTTCCCTGGCACGGTGGTAAATACTCGGAATATTGAAGGAGAAACCTGTAGCAAAAATGAAAGGGTAGATTAAGGGAAATATTTTGTGAAAAGGTGTGCAATTTCTTGTTCTAATATCTTCTTGTTTCTTTCTGTTGCATATCCGTTTCATCTATGGCTCGTCCACTATTATTTCACTATCAACCCCGGAAAGGGGAGTTGATTTATGAATTATTAGTCAGAGGTCAGGAATCTGGGCATACTCATGCTGAATGCATCTCCTTCTTGTCAGACTCTATGCAAGTACCCATCAATTTATCCCCTCTTACTCCTGAGAAGGTGAGTGAGTCTTTGCATGATATCGAAATAGCGTTGCATGAAATTTGTATTTAAAAAAAAAGAATTTGCTGAACAGGCCCCTACTAAGGTTCAATCAATCGGCTGAGAGCCAGGACAGGATTGGTTAAGTATCAAACCTAATGGTGAATATGTGTCTGGATGTGTTAGACTTTTATCTTTGTCCATGAATATATCCGCCGACCTAGAAATTTTACTTGCCAGTAGGGAAATGGAGAATTTGTCCATTACAAGCAGTCAAAGCTGTTCTAAGCCTAATCCTGAGAATGAGTCTAACCAGGTTGCCTCTAATCGTTGCCAACATAATGCATGTTGTGTGTCTACTCCTGTATTAGAGAATGTCCCGTAACGTAGATCAAACCCAGAACACTACGGTAAGGGCAGTAAAACAAGTACAACGTACACAATAAGTTAGTTAGTGAACACAAACAGGGAGCGTAACAGGGTCACACAAACGTCCCAGAACAAGAACAAGAAACTTGCCATAATAGGCGAAGGTGTGACACCATGAACCCGTAGAAAGAAAATCATACCTGGTACAAATGTTAATTAAAGAAAGAACAACATTTTCTTAGGGAATTTTAGATCAAATAATTTATTTAGTAAAATAAATCTTTAAAATGTCAGAGAAGATAATTTATCAACGCAGGAAAAATTAATAAGGAAAAACACTAACTTGAATTAAGCTTTAAACTAAAACATAGTTTAAAATTTATGGTGATCGACCACCGAAAAATAAAGAAAAGAAAATATAACCAAGTGAAGCCTCAACATACCAGAATAATTAATAGTGTGAAATTAGTATCAATTCACAATGTACTTATTTAAACAACCCTTCTGAACCACAGAGTTCCCACCAAGGGATTAAATAAAAGAAGTGGGGCTTGAATAATCACCACATAATACTCCGGGGAAGAGGGAAAATAACCGGATATTAAAATTAAAATTGCTCCAACTCTATTACAAGATCTCAAAAGTAGGGAAAATCAAATAGAATTAAATATTATCGCATTAAGTCGGAAGGAGCTGGCTAAAAAAAATCAACAGCACCCACGACCAGGGAAAAATGTCTACCCAATCCTTAACAATACTCAAAACAAAACCCGTTGTCATGGCGACACACTAACGCCATGTACCAAGGATGGCAAACGGAAACCACGGACAGAAACCAGTGCAAACTAGGGACAAGAAAAGTAACAAACCCAAGAACAGAGAAAGACAAGCAAAAATATAAAACAAGATCGAGAAAGAAATTAAATTACTGTTCACTTGGTTAGAATTCGAATGGTTTTGACCTGACTTACTTTGGGTGTTTGATACTGAAGCAATACTGTAAGACTTTACAAGATGTACCAAAGATGTTTCACATAAGCAAAAGGTATTAAAACTTCACCCCAATACATCTTAATTTTTCTTCACTAACAATACGAAAAGTTGCAGTACGTAAGGATGATAATGTTAATTTTTTTGTTTTTAAAGAGCCTCGAGATCTTGCTTTCCCAGAAATTAGAGTTCTCAATCATCACCAAACCAAAACTTAAATTGTCCACGTTGAAGAGAATAACATTCTTAGAAATTCCGAAAATCTTCACAGTATAGCAATGACGCCATCGCCATTTTTAAAAGTCTACTTACAGGCTGAAGAGGCCGAGTGAACAAATACATCAAGCTTACAAACTAGAGAAGAAAATCCCGCGTTGGTAGAAGCACAAACACATAATGAGGGCAAGGGAGAAACCCTCTTATTCCTTCCTTCAAGTTACGTCCATTGGGAACGCCGCAAACTTCTCACAGATGAGACACGCCGAACACCAGTCCATCTTGAACCAGACTCCCGACACTAATCGGCTGGCTCGCCAAAGCAAGAATTGACAAGGAAGAGTTCGTTCCGCAGTGAGCTCTAATTGGTTAATGGGCGGAGTCTCGTAGTTCAAGCTCACAGTCCAGATGTCAGTAAGTACAAGGAGCTCCGACTTGAGCGCCTACACAGCATAGTAGCGGAACGGTGAAACTTGATATACCAAGAAACAGAATTGAAAATGACACCGCAAAGGTAGAGTTAATCTTGACACGATTTCCACGCCCTTAGGCTACGTCCAAAATGTAGATAGGAGGAGAAATAACACAATGACATGTCCATGTCAAGAATTAATTGTCACACTTAAATGTCACCCCTCCTCATAACTCTCTGAAAGAATTATTTCATGGAGTTCATAATTTCTCAGTTAATTTAATTGATGAGTGTATTCGCTTTTTGCGGTTTCTTGTTGAAATGACGGAATCAGGGAGCGTATATTCTGTGGATTGTTACGGAGTTATCCGTGGAAGGCAGAGGTTAAAGAAGGTGCGGGCGGGAATAGGTCTCAACTACGGAATTAAAGTTAATTTTAAAACTTTAACAAAGGTTATATTTTCTTTTCCAAAATCAACAAATGACAACAAATAACAAAGGTGTAACAGGTACCAAGTAGCAGATCAACAATTTAAGAATTTACAGGTTACAGTCGTTACAAGATTTGGGCTTCGAGCCCCAAGTTTAATTCCTGAGCTCTCAGCTCACAACCACCATAGCTGAAGGGCAAAAAACCTCTAAGTACGAGGAGCACCTACTCCTAATTACAATGTTAAGAGGAAAAGAGCAGACCCGCTCTCAATTTTACAAGCCTATCAAAGGCTACAACAAACTTCTTTCCTAACTGCCCTTAAGGCACACATACAGTGAAACAGGGGTATCTTGTACGCAACCTACAGGGCCTTCACATGAAGAAAACAAAACTTTGGGTTAATTAAATGGCCCAACAATCCAAATTGACTGGAGGCGTAGCTTGCACTCCTACATAACACTTCTTAAAACCTAGGTGGCACTCGGCCAGTTATACAGAGGCTAATCCCATACTAGGGAGGTGACTCGTAGAAGAATAATTCATTACATTAAGAAGAGAAGAAAATCGGTTATGAAAACGTAGTCACCTCAAAACAACATGAGTGGGAGCTCGAAAGGGTTAAGCACTCTCTATCCCAAATTGCGCTTAATCTACATGAATATAGTAAGGTTTACATTGAAAAGGATTCAACCCTTCCCCCGCGGGTTAAAACTGCTGAGCTAGCAAGAAATAAAGATATTAACAGGCCATTACCTTGTTGATGAACTGCTGCCCGAAGAAAGAGGCGCTTCCCGCCCCCTGCTACATAACCACACACTAAGAGAGATGTACTGAAGTGGCCCCGAGACAAGAAAATCAGCAGTTTATATACCCTCGTGGAACATTCGAGACCTTTCATGAATGATAAGACACACCCACAGCAGTTTATTGGTTACAGAACACTGTCACAGAGCAGGTTGCGGAAGAAAGCCCGGATTGGCCGAAAATTAATTTAAGAAATTCGGGATTGGCTAATTTCAAAACTGGCGGAAAGAAAGGATTAACATTGCGAACTCTCAAACCACAGAACAAAATTTAGCAAAAACAAAACTTATGAATGTTAAATTTCTTCAGGACAGTTCATTCCTTTACACCAGAGTGCGTTATCAATTTTTTGTAGAGACATCTGTTAGAGAACGTCCAAATTTCTTGATCCGGAGGAAACAAACACAAGTCGAAATAGCCACCGTTCAGACACTTCAAAATTACCAAATTTACTGTGGTGACATCGTTCGAGAAACCTGTGATTTAGTACAGTTTTTTAAAGTTCAGGCGTTCTCTTGTAGAGGGGTTTCAACTGGCGCAATATTTGAATTAGCGGCGTGGAGGTGTACCGCCTGGTACATGGATGATCTGGGCATGTTTAGGGCATTGTTTCCCCTGTGTGAGGGTATTCTAAAACGAGAAAATACTGAATTTATTTCTAAGAATATAAAAATGAATTTTATGACCTAGTCCTCTCAAAATTCTTCCCCTCGTTGGCCCTCTGGAGTTTGATCCCTCAACATTGTTTCACGGTAGAGATTTTGCATGAAAACTTGCTGACATATATCCTTGATTTAACATTTTATTGTGAAGTTTTTCGAATAGCCGTACCAGAAGAAGAGATGGTTACTAGGATTATTAAAGGTATATCACCTGCATACCGATCTTTTTGTCGTTGACAAAATGCCCAACTCCCTTTTCGGATCTTGAAGTTGCTTGTTCGTTTGCGGAAGATGTTAAGCATGTGGACACATCACGACAAATTCAACATCCCCCACCTACTAACCTAGTAAACTCTGTCCCATCTCAACTTGCTAAATCCAAGCTGAATACAAAAAAGGTTTAAATGTGGTAGCAGAGATCATCTGAGAAACACTTGTCCATTGGTGAAACGAAGTTCTTGAATTTGCTGTTATATCTGTGGTTCGAGACAAAACTCCAAAAATAACTGCCTTTCATCTTCTCGGAATCAGGGTCTGATCTTCGTCAACAATTTCCCGACATGTTCACCAGAAAACTTGGTCTAACTGATGTCCTAGAATATGACATAGAGTTGACTGGTAACCAACCTCTCAGATCTCCTCCTTATCGAATCTTACCTTCGCGTATGCTGGAACTAAAAATATTATTGATCAATTGCTCAAAGAGGGTGTCATTCGGCCTTCTACCTCGCCTTATGCTTCTCCGATATTCTTAGTGCCTAAGCCCTCTGGTGTATTCAGAGCTGTAGTAGACTACCGTTTGCTCAACCGTAAGGTGGTTCTACAGTTTATTCCATTGCCTGATTAATTTCGTTGGTTCCAGTTTCAAGAATGATCTATATTTTTCAAAGTGAACTAAATTAATGTCGTTATTTATGAACTTCAAGAATGAACATTATTAACTTAAAATAACTATTTCGAGGTGATCTTAATTAATGTTGTACCGAGCTCGATAGCTGCAGTCGCTTAACTGCGGCCAATATCCAGTAATCGGGGGATAGAGGATTCGAACCCCACTGTCGGCAGTCCTGAAGATGGTTTTCCGTGGTTTCACATTTTCACACCAGGCAAATGCTGGGGCTGTACCTTAAGTAAGGCCACGGCCGCTTTCTTCCCATTCCTAGGCGTTTCCTCTCCCATCGTCGCCATTAAACCTATCTGTGTCGGTGCGACGTAAGGCAAATAAAAATGATGTCATGTATAAACTCCACGAATTAACTTTCTTTATATCGCGAAGAGGTTTTATTAATTTCATTGGCCAACATTATTCTAAATATTTGTCGCTAATAAGATTGACACAATCTATCATCAGTTTATTGAGTACTAAGTGTGGATGAGAGTCCAAGTTGACAAATATTCAAAGAAATGATAGGCCATTCGTATGCTTTGACTGATTTAAGCAAAGTTTATGTCGCCTGCAATCTTGTACCCCTCTCTGTACAATCTCCTAATACGCCCTGCGAAATCCACATGCTAAATTACACGCGTCAATGAGTGCGTGTCGGTTACTGGTACAGATAGAGGAGTGAAATACGTGGCGACAAATATGAGATATACATGGCTAACCCTAACGTATTATGCAATATTTACCTTAGAATATTTTATAACCACTCAACTAGGCAACATGGAATATCTACTTGCTGCTATCAAAGCCCTCAGTCTTAATGTAAATCAACAATTGACTGGTAACCAACCTCTCAGATCTCCTCCTTATCGAATCTTACCTCCGCGTATGCTGGAACTAAAACGATTATTGATCAATTGCTCAAAGAGGGTATCATTCGGCCTTCTACCTCGCCTTATGCTTCTCCGATATTCTTAGTGCCTAAGCCCTCTGGTGTCTTCAGAGCTGTAGTAGACTACCGTTTGCTCAACCGTAAGGTGGTTCTACAGTTTATTCCATTGCCTGATTTGTATTACTTGTTTTGGGTGGTTTTCCTGAGCTAAATGTTTTACGGTACTGGACCTTAACCAGTCTTATTACCAAGTGCCTCTATCTAAGCAGTACATACGTTTACAGCTTTCATTACTGATTGGAATCTGTATGAATTCGTCCCCTTGCATTTTGGGTTGAATCATGGCGCAGCTGTTCTGACTTGTTTACTAGATTCTATCCTCTCAGATGTTAAATTTAAATTTGTTTTTAACTATCTTAATGATCTAGTGATTTTTTCGGAAACCTTTGAGGAACATGTGATCCATGTCCGGGAAGTTCTTGAACGCCTGGTAAAAGCTGGTCTTAATGTTAAGTTATCTAAGGTAGCCTTTGCTTATCCCAGTATGTCCTTTCTTGGGCATGTTGTGTCATCAAATGGAGCTTCCATTGATCAATCTAGGACCCAGGCTAATCGGGAATTTTAGCCCCCTAAAGACGCCAAACGCATTGCGCGTTTTGTGGGAATGGTCAAATTTTCCGTAAGTTTATTCCAAATTTCGCTGCTGAGGTAGTCGCTCCTCTCAATTATTTAAGGCGGAAGGATGTGAAGTTCTTATGGGGACCTTCCCAACAAGAAGCTTTTGAGAAATTGAAACTAGCCCTTTCGAACGCTCCTGTTTTGACATTCTGGATTTTGATCGCCCTTTCATAGTTCAGACAGATGCTTCTGGAAAGGCTATAGCCGGCGCCGGCGTGCTGCTTCAAGTGTATGAGGATGGACGAAGACCTGTATTGTATGTACCTAGGATCCTCACTGATCTAGAGAGCAAGTAGTCTATTTATGAGTTGGAATGCCTCGCCGTGCTGTTTGCCCTTGAAAAGTTAAGGTCGTTCATTGAGCATGTTAACTTTGACCTTGAGACAGATAATCGGGCTTTGTCGTGGGTACTGAATCGACCCAAAAGTACCGGCAGAATTACCAGATGGGCTCTTCGAATCTGCTTTAAGTTTCAATGTTAAACACATTCGGGGAACTGAGAATGTCATCGCCGACAGTCTAAGGCGAAAGATTGATGGTCATGAGGCAGTGGAGGAAAACTCTGATCCAAATGATCCTGAAGTAATTAGCATGTTTGGAGTTAACGCTATTCTTTCTGATCTACCTTTGCTATTTCATGAATTTGCTGATCATCAAAGAGATGATCCTAAATTGAAAGGAATCATTGATAAGATTACAGCTGGAAATTCGATAAAACCTTATTCATTGTCTAAAGGGTTCCTTTGTTGTAAAGGTCGTGATGACCGAAACCTCAAAATTGTTGTTCCTAAAGTTCTGGTAACCATGATTTTTAGATATTATCACTCTTCTCATCTATGTGGTCATTTAGGCATCCTTAAAACCAGACAAAGAATTAGGGAATTCTTCATTCGGAAGAGAATGGATCAGGATATTAGGAACCTGGTCAAGGCTTGTACTTCTTGTGCGATAATAAACCTTGCATGAATTCCAAGGTTGGTTTATTATCTTCTTCTCAAGCGATTTGCCCACTGGAGAGACTATTTATAGTTTCCTCGATCCACCTTGAGGAACACTCACATTTTGTGTGTGTTGATGCCTTCTCTCGATTTTGTTGGATTATGCCAACTAGACCAACTAATTCACGGACATCTATAAATTGCTCAAATGCTATTTTTGTTTACTTTGGTCCTCCCAAGTTCTTGGTTTCGGACAATGCCAGTGCTTTTACCAGTCACTCGTTTAAAAGGTACTTGTTTTGAGTTGTGCATTTCCCATGTCACTACTACTCCGTACTACCCCAACACATCTTATGCTGAGAGAATAAATAGGAACCTGAAATCTGCCCTGATCGCCTACCATCGTCATAATCAGGCCAAGTGTTAAATTAGTTTACACTGGTTGGCTTACTCAGAATGTCATGAACCACATGGCAAAACGCCCATGTCCCTTATGTTTTGCTACATACCATATTCTCCTTTTTCCAACCTTCTTCGAATTGAAGATCTACCTGACCGGTCAAGTCCTAATGATGTTCAGAAGATATGGACAGAACTTGTGTGTATCATATAAGAAGATAGAGAAAAGATACAGCAAGGGTAGGAAACCTGCTAAGTTAAAGTTTGGCAATCAGTTTTCATCAAATGTTACCCCAATAGTAAGACGGTTAACAAGTTTTTGGCTAAACTTGCACCCAGGTATCAAGGTCCTTGTACTATCTTACAGTTCCTGTCACCGGGATCTATGTTGGTGAGTGACCCCGTTGCCAAGCGAATCCGACGGATTCGTCTCTCTCAAGTGAAGCCGGGTTAATGTCCAGTGTACCGTTGCCGATATTGAGTAAATGTACCCACATAGAGTTTTCTGGTTCTACTTGAGAAACGTATGTGCAGACTAAATTTCAGTGATCTGAAAAATTAGTATCTGTTTGGTTAAGTGTCTTGAGTAACCAGGTAATAGTGATTACTATTTTGGTAATAATTGAAATACTGTTGAAACTAGATCTGAAATATCCTGCAATATCGTTGCCATGGAGTAAAATTTTGATAATTTTATTTTTGATAACTATCCCGCTTATCCGCGGTAGTGTGTGTAAGGTCAACGTATAGTAAAATATCCTAAAATCATCTACTTTCAGTATGTCTATTCAAACCGGCACCACCCTCTAGGTCCCCGGATCAACCTAGGGATGATGGCTTCATAACCTTACCCACCAGTGTGAGAGGAAAGGAGAGAGAGAGGGGGGGAGAGAGAGAGAGAGAGAGAGAGAGGGAGAGACAGAGAGAGAGAGAGAGGCACCCTGGTGAGAAGGTTGTTAGCGTGTCCGCCCCCAAAGGGAACTTAAGCGAACACGAGGGAGAACAAGGGGGACAAGTTAACCAACAGAGCACGGAACAATAACCAATCAAAGGTTCAAAAGAAACCAACAACAACATAATACGTTAAAGTACCAAAAGGGAGAAATTAACACACTTACCCGAAGCGTTGGAGAAAAACGGCTTAAGGCCGTGGAGACAGCTACCCCAAGAAATAGTTGGAGTGCTACACTAAACGTGGTGAATGAAAACCAACACTTTAATGGTATTGGAAATCTTTTATTAAGTCAAATCGGAGGTAACAATTTTAAAAGAATATGATCTGAGAAAACCTAGGTTTATAGTTAAAAGTGAAAACTAAAATCAGACAATAAATTAAGCTAACTGTTTGAAAAAGGTTTAAATGTAAATAACAAATTAAGGATAAGGATAATTAAATTACAAATGAAACCTGATTTGGTTTGGTAATTGGTAATAAATTAAGAATCTTTAAATGAGAAAAGTAGGTACCTTATTAACCAATAACAAATAATTAACTTGAAAACAACGACCGAAACAAGTCGAACTCCTAACTTTGGTACCAGCAGTCACTAAAAGTTAAAATAAGATGTGATCGATCACGCGAAAATTAATCATATAAAATACTACCCTCAGTAAACAAGGTATTCAGTTAAATAAATGGTCAAGCCGGTCGCTTCTCATGGTTATCACAATTAACTCGTTTGATTTCCACCAAGGGCAGTTTCCAAGATATATAGAAGTTTTACATATAAATTACACATCCACCCGGACCAAGAAAAGGTAAAACGACATTAAAGGGTAGGTCAAAATTAATTAGGGAACATGAAAATAGCCAACGATACACAGAACCCAAGAATATATAATTCAAGATCCACACAGGAGCCTTGTACCAGCTTACATCATCGAAATCCCAACAACAATTACCAACATAAAACGTTGCCACGGTAAGAGCAAACAAAATGCAACGCCTCCTTCAAACAAGGAGGCAAACAAACTAGAGAAAATAATTCATAGAAACCCCAGGAAGAAGGGAAGCATACGAAACAGAGGGGGATGAAACACAGAAATGCAAACAGAAACCCCAAGGAAAAGCTAAACCCGCTATCTTGGAAACGGCGCCTTGGTTCACACTGAAAGTTACAAATTAATGTGCAAGAAAAAACTTTAATTTTAATTTTAAATTAAATATTTTAATTCAGTTCTCCGTGCACTTTCCACGCTAGGGTGATTAGTTGCCGAAAGCGTATTCCAAGTTTTCATAACCGCACACGACAATAAATACCAATTTGAGGGCGAAGTATAAATTATTATTATTATTATTATTATTATTATTATTATTATTATTATTATTATTATTATTATTATATTTTCTGGAATTCACGAAAGCGCATATCTCTTCTTCTTCTTCACTGCGAGTAAGGCGACTGAAAGACTTGTACATACCTTTTGGTGAGAAGGATTTTGAGAAACCAAACCTGGCCATTGTTGTTGAAGCAAGCTACCATGAGGTCAGCTAACAAGACCTTGTTACCAATAATCCAGGAGAAGTATACCACTAAGAAAGTATTCCACAGGTACGTCAGAAGGCCAACTTGTAGTCCATTAGGGAAACATCCCTGTTAATCAAGAATTCACGGGGGTTTTTGAACCACCCTCCGCTCCATAGCGAAGCACACTCTCACACTTCTATCCATGCTGGCTCCCACGAGCGAAGTAACTCGCGTCGGCTTACTAGGTCCGGGCTAGTCTTGCCAGCCAGCAGCTGGCGCATCCGCAGTTAGGCGGAGACTTTCACTAACAGAATACAGTAGGGAACACACCACTACAAAAAACTTAAAAAGGGTATATTGGCGTAATGCCGTTTGACACAGTTTTCCAATGGTTCTAAGACCAGTCCGAAAATTTTATAGGAGGAGGCTTAAACGACTTAATACTGTCACAGCCCTCCCGCCCCGAAACAACAACAAAATCTCATGCATATGTCATCGATGATGTGGTGGCCACACATAAACTAAATTTTGGTGAAGTAGTCCAACTGGAAACGACCACCAGGATAAACTAGTTTTAATTAGGAGTCCACATGGCCAGGTTAATATTTCAAGACACATTTCCACATTACGTCGCTTTTCAAAATAATTGGCGGGGTGCGATCAATATCAGTCCAGATACGTTAATCGACCCCTCAGAAAATCACAGTAGTAAAGTTTCTCACCAGATAGAGAGCACAATGACCAGAGTTTATAAAATTCTCACTTGCGCTCGATATACTGTAGTTCAAGACATCACACAATGATATAGTTTTTGAAACATGAACAATTCACCTTTGCGGTTTGGCAAATCTTATATTAATCACAGATATACCGACCGAAACCAAACGAAATCCACTTGATTATTAGTGCACGCATCCAGGTTATTTCCTAAAGCTCGGAAATAATTTTATTTTGACACTAGAATACTTATACAAATCCCTTTGGTTTTAAGAATATGCATGATCTCGTGTTGCGAATGAATGACAACAGGGTAATTAAGCATATCCAAGGGAACAGGGGAGCAACAAAGGAGGCGAAATTGGTGAATGAGCTCCACGAAATAAACAACCCGAAATCTAGATCAACGTAAATTTGTTACTCTTGATTGAGTCAGGGTCAAATACAGAGTACGCCGAAGTTATACATCAGGGAGCAAACAACATCGTGAGCGCAAGTAGCACGCAGGGTACCCAAAATATGAGAATAGAACAGGTAACATCACATATCACCTTAATCAAACGGGACTCATAAACTCAACACTCGGTTCAGTAAGCAGCCAAATATCCAGGTTCCAAATTACCACTAAACCATAACTCATAATCAAGAGCATCAACCACAACTTAAGGTGCCCAAAACGCAGTATCAAACGACAAATACCCATAGAAATTCTAATCGAACACTCAGCTTAAAACCAAATCCCACCTTACAAGCACAATTAAAGATAGTACGATGTGTTACCATAACTTGGTAAATGGAAGTTAATATGACTTTGGCCAAGAAAATATTTCGTCCAAAGAACAGCCATTACGCAGACATACATCAACGAAACCAGGTTAAACCAAAGGTTACAATTTAGCAGATATCGGGCTACGACACGGTGAAGAAACAATCATTAACAATTTCCAAAATACACTGGCAAGAGCATCAAGTAAATTTTTTATAGACACAGGTTCAACTTCACTCATCAGAATACATCACCTAGTTGAATAAGAAAAGGTACAAACAACCAAAACGCAATTAATAAATCTAGTTTCAAGTAACCTGGGGTAGGGTATAAAATATGGAAAATCCAAGGCTTAAAAGGGTAAACATGTTTAGAGCAAGGAAAGGATTGACTGGACCGGTTGGACTTCTTAAAATATACAGATGGCGGGTTCGCGAATAGTCTGTCATCGACAACAGATCAGCCAAGCAAAACCAAGCAAACAGGCACTTCATTTGTCACTAATAAGCAACATGGAATTAACAGGACAGAAATAGGGATAGAAGAACCACAGGAGGGACACAATCTGGAATCAGTAACTAACCTACAGTACTACACAGAACCACAAATACAATTCATTTCACAATGGCCATCAGATCAAATTAAAAGGCAATGATGAACCTCAGACCAGAAGACCAAAATTGAAAATAACGAGCATTGACCAACACAACGTACACCACCGGTTAACCAATAGGGTCTCGGCTTTACCCGGTCAATAAATACGTGACTCCCATCACACTGTCCCAGCACGGCAACAGGTACTGTCTCCTATCCACCAGGAGAGCAAGCAAATAAAACATAAGTGGCGGAATACGAGGCAAGTCCATGGAAGATGTTCAAAGTACTTTGAAGAAGGCAGTTACGCCACTAGTAGACCCCATAATCCATCAGCAGGAAGAGTTCGGTACCGACCAAGGGAGTCCTACTCAGTCCCATACCTGAGTAGCAAACCCATAGTACGGTAAGATGACAAACAACTATGTCAATATACACTAGAAGATCCACTGAGAGAAAACACTATAGAGTGGCAGATAAAAAAGAAATGAGCTTTACAGGAGCAAATATTAAATGCTAGACGACATCGGATCAACTAGGAAATGCATGGAGACAGAAAAGAAGAAACCCGAACATACCAAACAGACACATTACTCAAAACAAGCAAGCTAATTCCGAGAGTAGCAGATTCATGTGAGAAGAAATGGCCATATCCACAAGACACAGAGGTAAATTAAAGACTGGCACAAACCCTGCCCATACCAAGGTGCCAACATCACCCAATAATACAACACAACAAAAATAACCCAACCATGACAAACCACACCGGACATGCGTCAGCCCCACAAAGGGATTAAAGGAACACAAACCATCTTCAACAACATGCCGTGAAGTTCTCATGCCACCCCAAAATATATCCCCAAACAACAAACCACGATACTGTCACAACATAAACAACCAACACTAGATCCAGAGCCACACCGTTAGGTTCAAAGAGGCATTTGTCCTCTCAGGCGAAGGATACTCACTAGTACAATACAAGACCAACAACTACGAGCAGATATGGTAGGGAATACACAGAACCCACGACCCAAA